>NW_026695932.1:0-600000 GCF_030347475.1 Cadophora gregata | reverse complement strand
ACTTTTGGCAAGAAATAAAGATACTTACATCGCTATCGTTGAACTCCCAGAAGCCCTTCCATCCCAGATTAGGAGCATATCTCAATCTTTCTTGGACCACAGCATGCAAGAAAGACAAAAGGAGGTAAAGCCTAGTTCTCTCGACTGGATTTTTCGTAGCTCTCGTGGAAAGCGAGGCCATGGAGTCTTTCATATTTGCTCTCACTCCAGCTGGTTGCTCGTACATTAGGACACGAGATGCTCTGAGCAGATTCACTGGAATCTTCGGACTCGACTCCATCGACAAGAAGAGTCTAAAATTGGCATGTGGCTTGAGAGAGTCCATTCGCTTTTCGAGACTCTGCAGCCACGTTGGAGCAAGATGAACGTTCTTGATCAGAACCCACGAGCCGTTCGCAGCAGCGTTTGCGATGGCTTTATCGGCAGTAGCTAAACCTTCATTGGAACCCATGGCGATGTTGGTACAGGCGGCACGCGAACGCTCGACCAGATTATCGACCTTGTAACTGGCATCAAAGCCAGGACTTGAGCAGAGTGCGACAGGGCGGCTTGCAGATACCTGCTCGACGATTTCCTTGAGGTCTTCATTTGTGTCGAAGAGACCGGATCCAAACACAGCGGTCACAAAGCGTTCAGCGGCGGGAACAAATCGATCGAGACGGAAGAGCTTGACGAGGAGCAGAGACAGAAGTTCTTGGTCTCGTTTCTCCGAGTCTGGATCCCATATTTGTGGAACATAATTTTCTCCTATTTCCTCACAGAGGAAACGGTCCCAAGTATCAGACGAAATAGCATCAAGCTTGCCTTTCAGTACCGGAAGTTTTGATGCTTTTGCCAATACTTCATCTTTCTTGTAGGACTCCGTTGAGACATCAGTGCCTTCGACACTCTCGTCTAGGATTACGTCGATGAGACTCTTGTTCATCTTGTAGGGTGCAGCTTGTGCCAGGAGCATGGCCAAGGTGATTCTATCCTTTTGGAGAAGACCAAGCGATGTGCGTTGATAGGTGGTGATGAACAGCTCCTCGATGATATAATCACGGCGTACGTTGTGATTTGTCTCACCCGCTAATCGCTTGTTGCCATGCAATACTGAATGGAAAATGTCCAGGAAGTACTGAAGTGAAAATTGGTAGAAATGGTTGAGATAGTGCAGCTGCTCCAGGACAGCGAAGACTGCACTGCAAGATCGCGCAATGATGTTGTATTGAAGAGTGATCTCGTCGACCTCGGCCATAACTCCCTCCGTATTGCTCATCTTGACCGAAATTTCAGCAGCCTCTTTCTTGAGAGTCTCCAAAGTCTCAATGACATTATCATCATCAAGAATGTTGCCGCGAGATTCATTGAGAGCTTGTAGCAGGCGCTTCTCAAGTTGTCGGAGATGGACTTTGAATTCACCCTGCAGCTTGATGAGGTTGGATCTACGCTCGTCAACGTCAGGACGTTCTGACTTGAGAACCTCGTTCAGGGACTGGGTTTGAAGACTGCTTTGTGTGACGGTAAAATTGACGAAGGTGGTACGACTGCAGATGTCAGGTGCAAAAGTTGCTGATGGATCTCTGGTGGACAGGTAGATCTTGAAAGCTGGAGAGAAATCGATTTCTTGCTTTCCAAGCTGAATGAGAACACGACCACCAGTCTTTTGATACTCCTTATTGAGGACGTGGTTTAGCACGGGATCGAGGTACTCTGCATCTTGGATGAGAATTGGGTTTCCAAAACGCAGGGAACTCTCCAGTTGCTTGGTGAACGAGTCATCCAGGAAACTCGTAACCGTTAGGCGTCTGTCTTTGCTCTCCTTCTGGAGGAACTCAGTAACTCTGCCAGAAGGATCAATGATCAGTGGGTATCGGTTGAATCGCTTCAATATGATAGCATTCTCGGTGCAAAGATCATCAACAGGTAAGGAGTTCTCTTGCCACCCGAGTCGCTCGTCAGCCGTTGACAAGTATTCCGTGATGGGATTGTGTGATTTGTAATTGATACCGGATAGTTGGAGTTGATGCAACCAGTCTTCCATCATATTCTTTCGGAACTGCTGATCGTAAAGACCACTGTATGCTAGGAAAGCCGCTGCGACAAGAACATCACCGACCAGGGTTCCAATCTGAGTTTCGAAGGACTTGCTACCCTCCTCCCAACGGACTCTCTCGGAGGAGAGACTGTCGAGCAATCGAACACTTCGGTCAACCTTGAATTGTACACGAGACATCTCGGTCTTGATGGCTTGCGTCTCGCTGATAAGCGCAGCATATTCAGTTTTGTAGGTTGCAATACTCTGCTCGAGAGTGTTGATGGTATTTTCAACGGCTTGTGCTTCAGCCTTGGTCTGTAGTGCCTGCTCCTCTAGCATGCCAACCTCTTCTCTAAGCGGGCCAACGCGATCGAGAATTTCGGAGTAGTTGACCTGGGCCTGTACCCACTGAACGAGAGGGCCACAAGCCTTACTGGCACGGTTGACTTTCTCGTATGTGAAGTCTTCGTTGGACAGGTATTCGTTCCGCATCTTGACACGAAGATTCTTGGTCATCTGTTTCTCGTTGTCGTAGTTGACAATGCTGGCAATGAAGTCGTCCTTTCGAACGATTCCCTGAATAGTCTTCCAGCTGTCTACCTTGTGACCCAGCAGAGTACAAACGGAGTCTAGGGCAAGCTTGACACCTGCTGGTGGATTACCCATGGATCGCACTTCCGTCAGATGTTGGCGCTTGATGTTGCTGACACTCTTTTGTGCCTCGATGACTGCTGGCTCCGCATTGGCCAAGTCGTTCAGGACCAATGTTCTTCTCTCAGCGACCTCTGCCTCCTGCTTTTCTAATGCTGCTTGGATCTCCAGAGAAGTTGTCTTCCGCTGTTCAGCCTCTCGCTGATCTGCCACCATACGCTGCAACTTCTCATTGGCTTCCGCGTCCTTGCGCTCTAATTGTCCCTTCTTCTCCGCAAGGCTGACTCGTAAGTCCCGAACTTTGTCAACGGTATCTCTCAACTTTTCGAGACCAACATTGAGATGTCGTTGTTGCTCTTCCAAGTCTTCTCGCTTCTCATTGTAGAGCTTGACATACTGAGCGACAAAATCCAAGAAGTGGCGAGGCGTGAGGAAAGTGACTCTGTTCTGTTGCTTGAGAAGCTTGATGTTAAAGCGATGGAGTGAGTAGTGGATGTACACCATCGAGTTGACAACCGCCGCACGGTGAGAAGCTGGAAGGATGAGGTCTCGGTATGCAACAGGAATGCTATCGGGAGCTGTAAAATTGGGCCTATCGAGGTCGACAGATTGCGTCAACTCAGTACCAACTTGGAATAATGCTTGATCCGACCAATCTCCGAACCAATTGAGGACGCAACGATTGAAAAGGGCAGGACTGGTTGCAGCCTTCGAGGACAGGCCATCCTCAGGTGGATTCATTGTGAAGACAACGTGGAGGTTCTTGACAATCTGTCCGGTGAACCATTTGTACAACTCTTCCTGTGAGTCCAAAAGGAGACCCTGGCGTTGGGCACCTTCCTTGCAAGCCGTCATCAATGACGCGAGCTCATCACCCTCAAACAAGCCTGGTACTTCAGCGTTCGCCAGAAGAGTGTTCATTCTCTCCAAGAAACCGGAGTCGAGAACATTGGACTCGTCCATAATGAAGCAGATCTTCTCGCCCTTGCATCCAGAGCGGCGAAGAACATCTCGAAGATCGTCATCAAAGTCCTCTGCTGAGTATTTTCCATGAACTTTGATTTGGAAAACCTTGAGCCCGTTCATCCAAGCGACGAATCGAGACAGGGTTGTCTTTCCACTACCACTGACTCCAATCAAGATCAGATGTCCCTGTGGTTGTCTAAAGACCCGATCGATACGAAGTACATGCTCGAGGACATCATTGAACAATATCAACGGAACATCAACTTCCTCCTCGCAGAAAGTCTTCAGTCTTGCCTTGACAAATTCACGTAATTGCTCGCGGTCGACTGGCATATAATTCTTAGAGAGCCAGTTGGAGAACAGTATTGGACCTCCGAGAGCTTTGTCCTGCTCAATTGTCGGGAAGAAGTCAAGTGCGATACGGTTCACGGCATCATTAGTCCAGTTGCGCTCTTCCTCTGCAACAAGACGATCCTGGAATAAACGCAGGGCTTCGTGAGCCCAAATGCGGACCAGTCCCTCCACTGACAGCGTTTCGAGTGGTCGAATTGCCTCGTAGATACCTCGAACCCATCTCGTCAATTCACGAGGACTGTAAACGTAGTGAGGTTGGATCTTTGGAGTGAAACGCTGTTGAGATTCCAGATAGAACTGAACCATGGCTTTGGTGAGCGACTCAGAGTAACCTCGGAGCGACGGAATGATCTTGAGAACAGCGCTGTTGAATGTCCCGTAAATCTGCTGAAGAGAAAGTTCACCAGGATAATCAACCATGACGAGCGGTGCGTGTCGCAGGAAGCGTGCGCCCATTGGAGTACGGCCAGCATCGGTGGGAGGATTGCAGGCACCAACGAACTGGATTCGGTCTAGAGTAACCCATGTCTTGTCGGAAGTTCTCCAAAATCCATTCTGTTCTACAAGTTGTCGAAGGAAAGAAATGGCTCTCTGTGTGCCATACTTGTCGGGGGCTGGAAGATTGATCTCATCACAGAAGAGCACCAGCCATCGCCCAATCTGAGTGGGCGACAGGATCACTCCGCTGACTGTCTTCTTGTACTCGCAGTACTGCTCGAAGGTTTTGATGAGCAGATCAGGGGTAGTCGCGCTGGAAAAATTGAGTCCGACAACCTCCATACTCGGAAGTTTGCGAAGAGCACTGAACAATGTCATCGTCTTTCCAGAACCAGGTGGACCACACAAAAGCAGAGGCTTGTGCTCCGCAAGCCATGAATACAGAACATCTTCGTGACGTACAGTATCGAGTGTTGGAATGACAACATCAGTCTGGGTAATGGAATGTGTGTTGACTTCAATGGTTGGGACCGAGTTCTGCCATGAAGTCCATTCAGCTTTCGGCAAAGTGACGTCGTAGTCGATGAGGGATGAATTGTCTCCCATGATTGGCGATCCAAAGGTAGCAAGCCCAGCCAAGCAGTCCCCAAAACTCTTGCGGTCTCCAAGAGGACAATCTCCAGTCAATGACCAGACCAGAGCAAGGAGAAGCTTCTTCGCGATGAAAGATTCGACCTGTTCAGGGCCAAGAGGAAAGTCTACGTGCTGGTTGTTGTACTCAATCACATCTCGAACTGCCTTGTTCAGAAGTGAGAATAGAGTGTTTAGGACACGGGCGACTGTGAACTCCATAATGTGGTTGAAACCTTGGGCACGTTCCAGAGCGTTAGTGATGAAGTCATCTGTTGTCATGAACGCATCAAGTAGGTCTGCGACCTGTGATTGGATTGCAAGAGCCTTTGCAGCAGTCTGTCCAGTAGAAACAGAGTCCTCATCAAGGTCCTCGAAAGCAACGGTCCGCAATGTGTCGAGATAGTTAGAAACCATCATGGCGGATGTCACTGTATCCTCGCTAAACCAGACCATTCCACAACGACTGACAGTTGCAAGAGTGGCATATTTCAGAGTCTCAACCTCAAACATGATCCGAACATTCGAAGGTAGGTTAAGACGCTCTCCGTTCGGAAGAGTGAGCAACTTGTTGTCGTCGAGCACACTGTTCAAGTTTTCGACCCATTCGGGATCAACATCGCCATCGAACACAATCCAGTGTCTCTTGGCCTCTTCTCCACGCAGATTGTCAACAATTTTGCGGAGGATGCTGGTGAAGAGACCATCGGTCCATTCGCGGGTGGTAGAGTCCAAATTACCGTACAATGCTTCCTTTGACATGACCTTCGAATCAATGATATGGCAAACTCCCTCAACACCTTCCACTTGCTGCATGGCTTGGAGAAGGAGCTTCCAGGCAACCGACTTTCCAGCCCCGGAATTTCCAACCATCATGACACCATGGTGGATGGTCTGGATCTGATAGAGCTGAAGGATCTTTGTCATCCACGTTTCATTGATAACAAGGTGTCTCTCGTTGGCAATCGTGTGGATGGCTGCCTTCAAATCCTTCAAGCTGGCCGGGACATATTCAACACCCGGGAACGATTCAGCTTCGATGGATCTCATAATTTCGACATCGCTTTTGATCAGCTTGGGGGCAATAGTTTCCCGAATACTCTGGACAATAATCTGAGGCTCTACTTCTTCCTCTGGGCCAAGGTCACCGCCAGTATCTGTCAAACGAGCACGTTTGAGTCCTCCGGAACTGACAAGCACACTCTTGAGAGCACGAAGTCCAAAGTCGTAATGGGCCTGCTTGGAGAGCCTAGCAGCACAGCTGTCAAAGAATGGGACTGTCTGCTTCGATAATTGCTTCGCTTGGTTGAAACCTTGAGAGTAGAGCATGACCTCTGCAATGAGTTCCTTGTCAGGCTTCGACATTGCAACACTTCTAAATAGCTTCTTCAAATTGTCTGGAAGGTTGGAGCGACCGGCATATCCAGGGTTCATCGTGATGAAGATGCCTGTGTTCGCGTTGACTCGCAATTGACGGCCGACAAGCTCGATTTGCGACTTCTCATCTTCAATTCCTTGCTTTAGACCAAGTTGGATGTTTTGAACTTGCTGAGATACGGCGGAAAGGATGCGTTCCTCAAGTCTGTTGAACTCATCGAAACAACCCCAAGCTCCGACTTGACAGATACCCAAGAAGATGCGACCCATGGCTTGGAAATCGAAAGTGTCGTCGCAACAGAAGACGAGAGTAAAACGTCCCAGTTGGACACCAAGAGCCTTGACTGACTCAGTCTTACCAGTCCCAGCAGGACCATAAGGCGAACCTCCAAGTCGTTGACAAAGTGCTTGGGTGAGGGTCAAGAAACAACGATCGGTGAGCGGTGTTCTCACGAGACGCTCCGCAACCCCAAGGTACTCGAAGCCGTAATTGAGTTTGGCATTCGCCATCTTGATGTGCAAGCGCTGAAGCCAATCACCCTCGGCCTTGTAAACGTAACGCATTTGGAGAAGCCACAAGTAGTGGTTGGGTGTTGAAGCGTTCAAGTTCTTGAGCTTCTCGATGACATCCCGCTGGTGAACACATTCAGTGATGAGATGTTCGCATCTCTTGCGCATAATTGGATCAAGATCACCCAGGACAGTGGATGCAAGAAGTCGCAGCACCTTGACCTCTTGATCGAAGAGATGTTGAAGAGTGGTGCCACCAGCTTCCAGTGACTGCTCGACAGTCGAGGTCCATACAGCTTGGGTGGCTAGGACAACAATTTGACTTGGGAAGGCAGAAATGTAGGAATTCAACGCCGCCTGGTCGATTTCCTCCGAATCAAAAATTGGCTCGTATTGCTCAACTGCCTCTGCAAGTAACTCGGCAAGGGTGGACTTCATACTGCTTTCAAGCAACGCTAGCCAGTCATTGATTTTTGGTGTCTTGATGAGGGAGATCTCTTTCTTCAGTCTCACCTCTTCACCCTCCTTAGAAGTGAAGCCGGATATGAGATGGTCTTCATCCATTATCAGTCCAGAAAGACCTGCAAACATCTTCTTGAAATGCTTGGCAATACGAAGCGTATCGTTGCTGTTACCAATAATCTCGAGCAGATCCTCGTCACCGACAAAGTAGAATCTGGGGAACGATACACGTTCTCTCTCAAGATACTCTCCCAAGGCTTTCTGAATTTTGTTCAGCAATTCTGCGAGGCGCTCTAGTGATTTTTGGACTCCGGAAATGTTGAGTACATCAAGAACGAAAGGCTGCTTGTAAACTTTCTTCATGACAGCAAAGAATTCGGAGTTGATGTTCTGGAACCGGGACGATTCGATTGGAAGTAGATGCTTGATGTCTGCATTTCCAGTAAAAACACCTTCCAAATATACCCACTGGCGCTGAACATCGATCCACACGTCAAATAGCACATGGACACGATTGAGCTTATCTTCCCAAGACGAAGCCTCCTCTTCAAATTCCTTGTAGTATGGAGAGTGTCTCATCGCCTGCAAAGAGTTGAGGTTCTCGCTGCATTTCGCGAAAAGATCGTCCCAGCCACGAATCAGTCGGCATTTGTTTTGATAGTTAACAAGGTCAAGTGAGTAACTCGACCAGATCTCGCGCACTTGCTTCAAGAATTCTTCGAGAGCCATCTCACCCTGAGCCTGAGCAATAATATCTCGGATGACGACTTCACTCGCAGCAAGCTGTAGATCCCAAACGTCACCGAGAGTCATGGAGATTGGCGAGTAGCGCTTGCCGGGCTTGAGAGCTTTGAAGATCTTATTCCAGTGACGCTCACGGACGGCTTCGGACTTCAAATCTGCGATGATAGGGTTGATCTTGAGAAACTGTCGAAGAATATTCTGGATGTGCTCAAAGGCCGCGTACTGGCGCATACGACTGGGCATCTCTTTAGTCATCTTAATAAGTCCGTCAATTGCAGATCTGAGTTTCCGAGGCTGAACAGTTGTCCATAGACTTTCTCGGAGTTCATTGAGACTCTTCCAGATTGTTGATAGAGCAGCCCAGACAGATTTGAAATCCTGAACCTCTTCAAGGATAGCAGCAAGGGCTGTGGCGGGACTAGAAGGAAGATCCAATGCTTCTTTAGCACGGGATACCATCTCGGACTCTTCGTGAAGCGTAGTGATACGAGTTTCGAAGGACATAAGTGTAGCTGACGCAACTTCTGGTACAATGGTGCCAGACACTGGCTTCTCTTCGTTCCACTGGCCTGTAATCTCAAGGATCTTGTCTCCCACAACTTTATCCTCGGCTGTGATCTTAGCCCGAAGAGCATCCGTCTGATCCTGCACAATCTTGGCTTTCCTAGAGAGAATCTCGTTGAGAGCAGTCCACTCCGAGTCTACCTGCTCAACATTGAGCCAGTCTACAGGAAATTGATATCGCTGCCGAACCAAAGTTGTCTGGCCTTGTCTGAAGATCTCCACCTCTGGGCCCCAGGCCTTGACTTTGCGCTTACATGTCTGCACAATGGTAATGAACTGTACAGCCTGGGCTGTGGATGTTGCCTCTAGTGATTGTACCTCAAGATCCTTTCGTGCTCTCTCGATCTCGGAATAGACTTCACGAACGCGATTGCCAAGGCGAACAGCGAACTTCGTCAGGATTTCATGCTGCCATTGGTCGTACTTGGCATTGACTTTGGTCTGAACCTGGTCATAGTCGATCGAAAGATGGCCAAACGAGCGACTGACTTCAGTGGTGTCAAAAGTGGACCGCACTTTCCGAATATCTTGAAGCATTTGGAGCCACTTCGATAATTGTTCACCCAGTGCTTCATACACTTGCTCGGATTGCAGATCCCAGAGCGATTGGAACTGAAGCCATTTGTCGACGTAGAGGCTGATCTCGTTGAGCTTCGTCTCAATACTTGTGTAGACTAGAGAAAGGCTGTCTGTACATGACCCTGGAAGATCAGTGAAACGGGCTTCGGTATCATTCCCATTGGTCAGGCTCATCTCATATCTTGAAGCCTTGACTTTGCAAAGATTGCACACAATCCCAAGCCATTCGTGTAGCTGCGAGAACCAGCTTGCCCGAGCAAATTCAAGCGGTGGATCCAAATAGATAACTTGATTTCGCATGGACACCTCGTGAACCAGTCTTTTCAGAGATGGGCCTTGGTCTTGGCCCGATGTCGTGGTGACGCTGAGATGCTTTCGCCGACTGTCATCATTGACTCCTTCCGAACGCTCACTCTCAAAGGCATCAATCCAGGAGGCAATAGCCTTTCGAAGACGCACCAAGAGAGTGGCTTTGATTCTCGCATTCATCTCTCTGACCCAATACGACAAATTGACATAGTTCTCGAGGTTTAGTTGATCCACAGCCATCTGCACTGCCTCAAGTCGTTTTTGAAATTCAGCTGCGTCATATGGGCAAGTCTCTAGTTCAGTGAGTGCTTTCTGAATGGCAATGTTGGAGACAGCCAGTGAAGCAGTCTTACTCTGCAGCAGAGAGACCGAGGCAGCAAATTCTCGAACAAATTGTACGTGTTTGCTCTCGTTACGGCCGCCGATGGCATGGTCGAGATTGCCATTGGCAAGGTGGTAAGATGAAGTCTGCTTCACGTGGAGATCAAATGAGTGAACAAACGACTCCCATTTCAAGGGAATACCCTTGATTATCAAAGCTTGGACGTCATTCTGATATCCGCTGAGAAGTAAAGCAACATCCGACATCTGAGAAATTTGTCGACTGGTCTGAGCAAATGTACGTGTACTTTCCATTAAGCTAACAGCATATGGATAAACTCGCTTGGCTTCTTTGGAGATGTTGTTGATTTGGTGAGGGACAGCATAATTTAGCCACAGCAGATTCCGGGTCTCCTTGAAGAGCGCAATCACTTGAGGATCGAAGTTGACAGCCAATTCAAGTGCATTGTTGGATGCTCGAATCTTGTTGATGTTGAAAAGACGACCTGCGATGGATATTTGCTTTCTCTGGACATCGTGCAACCAAGCCTCGAAAATGGGTCGTGTGTCCAACTTCTTCCGGAAAAGGTTGCTCTCGCTTTGGAGCTTTTGTCCTTCGGAATGGAGAGCCCAGTCATTTCCAAGGACGTCCTCAACTCTCTTCATGTATCCATCAAGCTGCCTCTCGATTTGACGAGCCCAGATGATTGCACCTGACACAGGAGGAAGATCTCGAAGTTGTGCCATTGCATGTGCTTCGGAATGGCCATACTGCTGCTTAAACCGCTCGTGAAGCGACGAGATGTCGTGCTTAACATTGTCGATGAGTTGTGTTTGATACTCTGTGATGGCACCACGAATCTTTGGTCTGACGAAGAGGGCATTGAACTTTGAGAAGACCCGAAACATCTCGTTGGCAGTCTTTGCAGTTGCCAGTCGGTCTCGTAATCTGGCGATAATGGAATTTTCGACACGAGAGGTACGCTCATTGTAAGTGATCTCAGCTTGCACCCAAGTTCGGGTGCCTTCGGGAGTAACATCAAGCAAGTCCACGTTGTTCAACGCTGCATAAGCTTGCTGGACTTCTTCCACAGCATCGACGTCGCCCATTTCTTCTACAATAACCACCCCATTGGTAGTACCTTCGCCTTCGCCAAGTTTTGGGCCCAGCACATTGACAATGGTTCGCTGCAGCTGCTCATGATTATCGCGGAAAGTGCTGACATACTTAAGTCGGGCTTGAAGATCGGCGTGTTTTGGTACGATTTTGATTGGAATGAATTTCTCGTTTCTCCGGCGAGTAACTTCTCGGGCAACATTGGTGAACTCCTTCACGTTTTCGTCCCAACTCTTCCAAATGGAATCAGCTGTTGCCATGAGATTTCTGAATTCCCGGTAATCAAGATGCATCAATCGTCGGCCATGGAGTAACGAATGTAACTGGGTATCGAGATCTGCCGAGATGAGTTCGACTAAAGGTAAGGCTCTCCGAATAGGATATGGGCAAATTCTGAGCTTTTTGTTGAGATGGGAGAAGATCAAGCTAATAGCATCCTCAACCTTGGGCAATGATGTCGCAGAGAGTAACTCGTCCAGTGGGAAATCTCTCATCAACTGGTTGTATTTCTGAACTTTGTCCACAGCCTCCTTCAGACCAGTATCCGCACTAAAACTGACAGTTGCCTGGAAACGTTTCGCGGTTCTGAGGATCTCTATCGTGAGGGCTACACCACTGCTTCGAAGTTGCTGTTCGATCCCCTCCAACGCGGATTCCATCGAAAGCCAAAAGTTGATTTCCTGCGTAGCTGTCCCGCTGGATGCCTCCCTAGACATCTTCGTGACTGCTTGTATCGATTTGATCCAACCATTTACATTGCTTTGCAGACTATTGAGAAAGGCACTGTCCTGCAGCAGGTTCGCAGGAACCAGTTCTGGTGTGGGCTTCATATTTCGTGCGGCAGCTTCGTCAACAGCATTTTGGACCATAGGATGTAGAGGTAGGATCAATTCAGGGATCTCGATGTTCTGCTGAAGATGTAACAAGCTTAACTCCAGCTCTGCTATCCTCTTCTTCGTAACTGGAATTCCGGTCTTTGCCTCCACATCTGATCTGCCCCGAACTCCATTCGCACTATGCTGGTTCTTGGTGTATGCATCGAAGTAAGGCGCCAGCGCAAGATGCACGACTGAATGTAGAATTTCGTAAGGACTGACAGCAGCACCGCCCTGTCCGTTTGTGGTACTGCTCAGCGATGCTGCACCTGGTAAATTAATAATTTGTACTTGCGAAGTAATGGGTATCGTCGGATCTATAGGGTATGGCCGTTTCAAAAGCGCGATCGAAGCAGTCGTTGAAGGAGAGAAAGAAATGTCTGTAGTAACGAAGTAGTTGTAAGTCACCGTGTCTATATTCATGTCAGCGATTTCCTTCAGCTCTCCTCAGCTCCACAAACATACTGGATTCATCTATTATGCCGTCTATTCCACCGGCCGCGGCGATATCCTTCGTCACGTAAAGTGCCACTTGGTTCTCTGAGGCAAACCTTGAGCATCTCTGAATGGTATGTATCCTGGATTCTGGTGACAGCAGACTCCCGGCATTTTCCAACTCTTTCCTCGTAGCTCCCAAAGTTATCTCAAGGACACTGGCGAGGTACTCGACGATTATCGAAGGATCTACCGCAAATGCGTCGGTGCCATTCGGTTTTGGACTGGCTGGCCCAGGAGAAGCTACCAAGCTCTCCATCATGTTTGTTTCGGGTGAGGAGGATTTAATAGTCGCAAATACCGTCCATAATCAGACTCTCAATGTCCACTGGTGACGGAGTGGAATCAGCTAGTCTGCGTTGATGCGGTTTGGTGTGTGTTGGCGGAAAGGGAGTGTTGACTTTTATCATATGCACATGTCGCGTACTGGTTACAAGACTACGCGATAACGGGTTGCCCCTGAAGCCTGCCGACTACATTACTAGCGCCTTTTGCCTGCAGCAACAGAACTACGAATTGAAGAGAGGCAATAAATCATTTCCCGAATCACGACAATCTAGATATTTGATGACATGGTTCCGAATAATATGACCGATGACAGCATGCACGTTACTTTTGCTTCCACATCTAGATAGAGCGCACGTCCAGCGCACGTTCACAGCAGTGCAGGGGAGCAAGGCTGCTGCAAAAGCAATATCATGGAGGATCTGCTCGAACCATCAAGTGCAATGCCCTCAGAGATACTAGACGGCCAAAGCCATGATGGGAGACTACTTAGGGTCTTGAAAGTCAAGATACACACAGAATGAAATAAACCAATAAGTGTGGTATCGACCTGATTTTATTGGTATTACGATCGCTTTTCATCAATACAGTCGTATGGTATATTCTACCGTCATAAATGTACAAGTGAGACAGAGAATCGAAGGTACGCCAGATGATGTACACAGGAGCGGAACGCCTTTGTAGATGGTAGGTATCCAGGTCGCTCCTGAAGGAGGAGATTTGGTGGGTTGGTGGCCTGTCGGGTCGAGTGTTCGTGGAGAGGAGAGAGAAGAAATGCAGTCCGGGGGTGTATCATGGAATGGGGGTCTAATCCATGTCCGAGCCAGGTCCACCTCCAAATGGTCCAACGTTGAGTTCTGTATCGGCTGCTATCATCTCTGCGAGTATATCAAGGACCGCCTTTGGCACTGCAGTCATAGTTAGCAGATATTCTCTTCCCCCAAGAGTTCGAATGCCAGCTATCTAGGCTCTACTCGGAAGTTGAGCTGTACAATAAGACATACCTGTTTTGTCATAAATCGTAATCAAGTCCGATGGTGTTGGGTAGACCTTCAATGCCTTGTAGAAGGATAGAGCAGCCTCGACGTTATCGGTTCCTAGAAATCATTAGATCTGGTCTCCGGGCTTCTCAAGGTTGCAAATACCAGCTCCTGCCAGTCCCTCTCCCTGAGCAACTTCTTGCATGAAATACGCCTCTCTCTCCTCGACATCTGATGGGAATCCCTCCTCCTTAGCTTCCTCCACAGCCACCCTGATGGCTTGCCTTTGTCGGACAGTATGAGCTTCTGCTTCCTCCTTCGCGGCTCTAGCTTGTCGTTTTGACTCTTTCTTCAACTGCTTTCTGAACTGGGGATCATTGCGGCGCTTGTAATCGAAATAAACGGCGTATGCTATTTCATTCATTGTCAGCCGGGTGTGCAGCATTGCATATATCCCGAGGACATACCAACAAAGCCTGTTGCAAATGTGCCAACCGTGGCGGCAACGATTGTTGATGTTTGCACCATAATTCAATTGGATATGTGTGTACCGAAGCTGTTGATGCAACGCGGTGACGAGAGTGTTGACGGGAAGCTTGGGCGAGACGTGATGCTTTGAGGAGCTTGACCTTTT
Organism: Cadophora gregata; assembly: GCF_030347475.1. Taxonomy (NCBI): domain Eukaryota; kingdom Fungi; phylum Ascomycota; class Leotiomycetes; order Helotiales; family Ploettnerulaceae; genus Cadophora; species Cadophora gregata. The sequence goes on along the minus strand of NW_026695932.1, from coordinate 585,692 downwards.
GGGAACTTTTTTTGAGTTTGGTACGAAGCATCCCTGCCTTGGTCTGCTCCGTCCGAGTCCGTCCTGAGGCAGGCAAGGTGGGTGCAGCGGTCTTGGCAACGGGACCATGCCTTGGAGCTTCACTTCCGAAGCTTCAACGTCGCGACTTCAGAGCTTCGAGTCCAATATTCTCAGCACAATTTTCCAACTTTGACACAGCCTGCACTACCATAATCTTCCGCCATGTCGGAGGAAAAAAGTAAGGGGATTTCTCTCCGAACAAAACGAAGCAAACGGCCCGCCATAAGTGCTCCCAAACAGATCTCCGGCCCAATACAGCAGCCAGGAGGCCCGCCGCGAAGCAATGGCGGACAAGCAGCATTTGATCCCCCTCCCCAACGACCGCAGATGGGAGGGAAGGTACTGAGAACCTCTCTGACATATTTCAATTCTATTTTCCTAACAGCTTGCCCAGACGTCCGACTTAGTCAAGCGCAGATACTCTACCAGATTCAACAACCTTCCTGCGGATTACGATGCAGCCGCTCCCCCGGTACCGTCGATGCCATCGCTACCAAACCAATTCGCTCCGCCCAATGATCGAGGACGTGGCCCTTCGCCTGGCAGAGGTCCCGGGTTGAATGTTGATGTGAAAGCTTTACGAGATCCCAACCTCCGACCAGAGCAATACATCGCTGGGCTCTTGAGTGATGCTTCCGAGCAAGATATCGACGAATATCAGCAGGCTTTGCAAAAGCTGCGGAATCGTGCCTCAACTGACTTGCAACAGAATGTGTATCAAAATCGAACACAATTTATCAAGATCAGTAAAGAGGCAGAGAAACTGAAAGGAGAGATGAGGGCACTCAAAAACTTGATGTCAGACTTGAAGACCAACACAACGGCTCTAAGGGCAGCTTCGTCTCAAGGGCCTGCTGCCTCGAATGACTTTGAATCTGGGTTTCCGTCTACCTTGAGTAAGAGAGACAAGCGCAGTTCGGTTGCAGACCGAACTGCAATGTGGAATTCCCAACTTCAGGTGAGTGCTGGAATTAAGTATATACTTCTTAGTACGCTGACAGTCTTAGGCGCTGTGGAAAACAATTGAGGGGTCACAGAAGTTTCTTCCAGCAGTACAAGGGCGGCATGTTGTGCAGAATGCTGGTCTTTGGATTGAGTTAGACAATGCCACCTGGAAATCTCGAAGAGCTATGCAGATTATTTTGTTGAATGATCATCTTTTAATCGCATCGAGAAAAAAGCGTAAGGTTGAGGGTAACGGCGCTGATCAACGACAAGCACCGTCAAAACTGGTTGCGGATCGTTGCTGGCCATTACTAGACATTGAAATGGTTGATTTGGCTGGGACCAGCGAATCGACAAGCGGGCGGAACAAAGTAGCTGACGCGATAATGATCAGAGGAGTTGGACAGGAGTCTTTTACCTATCGAACAGAAAAGCCCGATGACAACGAGAAGCAGTCTTTGATGATGAATTTCAGGAAAGCTGTGGAAGAGCTACGAAAGGGTCTTCGATCCGAGATGGAATCAAGCAACAAGGCCAAAGAGACTATCAACTACTTTGCCTCACGCGACCCAGGATTGCTCAAGAAGACTGAACTGCTTGAGACCTTGTCGGATATCAAGGATATGCTAATCGAAGTCGACGGTAAACAGCAAAACCTACGCTGGGTGGAGAGTCAAGTAGACGAGCTGGACATCGACATCGCCTTGCAACGTTTTGATACTGCAGTACAGCGTGTTGAGAAGCTTAATGCCCTTGCCAAAGGCCTCAAGAGCAATGTAGTTGCACAAGACTTCATCAGTTTCAAGGCAGATGAGAGAGCAACGAAGTTGGCAGGACTCATTACCCGCGAGCTTGTCGACACCCATAACGAACCCAAGAAAACGCGACGCAACGTTCTCTGGCTTGCTCGACTTGGCTTTGAGGATCGCGCCAGAGAAGCGTACTTGGAAGCACGAAGCAATATTATCCAGAAAAGATCGAGGTAATTGGGACGTCCCTGCGAAAATAAATCCTTCGCTGACATGTCAAACAGGCAATGCATCTTTGAAGGAAATCTCCACCAATATATTTGGGAAGTGTCTTTTGTGTACTTTACCATTATCCGCAACACAGTATTTACATTCCAGGCTTGTTTTCAAGCGTCAGTGATGAGTGTTTGTGTCAAATGGGCCAAGGAACAAGTTGATGCCTTCAATATCATTCTCGCCAGACAGCTAAGCAGTACGGAGCGACGAGGACCGCTGTGGACGGAGTGTATGAACCAGGCAAAAGAGCATGCCAAGATGTTGTCAGAGGTTGGGTTGGACTTTAAAAGTCTGGTAGGGCGTGATGTTTCCGATTCAGGCCAGACTGGAACGCCAGTTGGCTTGGGCTTGGTCTAGTAGAGAATCACAAAACTTATCTAGGTCAGCATGACAAAGCCTTCTGATCTTTTTGTGACTTTTGTGAATAATTTGCCTCCAATGACTCTGGAATTTCAGTCTGCACGCTATGTTCTTGCCGTCCAGTAAATAAGCGAGCTAGCCTCGACCTCACGATTTCAGGTGCGATAACCAAGGCTCTTCCTCCTCAAAGCCAACCTCTGTGATACCCCGCGCGCCGCGAAGCAATCATCTGTCGCAACCTTGCTACCCCACGTTACCCTACCTCTTCCTGCCTACGCGATATTTTCGTTGCACACGAACCGTCCAGCCTCGTCTGGGAACCTCACCGCGTTCCGTCATTCGAGCTCAAGCTCCCCGCCTACCCTCAACACAACTCCCCGCCACAGCAACGTGCACAAGGAATATCACGAGCCATGGATACCAACATGGAGGATGTTGGCAGAGCGCCAGAGCCGTCTCAACTGTCTCCTGTCGAGGAGCCCACGACGATACCTACTCTCGATGGGTGGATCGAGAGTTTGATGAAGTGCAAGCAATTGGCTGAGGTCGACGTCCAGAGGCTCTGCAACAAGGTATGTGGTCTTCGCAGATCTCAATGGTGCTGTCAGACGGTCAAGAGCGCGTTTTAGGTACAGTACATGTCTAACATCATGATGAATAGGCTCGAGAGGTTTTACAGGATGAGTCCAACGTCCAACCAGTGGTATGCTTTCAATCCAGATCCTGCTTGCCACGCGCTCACACAATACAGAAATGCCCTGTCACAGTCTGCGGTGATATTCATGGTCAATTTCACGACTTGATGGAGTTGTTCAGAATTGGCGGTCCCAACCCAGATACCAACTACCTTTTCATGGGTATGACGCCCCTAATCCTTAGGCAACTTGTGAAACTGACCCTACCTAGGCGATTACGTTGATCGAGGATACTACTCCGTCGAGACTGTTACTTTACTCGTTGCTCTCAAAATTCGATATCCCCAAAGAATCACAATCCTCCGTGGAAATCACGAATCCCGCCAGATCACGCAAGTCTATGGTTTCTATGACGAGTGTCTCCGAAAGTATGGCAACGCCAACGTCTGGAAGTACTTCACAGACCTCTTCGATTACCTCCCCCTGACCGCCCTTATCGACCAACAAATCTTCTGTCTTCACGGAGGTCTTTCCCCCAGTATCGATACTCTCGACAACATCCGTGCCCTTGATCGTATACAAGAGGTTCCACACGAAGGTCCGATGTGCGATTTACTATGGTCAGATCCAGATGATAGATGCGGATGGGGAATATCTCCTAGAGGAGCTGGGTATACCTTTGGGCAAGACATCTCGGAGGCATTCAACCACAACAATGGCTTGACGTTGGTTGCAAGGGCACATCAGTTGGTCATGGAGGGTTACAACTGGTCGCAGGATAGAAATGTGGTCACCATCTTCTCGGGTATGTTGATCATTATTTTATATTGTATACAAAGGCTGACTTGTGCAGCTCCAAATTACTGCTACAGATGTGGTAACCAAGCCGCTATCATGGAAATCGATGAGCACCTAAAGTATACCTTGTGAGTCGCAATTGAAGGCCTTGCGAAAGAGATGACTGACATTTATCAGCTTGCAATTCGATCCTTGCCCAAGAGCTGGCGAACCCATGGTTTCACGACGTAAGCCTATCAAAGTCCTCTCTACCAGGTAATCTTCTAACTATCAGCAGGAACCCCCGATTACTTCCTCTAAATCACGATCGACCGGCCCCCACTTCGTCTATGAGAGCATGCTACAAAACAAGCAGTGCTCTGTTTGTGTACGTACAAAACATCATCCGAACTGCTCCGGGGTTCGAGATGGCGGGGTAGTTCAGAGATTCAGCAAAGGGATGCAAATCCAGGTGCTAAGCGCGACACATTTGTACCGTAGACTTGCATTAGACTCTGATATGAATGCAAAAACGATTGATATGATAGGGCTGTGTGGGAAATCTATTTTGGCTTTAATTCACATGTGGTATGAGATCATGGGCAAAGCTCTCGGGCTCCTGTAAGCGAACGGAACGAGACGAGGCGATAGCACCGTGTTTGCGTGATGAGATGAACCGGATCATTCCTTTTCTTGTTTGCCCTCGTGATCCACACAAAGAGCTCTACTGCTGAATAGAGTCTTAATCTCTCATCTCCTGTCTTCCTTCCAGAAGTCAATATATAGCATCTCCAGCCCCAAGCTCACAGCCAGACTGAGCCAAACCAGCATGCACAGATGCTGTCTAGATTTGGATCCGTCTGGCCCAGCCAAAACCGGGAACGCACTCCTTACAGCTTTGATGCACGTCAGTCTATTTTCTAGTAGTACGAGACAGGTATTTGTGTCCGTAACGGGAATGGATGTCTTGAAGCCATCCGGACTCTATTGTGGGATGTCCGGTGAAGGTAAAAGCGGCGCTGTAGACACTTCAACACTACTCTATGGATGTGCTGTAGTACTTTTGTAATACTGGTATTGTTTGAAATCTGCTTGTTCGTGACTCTTATGCAGATATGGCAACTTTCTATAACTTAAATCTCTCTTGATTGCGATGCATCTGTTTCTTATATCCCAAATCGATGTTAAAGTCGACGCCGCCTCAAGCTCTCCCAGCTTCCCTTTCATGTCCGATCCTTGGCAACATTCCTGCTTCCAACTGGCCACACAAACGAGAAACCCGGTCTCGCCTCCTTCAGCACCGATATTTTCAGATCCTCAACCAGGGGAAGGACACACTCCGTGCTGCAATTAGTTCATCCACATTTCGTGCGTGCGGCTTGTCAGATCGTCGGAGCTTATCACTAGGAAGAAGACAGATATGTATGCAGCATGGGACGGTGTGGTACTGGGCTGGAGGGAGATAAAGAGGAGGTGTGCCCAGGTTGGGGGGTTTGTTTACTTGGATTCGGCACGACATCGCCCCACGAGCACGAGAATCACAGCTCGAGACAGATTCCACGGAATTGACGGTCAAACAGATCAAGAGATGAACTCATGTTAACTTAGATTTGAGATTTGGCTGGGCAATTGAACGGATCGAGAGAAACCAGATCGCGACGGACAGGCATCAGTAGCCTAATCACTCCCATTTCGACTTGTGATACGAATATCACACCAAATATTTGAAAATCCAGGCATCCTCGTTAAAAATGGCGTCTCGCGGTACAAGAGTAGTCAGCTTCGCTACATCTACTCTTCCCAGCCCAACTCCAAATATCAACCTGAATTCTTCTCAGCCAGCAAACTGGACACTGTCGGGATCTCCACGACCGCCAGCAATGCCCTCAATGCCACTTCACGCACCTTACCCTCTTCCAATGGCTAACCTCGGCGGCCTTCCTATTAAATCCATCGATGATCCCATAACAGCCGTCTTCCTCTTCCTCTTTGTGCTCGGTGCTGTTGCACACATGACGATTCTCATCACCAATCTAAAACGCGGCCATAAATTCATAATCTCAGGTTTGCTTTTCGGTTTTTGTATGGCTCGAATAACGACATGTACCATGCGTCTTGTCTTCGCAAGTTACCCACGGAACGTGTCGATAGCCATCGCAGCACAAATCTTCGTTGCAGCAGGCGTGCTACTACTGTTCATCATCAACCTGATCTTCACGCAAAGAGTGGTCAGAGCAACTCATCCGCACTGGGCATGGAGCAAGCCATTCTCAGTAATTTTCAAAGTCTACTACGTCTCCATAGTGCTTATGCTCATCGCCCTCATCTTCTGTACCGTCCAAGGCTTCTACACCCTCGACACCAACATCCGGCGTATAGACCGAGACGTGCAACTCGTCGGCTCAACATACTTCGCCGTCGCAGCATTCCTACCCATTCCTCTCCTAGCTCTAAACTTCCTCATACCAAGGAAATACAAACCTTCTGCTCCACGAGTTGAGAAATTCGGTTCGGGAAGATTCAGAACCAAGATATGGATTCTGGTTGTAACTTCTGCTCTCTTGACCTTCGGCGCCGCATTCCGTGCAGGCATAGCATACGTCCCTCGGCCTAAAACAGATCCAGCATGGTACCACGACAAAGCCTGTTTCTACATCGTGAACTTCACGGTTGAAATCATTGTCATAGCCATTTTCGCAGCTGTGCGAGTAGACAGGCGTTTCCACGTCCCAGACGGGAGTCGGCGACCCGGTGACTATCTCCGGAGGAACGATGGGTCAGTGGATGGGGATCTGGACAGGCGACTTTCGAGGAATAGCGACGGAGGATCTATGACGAGGATTGGTAATGAAGAGGAGGTCTTTGGTGATGGGGGATTTGTGGTCGTAGAGAAGACGTCGTCGCGAAGGTCGAAGGGGTCTACAAGATCGAGAAGATCTAGACATTCTATACCAGGTAAGGATGTCGAGATGGAGACCGGAAAGGACAATGTGGATGCTGGTCAGAGGCCGAGTACGGAACTGCTGGAGAAACCACCTGCTCCACGCATACCCGGGAATAGTCCGAGGTTGAGTGAGTCGTCAACGTTGACGGCCAATGAGGCGGCTCGTCTTCAGTGTGATTACGAGACAGAGATCCAGAATAGGTCATAAGTCATTTGCTGGTCCGGAAATAGTTATTGAGAGGTACGGAGCGGTCTGTGTAAAAGAAAACGTAACAAGACGTAAGAGAGACGGCAAGACCGGGAGTATGCTCTCCATGATCGGTGAAACATTACAATTCTCGTCTTTTAGCATTGCGGTACGGCGTTCCAACTCGACTCCGAAAGGTGCATGCTATTTGCTGAAGTTGTCCTATATGGACTTATTCTGAAGTCGAAGCAAAACAATTGTAGTTGTAATCCTAATCAAGATCCTGGTTAGACAACTCGTCAATCTGGTTGATCAGGAGGTGTTTCCGCTATAATAAGAGCCACTACGATGTTGCAAAACAACAAGAGGAGGAGGACGAAGAAGAAGAAGAAGAAGAAGAAGAAGAAGAAGAAGAAGAAGAAGAAGAAGAAGAAGAAGAAGAAGAAGAAGAAGAAAAAATAGCACTACTTCAATGTTCACTTGCACTTTAGATGTCCAATTTTTGAAATTTAATCAAAGGCTAGTCCAGCAAAACAACATCCCTCTCGAAGTCATCAGGTGCAATTTCATATCTCCATGACCTCGCCCTGCTTCTCCGTCAAAGCAATCTTATTCTTCCCCTTCCGGTATACTCTCTCATCCCTGGGATCAAACCCTCCATTTCCCCAAGTCGCCCATTCCGGCGTTTCAGGGCCCATGTAATCCTCGGGCCTAAAATCCTCACCACTCTCCAAACACTCAAAGAACTTTTGATAATCAATCCGAGTATGCCATTTCCCCTCGACCTTGAACCGTTCGCTCGCAAGCAGAATACAGCAACTATGGGCATGCTCGGCAGCTATGCCGTAGCCCAGACCGCGGCGGGCGAGAGCAGCATTGAGAGCTTCGACGAAAGCACATACTTCTTCGTAGAAGGGTACATTTTGCATTGTGAGACCTGCGCCAGCCGAGGAGGAGGTACCACAGTAGGTCACGCCTTTAACTTCGACGAAGCAGGGGAGACCTTTCTCGACGAGAGCTGCATAGCCTTCCGCTTCATCTTCGATGTTGAACCCCTTCACGAGCGTGAGGCGGAACACAGTGCGCTGTTCAAAGCGGCGCTCGCGCAGGATATCGAGGCAGCGGTTAAATCGCTTCCAGAAGTCTCGGTGGAGAGGTCTGTCGATTTTGCGGAGGGATTCGCGGTTTGAGGCATCGATGGAGACGTAAAGTTGTGTAACGGGCTTGAGGGTTGCTAACTGGTCTGGGTGTTGCGCGTTGCAGACTAGGAAGGAGGAGATATGCTCTTTATGAAGCATGGCTGTAAACTCATTGATATGAGGGTAGAAGATGGGCTCGCCAACTAGTGACAGAGCACAGTGTCTGATGCGCATGGCTTCTGCAAACCGCTCAGCTCGAACGCCTGGTACGCCACGCATCATCTTGATCTTTTGGTAATGGCCAGCTTTCACACCGTCGAATATCATTTCTGGAGGGTCGACTTTCCACCGCCAGGTTGTTCCAACTGGATTGGTTCCGTGACGCCAACAGAAGACACACTTATTAGAACATGACAGTGATGGTGTTGTCTCCATACACTGGTGAGAAGCAATGCCGTAGAAGGAGTATTTGTAACAGGAACCTCTGCCTCGAAGTGCTGATTTGGTCCATCGACATATCTTGACACCCGAATGCGAGCCAACTATGGAGTAACCCTGTTTGGTTAGTGCCGTATAAGTTGGTGAGTTCTTAGGTACCATTTCCTTGATGACCGCCGCTGCTTTTGACCCTGGTTTCTTGCTGTATGTTGTGAAATCCAACTCAAGCTCTTCCAGGTCGGCTTCTGGGACTTCTGTCTTATTCAGAGTACTTCCAATATCTTCAAGATCATTCAGAGCGTCTTTTTTCTGAGCTTTGGTTTTCCTTTGGGCGACGTTTTCCTCATCGAATAGCACGTCACCTTCCTCATCCACGTCCTCAACGTCACTCTCCACGGCATCACCACTGCCAACAACCCCCTCTCCCAGAGATCCTGTCGTCGCAATATGATTCAAAACGTCTTCGATGCCGTCTTTCCATTCTGCGAGTCGGTCTGCGGCATCCTTTTTCGTGTCTCCCATTCCAAGAGGAAATGCTCTTTTCCTCCCGGTCAACTTCGCCATCCACTTATCCACATCTCTAGCCTGGGAACAAAATCCCTCTTCCTCAGTAGGCCATCCTTCCCTGTCTCCAAATCCAAATACCGAGTATCCCAAAAGTGGCGAGAGAGGCGCCGTGTCTATCCTGAAATCATTATGTGTTTCCTGCAAATGCTCGAGAAAGTTGTCGAGCACAGTGTCGATGTTATAGGTAGGCAGTAGTAATAAGTAAAAGTAGCGAACTTCAGAATCCGATTTGGGAGGATTGATGAAATACTCGTCGTAATCTATGTATGATAAATCGAGTATTTCGGGCTCCAAAAAAGTGGTAGAGGTAGTATCCTCAAGCTTCTTTGTGCTCTTCGCAAGAGCTTCTGTAAAAACTTTGGCAGTCTTCTCAGTTGTGCCAGTTAACGAGGAGAAGAATACCAGAACTTTGATATTTTGCTTGTCGGATTTTATATCCTCCTGAGAAGACTTTCTCTTCTTAAGCCCGCCTACAATCCTTCTGGGAACCTTCTCTACAGTGGGCTTCTTCTCTGCTGGAGCTGGTTTCTCTTTCAAAGCTGGTAGAGGGGGGGATATCGGTGGCGTGTCTGTAATTTTGTGTCGAGGAAATCGCAGATGCAAAAACGTTCGAACAATTATCAAAGTTACTACCGTGGTGAGGATGATCGGGATTCGATAGATGTGCCAGACAGCTACAAGATCTATAGCCATGTGGTAAGCTTTATTTGTGCGGCAGATTGGGGGACAGAATAAATCTTACCAGTAATTTCAACCGGTAGCGTTGGCCGTAAAGTCCAAGTATCGTGAGCCATGTTGTCTTTGCGAGTTTTCGTTGTCACGAACATGGACTCGAGGGGAGTTTGGAGGGGAAATATTTCGTGGGGCACTGAACAGCGGCGCTAGCGGCCGCTTCAGAGAGAGAGGCTTCAACTCCCGGCACTGTTTCACTTCCTCCTGCTGGCTCCTGGCATCTTCATCATATCCATCTTTCCGAGTGCAAAACTGATCAACCTCTATGATTGAGAACAGATCAACATTAGTCTCGCGCTTCGTCATTCTGAATACGCACTCGAAAGTCTGAGACCTTTGATCCACCGAGGTCTGGTAATCCATGCTGTCAGATCGCTTTGAATACGGTAATAAGTGCGGATGGACTACTTTCACTGGCCCGTCTGGTAATACGCCGAGCTCAAATCATAGCACATTCAGTGGTCTGAAGCACGATGTTATCGAGTGTGACATGTGTATGTCTTGGAAGCGAGTTGATAATCCCGTCCTACGACGTCAACTCTATCTGTCAGCCCTAGATCTAGTCGAGACGGTAACAGTATCTGCAGCTCGATCTGCTCCAGACTTCCCAATCAAGGCTTTCGACTGGATGAAGCAGCCTCCAAAATCACCGACTTAGGTCAATACCCGAATCTTCTTTTCCGCCTACAGAAATATACCCGACGAGCTGATATCCGCATACGTCTGACAACTTACGTGAGGCCATCTCGTTTAAGTACCCGTTGATGTCAACAAACCATTCATGCCATCTCTTGACTATTCCCACTACGTCGTATTTGCCCCTTTCATGTCTTTCAACCCAATGCATTTCACCATGTCTACTCGCATAATCTATTTCATGTACCACCACACCCATCACTGCGTCATCTCCCGAGAAAAACGCCTAGCTGTATCCTCCGACTCTTTCACCCTGTTTCCTCTCCTACCAGCAGAACTCAGACTCAAGATTTGGGAAGCTGTTGCTGATGAGCCTCGAGTGGTGGAAGTCACATGCACTCCAACAGCGTCTCACATTCCCGAAGGACGCTGGTTCTCTCACAGCAAAGCACCAGTGATTTTCTGCGTGTGCTCCGAGTCTCGCTACATCGCTCTTCAGAAATTCGAGGTCCTCAAGTTCCATGCAGATCAGATCGGTATTCCGCCCAGTATCACGCTCTACATCAATTTTGCCTCAGAGTCGCTTCACCTGTGTGGAGATTTGCAGGCAGCCTGGGCACGGGATCTGTTGGAGAAGAATGAGCAGCTGAAGGAGAAGCTGAGGTTTATTTGTGTGAAGGAGATATTGTGGCAGGATCTCAATCAGGTGCACCTTACGCCTGTGTGGAATCCTGAGAGTAACGTGGAACCGCCACTGGCTGTTCGAGGCGGATTGAAAGCGCTGGTTGACGTCAAGTTTCACAGTGCGATTGTTTCTATGCCGTGAGAAGTCAGGGTGGACGTCAGTGCGGGCTTTAGAAACTTAGCCTTTAGTAGCAGCTGAACTCCTGGAAGAAATGTTTTGAGATAGAGCTGTGGCAGGATTTTGGCGTTTATGGAGCATTGGACAAGTCTATCGGTGGTGATGGTGATGATTATGCAAGGGTGACTAGGCCCAATATCGAGCTAAGGAAGCATCTATACTTTCAAGCACTTGAGAATATTGTCCTGAATACCGATGGAAGAGATAGATACAATGTTTCTTTATTAACGAGTTTTCGATATTATGGCAACACAGATGTTCATGACCATGCCACTTATCCTTCACCGGTTCCTCATCACCGACCTGGTGCATCATTTTCCGGAACTGCCGTCAGGTTCGATACTGGCCTCCGATCGTCATGATAATCATTCAAGTTTGGCGACATTGGTCTATCAAGCCTATCATCATGATACATTGGCAACTCGCCCGCATTTGGCGCTGACGGAGTGACGTTTCCTTGCACATCCTCAGGCGAGTGAGGGGCTTGACTTGCAGAGTGCAGCTCTGAAGCATTAATCGTAGGAGACAAACCTCCCCCTCCATAATAGCTATCCGTCGTATGATTGTGCTTATTGGACGGGTCAGCGAGTTCTGAGACTGGGACTGGTGCAGGCGGTGGTTGAGAGGATCGAGATTGAGATTGACGACGACGGCGCCACCAAAAACAGAATCCAAATGCGGCAGCAAGGAGTACGACTACTGGAATTGAGACGCCGACACCAATTGCAATTGTGTGGCTGTTGCCAGAAGACTTTCCGGTGGCGCTCTCCGAAGGTCTTGATGACAGTGTGCTTGGGAGCTCGCTTGGGGCTGAAACGGGCGTCTTACTGGGAAATGGAACGCCGGTGGATTGTGGTATGCTCGCTGCGCCTGGTGGGACTTCCACAATGTTGCTTGTGACAGACTTCTGATTCGATTGGGCAATGCCGATGCGGTTGTTCGTCAGATCGAAAACAACATACGCTGATCGGAGGAAGAAATCGCCAAGCAAGTAGCCACCTCTGTATCCTAGTCAGCATTGTTTACCCAACCGCGATACAAGTGGTTCCTTAGAAGGTGGAAAGACTCAGCAGGTTATAGTTGCTAATGTGATATTTAGAAATACTTACGGGACATAGCCTTCCAATATCCCCAGTATGCAAACATCTGAAAATGGCAAGGTGGTTGGTTCAGGTGAGGAAACGAAAATCTTGTTGATCAATTCCGAATAAGCGACCTTGACCACTGAGCCGCTCTCAAATGTGAAAGTCATATATGATGAGTTACTGTACTTGCAATCGACATAAGGTGTACTATTTGTGAAAGTGACGTCGAACAAGCTGTAAATTGTGCTCACAACTTCACCTGGTAGGTATATCACTGTCGTAGATGACTCGAGGATGATTGGTGTTGAAAAGCTGGGATTTGTGATTGGAATGGTCGTCCCATCTTCAGGAGTGATGGACATTGATGTCAACCCCACTGTGAAAGTAGTGTAATTTCCTTTCTTGTCTTTGTGTATTGGCATCGAGTACAGCGTCCCATAGTATTTTTCGGTATCGACGCCTCCAAAGAGGATACTACCAGTATCGCTGTCAACGGAATTTAGCCACAGACTATAGACTTTCGTATTTGTAAGTCCGTTGCTGACCATCTGGTCCATGAAGTTTGGATATAAAATCGACGTGGCGACTTGACCTGAGTACCCGATTCCCATTATCCCTTCAATAGTGCTCAGGACGCCAGTCATGTTACTAGCGAGGCCCATCTGGAGCATAATTCGAGCTTCACCATTGTCTCCGACTGCAAAAATGTCTTTGATATAATCGCCTCTTGCAAAGGTTCCATCTACATAAGTGATGTTAAAGCCACCAGCCGAGACTGTAGATATGGTTTGTGAGGTATTCGGGTTGACTACAGATAATGTCTGTTCAGCTTCAAGGCTCTGCAGAATCTATTTGAGTGAGGAGAAGAGCTTACAAGACGTGAGACAACCTCCTTCTTTGCATGCTGCTGCCGTATCTGCGATGACCCAGATGTCACTGCTTCCCGTGCTTAACAACAATGACAACTTCTGTGCCGGCGTCCCGACTTCAACAGAGGCATAATAGATGCCACGAGACTTATTGTTTGATAGTAACTCTTGGAAGTTAGAGCGTTGAGAGATCTCTCGACGGAGTAATTGCTCATTCCTAGCCAAGGCTCTGGTGACAGGGTAAGAAACAACCTTCGCTGCGGAGCCGGAGCCGACTAAGTAAACAAGGCTGCAAGTGAGAAGCCAAACGAGCGACTGTATGGACATGATGAAGCAATTCGATTTATACGTATGGTGTCTGTTTCCACAAAGCAGAATTTTCTAAGGCAATGCCCTTCGCAATGGTGTCGCGGGGTTTTTAATCATGACCGTAACCAACAACAACCCCCTGGAATCCTTCACGTTGGCGAAGCTTCGCCGTATTCGCGAGCCTGCAGACCAACATTGTGTTATCTGAAGGATTCGCTCGATACAGTCAAGATTCGCACAAATGTATTGTTGGCGAGGCTGCGGCTGGGTTTCCCAGCAAATGATATCGCTTCCAAAAAGCCAAACAAACATCACGAATTGTGGTACCTGGGTGTTGACCGGGCTCCATCGGATTCAGGGAAGTACCTGTCGTTCTCCAGGGTTTGATCCAATATCCGATTATGTTGTACAACGCAAGTCGCATTTATTAAGCGTTAAGCTGTAGCATTTGTGCAAGAGTCAATGGCTTTGATTCCGTTGCTGTGAAACCAGATGGTGACTTATTGTCAATGTCCCCTGGAAGCCATGATCAAAATAATGGTAGTCGACCTCTCCCGCGAGCATCTCAATTTCTTGGAGACATGTCGTGAGCCATGGACAAGGACCGATGCCTACAAGTTTGTGCAAATTCGCAGGGTGAGACGGCCGTTGAAGAGCCCTTGTCGGACAATATGACGGCCGCCATGGCTTCTAATGTCAATCTCAGGTTGGCCACGTCTGCAGGAGGAAGCAGTGCAACGATGCTTTCGATTAGCTCCACAGAGAAGCCTGCAAGTTCGATTGAAGTGATTCGAGCGAAAATAAGGTGCCCATGTTTATATGTCGAATTGTTCTTGATAAAGGAAGCCGGGTTCCGATTAGAACTCAAAATAACACAGAATCAGGCGGTGAGAAGTGGCAAAGCCGTCAGGCCTCAACGGCCCCCAACAGCCCCCAAAGACCCCTCACTTCTCTATCCTCGTACATGCACTTCGAAATCTCCAGTCTATGCTTGAGGAGTTTCTTCATTTTGCACGAAGAGTTCTATCACAGTGACAGCATGAGAGAAGGAGGGGTATATGAGCACATCTGGGCGAAAGTCATGGTTGCCGAGACATCGTGTTTACAGTCCCGCCTTTATAAGCGAAGAGGGCAGTCAAACCCAACTAACAAAGGATTTCAAGAAGTGTTTGACCAATTAGAAGTGCTCAGAACCTTTGTGGAGTAAGCACAATGAGAATTCATGGTATTTGTTCCAGCTGTTCTATCCTAGCTCCTGTAGCGTATAGATTTGCATTGTTTTTGAGCCCACCCTGGACGAATTAGCTTCCGCGACCAATCCTTATCCTCACCATCTAGGCAGCCTACCAATGTCTACCTAGAGGCTTAATAGAAAACAACTTTGATCAATCGCCACCTTCTTGGGTCTGTGTTTGAGTGTTATTACTAAGGATATCAGACGACATTATCTTTTGAATTGAGTAGGGAGCTTAGAGTTGTCAACTTCGACTCGTTAAATCTTTGTCAAACGTCAACACAATTGTTCACGAATGGAGAATCAAAAGTCTATACCGGATATTTTTTTTTTTTTGCAATT
This sequence comes from Cadophora gregata, assembly GCF_030347475.1. Classification (NCBI taxonomy): domain Eukaryota; kingdom Fungi; phylum Ascomycota; class Leotiomycetes; order Helotiales; family Ploettnerulaceae; genus Cadophora; species Cadophora gregata. Next base: position 570,546 of record NW_026695932.1, on the reverse strand, counting down.
ACTCATTACATACCATGACCTCATAAGTGATCCGTGATCTTGTTTGTTGGATTGCGCTCGTGCCATCCATAGCAAAGTAGAGCTGAAGAAGGAAATAGCTCCACCTCAAGAGATCTACTCTCCAAGAAACAAAGAAATCTGCCAGCCATAGCTCCTCCCATCGTCCTTCGTATCTCATGACGTGATCCCTGGGTGTTTAACGCCTGTGAAGCAAAGAATGTCGCTCGCTAAAATGATCAAAAAGGAGATGAGAAAATCATTCGACGAGGAATGCACCTGCTCCTCGTCGTGTCGTGTGGAAAGAGAGGGGAATTTTGTGAAATCAGAAACAATAAAGTGCGACATGTAATCAAAACATCCACCATATGACACCTTACTTGATTATAAGGGTCCGCGCCTTGCCACGTCCAGGGCGACGATCAGGGGTAGATCCATCGTAGATACCTCCAAGATTGCGTTCTCCACACTTCTTTTGCTCATACCGTCGAAGCATCTCAACAACATCTTCTCCTTCCTCTTCCTCATCGATTTCCAGAGAGTGATTGGCAAGCTTGTAATTGAGTGGGAGCTTGGTGAACTTCTTCGAATTGCCTTGAACCTTCTTGGTGGACCCTTTCTTGCTTGATGCAATTGTGAAACCATCTTCGTCAACTATCTTAGCCTTGAGGACAGTCTCTGCTATCGCTTTGTCCAAGTTTGGCTTAGGCTTTTCCTTCTCAGCTTGTCCGCCCGGCGCTTGATCATCTTCTTCCATGTCCTCATCATCGAAGTGCTCAAACTGCGGAAGGCGAATACCCTTCTTTTGGCCCGTTGCCCAATCCAGATTCTCTCTTGTTTGAAGTATGGTGTTGTATGCGTTTCTACCGGCCCACCTCCAGAATCCCTCGGCCCTCATTTCGGTCTCTTTATCTTCTCTGGTTATGATCTCTATATCTTCCTTGACCGCAGCAACGAGTTTGGCAACCAAATCCTTCCGTGTTCTGGAATTCTTGGGAGGACTAACAACTTCGATGCCGAGACGGAAGAAAATCTCAGGGTCGACACCATCATAGGCGTCTGTCGCGGCGGCGGCGAACTGGGTGGAGTACTTTCGGGATCCGAGACCATGGCTAGCATACTTTACTGGAGTACTCGTCCTCTTGACAATCTTTCGTTGCCGAGGTGTCATATCCCTCAATGGCGTGGCAGGAGACTTGACCGCGAAAGATTCGAAACGAGCCACCATGCTCTCCTCATCGTACTCGGCATCATTTTCCTCGATGACTGGGCTTTCGTCAACAGCAGTGCCACTGTAGTCGTAGACATAGGTGCCCTCCCAAGCTCCCTTGCTCTCATGTACGGTTAGGTGTATCGCTTCACTGATGAAGTCGGTTTCGTCTAGGGGAAACGCTTCGAATGACTTCCTATCTCTTCTACCATTCCCCGATTTCTTGGCTTTCTTCTTTTCCCGTCTGGTAACTCTTGTATCATCTACGCTTGGACACTCCGAACCCGTATCTGTTAAGGTGCTGTTGGAGTTTGTCGCTGAAGATCCACGTCTCCCTCTTGAACTGGACGCTTTGGCAGGCGGAAAGACAGTATTAGGCTCGTCTAGGGCTGCGATTTGTCGTACAATCTTGAGAATTTCCTTGTGGCGGCTATGGTGCAGCTCATCGGAGGAGTTGCAGCTGAGGAACGTTAGCTAAAGCTCTGCTGACGTGGGGTTGTTCGTACCCAAAACATTCGTGCGATTTGCCTATCGGGCTACATCAGTATGGAATATCTTTCTAGAAGAGAATATACAACATACCAACGAAATGTAATTGCTGGTGGAACCTATAGCAAGGCTCAACATGCTTCCCTATGCAACTTGTCTTGGCACGTCCATTGTGCAAAGGCGTAGCACAGATGCCACAGTGGTGTTCTACGTCCCATTAGCAAGCCCCCTGCGAATATAGCGACTCATATGATGTGACCATACCAAGGCCTGGAGACACTTCCCACCTGAATAGTGCTTTTCCCTTGTAGAGGCGGGTCTCGGGAGCAATCGTTGCCCAGTTCATTGTGGTGATGATATGGGGAGGTAAGGACTGGATTGGATTGGAAGTAGACAGCCTGCTCGAGCAAGATTAGTGGCAGTATTGAAAGCAGGCTATTTGTAAGTTATAATGAAGCTTAAGCTCACTATCCAGCACATTCTGGTTTAGTATTGAGCAACAGAACGTAATTCAAGGTTGCGATGACTGAAAGGCTGGCAAGACCGCGCTCAGTGTCAGGAGAGAAGATTGTGGTATCGAAGAGGAGAGTGAGACGTACTGTGTATGCTACTCTGCGTGAAAGCGAATTGGGAGCCTCGAGCAAGTTGGTGTTCGATCAACGAAGCCTTCGAAGTTGTTGTGCAAGAGAAGGTGCTGCGTGGGGGTGTTGTAGAGAAACTCGACGTTGAAAGGAATAAGGAAAACACGTCGTAGAGGAGGGAGGAGTGTTGTGGTTTTCCCTATCTAGGTAATCACGCGGGGTCCTCGTCTTATCAGGCCAGGGACGCTAACAGAACGTAAACGAGGCACAAGATGATTGATAGAGTCAATCGATCATCTTCTGTGTCTGTGCAATGAATGTTCCAAATCAATCTTTCAACATTCACGAGATGTGAAGAAATGGAAAGGGGTTCATTTGGGGCAACTCCGTTTGTAGAGTGGTCCGTACACACCGCCTCAACACCACGACGGAGAGCGAGAACGGCAACTTACATGCCTGCTCCAAAATATGCAGCCAGCCACTGGACTGGTCTCATTCTTCGAAGTAGTCCTATCACATATACCATGAAGATCAGGAACCATGTACACGGCACTCAAGGAAAAGTGGATTGGGACAACACTACCAAATACATGCTCAGAACACCACCCATCAAAACCAATCCGATGTCAAACCAGCCACACCCAGATACTTTTGACACTTTTCTGGACCCTCGCAAAGTTGATTTGCCCATTGAAACATCAAGCTTGCTGGCCCAGTGTTGAACTGGTAAGCTTCCACAAATCCAGTCTACAGGTCGCGGACTAGTCGAGCTCCGGCCCAAGCGTACGGATAGTTGCGTTGATACCAGTTGACACTGACACAGTGAGCAAAAAATCGTTCAAAGAGTGGAATTTGTCCAATCAAGCACCCGGGAAATTAACTTACAAGGTCTTGCGCCCTGCAATACGTGGGTGAGTTGCCCACGAGCCTCCTAGGACTATATTATGCTTCTCGTCGAAAAAGTCGGCTACAGTCGTCAGGATACAAATAGCCGGGCAAGTAAGATATGGTTCTCTCACCTGTATATGCAGGATACAGTTTCATGGGCTCAAAACCTTCATGTTTTGCGAGTGGGGAACTGGTCCATTCCCACACACCTCCCATGTCGGCTTGGCCAGCAAGTTTGTTGCCATTGGCCGTCACAGCAACAGGGTGCCAATGCTTGAATCCAACATTGGCATTTTCTAGATTGGTGAATAGCTCTTGCGAGCCCTCACCAGGTTGAGAAGTGCGTGATGGCGGGCTTTCTTGAACTCCATCATTGACGAGGTGACTAGAATTGGGTCAGCATTTGGCTTCACCTTGGCTCAAGTCACATACCCATTGACAGCCGGAACAGTCTTTCCTAAATGCTGCTCCGCCTCTTTCAATCTCAGACCATCTACATGGCTGTAAATGCTTCGAGCCTCCTCGAAAGTTGGAATTCTCCCGTCCATCCATTTGGCACAGCCCGCAAGCTCGTCATAAGAAGCAAAAACTGGCCAGTGTAAGGCATGCTTCAGCGGAACCAGACCATACACGGTACGCACAAATTTGCCTTCGAGGTATGCCTGTGTCAGAGGTAAAGAACTGTTGCCTCCAAGAGTGTTCAAGTTCCCATTCGACACCACGTGGGAATGGCCATTTGTATGGCTTGGACTCGCTGTTGCACCAGTCCAAGAAGCTGGAATGCTAAAGCTGTGAGTCTGTTCCAGATACCGAGCATACTATAATGTAGTGAGCAAAGCTTCATCATGGGGAATTGGTGGTGTGTCATACATCTTGATTGGTAATGGGCCTTGCTTGGGCCTTGAATGCTGGTACTAGGACAGTCCGAGGAGGTTTTTCATTGTCCCTGCTCTCATATCAGCAGTGGCCATTTCTCAGCATCGAGTTACCTACCATCCGAAGTGGCTATCACCACCAGAGTTGTCTTCCGGGTCATTGAGTCCAATAGTGATCCTTTGCTCCGGAACATCGAACCATTCATTATCAACCTTGGCGGCTTCAGCTATGGATGACATTCCTTCGAAGTCAGGCTTGAACTTAGATGGTGGCAAGGTCTTGTCACTCTGAAGAAGCATATAGAGAAGAGTTTCCAGATGCATGATCTCATGCTCGAATCCAATCCACAAAGACCTGCCAACTTCACGAGGAACTGTTTTGGCAGTTGTGAGTTTCTCAATTTTAGCCCGGACTTGATTTTGATATACGAGTATTTCTTCGACTGGTGGCCACTCCTCAGGAACCTCGGAATGGTCGTGGCAACGCTCGGGGTTGTCAACGTCTGGGTCAATACCTCTTTCAAATATTTTGGGGTAGTACGAAGGCTCACACATGGGCTGTTTCGTAGCCTTAGTGAGCTGGATGTCCACGAATGTTGGAATATGTCCCAGGTAGAAAATACAAGCATTACGGAGCTTGATGGGTTTCTCGTTCAGTTCGGCCTCGGGGATCATGCCTCTGGTCACCAAATCCCAGACACTCCACAAGCCCTTCCAGTCTTCCATGGTTGGGACTGTGGAAGCAGCATACAACGAGGGATCAGTTTTGAACGCCATGTTTCGCTTGAGTAAGTGAAGGCCTGAGAAGATGAATTATATATCAGCAGATATTTCAACAAGTACGTCAACAAGTTTGATAGAGGTACACAGTGCAGCACCAAGCAGGTTGAGTAATACCATGAACCACAGACTAGTTTAGTGCAAAGAGGCAAACCCCGAACATAACATTGGCCCGTGCAGTGTAAGCCAAGATCGTTGTCAACCTGGGTTTGACCCCCACACTTTCCGCTGTGGCGGAATGGTCATGCGATCTACAACCCAGCCCTCTGGCCCCAAGAAAGAGGGTGTGCTGTCAATGGAAAGTAAGGGAGCCTCATCTGGCAGCACTCACTTTCACCTACGGCCCGAGCATTGTGTGCGTCAACCGCCCAGCCCTGCAAAGTGAAATAAGAAAGTATGAAATAGCACGAAAAAGCTTACTGTATGTGTCAGATGAGGCTGACATCCGCTGCATTTCAACTAATCCTGAGGCCCTCCAAAGCTGAGCCGCCCCTTCTGGAGAATATTTCAGGCTTTCCTCGATTTGGATCCTTTCTCCAGCCTTGATCTCAACCCCCTTAATGCTCACATCGCGGACGGGTGAGCAGAAGGCTTGGTGGCGTCCACCTTCGGCGTCAAACACATATTCGCCGATCACTTTCCAGTCTTCTAGTTCGAAAACCTTCTCTTTGTATATGCCATTTGCGTTGACAAGTCCGTTCATGATGAACCTATCGGAACCGTCAGCTTGAGACTAATAGTGCCAAAGAAGATTCGCTCCTACCTATGGGTAATTCCCTCGCGGTCTTTTTAACAGCCCTTGTCAGCTTGCTTAAACTATGAACATCAGAAAATTCAATTCTTACCATTATACGCATGGCTGAAGACAATTGTTTAGTGAGAAGTTCTCATCTTTGGCAAATCAAGAACTTACTAAACCTTCGATGGATCACTTGTTGCATCCAGTCCTACAAGCATCGAGTCTGAAGCTTGCAAAATATCTGAAAACCCTTTCAGAAACTGGGCACTACCCTCACGGGAGAAATTCCCTGCAATTGTCAATGGGTGAGCTCGAATAGTGGACGAATACTCACCAATACTGGATCCAAGAGACATTACACATTTCGGACGAGAAATGTTCTCTGGCGTTTTCAGCCAGTCCAGTCCATCATCGTATGTGCCATGCAGTCCATGGCATCTGACATGCTTGAACTCAGGTACTTGTTCAAGCGTCCGATGTAGCTCTTTCAGAGACAGATCCAGGGCGTAGTAGTCGATGTCCTTGCCAGCAGAATCAAGAGCCTCAAGCAAAATACTTACCTTACGAAGGTTACTGTCACGTGTTAGTTCTGAGACATTGGCAAAGTCCATATTCATTCGACCAACCCACTGCCTAGCTCAACAACCATGGAGCCAGATGGAATGGCCTCTGCAATGTTACGAGCAGAGTTTGTAAGGACCTCGATTTCCGCATTGGTAAGATAGTATTCTTCCAAGTATGTTATCTGTTCCACATAAGCGGTTTCCCGGCAGTCGTCAACCCGTTAGGTTCACTCACTTCTTCAAATAACTGCAAACCTCGCTCATCGTACAGAAGTAGTGTTGGAAGCCGTCTTGGGCCTTCTTGCGGGTTCAAAGAGTTCAAGATTTCATCCTTGAGACTGATTTCGACCGCATCGTGGCGAATATCAATGATATCTACGTTTGGCGCCATTTTGGGATGAAGAGCTGCTGGGGACTCTAGACTTTCGGCCCTTTTGGTTCCCTGAACTCCTTTGACTTCGATATACTGAGCATCACTGAATACTGTGCTCATCGGAGCCATGACGGGATGTCCTAATGTAGTGGAAGGGCGTGAAAGGTAAAAATGAAGCTAGAGGTGGGGTATGGATACACGGTAGTACATGGGGTTTTGGGAGCAAATAATAAAGAGAAACAAAGAAGAACTAATATATAGTGTCCGCTGAGCGACTTTCGCCAAAGAGCACATATCGAATGGAGATCCTAAATTGGAGAACGCCCAATCCTGGGCACTGGCCCTGGACTCTGGAGACACTAGCTGCCACTCGAAATGGAACGGCGCCTTGAATCGATCATCGAAGCCTGGGCCCAATGTACCTGAATGGGACAATGGAATGCAGAAACCTCGCCCCGCAGTCAGCAATAGATCCCGGAGACCAGCATAATAAGAGCCCCCCACGCTCAAAAGCGTCAAGCGTGACCTCATCATTAATAACTCACATCTCAACCCCTCGATCGCCCCGCCGAATAGGAACTACTTCTAGCAGCATACGATTATTCATGACGTCCGCTTGACGGAACACCGGGTTCTCCAAACGGGCCATTTGAGCCCCAGTAGTTACTGATGTTGTTAAGATTGAGTTTGCCGGGCGTCAGGAAAATTTGATGGGTCAGCCAGATTTGAGATCTGATGTGGAATCAAAGTGTCTGGCCCGTGCAGCGAAGGAATGCCATGGCTGTCCCATGCCACGTCTATCACAAGTCAAACGACAGCGGCCTGCAACGACAAACCAGCCCTGTAAGGTACAGTCTCGCCCCAGCGGGCAGTGCTGAGAGCTGCTACCAACTTTGAGTTGCTGCACAACACAGTTTTCATCCAAAACTGGGGGTAAAACCCCCGAAGGAGCTCTCTGCATTGTGTGGAGGGGTAATCCAGGAAGGGCAGGCAGAGGCGTCTGTTGGAGGATGACGCGGTTATTGGACTCACATGTAGTGCCACTCATCCTCTCCGGAAGTCCTCTTGAACCCTGTCATGGCGGGTCTGATGCGGGGGAAGAAGAGTTGGTGGCGCTGGCCTGGCTTTATTATTGAAGCCTCCTTCCGGTGACAAATATCGTCATGTCAGCAATAGAATGTACTTAGCTGAGAAAGCAAGAAGCTCCGAGGACGGTTTGTTTGGAGTGAGATCTTCTCATTGATATTGGATCAGTCATCATTAAAAGAGGAACACGGAGTTCCTCAAAAAGCCTTTGATGATAATACGAGTTACCAGCTTCAGACAATGCGAGGCTTGGAGAAAGACACTTGCAAGAATAATTAGCAACGAGGTGGAGAAAATAGGGAGACGCATAGGGAAATTCGTGCACATACTGTCGCCCGCTTTCAAGAGAGCTATGGATCGATCCAAAGCAGAGCACTCCTGTAGCCGCAAGTAACACAACATGTTTTTGAGGATAAGTTCTCCTCCAATGAGAAAAGTGACTCCATGGAGTTGACCAACACAGAGTGACTTTGAATGCTGTTTTGGAAGTATTCGTCTTGGCCACGTTGGTAAACTTGAAATACTTGCTTGACTGGCTCAGATATCTTGTGCAACCTCAGCTAAAGTCCGAGACCGTATGAGACACCCGCCCGCCCCGAATATGTGGGTGTAACTGTACTTCTGAAGGAAGTTGTGATTCTAAGACAAGGGAAACGGCTGTACAAACTTCACAGCAATCCTCAAATAAACTTCCCAGAAAGCCGTATACAATTTGTGAGATCCTCTGAACGTTTCCGGATGTCATCTGTAACTATCATGGAGCCTGGGATAATGAGAGCAGTTACTGATTCGACTTCTCATCTCGTAAGGTAAGGTACCGTCCATCGTCGGACATGCTAGAAGTCACGTGAGACTATAGAGACCTTCGTCCAGAGACTGGGCCAAGTCGGAAATTCGTGAAAATGAGTCTGATTCTATTAGAACATCCAAAAACCTGAATGCAAACTCTCTTTCTATTTTGTTTGCGTCGTGCGGTCCAAAATCTACCACGTGGGTTGGTGACTAGCCGGCGTTGCGCCGAGCGCGCCAATGTTGACGTTGCAACGAAAGTAAACAGTCCCGCCATCCAAACTTGCGACAACCTCAACACATACCTCACCAAGCCTTCTCAAACCCCAAAACATACACCATGTCGTACAATCCGCGCATGAGTATAGTGCCTAATATGCAACAGCGAAATCGCAGCAAAAAGAAGGAGGAGGAAGGCGACGATTTCGTTCTGGTATGCGATTTCACGCCCTTCACTTATTCAGAGCGCAAACTAATAGCTAGAACAGAAAGATAAGGAAATCGTAGGGTGTATCAACGATATCGGTGTTCCATTCACGGCGGCAGACCTCCAGAAGCCAAACCCTCAGCAAATTCAGATAATCTTCGAATGGTTTGCGGAAGTACTGATGAACGCGACTCGAGAAACAGTCGACCCAGCGATGCGCGCGGCTGCGGAAGATGTGTGCGGCGAATATATGGATATGATTCCTGCGGAGACACGAAATCTGATGGGATTCTATATCAGCCTGCGCAAACTGCTAATGGAGTGCGGCGTGATGGATTTCTCATTTCAGGATCTTTACAAGCCGACGCATGATCGCCTGGTCAAGATATTCTCCTACATAATCAATTTCGTCCGGTTCAGGGAAAGTCAGGCGCCTGTGATTGACGAACATTTCAACAAGGCGGAGACGACCAAGGCTAGGATTGAGACGCTGTACATGGAGAACCAGGATATGGAGGCGCGCCTGGAGGAGATGAGGCGCAACAAGAAGGCCATGGAGGCCCATGTTGCAGACAAGGTGAAGCGAAATGAGGAGCTGAAGAGACGTCTTTTGGACTTGCGCCAGAGCCAAGAGAAGGTCACCCGTCGATTCGAAAATGTTAAGACGAAGAAGAGCGAGATGACGGCTGTGCTAGAGGACAAGACTGCTACGATACTGCAGCTGAGACAAGAGAGTGCTAAACTTCGACCTTATGTTCTCCAATCACCTGCGGCTCTCCAGGCATCTTTGACCGAGTTGAGCAATGCGCTGAATGCGGAAAAGAGCCAGATTGATGCTATGGATCGACGGGCAAGAGCACTTCAGACATCCACAGATACCTTCTCTGTTGTGTCTACAGATGTAGCATCATGCATCAAGCTTCTGGACGAGATCTCTGCGGAATTAGCGAAGGAAGAAGAAGAGAATGTACGCATCGCAAAACAGAGAGATGCGCTGGGAGAACGAGGCAACAATGTTCGCGAAGTTGAGAGAACAGAAGGCTTACTGCAACGCCAACTTTCTAAGTGGATGGAGCGGACGGATAAGCTTCGCGAAGGCAGTAAGGAGAAGGCAATGAGCGCCAAGGAGAGAATGGAGGAGCTGCGGGCAGTTCATAGGAAGCTGACTGAGGAGCGGTCGGAGAAGGGCCGCGAGATGGAAAGGAGGAGAGTACGGATTGAACAAACGGAGAAGAAGGTACGGTTTGCTTCCTTTCCGCTTCCAAGAAATACACTGACAATCTTAGATGGCGGACTTGAAAGAGAACATCGAGAACGAGATTCACAGTTCACATGATGAATTCTTGAAAATGGACTCTCACATCAAATTGTATATAAAAGAGATGGAGCAATCCATTTGAGTGTGCATCGGTTCTTGTATTCTTGTTTATTGGGCTAGGTAGGGTCGGGAATGGTGGATACTGGGGCTGGGATAGTAAAGGCGTTCTGGTATACCTGTTGATAGCATGATTATGACCGCAATATATTTCAGTAGACTTTATCAGAGGAGCAACCTGTCCAGCACTTAGTTTTCTTGAGCCCAATCCCCTTTCTCAAATCTAAACCACCTCCCTAGAACCCTTCCAACCTCTACCGTCCTCCCACTCCACCCACCATCCTCACTCTCCAGTCCAATACGCTTCACACTGCCATTCAACATCGGCAACCTTTCCTCCCAACCCGTCGTCCTGCTCTCCCTTCCTTCCCCTCCATCACTATAATTACCGCCAATATTACCATCAGCATCCCACTCCCTCTCCTCAATCACCACAACGCCCCTCCCTCCCCTCCACCCAGCCTCCACCAAAGCCGCAACGCTGATCCCCAGTCCTTGCGCACTCCACTCACTTGTGTCTCTATGCAAAGCCACCAACCCATACACAACCAGCAACGGCGACCTATTACTCATCTTCTCGAACTTCTGCTTTGGTGGTCCTTCTCCTGTCGTCTCCCTTCCCTTTTCTGCCTCGCCTGAGAAGACAGCTAAATAAGCACGTAAGTGTGAGAGTGTAGGTATGAAAACCAGATTCACGAATCGTGATGCGACGATTTGGTGGAGTGTTGCGACGAGGAGGGGATGGTGGATTACGCGCTGACGTTCTTGGGCTTCTCTCTCACCCTGCCTTTCTGGCTCAAATTCCACTGGCTCGCCTTCATTCTGGCCATGACCCGGTAATGACTGCTCTACGTAGAGAGGCGGCTGGCGCTGGACAGTGTTCGGCATACATCTTTGGAGAGAGGAGAGGAAGTTTGCGCGCGATTGGCAGATTAGGAGGGTTGTTGGGTAGGTTTGGTGGCTTAGAATATAGGTGAGGAGTTCGGAGGGGAGAGCGGGCGTGATGGCGAGGGGCTGTGGTTGTCGTTGTGGCATTGAATTGAAGTCGTTGTTGGAACGTTGTTAACTTAATGGAGGGGTAGATTCCGGGGGTTGAGATTGAGATTCCGGGGTACTGGATAAATGCGAGCTTGAGATTAGTGCTGGTTGTTAATTGATGTCAAATGGAGATTATGGTGTATCAAATTCCCAGTAGTCATCCAACATTTTCATTGTCTTGAATGTGGCATCTTGAATCTTGAGCTGGAACCCAGATTGGCCTTCTAGTAATCTTGGGGAATCGGCGGACACACCACCCCCTGTCAAAACGGTGCCATCACTGACAGCCCCACCAAGGAATATCAAGCTCTAGGTTTCCCCTCCACGCGACTTCACTCCCCAATCAACTCTCCTCCATGGAGTCAATATCTCGAATATCCAGCTTGCTGGAAAGCGGTATGTTTTTCGCCTCTACCCAGCGACTCTAGATATGCAGAAGACCAGACACTGACAAGTCTCCTTGTATGTAGCAAGAGAACTGACTCTCGATGCTGCGCAATCAGCAGCAAGGAGCTCACGCTCCGCCGTCAAGACGCTGCCAGCGGCGCAGATCAAGAAGTTGCTGGATAGCAGGAATGAGAGAGAAGTGTTGGAAGGGCTGAGGAAGGTCATCTCCGTACGTCTGCCTGGGCGATTTTCAACACCAGTTCCAATCCCAAACCATGTCCACCACCATCTCGTACTCTCCGGAGAGCATTCCAGTATATTATACTGACTATCTACAATAAACAGATGATGTACCGCTCCCTCCCAACCCTAACATTCTTCTCTTCTGTCGTCAAGAACGTTGCCTCCCCCAACATCGAGATCAAAAAGCTCGTCTACATCTACCTCCTCGCACACGCCGAATCCGAGCCAGACCTCGCCCTCCTCTCCATAAATACCATCCAGAAGTCCCTTTCCGACCAATCCCCCGCCATTCGTGCCCTCGCCCTCAAAACCATGTCCGGCATCCGGGTCCCGGTCATCTCACAGATCGTGTCGCTAGCCATCAAGAAAGGTCTCGCAGATATGAGCCCGCATGTCAGGAAGGCGGCTGCACTGGCGGTGCCGAAGTGCTATAGATTAGATCCGGGCACGAGGAATCAGTTGATTGAGTATTTGGCGGTGTTGCTTGGGGATAGGCAGTATTTTGTGGCTGGGGCGGCCGTGACTGCGTTTCTAGAGGTGTGCCCCGAGAGGCTGGATTTGGTGCATCCGCATTATAGGGGATTGGTGAAGAAGATCGTTGATATGGATGAGTGGAGTCAGCTGGCAACGTTGAGGCTCATGACGGTTTATGCGAGGAGGTGTTTCCCTAAGAGGACGAGGAGGGTAGTGAAGAAGAGTAATGGGAGTGCAACTACCAAGGGCTTTTACGATGATGAAGGGGGTGAAGGAAAGCAAGAGGATGAGACGGATGAGGTAGAGCAGGTTCTGGATCCGGATCTGGAGACGTTTTTGAAAAACATCAAACCTCTTCTGCAAAGTCGAAATTCGGCAGTAGTGGTTGCGGTCACAAGATGCTACGTCAATCTCGGCACTCAAGAATACATCAATCTTTCGATCGGGCCATTAGTAGCATTGTTACGCGGGCCACAGGATATTCAACATATGGCACTCTTCAACATCGTCTCGGTGTGTCTCACACGGCCAGAAGCATTCGTCAAATACGCAACTCATTTCTTAGTCCACTCTAAAGATCCACCACAAGTCTGGGAATTGAAGTTGGAATTACTTACCCTGATATTCCCGTACTCCGACGCCTACCTTAAAAGCCTCATCTTGAACGAGCTCGAGCATTTCTCGCAAGGCTCAGATAAAGAGCTGGTCCGGGAATCAGTACGAGCTATTGGACGATGTGCACAGAGCGATGCCAGGACATCTGCACGTTGTCTACGGCTTCTCCTCAAACAGATTACCAGTCTGCATGGGAATCTGGTAGCCGAGTCTTTGACTGTGATCAGACATCTGATACAGCAAGACCCCGCTTCGCATACAAATACCGTTGTTCGCTTAGCCAAGAACCTCGATACAGCGACAAATCCTCGAGCCAGAGCTTCAATCATCTGGCTGGTTGGAGAGTTTGCTGGCAATGATGGCGAGGATAATATTGCCGCAGATGTGCTGCGTATTCTAGCCAAGGGGTTTGCAGATGAAGCAGAGCCAGCGAAGCTGCAAATCGTCCTGCTGGCTGCTAAAGTCTACCTTCATCATCTCAACCGCTCGGAACAGGTACCTCCCCAACCTACCGTTGCAACACAAATTGCCTCACCCGATTACTCATCTGCTGGAAATGAGGGCTTTGCGGAGCTTGATGGCCCATCCCAAACATCATTCTCTCCTCCACCTCCTGAACCGGAACATCCTATCGTTCTTTTGTGGAATTATATCCTCTTACTCGCACGGTACGATACCTCCTACGATCTGCGAGACCGCACACGACTATACAAGTCTCTTCTGGGCGTACCGTCCTCTACCCAGCTGGCAAGCCTCATGCTACTCGCACCCAAACCAGTACCACATACTCCCAGCCCTTCAGAAAATCGGACGGGATTCACACTTGGCTCGGCAAGTCTTGTCATAGGTGAAGTCGGTGGTGTTCATGGCTTGCGCGGGTACGAGGCACTACCAGAATGGGTCAAGGCAGGGGAGGAGCCCGACCCATCATTACGAGAGAGCGATGTGACGAAGGCCGAATATGAGTCGAATAGAGTGATACCTGCTGGTGAGCGTCTAGATTCGGCTATTAAGGAGGCGAGGATGGGGTCATCACCAGGCGCTACAAATGGTTTTGGTGCTGCTGCGGCCGGAGCGGGTAAAGAGAAAACTCTTGATGACTGGTTGGCGGAGGAGGACGAGGCCGACGAAGGAGAAGAGACGGAAGAGGAAGAAAGCGAAGAAGATGATGAAGAGGAAGTCGAAGATGACAGTGAAGAGCAGTCCAGCGACGAGGCATCGGACGCTGAAGAGGAAAGCAGCGATGATAACGAGCATGATAAACTTGTAAAATGAATTGAATTAAGGTAATTCGAATCAGACATTAAGTACGCATCGGAATTCCAGATATTGCAGATATACAATCAGTCGTAGCCACGGACTTTGAGGCTTATTGGTATCTTGAGGAAGCGAAGTGCATGTTTCAATTTCAATCATACGCCTAGAGATAAGTTGGCATCGACATTCAAGAACACTGCAAAACAAAAGCCTCTGGAACGAACCTAGGAACTAGAAGCTTTCCTGAATTGAGCCCGGTCCACAAAAATCTCTTGAAATGGCAAAAGGTGGCGTCGTCACGCGTCTCTGGGCAGCATGAGTATGGCTGTGCCAAGCCGAAACAAGGTGGAGCGACAACACCAGAGAAGCGGAAAATTTTCCCAATCGAAGCCAATGGAAGCTAATTCGCAATGCAGTAATGCAAGAAATCAATTGTACAAAACAGCAACTATTCGGTACGCCAAACGAGCAAATTCAGGATGAAGACTGGCCAATCGGCGACGCTCAATCGATCGCCACGTGCAGACATAATTTACAAGAAAAGAAAAGAAACATGTGGTCAGAGACCAACCATCAACTTGAAGGCATGCGGAACTTGAAAGAGGCTCGTTGCAACACTGCATGATGTATGCTCGAGATGCCAGTGATCTAGTCCAAGCTGTGTCCATCTGCTGGTTGACACGTCATCCCTCACCAACGACGGCTACAGGAATATTAGCTGCGTGAATCCAACAAAACGTATCACTGACCTGTATGCTTCGGCAACCACTGGCTGTGGTCGCTTTGCCTTGCGGGCCGCGTCCTTCGCCTTTTTCTTCTCTCTAGACTTCGAATCGCTGGATCTTCGCTCCAACTTGCCCAGAATTTCCATCGAAGTAGGACTCAGTGGAGTTCCCGTAGAATCAGTAACTGGGGATCCGGTGTCACTGTCCTTACGGGACATCTGCTGGCTTGATATGACGTCTGCTTCGCCTTGTGATGGTTCTGGCTTGGGACTTGAAGTTCCATCCATTGTCGAATGTACGGGAGGACCTGGGGGTACATTTTGGTTACCATTGAAACCTGGTTGGCCGCCGCCATTGCTGTAAGAACCTCGCGCACTCATATAGCCCGAGTCTTGGCGAAATGGCTGTTGAGGTGGGCCATTCGGAAACTGATTGCCATGATGTGACCCGTTGGTGTTACCATACTGATCTCTTGGACCTTGGCTGATCTGGGGTTGCGGAATATTCTGGGGGAACACGTTTTGTCCATTTTGTGGCGGGAAGAATTGGTTTGGGCTGGCCTGTGTCGGTGGACCATAATTTCCAGGCATTGATGGGTTTCGCTGGTGACCATGCTGCGGGATCTCTTGAGGATAGTAGGGATTAGGTGCATTTTGGTACGGCGCAGGAGTGTATTGTGGGTTTACATATGGGGCATTTTGTTGTTGCGGATATGACGCATAGCTTTGAGGAGCATTGCTAGGCTGTCCCTGGAAATTCAAAGTCAACATTGACCACTCCGAATGTGTTACCTAATGATATCATAGTATGTCTCAAGGCAGTTATGAGGTATACAGAGAGATACGGTGATACTCACATGGTTGTAGGGCTGATTTTGAGGTCCCCATTGAGGCGGACCCTGTTGTGAGAAGTTGTTAGGAGGTCCAAAGTTGTTAGGTGGAGGTGGCGCATTGACATAAGTTGGTACAGTGGCTGGCGGTGCGTATGTAACATTGTTATAATTCGGTGGGCCATTTTGGTAGCCATATTGCTGGCCGCTCTGCGGAACATTGGCAACTGGTGGATTGACAAAGGATGGAGCTGCAGGTTGACCATTGAGATAAGTGCCACCCGCAGATGCTGTGTACTGCTGTGGGTTTTTTGGAGGAAATCCATGCTGGACATGTGTTGGCGGTCCTTGATGATGGTGTTCACTCGCAGGAGGAGCTCTCTGCCCATTGGTGTTCATCGGAGGACTTGGTAGATTGTTTGGAGGATGGCCGTGCTGGACATTGGAGGGGACATTGCTGTTGGCTTCGAGCCCTTTGACTGGAGGTGGATTTGGCGGCGGAATGGGGGTTTGACTGGTCTCAGCGCGCTGTTGTGATGATTGGGAATGATGTGGTTGCTCTTCCAAATCATTCATGTAGGCTGGAATAGGCTCTTTCTTAACCGGCTTTGGAGAGCCAGTTACTCCCAACGAAGCCAGAAGTGCTTCTGTTGGGTCTTGGGGTGTGCTGGCGGTCTCACCTGGCTCTGGAGCCCAGGCATCGCCCTCAGTCTCAACACAAGGTGTTCCTGCTCTATACCCAATGACTGGTGTACGGACAGTTGGCATTTGCATCATGTCGTCTTCATCCTTTTCGGCTACAGTTTTCAGGCGTTTGATGCGCGAAGTCCCCTCATCTCGGTCGCTTGTATCTTCATTCTTGATACCACCAGTCTTCTGACTTGGATGGTCTTTATTCGATTCTGCCACTTCATCCGATCGGCGTTTTCGAGATGATTCTGATTGCTCAACTATGGGCTCCTGAAGCGAATCATCCATTAATTCCACGTTACTTTCCATATCCATCTGCTCGTGATGCGTGACAATCCAAGAAGGAAGGTCTTCAAGAGATATTGAAGGGCCGTCAAGCTCCATTTCTGCGAAGGCCGGATCTTCTTGCAGGTACGACCACTGGGGCAGTTCTCGAATAGGACGTACAAACTCCTTCTGGTTATCTTTTCTTGCGTATCTGGAGATTGAGGGCACGTTCATGCTCCAAGCTTGGACCAGGGGAACCGGGGTGGATCTGAAGTTTGCGGATAGTGGTTGAGCAAGTGCTACCGTCTCGTCTCTCGCAGGCTCCTTAAAGACCTGCTTGAACTCCCAATTAAACATCGCCTCCTCATCTTCAGATTCCCCGACTTCGCCATCTTCGGGCTTATCCTTGTCGTAGCTCTGGCTAGCCGTTGGGGTTGGTGCAGTGTTAAAGTTATCCAAAGGCAAATTGTCGTCAGCTCCAGTGCGGCCATAAGGCGTGCTAGCTCGGCTCGAATCTTTTGATCCATCATCCAGCTTACCATCAGGAGTCATGAGAGAACCTTTGCGTGAGGCGTGACGAATACTTCCATGCGTAGAAGCAGGCGTCTGTGGGGTTTGATGACGTAACTCAGAGTTGTGGTCAAGCTGCTGAGATCTTGACCGTTGCCCTTGTGCCGGATGGCTCGGGGTCCCAGAGCGTCCTCGCTGACTAGAGCTGCGGCGCAGCTGTTGTTGATATGGAGGTCTTGCTATTGGTGATGGATTGTGCCATTGTGGCTGAGGTGGTTGATAGGGTGCGGAAGGTGCTGGATGAGGTCCTACATAGCCAGGATTATGAGGTGGATAGGTATTTGGTGGCTGTTGGTATGGCGCGGGAGGCACGGGAGCAAACTGTTGAGGTGGTCCCTGGTAGCCTGTGGAATTGAATTGAGCCGGACCTACAGGAGGAAATGGATTGTAAGGAGGTTGTTGGTAGCCAGGTTGACCATACTGCGGAGGTTGACTACTTTGCGGCGGTTGGCCATATTGCTGTGTTTGACTATATTGCTGTGGTTGGCTGTATTGCTGCGGTTGGATGTATTGCTGAGCTTGGCTGTACTGCTGAGCTTGGTTGTATTGCTGAGGCGGAACGTACGGTTGTTGTGGTTGCGGTTGACTGTATGAGTATTGCTGCCCTGGATTACCATACTGTTGAGTAGATTGATATGGAGCGTGCTGAACTGGTCCCCCTTGTGGAGGATAAGGCTGGTTCTGCAGGTTGGGACCAGGAGCTGGTTGGTACGGCCTGGGTGGTGGATTGAAACCCCTGCGACTGTCAACAAAGCGTCCCTTGAATGTTCCCTTTAAAGGTGCCATAACGTAAAGGAATGGTGCGGGATCTGGGGACAATGACAAATTCTGCTGTCATGATCGATGCTGCGTAGAGTGAGAAATTGCACGCAAAGATAAAAGGCAGTTCCGAGCTCGAGGCACGTGTAGTGCAGTCGACAAGCTAAGACCAATGCGGTTCGTCCCAACTTCTCAAATCTCTTCTGAAAGTGAATCCAGCATCTTGAACAGAAGACTTACCCGGGAGTGCTGCGGGTTGCCTCAGGGCAAGCGACGAGAAAGTGTCCTTCAACTCCACAGTTGAAGCAGACTGGAGGAGGATTCGTTTTCCTGCGCTGAACTGGCGGTTGAATTGGTTGCTGAATTGCCTGCTGGACTGGCTGTTGATAGTAACCACTGTTCTGCACCAAAGGCTGGCTCCCTTGATGCCACGGTGTCGTGGCCATCGCAGCTCAAAGACTGACGTAGCAAGGGATCATAGAGACAGCGTGTGGTGTAAGGCGCGTGCTGAAAATCCGAATGAAGTGCGGTACCAGCAGGATGTAGAATTCGAAAAATGACTTCCAAATGTCGCCAAAGTGGATTTGTACCAACAATGAAAAGAATGCAGTGATGGTACGACAAAGTTGGCATGTATCGTCCCGTTCGCTCAACAGCAACTCTAGTCTAGTGTGACGATGTATTGGCCTCAAATTCAGCAACGACGCAAGCAAAGAAATCAATCAAGTCACTGAGCGCAAGAATGAGGAAAGCTTTGAAAGGCAGACAATGCAACAATAGTAGAAGTACAGATGAAGGAGAGGGGGGAATGGAAGTGATCAAGGTTGGTGAAGGTGAACAATTCAGATAACGTGAGAACAAATTCCCAGGGCGGCCAGACCGGAACGGATTAACCTTTGAGCTAGTGGCCCGAGCTCGCCGAGCTGTCAGGGGAGCAGGGGAATGAAGCGAGCTACGGTGGCTCAAAGAAACTGCACTGCAGGAAGCGCAGCTTTCAACCTCGCGTGTATCGCCGGCTTTCTTAATAATCGCCCCCCTCGACCTGATATTTCTTATACAATGCTCTTGGGAAGTTATTATTGAGCCAGAAGACTCCTTTTCAAATCGGCCAATCATAGAATGACCTAGGACCTGTTGTACGAGCGACCATGTTGTTGCGCCAGCACTCTTTACAGCCAGAATCTTCATCAAGCTCCCGCTCAAGCTCTAACCCGCGGTCAACACCAGAGCCTCGTGGCGGCTATCGTCCTCGATAATCCCTGGCACCTTGTCGTCATAATTTCTGGGAGTATTTTTCGAAGCATTTCGTTTCGGAGCATACAATATGCCTGGCCTGCCTTGTAAGCTGGGGCACTTTCCTGGTTCTCCATAGCTTCAGAACTGACCATTCCAGCTTCGGTCGATCTGGACGAATGTATAGAAAGCCTATACAAGAAGAATCTCTTGGCCGAATCTGTCATCGAGGCAATATGTGCGAAGACTAAGGAGCTGCTGATGCAAGAGAGCAATGTCGTCCACGTCCAAGCTCCCGTTACAGTGGTGGGGGATATACATGGTCAATTCTATGACCTGATAGAGATATTTAAGATTGGAGGATGGTGTCCAGATACCAACTACCTATTTCTCGGTATGCTTGAGATCTCTGGATCTGTGAAGCAAGCTAACTCTATTAGGCGATTATGTTGATAGAGGCATGTTCAGCGTGGAGACGATTTCCCTTCTTGTTTGTCTTAAACTACGATACCCTCACCGCGTGCATTTGATTCGAGGCAATCATGAATCGAGAGGAGTAACACAGTCATATGGATTCTATACCGAATGCTCGAGGAAATATGGAAATGCCAACGTATGGCACTACTTTACGGATATGTTCGACTTCCTCACTCTGAGTGTTGTGATTAATGATCAGATCTTTTGTGTACATGGAGGTGAGGTTTTGCGTGCCCCTAGATGTTGGTCGTCAGACATTTGACTAATGAGCAACGTGTTAGGCCTCTCCCCTTCAATCCATTCAATAGATCAGATCAAAATCATCGACCGCTTCCGCGAAATTCCCCACGAAGGTCCCATGGCCGACCTTGTCTGGTCAGATCCCGATCCCGAGCGTGATGAATTCTCCCTCTCCCCACGCGGAGCAGGCTATACTTTCGGCGCACAGGTTGTAAAGAAGTTCCTCGAAGTAAATAATATGTCGCATATCCTCCGCGCGCATCAGCTCTGCCAAGAAGGCTACCAAGTCCTATACGATGATCGTCTGAGTACGGTCTGGAGTGCGCCTAACTACTGCTACCGATGTGGTAATATGGCAAGTGTGCTGGAAGTCAGCGATACGGGCGAGAGATTCTTCAATGTGTTTGCCGCCGCTCCGGAGAATGATTTGCATAAGGATCAGCAGGGTCAGGATAAGATTGCTGATGGTAGTCAGTTGCCGGATTACTTCCTATGATAGGATAACACGAACGGAGAGGATGATGTACAGTATGTGATGACTAAGGAATGAGTTTTATGAATGAAGGCTTGGCATGAGCAGCTTCAGCTGAATGAAGAGACACTTGTATCACGAGAAAGACTCTTGTTGAGAGAGAGATATAAAATGAAGAAGCTTCTCCAAGCCCAATATACTTTTCGCAGCAAAAAATTTCACTCGGCTATGGGCAGATATAAACAGAACATCGATTCAACTAATTCCATCACTTGGCACTTCCCGAATGTTTCAAGAAACTTCACACGAGTGTCTAGAAACTGTTTTTTGAAGTCAATGATGACCGATCATCAAAACTTAGCAGGGCCGGCTAGTTGCCGTCTGCTTCTGCCTTTTGCGATTCTTTCGAGCGGTGCTGTTTTTGTCCTCGATTGACTTGTGGGGCTTTCTTGTTGTCAAGAGCAAACATCCTGTCGTTTCACTGTCGCGATTTCGGGGCTGATTTCGACACAAGTCTATCGAGCGAGCTCTGGCATCCCGACTATGACGATGCGTCAGATTTATTCAAGTACCTTTCGTACTGCAAGCAATGTTCTTTGAATATCTGAGCCAAGTATTCCTTCAGAAGGTTCGAAAGTACGCCATGAAGATTCTCTAGTGTGTTTCCTCTCCGTCATGCGAACATCTCGAAAGGAATCCATAAAGACCGATATATGGAAAGAGAAGCTGCTCAATTTCCTAGACTTCGTTCCGGATTCGACTGTCTAAGGTAGTAGGAGGGAGTGAATGATGGGTTTGTATTCAACAATCAACTCTGCTATAACTGAGGTGGGAAGTGAATATTTACGCGATCAATTGGTCGTAAGCGTTATAGATTTCCCGACCAGTTTATGCTCCTCTCGCTGATCCCTGGACTGATAAGAGATATTTTCAAACAGCCAGAGAAAGCCTGTGTAATCTTCTCTCAGCAGAGACACTTGGACTCATGTCAACATTCTCTGTGATACTACCTCGTAAGTAACGAGCTGGTAGGAAGTACGGGCATCTACATGTTTCAGAATAGCTCACGTTGCAGGTGCTGGAGTGGATTGTGCTACGTCTTATGTTTACTTCAAGCTGGTCGCTTCATTTCCCCATGGGCCAATTCCCGGATTTCTTATTGTCGATCATTGGTTGGCTGTCGATGTGGCTCACGTCACCATCAATTTATATAAACACACGGAACTTGAGATAGACTTTCCAACTGTGCCTTGTAATATTGTCGATTTGTACAGTAAATTTTCCCAATTTGTCTGTTGGATGGCCGATGGAGTAAAGAAAATGCGCCTTGGGCTTCCCCAATGGCCAGAAAGGCTGAGGGGATTGATATGTGTTGGTGATGCCATCTGTACCCAGACTTCGAGTTTATATACCAATCTTAAATTCCCGATAGCTTTCCTTGAAGTACTTGTATCGTGTCTTTCGATCCCAGAACGATCCCGAGTCAACGGTGTGAGTGGGCAGCTGGTAAAACTTACAGCGAGCTCCAATCAATTATGCTCTCCAAGTGCCACGTTTATTGATATTTTCGAATGCTGCTGTTCTTCTCGAGTGCCCCCAAGGGGTCTATTTAGCTAAATACCATTGCCGTCATTCAGGAATCGCGAAATAGATCATACCTTCAAGGGAATTGAGACCAGTATGAAACGATTTTGAGCAACCCGCAAAATGACAGTTGTCGACGATCAATGAAACTGACCACAGACTGGTATTATAGCAGTTTCACCATTGTCAATCAAGTTCATCACACAGCACCTGATATTTACATTCCGGCGCGTGAGGTAGGTGGTTGTCAAAGCATTGTTGCTTGTCATCTTCTGGTGAACCTCTCTCGAGCATTATATAAGCCTATGCATATGTCTTTCAAAACAGACGCTTAACTCTGCTGCACCGGTCAGTTCACCTCCCCTTTTCAGAGCCTCCGAGCAATGCTCGCCGCAGCAAAAGGCGTGAGCAGTCCGTGCTCCCGTATGTTCTGTTTGTGACATTTTTTTTTACTACCTCTTCATCACTCAAAATTAGCTGATTCATAGAACTAGTACCACTGGCTAATTAGCTTGAACTGTGAGTGAATAGCCTGGATCTGTGAAATGCTAAGATAGTGAATGATGCTAACTAGTTCTTACATCCTACAGACCTGGTTGAACAATTTTTATAAAGCTTTTGAAATGCTCAACATTAATCTCTTCCATGTAGAAAGCATTTTTGGGATAGCATCATGACAGATAGGCAGAGCACCGAGTTCTCCTTGCCTGGGTCCTGTATATCTTGGGCGGGCAAAGAGGGAGGCAGCTCAAATACGAGCAGACGACTGACACAGGTTTTCAATCCTCGTTCCTAGCTTTCACCTGGAGTGCAGCGATCGTTGCTCGGAGCTATCCTATTTGCTGCCAAGTGTACTCCCCTGTCGTTTGTGAATCTGTTTGTTGACAATTAAGCGAGAAGGTAGAAATGTGAGCTGCAAGACTTCGCAGATTTCCAAGTCCAACATTTTCAACAGATTATGGCGCGAAGCCAAGTAAATAATTCAGCTAATTTATCAAGATAGTCCCACGGCCTAACAGCACGATCCCGAAGGCTCAAGCTCAATCCCCAAGTTAGACGTGCTTTTCACATCACCAAAACTCCTTTTCGCTTTGCAGTGGAAACACACCACAATCCCTGCATATATGGTTACAAATACGATAAAAGCTGTCACATACGACCATAGATTGAAGAGAAAAGGGCATCCCGTCCGCTCTGCCAAACTCAAGCTTCAAATCGGTGGATTAGTAGTTGGGTGGGTGACCACCAGCGAATACCCACTGTTGTATGTACCTTTTTTTTTTTTTTTGCCTCGACTTTTCTCACCTCATAGAACAGAATGTGGGTACTTGATTAGAACTATGCTTGTTCTGATGCTTGTCCAAAGGTATAAATAAGTATTCATGGAAGTCGTGAGCAGGGATACCAACTGTGTGATACCATGCAATCAGAAATGCCAGAAGTCAATTAGAGATCGCTACCGACACTGGTGGTAGGCTTTGGCTTCAGCTTCATGACGCAGCTTGTGAATATGACTTGCTATGAATTGGGAAGATCAATAAATTATCGATGTCCTTCAGCTTAATTGAAGGGTAAGCGCAGGGGTTTGGTTTCGTTTTCTGTTGTCAATCGATGCATTGCCTTTCTTTTGCGCTTGCATTTCTGGCCCTCATCGACTCCAACTGTTCGTTTAGAGCATGTTGGATTGCCTCAGGTCCTCACCAAAGGCTCGAATGATCATGCAGAAGCTGTAAAAAAAATGCTTGCTCGTCCTCTATTCAGGTATTTCTTTAGATCCATCAAACTTTTGGGATTATGCTGTCCAGTGCCCAGGTGTTGCCAATTTACACATCTCTGCCTTTATCTTCGATATCTGAACATCGAAACCTACATACAATTGGACTAATCTTCTGCCATGACAATCCTGAAATCTCAGTCCCCCAATCCTTCAAAATCTTGAATACATCTGTCAAAAAGATTATGCCGCCACAATTTTTCACCAAGGAGAGCCATAGGTTTTGTTTGGAGAAATGTTGTTTCGACCTTGGTCTCCTGAAACGAGGTAACAATTGGAGATTATGTACTCTCTGTCTCTTCGTAGAGAGATCTGGGTGTTAAGAGAAATGAGCGAATGGGTTATTTACTGTTCTAGCTGTGTCGTGAGGAAGTCAATGCCGAGGAAATCAATTGTCACTCAAACTTAGCCATTGAGATAAAAATCGCATTACCCTCCACCTGATCAAAACTTCGGAACAAGATAAGAGCGTACAAAGCAGGTCTAAAGTCTCTGTGATAACCTAATATATATAAGGACGGACTCTAGAGACAGGAGAAGGGGATTTGTTAAGAGATCTAGAATGTGATCGAAGAGCTGGGATGGTGGCTCTAATCTGGCTTCTAGCTTCAGACGAGGAATTTTGCTTGTACAGCTGAGACAGATGGCTAGCGGGATTCGTGTCCTAATTGATGTTTGTGCGCAGAGATACAGTGTACTGTACAGCATGTCTGAATATTCGCTGCATGAGGAGAAACGTGCAGTTTGTTGTAAGAGAAGAAGTTATCTTCAATGTTTCCAATCATCTCTTACACACAGCACCTCAATGCGGTCGCAAACTGACCCTCTGGTACTTGTCATAGAAAAATGAACTCTTGTACCATAGCAGCCAGACCCAAAACCTGCAGGTGTGCTGGATGTGGTCCCTCAAACACTGGCACGGGAAGATATGTGGCCGGTTTGGTTCCCTTGAGCGAGCTGGGTAGGGTGAGCAAAGGAGGCGCGCAAGATGCCTTTTTATAAACGCGGTATTGATTTACTCACGGTCATTGTTGAGTGAATGGAAGTTAGTACTGTACTGTGTTGGTAGTGAGTGGAATTGACTGAAGTTCGCTTGATCTGGACCTTGCATTGATTTTTTCGGTGACACCATTGACGTCAACTCAGGTCGAAGTCCAGTCCCATGCAGTAAGTATATATTATCTCATCTTTCCTACCCTGTTTCTCTTCTCTTCCAGCAAATCTCTTCCAGCAAATGTCAAGATATCAGGCCGCTCTGTCAGGTCGTTGGGTCCGAGGCAACGTGAGGGAAGTCTCTGACCACCGTCGGTCCGCCAAACTCGCCGATTTTCAATGGGAAATATGGATGCCCTGTAGAGTGAGAAAGCATTTTGACGCTTTGGAACTTATACCTAGATCTGGAGTCAGGCAAGCAGACAGCATCAAGACGTTGCTGTTGCTGACAGAATATTTCATTGTCGATCACTTTTATGTTGTCATTCCTTATGCTAGTTTCTTGCACAGCAGTCCGGAGTTACTTACTTACTCAGGTTCTCCAAAGTAGGAAATGTATGTAAAACACATCAAGCGAGGGCCGATTGTGCATCTGATTTGCTCTCTAGAAAGGTAGAGTTCCGGCTTCTATATTAGGCGAGAAGCTGACCTATCAGCATTACCTATTCCTTCCAGTCGTTTAGTTTCGGATACTTGTGAGGGAAGAGAAAGTATGGAGAGCAGCAATATATACATACTCCATTGAAGTATTATGGCGGGGAGAAACGTATGCGGCAGCTGCTTACTGTCGAGTCAAGGAAAAGTAAATAAAGAGATGGTAACGATACCTGGTACAACGGGGTACGCATATAAGCCAATATATGAGAGTAGAATTGAATGAGGCGGTTCCATGATCACGTATATTCATATCTCATGTACTTTCAAATCCCTCTCGTCCCCCACCAATTGCCAACCACAGTCATCTAACCTTCGTCAATCCTATCCGCACTACGTCTCAGCACTAAAGAATGCAATGAATCTATCACCAAACACCAATTTGAAAAGGAATGCATGCCGCCATATCGCCGGATCCAAGTTTTTAGTTAAGGAGAGTGTCTGTGAACAGATTTACCAGTCCTTGGCAATATCGAATGCCCATTCGAACTCTAGATGCTTCTTCTTGTCGTCGTCTACGAATGTGCTGACGGCGGTGTAGTGGCCGCGGGCGAGCATTCCGGATGGAGCTTCTTCTTCGGCGACTAGGGGGTGGAAGTGTTAGGTTGGGATTTGTAAGGTATGAATTGTGGGATGGTGAAGTGACTTACAGGCTTTGGTGTGGATTGGGGTCTTGTCTGTGTTGGGGGCATATGAACCCTATTTCCATGTCAGCAAGTAATTCGTTGGTCTGCGTTTTGGTAATGATAAAGAAAGTGAAAGAGCACATACAATCATCTCTTGATCCTTGCTAACCCTGATACCCTTCCTCTTCACAATCTGGACATAATGCAAACCTGACAAGATCTCGTGCTGCACCTTGAACTTCGCAGTCATGTGGAACTTGGCACCTTCCTTGATCTTGAAAGGCTTGTCCTTGAGGGTCTTCTCGGCGTCCTTGGCGGATAGGTCGATGGTGACGGGAGCTTGGCCTTCGGATTCCATGGAGAGGGAGAGGATGATGCAGTGGCGAGGGTCATTTGGGTCGGAGAGGTCTTTGCCGCCGCCGCCGAGACCGAGGGATTGCTTGTAGCGTTGCATCGCTTCATCGTCGGCATCTGGGAAGGATTAGCTGGTGGTATGGTAAGTGAAATACATACATGCTTGGGTTAAGAAGAAAAGAATGGAATATATGACGAGGATAATGGCAAATGAGAAAAACTTTGAACCCCTGCCACCGCAGTGACAAAATCTGGATGAACAAAATGTGATGGTTGCATTTACATGGCCTTTCAGAAGACTTTCATAATACATAGTCTTCCATTCTGTGCAAGTACGGAAACAAATGGAGGGGCTACGTTGAAGCTATATGTGCATGTTTCAGAAGCCAAAAAGTCTGCAACCTCAATTATTGCTCCGAATGCAGAGCTCCAAAGTCAGACTTCTGATTAGGTTTGAGCCGATAATTCTGACAGAAGTCTAAAAGAGAAAGCGTAGCATCTGGACAGGTACAAGCGAAGACAAAATGAAGTGGAGCCATTCCACGTGATGGTGATAAGGGGAGCTTGACCTCAATACCATCGAGGTCTCTTGAACAGACCATAAAAGCCGAACTTCGAGAACAAACAGAAAGATAGAGTAAAAATTGAAGAAGATGATTTCCCAGAGCATAAATCAAGGCTGCAGGTATGTAAGTAGCTGTCAAACATACCAAGCTTGCTATATTCATCCATGGTCTTCTTCTCTCCCACCTTGAACCCCTCGGTCTGCTCAGGCAGGAGATCCTGATCATTGCTTGAGGATGCCATGTTTGCGGTTGATATTCTGGTTGATATTTTGTGTTGCAATGTACTGCCAATCGGTTGAGCTGGCTTCTCTTCAAATTCTATGGCGTTGTGAGGTTGAAATGGAGAACAGAATGAAGGCTGGGCGGAGTTGGGCTGGACCCCTCGTGTGTTGTTGGTGCTTTGTAGTGGGGTTGGGGTTGGTTCTGACTCAAAAGCGGCACCTGCAGTCCCCTATTAATTGTGACGGCGGCGGCTTTGTCTTTCTCCACTGACTGCAGATGCGACACGTCCACCGCCTTTTCCGCAAGGGCAAGGGGCTGCACACGTGCATCGCGGGATCAACTTTGAGGACGAACACTGTGATTCTTCTTCAAGACATCTTGCTTCGTCATGGGAAGACTACTGTATTACTATTAAATGTTAATTTAAACCTTGGGGCTTTAAAGCAACGTTTGCGGCCAAAGGTTCTTTTACGGTTCAGTGATGTCACGTGATTAAAGGGGGCTGCAGATTCCGGGCACAAAAGTGCACGGCAAGGGGCCAGATAATGAAGACGAATGTTGGACAAATGGAAGGCAATCTACTGCATCAGATAGTTTCTACCTGGGCTTCCTTCAATTGTCTCCTTTTCCACTCTACATATCTCTCCACACCTTGCTTGCCGCAAGAGCGCAATTTGGGCATTGCGGGCGACGGAGCCAGCACAGCACATAGGTCCTTGCTCTCTCAATTCGGAAAGGCCCGTCTCTCCGCGCTCTTAGCACCCCAGCCTCGTGGTGTGAACACTGCGAACCTCTCCTCCCCTTCAGGGATTGTCTTGTTCTTCAACCCATAATCCCCATTCCCTGATTTCATTATCGCAGCGCATTAATCCTGCGCCTTGGTGGGTTTTGCCTCTTATCGCCTCGTCCTCTGGCTTCCACTCCTTTTGATATCTCGCGATTGGCGCCATCAGCTTCTAGGTCTACTCCTCCTCCAATCAACAGTCAACGGAGCCTCGATACCACTTTTGCGCGAAAAGACGCTGGACGACATCGGCTTCAGCTGTTAGCAGTCGCAACTCATCGCGAGGACAGTGCTTTTAGGTAAGTCGCAATACTAATATTGGTGGAAGTAATGAATGCGCTTCATGCGCGTTGGAAATTCCGGTGCTGACATTGGTGTTGCAAAAAGCGCGCTCCACGTATCACTTCTCGAGACCCTTCGCGGCGCTGTAGGAACTCGAAAATATCATCGACCCCGGCATCTTCTCTCTATATCATTCTAATTAAAAAGCACAATGGCGCCTACTCGTCGACTTCCGGAGCGGGTAAACCCCCTCATGACCGAGGCCGTCCCTGAATGTAAGACGCGACGTTTGCGACAATAGCTTCAAACATTAACACAATCCAGATTCGGTCCTCGTTTCGCGCCGCCGACTTGGTCAGACTGACCTGACTGTAAAGGCCGGTCAAGTGGGTACATCCAATTCGACGAAGCCGAAGAATTTGGGTACTTTCGATTATGCGCACCTGCGAGCACCACTTCCCAAGGGCATCCATTCTGGCATCTTCAAGCCTTCGCCAGCATCCTACTTCCTCATGCGCCGAAGCCATGATGGGTATATCAGTGCGACTGGAATGTTTAAGGCTACTTTCCCATACGCTGAGGCTGCTGAGGAGGAACAAGAGCGAAAGTACATCAAGAGTTTGGAGACAACCAGCACGGACGAAACAGCTGGCAATGTCTGGATCCCACCCCACTACGCGCTCGAGCTGGCTGAAGAATACCAAATTCTACCTTGGATCAAGGCACTATTGGACAATACACCAATTGAGACCAACCCTACCAAGGATGCCACACCAAAGACAATTTCCCCGCCTCCCAACTTCCTGATGCCCCAAGAATCACTGGCAGCGCCGACTCCAAGTCGTGGTCGTCCTCGAAGAGCAGCTTCACCGAGCAAGATTGCGTCACCAAAGAAGACAGCTGGATCAACGAGAGCACGAAAGACCAGGGCTACATCAGAGTCTGTCAAGTCGGAATCTGTTGAGCCTTCGGTACAAACTGCGAGCGAGAACCTCAACAAGTCATTGAAAGCTGCTGCTGCCGAGACCAATGGGGAGGTTGAGCCTAAGTCCGAATCAAAGAAGGACGCTGAAAAGCCCAAGGAAGAGACAATAGATGAGGAGCCTAAGGTTCGCGTTCACGTGGATACCGATGTGGAAGTCAAAGGCGACTCGGAAATCACGCACACTCATGTTGAGGTGGAGATGCCAGTTGGCTTTGCCGAGTTACCACTTCCTGAGGACACTGAAGCGATGATCGCAAGGGCTAAAGAGATGGTTGAGGCAGCGGTGCAGGCTCAGAAAGAAGAACCGGCTGCTCTCCCACGGAGGAGCAAGCGCAAGGTTGAGGAGGCAGAGGATGAGGAGAACGAAGATGGAGGCGAGTCTGTTGCTCAAGCTCCTGCAAAGAAGGCTAAGACGGAAGTTACAGAGCTCAAGAAGGAGCGCATCAAGACTCGAGCTTTACTTGGAATTAGTGCTACGTTGGTTCTTGGGTAAGTTTCACTTCCTTTAACGCACAAGCCATACTAACGACATGATAGCGCTGCTGTACAATATGCCTTTGGTGCTTTCTGAAGGGTTACAGTACACTAGACCGGAGATTCCATTTTGTCTTTCAGTTGAGGGTTCCTGGCGTTTGTTCATGAGTGTGTTTGGATTGGCGGCATACATCCCTACACTCTGTCTGCTCTGTGCTCGAGTCTTGCTGGATACCCCAATGCTGGAGTGTGTTCGGTACATACTGCCTCCCGCCTACCCGTAAAACAAAATTTGCCCACGCTTGGTTGTAGAACCCTTCAATTGGGTTATGTTTGATAGTCTCTTTTAATTTCAATGTCCAGACTTTACATCCAGGAGGCTGATACAGGGAAGCCTATTGTGGACGCAAGTATGTGAGAGTTTATATCGTTCCTTCCTGAGCCCGGATTTGGGTTTATATTGAAAGTCACGTGCAAACCCTGTCCTCGTTCCTTCCTTTCTTCGGTTGATTCTAAATCAGGACGGGACCCTTCTCGCGGAGATCCTGTTTTCTTTCATCTTCTTCATATAGCAGCATATGGTCCCAGGTGCGGGCTCAACCTGGCACACTGTCTCCTCGCAGCCTCTCATATGATCATCACCTCGTCCCAGAGAAGACGCTGACCACCATGACTACCGAGACATCGCCGCAACAAAAGCGCACATCACCCAGGACAGTCCGAAAAGAGCGATTACTACCCGCATTGGAGCAAGATCTATCTGACTACACTCCCCAACGTCACTTTAAGAAGTTGCCAGGACGGGTATTTCAGCGACAGGTTGTGAAGTCGAGCAGAGTGGAATCATGGCGAAATGAGGTTTCAAAAAAGGACAACTTCACACCGCAAGATGAAGTGGCGAGGAATATCGAGACTGCTGATGAACCATGTGCTGAGTGTCTAGCTTCAGAAGCTGTGGTCTTGAGAAATGGTGGGATGAGAGAGACTGTAACGGGACTTCCAGTTCGGAACGCTGCTGTTGAGACCAGCAATACCACACCAGTTGCTGCCAAGCCCAAGATCAAAGCTGCCGAAAAGACACCACGACAACCTCTCAGTGTGATCTTCCGAAATGGTCACAGAGGCGTACCCAGACGTTCACTCCCTGTCTCTCAAATTCGTGATGTGGCGAGCACTGCTGCTCAGTGGCGGGTCAGACCTACCCAGGAGTTAGATGATCCTGTTCCACCACCTCCAGCTCCTGTCTTCCCTAAGCCAAAGCCAAAGACTCAAGCTGTGAAGACTTACAAGACGAAGTTCAGGTCCACACTACCGAAGCAGTCCCAAGAGAGTAATGTCATTGACCATGACGCGGAAGAGGATGGACATGTTGTGTTTCCTGAGAGCAAACCTACAAAGATTGGATGTGATCTGGAGCCTGCCACGAGTAGCTTTCAATATCCTGAGGACAGTTCGCCACTTGTGGTATCTCAGGAAAGTAGATCTCTGGAGGAATACCTACGTGGTGGACAGCGAGCTACTCAAGATCTCGGCAAATGTCACTCCAATGAACCACATGAAGCTGAAGGATCACACTCTGATGAGCAGCTTATTGATGAGCTTCGCCAAGAGCAGGATGAGAATGAACCCGAGGAGCAAGAGAACGACAATGAAGAGATGCAGAATCTGACGCTGAAAGAGTGAGTGCGATTTTCCATCTTCACTAACCGTCCCTGGTCAGCTGGTACTGTTTTGCTCTGAAGACATCTCATTGTTCCTGCAGAAAGTCACAGCTAATAATTTATTCTTAAGGGAAGCACTCAGCGACATGGAAATTCTGCTACTAGAAATGGTTGATGGCTGTGATAACAGCTATTCACCGTCAACCTCTTCAAGCCCTAAAAGACCAAGAAGCGAGGGTAGTTCTGAGGAGGGCGGAGGCAGCCAAGAGAATGAAGGAAACGGAAACGGGCTTGAGGATGCCGACCAACAGAAACTTCATGTCAAAAGGAGACGAACCGAGCGTCGGGTACCAAGTGCTGAGGTTCGAAAAGCCGCTCTTCGGGATTTGAGTGATAGGAGAGTATCAAAAGCTTCACGACAGACTAGAGACATTGGCCCCGACGTCACAACAAGGCCAAAGAAGAGTAAGAAGTCTAGTCAGTCCAAGAAGCGAACCAAAGAACCTCGCCGACTTCCAGACCGTGGTGAGTTGATGACGGCACCAGAGAGACTGGAAGAACTGGAAGTGGAATCTGCGCCTAGTAAGTCGTTGATTCTACTGGAAGAGAGCAAACACTGACTGGTACCACCATAGCTCCGCCACTAGAGCTATCGCAAGATCCAATCTCCCAGACATCTGATGGCGGAGACGATGATGATGTAAGACGACACCGTCGTGGTCCTTTGACTACCATCAGGATACCCAGAGGCTTTGGAGAGGTGGACATATCGTTGTATCGCATGCCAGAACGCCCCAATGCTCAAAGTCGATTCGCTCAGATTACTACATACTCTGATGGATTCAGTGGGAAAGAAAGAGAGCCGATTGGTCGATTGATGCCAGTAAAACAGCAAAGTCGACGAAAGGAAAGCTATAATCATAGAACGATCAGATATGGAGAGCTTCAACTTGTCCAGGAGAGGCCTCCAGAAGACCCATCAGAAGATCCGCCAGAAGGTCCACGCCGTCGGAAGAAGAAGCAGAGATTGAGGAAAAAGGTTCCAAGATCTATCCCTCACCAGCCAGAGGATGATCAGATGCTTATGGTTGACGAAGAGGATTCCGCACAAGGCGCGATAATTGCTCAGAATAAGCAATCGACGGAGGCTGTGGCACAACCTTACACACCCGTAATTGCGAATCAAAGTCTGATGTCCATTACACCTGCAGGTAATACATCCCCACCGAAGCGAAAATCACAAAGCATGCGTCTTGACCCTAAAGCCAATAATCAACTGGAATCGAGAGCCATGACCCAAAGATCTGTTGCTGAAAAGCCAGAGGAACATCTTAAACTGCCACCGAGTACTGTTCCTCTGCTTACCAAGCCTAAAACTGAGAGGCGAAGGCGGAATGATCAAATCGCCTCACAAGAAATTAGTCTAGTTACCATGAAACGAACTAACAAGCATGGTAGGAGAGAGGCAGAGCCAGAGCTTTGTGACCAAGTTACGGCTGGCCATGGTGATGACGACCCAGACACGAGAAGTGAAGACGCATCGCGGGAGGTTGAGGCGAACAATACACCTTCTGAGAACGAGGATGGAAATGGGCTGGATAACGTGTCCCAGCAATCGAATCCACAGTCAGAACCTGAGAATTCACTGGAGCGAGACTATGCGGATGACACGGAGGAGAAATCAAATGATTTCACCAGTGTTCCTAGCGACATTGTGGTAGATGAGGATGATCAGGAAGGATCAGCTCGACCACCTTCGAGCACACATTACCAGCTATGTGGCAACGCAATAGTCCAAGTACACCGGCAGGAGATTGACATTTTAGTAGCAGAATTGAACGAGCAGACGAAGTCTGAGAAGGCGAGGATCCGAGAGAAGCTTCAAGCTCCTCCCACAAGCCAGCAAGCGAAAGGCAAATATCAGTATGAGACTCAAGGACAGGAGCCTCGACCAAGCCAGCAATTGCCAATACTCGCGAGTATTGCCTCAGAAGCTTTGAAATTAGAGCATCTGTCCAGTCAACTCTCACAGCATTCAGCCAACGATCTCGATGGCTCTTGGCGACCTCGCATTCCTGAGACGAGCGGGTCCGAGATGCAAGCTGACGAGGAGATCTTTGATAGTCCGACGCCGCCACATGAGCGTGAAAGAGCTGCCTCGTCTCGTCGTCAATCACTCAGGAGACGACCAAGTATCAGAAGCCAGTCCTTGTATGTAGTCGACCAATTGCCAGAAAGTGGGTCTTCACAAATAATGCCCGCAATCACGCACGATAGCCAAGGAGGATCTATCATCCTTGGGGATACCCAAAACTTTCGTCGTTCCTATCCAGCGGATATCCCAGAGACACAATTTGAGGAGGACGAAGAAAGAAACGCAGGTCTTCATGGTCCTTGAGGGAAGCTACTTCAGCCAGGCATCCCAACAATTGAGCCAACGTCCTCGTACGTCTATTGTCAATCGGACAGTACCTACACCAACTCGTTCTCGATCTCGAGTTCATTTCGATCTTCACCAACGAGAGAGTGGCAATAGTTTGATGGCGGGTGGAATCAGTATGTCGGATGCATTTCAGCACACAGCATCACCGGTCAAGAGCTCACCAAGTAGACAATCGAGTCAGCTCCGGACACCAAGCCAACCTCGGACATTGAAGGAGTTAACAAGATCTGTTAGTCGGGGACTAGGAACTTTGCATGGGAGTGCTAGGAGGAGGACAGTATCTCTGTCTTTCAATCCGCCTTTCAAAAAACCACCACAGACTTCACAGGCATAGGAATTGAGAACATGCTGATATTTTCACAATTTTGGAAGTATTACTGATGCACAGTAGTTGCTATGTATAGGCAGGGACGAGTTGTATGTACTTGGTTGTGGAAGTGGCATATCTTTAGGTATGGAATTTACTAGAAAGCGAATAGTCAGTGTGCTGGCTTGCTAAACTCATATTGCTGAAGATGAGCACTGGAGAGAGAGATAGATACCCCGTATTTTTCATTCTTACTGGGACAAATGAATTAATCGCAGCGGGAAATTGGTATCTCATATCCGCAGCTATTTACTACCTAGAGTTGTCCATACATATTTCTACCATTTCAGCACTGTCAATGGTTCATAGCATAACAAGAATGATAAAAAATTCTTCTGTTTCGCACTACTATCAACATCAACACTCAAATTCTTCGCTCACAGTACTCATTAAATCTTCACGTCGGAGAATACATACTATATATCGTCCTTGCCGACTTCAATGAAATCTCCCATCTCATAATCAAAGGTCATACGGGGCTCTGCCGGATGAATTATTAGGTATCCATCGATACCTACCTACCTGACTCGTACCGTGAGCTATATCCACGAAGCCAAAGAGGACTAGCTATATTTGAAGTGATAATGGATGCTGCGGAAAGACAAGACCGTACAGTCAACATGGTCAGGTGACAAAGTGGGATTACCAAGCTGCGAGGTATCTGACAGGGCTCTTGCCACAGCACAGAATTTTTTAGAATCAGCTCAAGATCTTCGCATGCTCTGAACGATGTATTCTGAGGAATCGATATCTGGAGATAGATTGCTTAGTGAGGTTATTGAGGAAAAGATTCAATAAAAGCTGACCTATCGGGCACTTCTGCCAGTCCGAACTGCCTGTGCGCTGGACCATCACATTTCCCCGTGGGGCTCCCAACCCCCTGAACTCGTCTGAACCTGCCAGTCTTCTTCAATTCGAAGAATGCAGGTACGAAGGGCTGCATGTAAGAATCTATTGCAAAAATCTGGCCAAATTCTGACCGAATCACGACAAGGCCAAGCTCACTGCTTCAGGAGACGACCTACGCACCGCTTCAACTCGACTGCCAGCCCCCTGCGTCAGGCCTGGAATCAGCTGTACCAATTCCTTTGGCGTTCGAATGAGAGGAGACGCAAGATTTCAGAGCCGTGTCAATACCGCCAGTCAAGAAATGTGGGACCTGTGTTTACCTACACACCATTACCGAAGCAAGATGGAAGTCAAAGGGAGATTCGCTTGCTGACGGTCCACGAGGGTGACGGGACTGAGATCCGCTATTCTCTAAACACTGTGTCCTTGGATGAAGCACCGCCATATGAAGCACTCTCTTATGTATGGGGAGATCCGAACAGGACTCGAGAGATCATATTGGATGGCAAGTCATTCCGAGTGACCACAAATCTCGCTCGAGCTCTTCGACATCTCCGTGACGGGCAGAAACCAAGGACGCTGTGGATTGATGCAATATGCATTGATCAACAGAATGCAGAAGAGAGGTCCTCTCAAATCCTGCTGATGCGTGATGTCTTTCAAAGAGCATCGAAAGTCGTTGTCTGGCTGGGGGAAAGTACCATGGCTAGCAAAGCTTCATTCTCTCTCATACGAAAACTCGATTTCGGGAGTAGCAGCTTCTGGGAGCAGAAAGAAAATCAAGGACCTGTATCACTCTCACAAGATGCTCTCGGTGGACTCCAAACGCTGCTGAATAGGCGATCGTCTCTCACAGGGCTGCGAGGCATCATCAACGATATTGCTTCGAGACCGTGGTGGACGAGAGTGTGGGTCATTCAAGAAGCTGCCGTTGCTCGTTCAATCGTTGTAAGGTGCGGTGATGATGAGATGCCATGGTGGCTCTTCTCAAATGCACTCTCTGCTATAGCGACCCTTGCGCCGGACCTGTCAGGGCCTTCGACGGAGAGATTGATCCTGTTTAAGAAGCGCTTGAGCATCCACATGCATATTTCCAAAGGACCCCTACGGAGTCTTGAAGATCTTGTCGCCAATACTCGTATCATGGTTGCCACTGATCCCAAGGATATGGTCTATGCACTTCTGGGACTTGCTGGGAATATCGGCGATCCGACTAGCCATCCTATCTGTTCACCAGACTATTCGTCTGCAACATCCGTGGTGGATGTATACAGAGACTTTGTCGCATATTGCATATCACAAGGCAGCCTGGATATTATCTGCATGCGACGTAACTACGATCATCTGGACGGATCATGGCCATCCTGGGTCCCAGATTGGACCTCAAGCGGGATCTCAAGCTCAGACACCCAAGGTACTGGGAGTTCGTATCATGGCTTCGACATGATAGAAGGCAATAGCTTGATCAACAAGCCACTTCTGATGAAATACCGCGGCCTCAACCAACTCACACAAGATCCAAAGTCACCACCCTGGCAAGCCTCTCGAAACACTTCACCAGTCACGAAAATAACAAAATCGCCACCCACTTTGACAGCAAAAGGAATATATATCGACCGGATCCAACACCTCGGTGAAGCCCCAACATTTCGCGATAGGAGACTCCTCGTCTGCGATTTCTCTCCCTGGGAAAGACTCATGATGCGGCATTTCGGCGAAGGACCCGAACAGCACATGTTCCATATCCTCGACCAATGCCACAAGATCTGCCTCTCCAAAGCCTTCGTCCTGCAAGAAACACGAAACAAAATGATAAAAAGCATGTACAAGCTCTTTATCATGCGTCTTCCCATGGAACGAATACGCGGCAGAGTCTACGCGCGTCGAATGTCCGATAGGCGGTGGAGACATGGGAAATATATCGCGAGGGGATACTCGATTGCGCAGGCTTACACGAGAACATTATTTCTTGATAGGGTTTTGGGATTTCCCAGGAAGTCGAATGAGGGTGTGAGGTATCTGGCGAATCAGGCTTGGAAGTCTGCTGTTGAGCTCGGGCTGTCGAGGAAGTTGGCTGTGGGGTTAAATGTGCTTCGTGCTAATGTACTGCATCGGCAGTTGATGATCTCGAAGAAAGGGTATATTGGACTTGGGCCCGTGCCTGCGAAGAAGGGTGATTTGATATGTGTACTTTATGGGTGCTCGGTTCCTATTGTATTGAGGAAGGTGGGTAAACATTACATACTTGTTGGGGAGTGCTATGTCCATGGGCTTATGGATGGAGAGGCTCTGGATCTACTTGCGATTGGGAAGGCAACTGAGAAGGAATTTGAGATCCATTAAAGCACAATGTATATGAATGAAAATACACTTGTATAGAAGAAAATGAATCTATGTATTTAATGCAGATGTGCTTGATATTGAAAATGTGGGAATTGAAAATAGATGATCGATCTCAGTTCCATTTTGGTTAACCGGAACGCCTTGCTAAACTGACAGACTTGCAGAACCCTATTAGTTACGACTGATTACTTCGCTCCTTTGCCCTTTGCCTCGGTTTCGCTCAGCTCTCTGATGTAGACATGTGTCTCTCCCTCTCCCGTGTAATCTTCCTGTCCATTCTCGAATCCGGGACAGACACCGACAGCCAGGTACTTCCCATCGCTTGAGAAAGCGACAGCCGCAACGCTAGCTTGGTATTTCTGATACTGTCTGATTCTCCGCTTCGCAACGGCATCCCACAAGGCGACTACCCCGTCTCCTCCCCCAGAGGCGAATGTTCCATGAACCGGATGGAAGGCTAGTGCGTTCACTGGATAGACAATGTCTGTTCCGTCACCCTCGGGGTCTGGCTGGCGATGGCACTTGAACGCGTATTTCCTGGCTTGAGATTCGGTGGAGGGATCGAACCACTCGACTGCTACTCTGCCTTCGATACTGCTCGTAGCATAACCATCATCGTTTGGCATACATGCCACCGCTCTGGTCATAAACTTCAGGGAAGACTCTCGTTGTTGCCAGGGCTGTAGATCGGCGGTTGAACCGTTCGCTTGTGAGGCGAGCATAGCGGTGCTTTGGAGCTGGTAGATGTAAACAAGGCGAGCGGCCATCGCAACAACGAGTTTCGAGGCTGTTATCGAGAGGGAATGGGGTTTCGCCGGGAGTGTGATAGTTGTTGGTTCTTTTTCGGGGTGCTTGAGATCGTGGAAATGTAAAGTCGAGTCCCAGGAAGCTGAAATGAGAAGTGCTGGAACAATTAGTGACTACTGTTGTATAGAGTGGCCAGAGACTTACAATGTTCTTTGCTGTAAACCACAGATCTGACTGGTGCGCCATGTGCGCTTAATACAGTCTGCTCTCCAGTTTCCAGATTTATCCTTCACAATTTCGTAAGCAGAATATCCGTAAAAACGACAATGGTATCCATACCTCTTCACCTGCCAATCCATCCCCGCGCTGAAGGCTTCATTGTCGTCGGCGCCGAAGCACACATCGAGTACGGGGGCTCGGTGCTCGTACTTCTCGATCAGTTTTCCGCCTGCATCTTGGTCTTGTGTATCATACAAGTAAACATTCTTGTCCCAAGAAGAGACCAGTAGCCGTGTTGGAGAATTGGGCGCGAATTTAAGGGAGGATACCGCGTCGGACGGGGGCTGCGAGAGCTTGAATTGTACTTCTGTAGATTGTTAGATGGGTCTTGTTTAGGACTACAAGAGTATAAGGTATGCTAGCAGACTTACGAGGAGCCATAGTGTCTGGTAATTCACCGAGAGACTGCAAGAGTTGTTTTGGCTCTGATGTTTAGACACTGATGTTGACTAGATGCGCCAAAATTTGATCCGCGACAGACCGCCTTCGGCTCGCCAGAAAGGGGAAAGCGCTTTGAGCTTTCCTGAAGCTTTGAAGAGCTTCCAAAGCACCCAGAAAGCGAGCAATAAACAAGCACACTCTGAGACGACCTGGAAAGATCTCGTTGACTATCTATCACGATCTAGAATATCTACACCCAATTTTCATAACTTTTAGGACTGTGAAACATCAATACAGCACGGCCATTATCAGGGAAACACCCCACCTGCCCCTCATCTGGACTCTTGCCCCGCGCGTACTTGAGCTTTTGCTCCTCCAAGATGCCGTTCGCCCAACTTGTTCTTGGAAGTCCGGGATCTGGAAAGAGTACATACTGCAATGGAAGTTAGTATATCGTTCTGGACTTTCCCGAAAGAGACTAACGGGCTTCCAGTGCAACAATTCATGTCCGCGATAGGCCGAAAATGCTCTGTGGTGAACCTCGACCCAGCAAACGATCAGACCAGCTACCCATGTGCAATAGACGTACGTGATCTAGTCAAGCTTGAGGAGATCATGGAAGACGACGAGTTAGGGCCTAATGGTGGCGTGCTGTACGCTCTCGAGGAGCTGGAACAGAACATAGATTGGCTTGAGAAGGGATTAAATGAGCTCGGAGAAGATTATGTGCTATTTGACTGCCCGGGACAGGTTGAACTCTACACACATCACTCATCATTACGGAACATATTCTTTAAGGTGCAGAAAATGGGATACAGGGTTGGATTCCCAAAACCATGTTCTTGGTTGCATGCTGACTGATGTACAGCTTGTAGTCCTCCATCTTTCCGACTCATACTGCCTG
Source organism: Cadophora gregata (assembly GCF_030347475.1). Classification (NCBI taxonomy): domain Eukaryota; kingdom Fungi; phylum Ascomycota; class Leotiomycetes; order Helotiales; family Ploettnerulaceae; genus Cadophora; species Cadophora gregata. Next base: position 530,826 of record NW_026695932.1, on the reverse strand, counting down.
ACCATGCCTTCACTATACATTTCGAATCTTATCCTCTCTCTGCGTGCTATGCTACAGATGGATCTTCCACATCTGAACGTCCTCACGAAAATCGACAAGATCTCGAGTTATGGCCCGCTCCCGTTCAACCTCGATTTCTACACAGAAGTACAAGACCTCTCATATCTTCTCCCGCATCTTCAAGAAGAATCGTCCGTGATGGCTGGCTCGAAATTCGAAGGGCTGAACACAGCCATCGTGGAACTGGTCGAAGGCTTTGGATTGGTAGGGTTTGAGACTTTGGCGGTAGAGGACAAGAAGAGTATGATGCACTTGCTACAGGTCATAGACAGAGCAGGAGGGTATGCATTCGGTGGAGCCGAAGGCGCAAATGATACTGTCTGGCAAGTTGCGATGCGGGAAGGTGTTACCACAATGGATGTGAAGGACGTCCAGGAGCGGTGGATTGATGCCAAAGACGACTATGACAAGGCAGAGCTGGAGCAGTGGAAGAAGCAAGCAGAGGCCGAAGCTGCGAAACAAGCCGAGCTTGGTGAACATCTCGAGGATGAGGACGACGATATGGAGGATATGTCGTTACCTCCAGGTGGGAGCGGTGTAAAGGTAGTTCGTAAAAACCAATGATACCCCAATTCATCCTACATCCGAATCATTGTCGCCTTCACTATCGGATCTGTCCACCATGAGGATATCTTTCGAAGAGTCCTCATCAACCTGTGCGCCGAATATTCCCTGTAATGCCGTTTCTCCTTTGTCCTCGGCCTCCCGTTGTGCTTTCAGGATCAATTCTCTTGCCCTTCGAATTGCCTCCTCTTCGGCTTTCCTGATTGTCCCACTGACCCTCACAACCCTAAATACGCACTTCTTTCCATCCTGGATCGGTACAGAATTCATGAGCGTCAACGCAGCCCAGACGATTCGGTAATGGGCGCGCGCCACTCGAAGGATAAATGTCGAAGTCGCAGGAGACAAGTATTTAACTAGATATAATTAGTATCGTTCAGATATTGAGAGGGCAAATACCATTACCGTTAAGAGATTCAGACACAGCACCAGATCCGTAGTCCCCAAATAAGCTAGATATTGCTGCTCGCAGACCCCTCAGCAGCACTTGATTGGTGAGGCTGCTCGAGGTCGGCTGATTGAAGACCACTACATCTGGAACCTTTGACTTCGATTGGTTCTTTTCTAATTCTGGATACAATATGTTCACCAGTAGATACCGGTGCTTGAGGCGGACCATATTGTTGACTTGGCTTGCTTCCGTGCAAGAGGAGACGCGACGTCAAGAAAAGTGAGTCGCGCGAGAATGACAAGCCACGTGATGTCATAATGTGCTGGCTGTCCGCTGCATGCCGTAGCTTTCTCTCCCTTCTCATCTTTATTTCTTTCCCATTTCATATTCTGGGACGCAATCGTATCGCATCTTTATTCATTTACTCTCATTCCGTTCTTTCTTTGTAAGTACATATTGCTATCTAGCGGAAGCAACCATCTTCGGGAAATTTGTTCAACCAGAATTCTCTTCCTGCTCTCCATTAGTACAAATTTCGCTTCTATCATATCGTATCGTTTTGTCAGCTTGACTATCGCTTGATATGCGGGGGAAAAAATCGATAGCCCTGCTCTAAAGCCGGTGAGCCATCACAGCGATAGCTCCTACGCTTTGAATGGTTACCGAGAGTATGCATCAAGCACTACTGTCACAAACCATGCAAGCTCCGCAGTTGGAAAGTGCTCGATTGAGACTCCTACCCGAAGGCACAGCTATGGCCGAGTACTATCCACTTTCCTCTTTATGCTCGATCATCTGCTTTGCATATTCTATTTCGTTTACATATTAAATCCTTCTGAATACATCATGGCAAGCTATAACCACCAAACCCCTTCCCAGAGCCCCCATCGTTTTACGGGAACTCCAAAATCAATCATTGATGATGCCAAGCGTATTATTGCCTCTCGGAAGGCTCAAGAGCAAATCGTCAAAAACGTTCGCCAGGAGGAAGCTACTTTTGCCAATGTCCTGCTGCCACTCATGCGTGCCGAAAATACTTTCAAGCTCAACTCTCATATCCTTCAATTCTATCAACATGTATCACTAGACAAGGACATAAGAGATGCATCTGCCGAAGCTGAGAAACTCGTAAACAAGTATGAAATCGAGACTTCTATGCGCGAGGATCTGTATCATCTCGTAGATGCTGTAGTGGGCAAGGATGAGAAGCTGGACACGGAATCTACCTTACTGCTAGAGAAGAAGCATCGGGATTACATCCGAAATGGCTTGAAGTTGCCAATGGGATCGACGCGAGATTGATTCAAGGAGATCCAACAACGACTGGGCCAGCTAAGCATCCAATTCCACAAGAACCTGAACGAATCGAGCGTTGAACTGTGGTTCCTGCCTCAAGAACTCGATGGTATTCCTGTGGATATCAACGACGGTCTGGAGAAAGGTGTTGGAGAGCACGAGGGAAAGCTACTGATGACCTCCGACTTCCCGCACTTCCTCCCAGCCATGAAATATGCGAAAATTCCGAGACTCGCAAGCGTTTCCAGCTCGCATATGAGAATAAGTGCATGAATAACGTTCCTATCTTGAAAGAAATAGTTATGCTACGTGATGAGGCGGCTCGTCTTCTTGACTATCCCAACCATGCTGCCTTCAGGTTGGAGGAAAATATGGCTAAGAACCCGGCAAACGTCAATGCATTCCTAACGGACCTACAGTCTAGACTCATAGCTGGTGGACGGAAAGATCTAGAGGCCTTGAAGGCGCTCAAGAAGTCTGATATGGAATCTCGAGGAGAGATCTTCAATGGTCACTACTTCATCTGGGATAACCAGTATTATGGTCAGCTCCTACTGGAGAAGGAATATTCGGTCGACCAGCAAAATATTGCAGATACTTCCCACTGCAAAGCACCATCAAAGGGATGCTGCGGACTTTCCAGCAGCTCTTTGGTCTTGCATTCGTGGAGATTCCTAGTGCCGAGAGCAGCGGGTTTTCAAAATATGACGGCGGAGAAGGTCTTGCCTGGCATGAAGATGTTCAATTATACTCTGTCTGGGATAGTAAAGATGAGGGTGGTGGCTTCCTTGGATACCTGTATCTGGATCTGTACTCACGGGAGAACAAATGTTCGAATCCCAGCAATTGGAACTTGCAACCCGTAAGTATTACATCCCGTATAAACGCATTCAGCGATTTGACCACTAGCAGGGGTTTGTTCACGAGAATGGCACCCGCCACTATCCATCCACAGTGTTGATTTGCGCATTCTCCAAGCCGACACCCAAAAAACCGACCCTACTGCAACATGGCGAGGTCGTCACTCTATTTCATGAGCTTGGACATGGCATCCATGATCTGGTGTCGAAGACTCAGTTCTCTCGATACCACGGCACGATGACCGTCATAGACTTTGGTGAAGCACCTAGTCAGATGCTGGAGAATTGGTGTTGGACACCAGCGACGCTGAAGTCCCTCAGTCGGCATTACTCGACCCTATCAGAGGGATGCCTTAGATCGTGGGAAGAGCAGGCAAATGGAAATCCGCCCCCGACTGAGACTATTCCTGATGAGATGATCGAGAAACTGATCAGAGCTAAGAACGTCAATGGTACTTTGTTCCAGCTACGCGTCCTGCATCCCAGCGTGTTGGACATGATGATTCATCAACCTGAGACTCACGAGGCATTGGATCAAATGAACTTCTCCGAGCAATACAACAAGATCCGGAAAGACCTCACAGGTATGGGTGGTCCCGAAGTGCTTGGCGAAGGTTGGGAATGGGGGCATGGTGATGGTAATATGGGCCACCTCGTCGGAGATTATGACGCTGGCTTGTACGGGTATCTATAGTAAGATCTCTTGCACATTATACTGACCCGATTCTAAGGTTTTACTCAGCTCGAAAGTATTTGCGGACGACATGTTCCAGACAGTCTTCGAGAAAGAGCCTATGGATGCCAAGGCAGGCAGGAGATACAGATATGCAGTTCTTGAGAAAGAGGGAGGTCAGGATGAGATGAAGACTTTGACTGACTTCCTTGGTCAGGAGCCGAAAATGGATGCTTTCTTCGAGGACCTAGGTATTGGTTAACAGCCGAAAGGCAGGTGGGATTGATGACAAGGACAGCACTTAGTTCGAAGCCTGATCGCTGTCCCAGAAGCAACCCATATATGACAGTGTGACTTCTTTCCATTTTGCAAGAGTTGTAGTCATTTATAGTTTAGAGGCAAGACGTTTCTTTACTTTCTTGCTGATCTTGCCCTTTCCATTGTCTGCTCAGCAGGCACGGTATCACATTCAAAGTCTCGCTTACGAATCAACAACAGCCAACCGGATAAAGAATCGACTCACCAAATCTATACGATAACGATCGATTTCCAGGTTGTAAACTGCAGAGAAAAATAAAAGGGAAATAATGCAGAACTGCTGCACCTATACTGGGCAGTGAAGCTCGGTGACGGGGCATGGCAGAAGTTTGGCTAGCCACTAGGTAGAGATGGTTGTTCCAAGGAGGTTCCGCCCCTCAACCTCCGTCATACATGCTGGCTGAAGTGAGAAGAAAACAACGATGGAAGAGATCGAGGCGTGAATGCAATTTGAGTGTCGCTTCATGAGGATACAAGAATATTCGTTGGTAAGCAATGCTTTGTTGCACCCAGATGAGTATACAACTACTAGAGTATGTTCTTCAGTAGGTAATGCTCAGTTCTGTGAGAAGTACATCAGATGAGAGCCAAACGATTGGTTTACAATACATTACACTCGACATTTAAGTATATTTACAGCTGACGGGCAATGATGAAAGTTCAAGTATCCCCCGAATTTTGGTAATGCCTAACAGAAGCAGAATAACCAAGGAACCCTTGTGGTGGAGAATACCACCCTTTGTAAAGGTTAGACATCTTAGAAGAACATGCCATTTTACACTTAACTTACTGCTATGGCAATTTTCTCTTCCTGCTTATGCGAGCCTAAACCCTCCACATCAGAAAGAGAAAAGGCCTCTCAGTAGTACCTATGTCAACAAGGTCATGTGATGCCCCGCTTCTCACTAAGCGAAGTACTTCATCACTCGGCTTCCCTAATCTCAACCTTCATTCATCTTCACTACTCACCATGGCCACCTTAAAGGCCGCCGTCTTGATTGTCTCTACAACGGCTTCCAAAGATCCATCGGCTGATTTGTCTGGAGCGATCTTGGAGGAAGTCTTTGAGCAAGAAGGTGGGGGAAAGTGGGAAGTCGTCGAGACAAAGATCGTCAGCGATGTGGTGCTGGATATCCAACGTACGATCACTGGTTGGGCCGACCGAGAAGATCCTCCGAATTTGATCATTACCACGGGTGGGACCGGTTTTGCAGTCCATGATAGTACACCTGAGGTTGTTAAATATTCTCTGTTATGGAGAGGTTGTGACTAATTTCTGGAAGGCTGTTACTCCACTTCTCCACAAGCAGGCACCTGGGCTTGTCCACGGCATGCTTGCAGCTTCGTTAGCCGTTACTCCTTGTAAGCTCATTCTCAGCGTAAAGGTATATACAGCTGATCCTTCGTAGTCGCTCTGATGTCACGACCAGTCGCCGGAGTTCGGAGCAAGACCATCATAATCACACTTCCTGGATCTCCCAAAGGCGCCAAAGAAAATCTCCAATCGGTATTGAAGCTACTCCCTCACGCTTGTATACAAGCAGCGGGTGCCGACTCCAGAACAATTCACGCCGGTGGTGTCAAGACACTGGAGAAAGAAGCTGGGGTCAGTGCTCACGGTTCTGGTGCACATTCTCACAGCCATAGTCACTCACACGGTCATTCTCATGGTGGGCACAGCCATGGCCATGCAATGCCCGTTCGACATACAGCATCAAGTGAGAATCCTCGCTCTAATGACCCCGCACTTGGCCCAACGAGACGAAACCGCTCTTCTCCGTATCCTATGATCGCTGTTGACGATGCAATCGGACTGATCAAAGAGCACACCCCATCTCCGCAAGTTGTCACTGTTAATGTCGATGGATCTTTGGTTGGTTGTGTACTCGCAGAAGATGTTACAGCTACAGAAGCTGTTCCTGCGTATCGAGCAAGCATAGTAGATGGCTATGCTGTGATCGCACCCGAAGATGGCGGTTCAAGCAAAGGTGTATTTCCTGTGGCTTCGATATCTCATGCTACACCTGGAGAGATTCCACCGCTTGAGGTGGGACAGATTGCACGGATCACTACTGGTGCTCCTCTCCCTCCTGGTGCGACGTCGGTTGTAATGGTGGAAGACACTATTCTCAAGACGATGACAGAAGATGGGCAAGAAGAACACGAGATTGAGATCTTAGCAGAAGGGGTCAAAGCCGGCGAGAATGTACGAGAGGTCGGAAGCGACATCAAAAAGGGTGAGGTGGTCCTGCGCAGAGGAGATGAGATCTCAGCTATCGGTGGGGAGCTGGGGCTATTGGCTTCTGTTGGTAGAGCAGAAGTCAGAGTATATAACCGGCCAGTTGTGGGGGTCTTATCGACGGGAGACGAAATCATAGAACACGGAAGACCTGGCGACTTGAGACTAGGGGAGGTCCGCGACTGCAACAGACCAACCATCATGTCCGCTATTCGAGGTTGGGGCTTCGAGGTTGTGGACCTGGGAATCGCGAGAGACAAACCTGGAGCCCTCGAGGAGACCTTGCGGGATGCCCTTCGCAAAGTTGATGTTATAATCACTTCAGGCGGTGTGTCAATGGGTGAACTTGATCTGCTTAAGCCTACAATCGAGCGATCACTTGGGGGAACCATCCATTTTGGGCGTGTCTCGATGAAGCCAGGAAAGCCCACCACATTTGCGACGGTACCAGTGAAGAACAATGCCGGCGAAAGAGTATCAAAAGTCATATTTTCCTTGCCAGGAAATCCAGTTTCTGCAATTGTAACTCTTCACTTATTTGTTTTGCCCTCTCTGCATCATGCATCCGGCGTGGCACCAGCTGGATTACCCAGAGTCCAGGTCACATTAGACCACAAATTCCGACTTGATCCCCAGAGATCAGAATATCACCGTGCAATTGTCGTCTTGGGAAAGGATGGCTTAATGCATGCTAGCAGTACTGGTGGGCAGCGAAGTTCCAGGGTTGGGAGCTTGAAGAGTGCAAATGCGCTGCTTTGCTTGCCAGCTGCAGAAGAGACTTTGAGCAAAGCATCGAAAGTTGACGCTCTATTGATGGGTAGGCTCAGGAGCGAGTTTGACATACTGTAGAATTTACAGCTCTTCGTCTTTTTGGAATTACTTTTTTTTTCACTATGCCCTGCCTTTCCAGTTGTGGTAATCATCTTCATTTCGTGCGAAGTGGTGTTGTCCTCCCCGCGCATAATCGTATTGCACCTTCCCCTTCAATACTGTAGTCTTGTATGATGTGTTTTTCCTTCACACCGCAAATGGGCGTACCTGCACTCTTCAAGGAGTTGATGTACCAAAAGGGAAGTGACGGGACGGAGATCTAAGATTTCTTTTGCTCAAGTTTGGAACACACCAAGTGTATCCCAAGCTCGTGTCTAAATATTCATAATGTGCCAATTTCAGTATCAGATTTTCAAGCAGTGTTCTCATGGAGTCGTCAACGTCGCCGAGTATTGTCGTATGCAGCAGTGGATGGCAGGCATAAAGCGGCAGCTTCGGCCATGCTTTGAGACGACGTACAATATATCGAAGTACATGTATCAAGGACCTCAATGGCAAGTCATTTCAGGACCATGCGCCAATTGTGTACTGCAACGCCCTGCAACCACACAAGCAAGCACTCTACGGAGTATCGCCACTGTCGGCAATCTGACTGCTCAGCTTGCGGCAGTGGGCTCATACGGAGAAGCGACGGGAGAATATAGACCAATGAGGCCCCCGAATACGCTGGAACTACTCAAAAAAGACTCCATGTCGCCGATCCCGCATGAACGACCCTTCGTCTCCTTGCCCGGTATTACTACTACCCTACCCGAGCTTCTTGGGTTCAACGATAAGCTTTACGACAAGACTGCTGCTCTATTCGATAAAATTGTGTTCCCACCTCGATTCATTCCATATGTTGATCAAACCGAATCATCGTGGACAATAAAGGCGTTAGGGGTCGCTCGACCATTAGAACTATACTTCATTGAGAATGGAGGTTTACTTGTGATGGACAGAGAGTCTATTCGTATTCAGCTATCGTGGAAGGATGAACAAGCAATATGGAAGTGAGTTTCTCTTCACCAATTTGCAGTCTATAGACTATTTTAACACGCACACAGAACTGATTTCGAACCACGGGGTATGCCGCTCGGAGAATTCGAGGCACAGTGCAGGAAAGGAGAACACAGCTTCCCCGGTGACTCCGACGCTGCAAGTATCTGTGCCAAATTCTACCAGCTACACGCAGAGTCAGCCGCTGCTCAAAGAAGGAGGGATCTGGAAGATTCAAGAAAAATAGAAGGGTTGCGTCCATTATCGGAACTTAGCAACGCGCTGGGGCTGAATGTAGGTCCAGGTGAGGCAGTCGCAGCAAAAGACAGAAATGATTCAGAGCCACAACTGGGCCCAGATCCTGGTGATGTAGGCGTACGAAAGGACAAGAATAACGCAGCAGGGTCCCAAAATCATCTGGGGTCACAAGTTAAAGATTCCCGTGAGGCATCATTCGGCTCTCCAAGCGGAAATCTCGACGCAATAAACAAAGCAGGACCACCACCACGACCATGGATACCAAACTCATCGGTCTCATTAACCAACAACTTTGGAGCATCCGATAAAAATATCGGTATCGTAGGGGGACATGATGCTAGCAATGCAGGATCTACCATTGGACAGACGAGTAATCTCGACCCGCCGCCTGTGTCAAGGTTTCCACAAGGGCTTCCACGAAACCAAAACTTCCGTCACACGGAGCAGGCTATTGCCAGCAATATAGGATATACCACTGGGCAGACTAAAAACTTCGACCCTTTGGCTTTCCCAAGCGTTCCAACAGGACTTTCGCGCGGTCAAAACCTCGGAAGTATGGGACAGGTTACCCTCAGCAACAGAGCAACTGTGCAAAATAAATCTAGTGGCTCATCGAATATATCAAGAGGTCCACCACGACGCTTTGTACCTATTTTGCCATATCCTTCCTCAAAAGGACAGATGGATGATAAATGCCAAAGTGGATCTAGCCCGTCGATGTTCTCCAGTGTCCCACAAGGACAGTTCAATTCGCCTGCAGCATTTCCTTCCATAAAAGGACAAACGGGTGCCATCCATAACGGCGGAACTGGTCCGACGCCCTTTTCAAGCGTTCCGCAAGGACAGTCCATCCATTTTCCAACAAATGTTTTTGTAAAAGGGCAGATGACCGGTGTCAATCAGACTGGATTTGCCCCAATTTCCCAAGGACAGTTCATGCCTCCTGTAACAAATCCTTCTGTAGAAGGACAAAACCAAAGTGGATTGGGCCTCACATATCAAACCCTTCCGCTTGTCCCAGGCGGAGGTCTGTTAGTCAAGCCCACAATGTCTAGAGCGAAGACAACCTCTGCATCGGCATTTGAACCAACGAGCCAAGTCCTAGCTCCAAAGCAGAGTACATTTATCCAAGAAACACAACAGTTCGTGGCAATGTCAAACGCAAATGGATACCGTAAAACTCCTGTTCCCACCACGCAGATGGCTGCTGGGTCGATAGTTCATCCGGTAGGACACTTTAATGCCGCCATTCAAGGTGGAGTATACTCAAAAACTCAACAACGTTTGGACATGTTGAGTGCAAATTCGCACAGCGACGGTCCAGTCTCCGGCGCACATAAGGCACCTGGCCCAACGGTACAATTTCAAGCCCCTGTTCAAGATGGGGCCGACCCGGTAGATCAACCGCCTTTCGAACTAACGAATGAAAGACTCCGCCCACATCAAGAATCTAATTCCACCATAGCGGTGGCTCCGGTATTGGCACCTGATCCAGCAGAAGAGTTTAGTAACTTTGCTCAAAGTGGTGTCCACTTTGAAGACCAGCAGCTTTTCGATGCGTTAAATGTATATGTCTCTAGCCAAGAACCAGTCTCTACGGTCCAAGCAACGTCTAGATCGACTCACGATCCAGCGGGACAGCTGGATGGGATAGATGGGATAGCCCTAGGAAATGTTGACTCTGGAAATCGGCACACACCCAACCTATTGGATGGACAAATATCTGCTCAAAAGTCAGTGCCTCTATCACAAGCAGAATTTGCACGGGCCGGCAATTCATTTGAGCCATCCGGCCCCATTGGTGGAGGTGAGATCGACTCTGGGAATCGTGACCTAGATGCGATACTGTTTGGCCGCATCTCTGAGCAAGCTCCAACCTTCCGGCCACAGACACCTTTTGGAGCAGTGACTAATTCGGCAGGACAACTGGAGTCGCTTGGTTATCAATCATTCACCCTCGCTGCGGGTGATGATATTCTAGATCAATCGGCATTATCACCACCTGGTGGAAAAAGCATTTCTCAACCAGAAAGGGCTGGGTATGTCAATATCCTCAATCGTGCTGAAGATTCTCCAGGAAAAGGTATAAACCTAGATCAACCACTCTCAGGAACACTGGATGAAGACCCTTTGGGCTTTGATCAAAACTTGCCGGAGCAGCGAAGAACTGCGACGGGAGAAATGCAAGAAGTCTCACATGGCGGTGATCAACAAATGCCTAACGCAGGTGAGAATCATCTTGGTCTTGGTGGTCAAGCCTCGCAGGTATTTCCGAATTCTTTGGAGTGGCAAGATGCTCCAACAGGTGAAATGGAAGGAATTATATACGGCAAGGTTCAAAAGACACTTGCCGAAGCTATTGGAACTTCTTCTGGTCCTGATCAAGAACCGAATGTGTCTGCATCGATGTTTGGAGCCGAGGATGTCTTTCGTGATGGTTATAATGATTTTGATCAAGATACACCTGAAGAGCGAAATGAAGTAAACGAAGGAGAGGAGATACCGAATGCAGCTGACTTCGAGCTTCAGAGTCATCGGGGTTGGGCTGAACAGGCTATTGACCCACAGATCCTGACCAAGAATGGTAACGAAGAATGACGATACTTAACACAAGCAAGCTGCCGTTAGGAATATAATACATACAGTCTAGCAGCATTACAAGAGGAAAGTGCAGCGCTCCAAAATGCCTCATTTCTACCTGAACGCCCTTCATTCTGTGCCGAGCTGATATACACACTCTTGTCCGCCTCCACTTTCTCTTTTCATCGATGCTGTCGGCGCCTTTAGCCTCGTTTCTTACTCTCCCAACTCAGCAGCTTTTGATGCAACCAGTAATCCAATGATCAAGCCAAACAGGCCGAGGACCGAGCTGAAGATCTCGACAACGAGAATCTTGACGAATCTGATCAACTGTTAATAATGATGATGGCGACCAAATATTCTATACTCACAAACTTGGATCCGCAGCATCAGCCAACGCAGCACCACTTCCATTTATACCAACCGACACACCACAAATCAAGTTGCACATTCCTACAGTCAAACCCGCCCAGAATACAGCGTATCCGGTGTAGTAGTTGCTTCCCGAGTAAATCGCATCTGCGTCCATGCCCTTGATTTTCGAGGAGAAGATGATCGCCATGATGACGCCGTAGATAGCGACGACTTCGCAGAAAATGATGGAGATCAGGTTCTTCGTCCTAATGCGAGGAGCCTTTACTCCACCTCCGAGGATCGAGGAACCTGTGATCATGATTCCCCTTTGCACCCGTCAGCCCTTCCCTTTTGATTCCTGTACTGAGGGGTATGTACCAAGCTGCACCGACAACTGATAATCCAATGCACAATCCGATGCCAGAATCCGCCCACGCATACGGCGATACATCTTCCAAGAATTGTCCGAACTGTACCAAACGTCAATACTCGGTCCCGAATGGTCTGCCGACTTCGAACATACGTTGAAAGCTTCTCCGTCACCAGTGAAGAGCATATCTGGTCAACATTAGATGTATCATTCTCTCGTTTCTCAAGTACTCACAAGCTCCCACTACTGCCAATGCAGTCGTAGCACCGCCAACTCCATATTTGAGACTCATCTTGACGGCACAATTGTAAGGTTGTTGAGGTCCTTGGAGAATGGCGAAGCTATTCGTTGACTTGCTTTCATCTTCAGTCAAATCACCAAGCTCCCAGGCGAGATCCAGGCTGCCGTACAAACGGCGCTAGCGTCTGCGGCTCCGGCTTATGTCATGGGCCCGACCATATCACAGCCGCCTGGAACAAAGACAACTTCTCCTCTACAACGTCGCTCCCCACAAGAACAGCAATCATGGCGACGACGGGACAGTCCTTTTACGAGCTCTACCGCCGTAGCAGGTACTGTGCCTTTGCTTTACCAACCACTTTGCTACCAGTACTGACCTTGCGCTTCCTTCTAGCATCGGCATGGCTCTCACGGATACCCTCGACGACCTGATCAGCGAGCGTCGCATCGAGCCGCAGCTCGCGATGAAGATCCTGGCGAACTTCGATAGGAGTATCACGGAGGTGCTGGCTGAGAAGGTCAAGGCGCGCTTGACGTTCAAGGTATGGCTTGCTCGAGCCTGACACTGTGGGGAAAGGCAGGGGCTAATGATGGATTGAAGGGCCATCTCGATACCTACCGCTTTTGTGATGAAGTCTGGACTTTCCTTATTAAGGATGTCACCTTCAAGATGGAGAACTCGAGCCAGACGGTTCAGGCGGACAAAGTCAAGATCGTGAGCTGCAACAGCAAGAGACCCGGTGACCCCCAATAGTGGGCATAGGCTGGAGGCGAAGAGGATGGTTTCCGGGCTCGTAGAGGCGGGACAGAAGGATATGCTTCTATCTCACCTCGCCATACCTCGAATATGGTCCACCGCCTGCCGGTTGCTTCGATTACGCTCTTTTCATCACTGCCGCCTTCCCAGAATGATACCACGTCTAGCAGGCAGGATAGACACAAGGCTAGGGTATGGTTTTCACGGATTTAAGGCGTTATTATGGCATGGGCTAGATGCATTTTGGAAAAATGGATACTCTCAAGAGATCATTGAGCATATAGTATCAATGAAGCGATGATTTATACAAGTCTTCACTGCTCAGGGTTTCATGGGATGTGACCGGCCGGTATTTGACTGATGGGCGACTTTGAGAAGTCTTTTTGAGACAACCGTGCAGGAACGAAGATAGAGTAGCGTCCACTCCCTTTCACTTTGAAGTGAGAATTTAATCTTGTGCTAGGAAGTCTTTCCGTTGACTTGAGGTCTGGTGGAAACTCCACTGTGGAGGTCAAGTGGCGATTGGTAGATGTTAGATTTCTGGGTTTGCTTTTGGACGCTTTGGTCTGAGGAAGCAAATGGCCTAGGGGAAGATGTTTTGGGATTCTCCCTTTTCAGGAGGTTGGGATGTTGTCTTTATTAGCACTTTTCCTACTTTCATATCTAGGTAAAAATAAAGTCCTGTTCACTCGATTCGTACACGCACATGTTTCACTCACAATGCCGTACTTACTAAATACCTGTAAAATACAGAAGAACACCCAACCTAAATATGAATTTTACACTGCAGTGATATTGGTAGCGAACGAGAACCTATGCCAAGCGAGCAACCGTTCATAAGTTTCAACATCTCCTTTCCACACTCCCAAACCCAATCAAACAACCATCAACCAACTAACCATGCCCACCCTACGTCAGCGACCACCCAAAAAGGGGGATTCCAACACTCCATCCCTGAAATCCTCTTCTCCATCCACAACCACGTCCCCTCCATCCTCACTCTCCACATCCAAAATGTGTGAACCAAACACGCTTACCCCTCTACTGCACGCCAAGACCAACCCGGAAGCTTTATCTGGACGACATGTACACCCCTCGTCGCAACCGGAACAGCGGGTTTTGGAGCAGGAGTATTTAGAGCAGGAAAATACTGTTGAAATGGAGAATCTGAGCAGGAAGAGTCAGTGGATTGTTCTTGCGCTGGCGAGCGGTGGGTGTGCGGCTTTTAATGGGGTGTTTGCGAAATTGTAGGTTGTCGATTTCGTCATGATATTTGTTTGCGATTATGGAATTTGTGTGAGAAGAAATGGAATTGGAATTGGAGGAAGAGGGAAGAAGTGTCATTCAAAGAAAAATAATTGCGTGGTTGGAGTTGGGAGGATAGCAATACCAGGAGCTGGTGGTTGGTTTAGATTCTGGGCTCGCCGGGATAAATGCGGCTGGATACTCACTTGCTGTACTTTCTATGCAGGAATGAATAGACTAACATATATTGCAGAACAACTACGGAATTAACAACAAGCTTCGCAACATGGATCGCCGATGCAATAGGACTCGGGGGTGTAGAAGGTGGCGTAGAAGTCGTCGTTAGAGCAGTAAGTCGCCGTCTCCCAGATCCCACCAATATACACAACGAGAACTAATCGCCTATCAATCCGCAGATATTCTTCGGCCTTAATCTAATCTTCAACGGCATAATGTGGACGTTATTTACCAAAGCCCTTGCACGAGGTACCTCCACAACACAAGTCAGCATCCTCAACACATCTGCAAACTTCATGTTCACGGCCGTCATGGGCTGGCTTATATTCTCCGAGTCCCTGCCGCCGATGTGGTTCCTGGGTGCGTCGTTACTGGTTGCGGGGAATGTGATTATCGGGAGAAGAGATGAGGGCGAGGATAAGGATAAGGACGTTGTTGGAAGTGCGGAGAGGAGGAGTATAGACAGGGATGGTAATGGACTGGAGGGTGAGAGTTTGCTTGGTGAGGAGGTTGAGCTCGATGCAGAGTTTAGAGAGGGGGAGAGTGTGGAGGAGAGGAAGAGGAGGGAGGGGGAAGAGGATGTGCTGCAGTTAGACTAGGATGATGATCGGGGGCGGGAGGGTAGATTGATTTGATTGTCTATTTTGACCATATGTTGGATTCAGTTTTGTATATGGGCATTGATACCCTTCTGTTGGATATTCATAAGACATAGACATAATACTATACGCTATATTTTCAGGCTGGGGAGTGTCAAGTAACCTGCGAAGTCCCGGGCGAAGTCTGCAGCAAGAAGCTAGCCAATTTCCAAAGCGACGGGGCTTATGTCCACAGTAGTTCGTTGCATTACCTTTATGAACACTATCTAGGAGGACGAGTTGTATTATTTCGTTCAAGTTTCAATTGTTTACCTTACACATGGATCTTCAATCTCGCTAGTTTTCCGCGTCTGGATTTCTTTTCCCGGACAATGTCCGGTCCTGCTGCTAGACGCATGTTTTAAATGCACATTTGTAGATTATCCTAATGTGTTGTGAAGAGCCGTTGAACCGCGTACTTGTTCTTGGATCGGAAGTCGTTATCAGCTATCAAGGCGTTTGGAATGGCAACTCTTGGATTACAAGTGAAACAACAGACAGTGCTTTTTGGAAATAAAATCTGCCGAAGTTCAAGTGGGCTTGAAACTTCTTATATCATGCTAGCCCTGCACTTCCATGGTTCTGATGTTGTTTGATCCTATCACTTGTTCCTTCCTGAAATGTCGACCTCTGCAGCCAACTTGACATATCCCATCTGCCTTATAGATCAGTCCCTCAGCTATGCCTCAACTTCACCTTCATACTTTCCTCTCTTCGTCGTCCCTAAGATCCATTATTTTTATCCTCATACCATAGTTGTTGAATCACTGCGATGTCATCTGAATGTCCCTGCACTCCTAGATGCGATCCAGCAGAAGACCGCATCGAGCAATCTTCAAGTCTCCAAACTAACGCTACTCGACCCTCAGCATGTCGAATGACAACTGCTCCAATATGTCGACCCAACCCTCAGCGTCCTCAACAGTCTACCAGACCCCGCTCGATGTCTACGAGTCCATCTCTTCCATGCCTCACTCCCAATGAGACTTCAACACGCGCATGCACTCCAGCACCTCTTCGACCATCCACGGCGCCACCTGAAACCTACCCTCACATCCCAGAACGCTACCTCCCACATCTGTACCTCATTGGAACAGGCCAATCCGGCAAGATCCACCTCCTGACCCCAACTACAGTCCTCAAACTCCCAATGGAAGACCATCTGATCGACTTGGAGAACGAGCGTGATATTTACACTCGAATCTCAGTCTTCAAACATCCAAGTATACTGCACTTCCTCGGAACATTACACACCGGCATCGTACTATCCTACCACCCGCTTGGTGCTCTGCGCATGTTTATCCACGGAGCAGCCGACACGGGACTCGGCGTGACAGACGAACACATCCAGCAGCTCACTCAACATAGAATGAAATGGGCTCAACAAATAGCCCAGGGCGAGCAGTTCCTTCATCAGAACGGTATTGTGCACTGCGACACTTCTTCAGCCAATACGCTCATCACATCATCTTACGACGTCGTGCTTTGCGATTTCAGTAGCTCGATGATGGATGGTATGGCGAAAGGCGGAAAGACGAGGTGTTCGCGCTGGTACAAATTTGTCGAAGATGAAGGCGATGATAGTTTCGGTGAGGGAAGACACTATACTATCCAAGATGATTTATGGGCTGTTGGAACCGTGTGCTATGAGATGTGGGCGAGGAAGAGATTGTGGGGGAACTTTCCTGATGGAGAGAGAGTTTTGTTGTATAAAAAGAATAAGTGGCCTTGCTTAGAAGGAGTTGGCCACATGGGAAATGTTATCGCGAAGTGTTGGGCTGATCTGTATGGCTGTGCTGGCGAGCTGTTGACGGATGTTAGCCAGGTTGCTGAGTCGGAGAATAGTCAAGAGAGAGAAAACACAGAGTGTGGGGGTGATCAGGAATGCATTGCCTGGGATGCAGTGGATTGATTATGCTGAGTTTGTATTGCTCTTGACAAGGAAATTTTGGGCTTTTGGTATACATGGCGCTGGCGCGATCCGTCTAGAATGTAATGTACAACAGTGATAGGAAAAACTCCAAGATTTTGGTACAAGAAATTCCCATCAAGAGGGAAACTGCAGCAAAGGCAAAACAGGCTGCCAGTATCTGTGGCACCATGAAGCAACCGACAGCCCAAATAATCAAATGTGCTTTTGTGAAAATTGCAACTGGCAAAAATAAAACACCGCGAGAGCAATGGAAGACCTAACCCAGCAACTTCAAGATATCTCCCATCCTGGTAGTCTTTTGCTTCCCACCCTTCGCCTTCTCCTGGAACGCCTTCCCAACCAGCAATCTCTTCTCCGCCTGAATATCCAGTACCCGCTCCTCAATACTGTCCTCCATCACCAATCTCCATACCGTACACGGTCTCGTCTGACCCAATCTATGCACCCGATCCACAGCCTGATCCTCAATAGCTGGTGCCCACCAACTATCAGCCAGAATGACCGTGTCGGCAGCAACGAGGTTCAAGCCTACGGAACAAACGGCCAAACTGGCGAGCAATATCCGACAATCCGGATCGCTTTCTAACGCAGTCATGCCTTTGTCCCGGATAGTGGCTGACATGCTTCCATCGATGCGCGCAAACTTCATGTCTTTTTCGACGAGTTGTGCTTGTATGATATCAAGGAACGAAGTCCACTGCGAGAAAATAACAACCTTAGATTTCGGATCTCTCC
The DNA here is from genome assembly GCF_030347475.1 of Cadophora gregata. Taxonomy (NCBI): domain Eukaryota; kingdom Fungi; phylum Ascomycota; class Leotiomycetes; order Helotiales; family Ploettnerulaceae; genus Cadophora; species Cadophora gregata. The sequence goes on along the minus strand of NW_026695932.1, from coordinate 513,269 downwards.
TTGACGCGATAAGGATACTCATCAGCGCCTCCGTCTTACTACTCTTCGTGTCAACGTCAATATCTTCGTCCTTGACAGCTGATTCCTCAACGGCAGGATGAACGAGACAATCCTTGTCTTTAAGTTCGGCGCGGCACATTGGGCATTTATGCTGCAGTTCGATGGTCCGCTCGATGCATTCTTGCCCGAAGACGTGCTTGCATGCTGTGATTACTGGGTTGTGCAGCTCATCGAGACAGATGGAACATTCTTCGTGAGAGTCGATGGTGAGTCGGAGTAAAGCTTGTAAAGCAGTGACATTCTCTTTCGTAAGTGCAACGACCTCGTCGTTCTCTAGCAAGGCTAACAGATCCGTTACGCGTGTACCGCACAGTTTCCAGTGGCAGCAGACTTGACGCATACGGAGCAGCACTTCTAGAACGTGCCGGTAGACGTTCTGTCCTGGTTTTGCGGCTTTGAGCTTCTGCACCATACCTTGTGCTTCGGCTTGCAGAGCGTCGTATTTCTCGCGCTCGTCTTTGCGGAAGGCGATGCGGTGGACATATTCTGAGAGTTCAGGGAGTTTGAGGTCCACGAAAGCCATGTCTTTCTTACGGCGGAGACACATCGTTCGCATGATGGAGTGGAGGATCAGGTCGGCGTTGCGGTCGCCATATCCGAGGGGGCGGGTGAGGATCGCGTTAAAGAGCTCCAGGCGCTCGAGACCGCCGGTTATGCCAAGGAATTTGAGCATTGAGTAAAGATCTTTGATTGTGTTGACGATGGGTGTGCCTGTCAAGACCCATCGGCATTTTGCAAGACAAGCAGTAGCAGCAATGGCGGACTTAGTGCTGGGATTGCGAATGGTGTGGCCTTCGTCGAGCACGATACGGGTCCAGTTCATGGAGAAGATTCCCTCCTTTCGAGGAAGTTTCTCTGGGTTCTTGGTGTTTCTGGGAAGATATTCCGTGCTTAATGTGCCGTATGTAGTGATAACGACGTCGTATTCTGAGAAGTCTTCGAAGGTCATCCGTTTGCGACCACTGCCGTGATATGTAAGGACTTTCATGTTACGTTCCTTCTTGACATGTCGCTCGATTTGTTGGGCCCAATTGGACATTACACTAACTGGAGCAATGATCAAGGTTGAGCCAGGACCTCCTTCGAGAATCGTACTGATAACCTGAAGAGTCTTTCCGAGACCCATGTCGTCCGCAAGGATACCGCCTCTGGCCAAAGCTGGTTTCTCTGAAGTAACAAACTGCGTAGCAATGTTCTGGAATGCATTTGGGCGAGATCCATGTCTCTTCCACAGCTGTACAACATCGGTGGATCCAGCGGCAGGAAGCGTTGGGTTCTCTTTCTCCAGCATCCAAGCCAGACCTTGACGCTGATACGGAAGTAGTGTCGCAATCAGATCTTCAGGCTGCTCAGCCATCGGCATCTTGGACAAAGCCTCTTCACCTTGTCCCCAAGCCTCGACCAACTTCTCAACATCACGAGGTTTGAAGCGTTCACTATTCGCCACAAAATGCTGGATATCGATTTCTGGCTCTGGTTCGGGCTGACTGCTTGATGACTGGGAGCTCTGGAAACCCATTTGCTGTCTCCTTGGCGGCGGTACGGGAACAGTTGGCTTTTTGGGTGCTGCTATTCCCTGCTTTTTGATGGGCACCCGCTTCGCTTTCATGTTATCTTCAAGGAGCTTTCGGGCAGCTGGATCACCTGGACCGTATACTCGCAGACGTATAGGGCAGTCCCATTGACCTTTTTCTCCAGCAAGAATACCTTCCAGGATGATAGCTCTTGAGTCCTGTTATTAAGTAAGTAATGTCCGTTGTCAAGCATGTGACTTCTAAGGACTGACCAGAAAGCCTGCGAGCTTCGAAGCCAGATCTCGAGGTAAATGTCCAATCTGGGTTCCCTGAACATTGTTGATACGAATTGCGTTCGAATCGTATGGATTTCCTGGCTCTCTCTTAATCATGACCTGTTCACCAGGCGTGGCATAACCGTTGTAATATCTGATACCAACGATTTTGCCATCAATGGCTCCAACACAGACCCATCCAAAGCCCTCATCAGGATCCTGAGTTGAGCCAATAATCTCATCTTCTTCATCGACTTCCGCGCCCCACGCATCGCGCGTCAAGGACTGGCTTGCTCGCGGCTGTGTACCTGGGATGGGATTGCCGGTAGTACGCGCTTGCTTTCGTTGCGGGCCAGCATTTTCATCTTCTGATGCCGAGCCTGTGAGATCAACAAACGATGCAGCGCGCTTTCTGGACATCTTGAATGATGTTGATAGTTGATGACTTGTCTGATGGCTTAAACTTTTCGGAGACGCGTCGTGATGTTGTGCAACAGGCCAGGGTTCTACAGTAGGGGACCGGGTCCACGGGTCGCTTCCGGCTGGGCTGGTTGGGCTAATTTCGTCTTCGGGGATAGGGGTTTTTGGTATCTCTGCCTGTGCTGACTTGACGGGACTCGAATTTATATTCACCGATGGCACTTCACCAGGAGAGATTTTCTGATTTGGTTACACTCAGTCATCAAGCTCATATGTCGTTGCTGGCTCCTTTGTTTGTCATGTTGCGACTTCTTTGAGCTTCGATGAATTCCAAATCGAAACGACCCAAGACTACCCAAGGTGATACTGGAGGCTTCTGCTAGCGTCTAACAGCTTTTAGAACATCGTGTCTATCAAAACTACATTATAAGAATGAACCATTCTTTCTTTAGTGATGAGCTTTCCTGAGAAGTCCGTCGCACATATCAGATGCATAACCACAGAGCTCCAGATGTACGCAAAGGAACTTGGAATTCTATTGAGGTCCCTTCTCGTCACACTACATGTACCATTCATAGAGCCTGTCTAATTATGGGATCCTCCTGTCAGCTTACGAGATCAGCCTTTTAAATTGCTGCTAAGCAGTTTGCGCTAGATCCTCAGATATGTACGGCGGATGTGGTATCTTCGAAAATCTGCAAAGACAGAGAACAGCTGATTGAAGTTTTGACAACAAAAGCAGGTAGAGTCTTCTCGTAAGTCCCTCTTGGCTTAATTGAGCGAGACTGAAGTGGTTTGAATTTATTTCAAATACCAGATTAGGAATGCACGTCTTGCAGTGCTGCATCGATATCTGTGGTCATATTGTGCGAGTTCCTCCACCATCTCAACCATGACCACTAGGGATGTCTGTATATCATGAGCCATGTAACGGGTATTCAGGAGTAATGGGAAGCTGAGAAGCTCGCTGTGACTTTAAGAAAGAAGATTAGAGGCCGTTGCAGACTGGCGGCTCGCAAGACATGCATGAAGAAACTGCACAGCCACAGCCACCCCGAAAGATCCACAACATGCCAAGCAAGGCCCAGGACCCTTGTCCTCGGCAAGCCACAATATAAATTCCTGTTTCTTGTGCATCAATTTCGTCATTGTTGGAGATCCTGGCCAAGAGTGAAAGACCCTGAAATTCCGTGAATGGTCTGATGATAAGATAAGTTGATATATGTGGCTGTGTCCATTTCTGTTATCGTTTTGATCTTCAATTCTTCGGCTTGCGCCTTTAATTTGTGAATGCGCTAGCAACCGCGATATACCCTTCTGCTCTGTATTTTGTCACTCACGTTACTTCTTTGCCGATGTTACGCTCTGCCTCGGTTTTTCCTCTGATCGATAGTGTCACAAGCACAAAGTAAAGCAAGAAAGGCCAAATACAGCTTCGGCTGGCACAAATCTGCCCACCATGGCAATCATGGAACGCATCCTAATCTTCACCATCAACATCTGCTGTCCGTCCCGCCCAATCCCCCCATACCCAATCGACTCTACTCACTAACCTCCTCCCACAGGCCCACCCCTCTCGGTACTTCTCGTCGCCGGCCCAGGCATGGACTGCCTCATCAACACGCTCTTCTTCATTGCTGGCGTGATCCCGGGCCACATCCACGGCTTCTACGTAACGTGCACGTATTTCCACCGGAAACACAAAGTTAAGAAGGGGAGGTATCCGGGAGGTAGGAAGACGGGTATTTATAGCGAGGAGGTGTGGAATGGGGGTGCGACGAGAAGGCATGTGGATCAGTTGTGGAGGGAGGAGAAGAGGGTGGCGGAGGAGAAGGAGATGATGAGGGTCAGGAGGAAGGAGGGAAAGAGGGGTAGTGGGTTGGGTATGGGAATGGGTAGGTCGAGAGGAAGTGAGATGGTTGTGGAGGAAAGTATGGTTGCGAGTACGAGTGGAGGAAAGAAGTGGTGGAGGCCTTAGTGTCAATTACTGTAACGATGAGAGGCTTTCAATGTCAATAATCTCAGATCAACATTCGAAGTTCCAAACTCACATTTGAGAAAATGCAGAATGGAGGCAAGTAGAAGCATGTTTCCTTGATCATTCCATTTCATGAAAGCTGACCGAAAGGTATCCTTCCCGTCCCATCCTTCATATGACCGTGGATATCCCACGCTTACAGGCAAACCTCCCATTCCAGTCATCTGCTCCATAGCTAGACGTAAAAGCACTCCAAACTCCGGGCAAAAAATATGTACAGGCATCTTGCATGCCAAAGAGTGCAAAAGCAAACAAATTCAAGAATGCCGTGTTCAGCAACCATATGTACCACGACATACGCTGACGGTCACTTGAAGAGCGTCGGTAAGCAGAGAACCTTCGTACGCAGAGGCAAGAAGGGTTCGTGTCCCAGTGTCCGAGAGACATGTCGTATCGACGTTGTCAAAGGCAGAAGCTCTCGTAGCTGATGGTTTTGTCGTGGTTCGTTCGTCAAGATTCAAAGCCAAATCCCGTTGGAATCGGTTAGCGGGTCGCCTTCTTGACTTTTCTACTGGCATCGTAGCTGTCAGTATCGAAGCCATAAATGGGGCGGCCTAGACGCTTGAGCGCGAACACAACCTAAGTACATGCATCAGTATGTGCCAAACCGGTGTAATTTTGCCAGATATTAAATAACATACGTCCATAACAGTGACGGTCTTTCTGTTCTGGTACTCAACGACCACAACAGTAACCTTCAGAATCTAGCAGAGGGGCTGGTCAGCTAGGTGAACTTGAAAAGGCGCAAATTAGTATACTTACGTCCTCAAGTCGCTTCCTCAATTGAAGGCGTACTTCATCGTAAATGCCACCAGAGATACGCTTGACACCACCACGACGAGCGAGACGTCTACGAAGATGTCAGTTTTAGTTCAAATGGTAGCATAAGGTGAACATCTAGTAGAGCTGTATACAAGGAGGGGGAAGCGCAACTATCACGTACCTGATATCACCTTTAGCTGTAGATGGTTTCACAGATTAGCAGGCCATATTTGATGACATTGCGCAGAAAATCAAAGATGAAGTCCACTTACTAACACCTTGAATGGTGTCCTTAACGATCTTTCTGTTTCAACACGTAATGTCAGTGATTTTCCGTTAACAATTCAACAAAGGATTGTAAAGAGTCGTGATACGTACCGAGACCTCTTCGATCCCTTTCCCAGACCCAAACCCTTCGCGCCCTTTCCTCGTCCAGGAGCAAACTTCGAACCCCCTCCAAGAAGACCTTTTCCCGCGAGTGTTGGTCGTCCTATTGGACGCGCAGTGCCACGGGAACCTGATGGACCAGCTTGTGACCGGGCGGCCGGTGATTGATACGGAGCCATGGTGAGTGATTTACGGTTGCTTGTCGGTACTGTTGATGTTGCTGAAGAAAGGGGCAGAGTACTGTACAATGGAAGATGAACTTGTGAGAATAGTCGCGGCTGTTGATTGTCAATATTTACATGAACTGAGACTGAGAGTGACGAAATGTTGATGGAAACGCGACGGGGACGCTAAGACTAGCTCCCGAGCAAGGCTTATTAGCGGGGTAGAGAACTGTGGTTCCTTGTCTCGGTGCCTGAAACCAACTCCAAGCAGGTTAGGCGTCGAGAAAAACACTTGAATTGTTCAGAAAAAAAACCCCTTTAGAATCGAGAATAAGGAGCAGGAATGAAAAAAAGGTACGTTAGGGAAAGAGCCAAGACGACAGATTATTCAAAGGTTGATTTATGTGATTCATGTTCCAAGTCCCTGTTGATAAGAGACTCTATTACGCGCTATTTCCACCGGCGCTGCCAGCCGTCAATCAGTCATCAATCAAACAAACAATGCCCTTGTACATATGCATATGCAACGAATGTGGTGTTTGCCTCTCTATCGAACGCCAAGGGAATAATCGTGATAAAACAAAACAAACATGCATTATGTGAACTGCGCCAGCAAACTTGCTCTCATTCCATCATTCCGATATGAAGGTTGCCTCTGCGTACAGAATTCCCTCTTCAACCACTTCTTCATCACCAATTTTCACCTTCAGCGAAATGGTAGTCTTGGGATACTACTTTGAGTTAGTATTGAAAGGGCGCTAGGGATAGGAAAACGCTAACCTGGTAGATGTATGGCTTGGTCCCGGCTGCTCCAGCTACAATCTGCTTGATGAAGCCGGGAACTTCGGCCATAATGTCGACTCTGTCATAATGCTCATCAAGTGGCCCATCGATCAAACCAGTCACAGCCTTTCCATCCTTGGTCTTTCCATTCCACTCAAACTTGACAGCCTCAGGTGGTTGCCATCCAACTTCGGCATCATCCTTGACCTTGCTCCAGGTCGTTTTGCAATCCGATCCAGCCCAGACGATCTCATTACCCTTTATGATTCCACCAACAGTAACAGTTGTAGATCCATAAGATGGGGGAGTGATGTATTCCATCGCGATGGCAGAGTAATTCTCACTCTGAAAATTGCAGAACTTCCATTTTGCAGCAGCATGATGTGGTTTCATGCCTTGTAGACAGTGGATGAAGCAGGCTTTCCCCTTAAAATCAATCGCTCCATCTGCCGTTGTGATTGTTCCTGAGCTGGTAGCTCGAGGCCAGAAAGCATGTCTCATAGTGCCCCATGGTGCGTTTGGATCTGTGCCGAAAGTCGAATTGCCGTCCTTTCCAACGTGGAAAGCTGGTGCGGTTCTGGTGACCGAGAGGTTGACTACGGAGGCTTGGTTGGTCAGAGATTTGATCGTGTATGTATTGCCATCCTCCGAAAGTTCTACGGCGAGATTGTCGGCATAGAAGCTGTTTTCGTCGTCGCTGAAGTCGACATTTGAGAGCTGATCCGAGGACCAGAGACTGGGCTTATTGGCGCTCTTTGGGTAGTAGATTTTGCAGTTGAACTGGGACGTTGTCCGCAGACCGCTTCATTCAACATTAGCATTCAATTTAATCCGAAGAAGTCTTGGAGACCCATACGCAACATTGCTGTAGATGACCTGCACAAAAGCAATTTGCCCGCCCTCTGACATCAAGTAGAAAACCTCGGTCTCCACGCATGTCGTGTTCAAATGAGACCATGTGAAGTCCTTTCTGGTAAGCTCGGTATATGGGGTAGATTCTGTCTGCTTCGCAACAGACTGAATGGCCTCCGGGCCGTATATTGGTTCACGGGTGCCGGCGACATCAGCCAGCCTTATCGCAGAAAAAAGTGGTTAGCAAGGTGCGGGGTTACCGGAAAAGTACAGCTCACTTTTGTTTCGCCCAGCTCATCATCTTGAAGGATTTCTGCGGGTGATTTTTGGGGGGTTTGCGGTTGAAAAGGGTTGTAGTAGAAGAAGGGGATGTCTTTCCTCTGAAGAAATTCTGATGAAGGCAAGTGAGCCTCGCCCTCGCCTCGCGTCACGGACTCACGGTGCGGCAGGAGGGCTGGCTACGTCAGCAAAACATGGGTGTGTGTCTAGCAAGGTTCTTCCTAGCGACGAATTCATGTGCAATTCAACAATTGGATATGCGATTTTTAAAGTCTGTATCAGACAGACGGGTCCAGCTTTATCGAGTCGTGTTGTTCATTTCAAGACCAGGTTCCCACTGCACGTTGGGCAGAAACTAATTCATGCGGCCATCCGACGAGACCTCTCGACAGCGATAATGCTTCTCTAAAAGTATTGACGTCTTACCTGACTCTACAGCTCTGGATACACATCTGTTCTCCGTCTTAGCGGTACTTCTCTTCTTAGTCTGTTTACTTCCGAAAGATCGATTGACGCTGTTGCTATCTCCGGCCCGCCGAAATCCCCTCCCAGTTCCGCGACGATTTCTCCCCATGGACTTACTACCATCGAGTGGCCGTACGATACTCGGACATCATTATGATATCCAGCTTGAGCTGCTGCAATCACATATGATTGGGTCTCAATAGCTCGGGCACGAAGCAAAATTTCCCAGTGAGCTTTCCCAGTTGGAACCGTGAAGGCCGAGGGGTAAGTAATGATCTGAGCTCCTTGCCTCTTCAACGACAACGGAACTTCGGGAAAGCGAAGCTAGAATTGTCAGCATGTTTCCACACTATCTTCGTAACAGGAGTACTTACGTCAAAGCAAATCAATAATCCAACAAGCCCAACAGGTGTCTCAAAAGGAGGATGTATCTCCATTCCCTCTTCAATGATACTGCCATGGGTCAGCTCATAAACACACCCATACCAAGTATACATACTCTCCCTCATGAGCATGCGGCCCATTGGTCAGTTCCATGTCAAATAAATGTAACTTTTGATATCTCTGAACAATCTCCCCATCCTCCGAAACCCAAATCGCAGTATTCTTTACCTTCCCTGAACCCTTCTCGCCTGGTTCATGAATTCCAGCCGTGATAGCTAGCTTATGCTGCTGGGCCAGACTCTGCAGTCCACGGACATGTAGACTATCTTCTACTGAGCGGACGAGACTTAATGTTTCCTCGCCAGAATGGCTGATCCAGTCGGATGCCTCTGGAAGGAAGAGTGCCTATAATCATCTGAGACTGGTCGATACATTTCGTCATAGGGTCGCACCTTGGCTCCAGCTGCCACTGCTTTGCTGACAAGGATTTGAACCTGAGATAGATTGTGCTTCATGCTCGAGGTTGAGCACATTTGGCCCACAGCCTGTTCATGGTATCAGAACTGAAATATATTAACAGCTCACTCGGAGCAGCATACGATGATCGTCTCTCCTCCCATGTTGACAGGCTGGCTCTTCTAACAAAGTGCTTGGAGGAAATTGCTGACTACAATTCAAAGACAACTTTGTCAACTGCCAGGAGAGGAGAAGATTAACTTATGATCCCGTCTATCAACAAGAGTTGTTGAATCACTGTTGACAAAACGTGCGGTAGAAGGCAGCACGAGTCGCAATCAGATTTGCAATCAGAATTGGAATGCTTGACTCGCCCCACATCCCGTCCTCCGTCTCTCGCTTGTCGCTCTCTCTCTCTCTTCCAAAATCCACAACATCAACACTTGCCTTGATATCATTGTCATTTCCGAGTTTCAAACCAAATCCACTGTAATCCAATCCAATTCTTTCTTGCAAATCATGACGTGCAGACGCCACAGTTCCAGATATATCAACCTTTCGTTTCGATCGTTTCTTGAAAGTGCTTGAAACGTCGAAGCTCGTGTCGGGAGGAGGGCTCGGGGCTACAGTAAGGTTTGGCTTCTAGATTGCCTGGAAGCCCAGACCGGAATATTCCAAGGTTCTGGAAAGCATCCATAATTCTAGATTTTCCGGAAAGCTGTCCAGAAGCTTTTGGGGCCTGCGAACTTTGGGAAGTCGATTAAGCCCGTGGATGAACAAGGATATGTTATGTGAGTTTTGAGAGGTACGTTCTGGGAACTGCGCTAAGATCTATGTAAGTTGCTTGTAGTATTGGACCCAGAGACCGACGTGCTCCTATTTCGACTCCAAGAAGTATTCAGACTTTGGTAGGTTGGCATTGCAGAAGAGAGTGGTCCAACCGACAGCAATTGATAGAGCACAATCGAGGCGCGGAAAGCCATCTGAATGACTGAACCAAAAGAACCAACCCGCTCCAGTATTAACACGACTTCTCTCATCAAAATAAAATTCAAACGTCTTCGAGTATCCCGGGAAGAAATACCATAAACAGCTCCATGCTTTCCTCAGAACTGTTGACCCCCACGCCAAGCACTTTATTGAACGTTAGTTCTACTAAATTCTCGCGCCCGCACGTGAGGCAGATTGAATACCGGATTTTGGGTAGCAGAGGGGGTCAAATTTTCAAGTTTTGCTAAGCTTTCTTTCTCGCTTCCTGATTAGTCCTAAACTTTTAGGGTATAACTAATCTTCTATCACTCGCTTTCTTATTAGTTATAGCCTCTTACCTTACTACCTAAGGCTTACCTTATATTAGATCTGCTTAAGCTACTTAACGTCCGGACCTGAGCTATAGCTTAAGTTCCTTTATTATTCTTAATAATAATAATAATAATAATAATAATAATAATAATAATAATAATAATAATAATAATAATAATAATAATAATAATAATAATAATAATAATAATAATAATAATAATAATAATAATAATAATAATAATAATAATAATAATAATAATAATAATAATAATAATAATAATAATAATAATAATAATAATAATAATAATAATAATAATAATAATAATAATAATAATAATAATAATAATAATAATAATAATAATAATAATAATAATAATAATAATAATAATAATAATATAAGTGTACTTTTAAAAGGAGTGATAAAAGAAGCTATAATCAAAGTGTCGTGTACCTGGCGCACCTGAGGCACTCTATAAGGCGCTTCAGCTAATCAGAGGCTACTTATATAACTAGAACTCCTGGAGCTTCCTCTTATAAGGGAGCTTTAGAATACCTTAATAAATTAAGACTTTTATATTATATAAAGCTCTTCTCTATAGTATACGATAGTTAAGAGCTATATTCGCTTATTTAAGCTATTATATAAGTATACTATATAGTATAAGTAGAGTTATAAGTAGTATTAAGAGACACTTATACTACTATTTAAAGAACTCTTTTAAATACCTCCCTGAACTTCTTAAAACACTTTTAACGCTATTAGTTCTGTAGAAAGCCTCTCTAATATATCGATATACTTTTAAGATAAGTTAATTAAATATAAGAGTAATACTCTTAATTAAAGAAAGTAGTAGCTTTAGTAGTAGACGACTTTCTAGTATTATACTAAACTTAAAGGAATCTAGAGATTTATTAACTCTAACGCTAATAATATTAGAAATATTATTAAGTAATAACTAAATTTCCTTAGTATTAATAATTTTATATAAGAGGAGATAAATAGTTACTTTAGTAAGTAAATAGCATTATTAATATAAGCTAACTTAGATTTACTAGTGAAATAGAACGCTACTACTACTAAGGAAAGAGAGAGTATAATAGAACTACTAGTATTTATAAATAAGCCCTTAGAAGCTAAGTTTAAAGATATTAAGGTACTCTAGGAAGCTCGAATAAGAGAGTACTCGAATAAGCTAGCTAAATAGATAGCGCTTAATAACTATATTTAGAACCTCTTTAACTAAGTAAATAGTACTATTAGCTAGTCTATTCTAACTAATATAATTAATAATAATACTATTAAGGGCGCCGCAGGACTATAAGTACTAGTTAGGTCTATTAAGCGTAATATAGTACCTTTAGACGTAGTAGTACTAATATCGTGTACTATAGGGAGGAGCTTCATGTAGTATGAAAGTCTTAATTTATTAAGGTATTCTAGAGCTCCCTTATAAGAGGAAGCTCTAGGAGTTCTAGTTATATAAGTAGCCTCTGGTTAGCTAGAGCGCCTTAAGGAGTGCCTTAGGTACGTTAGGTGCATAATATACCCCCTCGCTTAGCTTTATAATAGTAAGTGAAGCGATATAAATAGTATAGATAATACTACCTAAACTACAATAGGAGTTAATACTAACTAATAGCGTTAGGTCTTAAGCGCTTAGTAGCTCTGAATATATAAACTAGGTAGGTCCCTCGGAACGCTCTTTCTTTAAATAATAACTTCGATATAATATTAGTAAATATAGCTAAAAGCTCCCGCGCTACCTGCGCTTTACGCGCCTCTAACCTTACTACTACTCGTGTAGTAAAGAAGAAGATTATAAGTTATTAATTTAAAGATTCCGATATAATTAGTGTTATAAGGAATCATTAGAACTACGCTAATACTTATAAAATAGGCTTATAGCTGCTGTAGCTCCCCTGCTACTGCTACTCTACTACTACTACTATCACTATCACTACTATTAGTACTAGTACTAACTCCTGCCCGCCGCCCTACTGTAGTAGGGGCTATCTGTACTATACCTTATAGCTACTATATTCGCAGTAGTTTATAAGGTGCGCTAGGCGACCCTTATCGCGATAAAGAGATAGCTTCACGCTGTTTTTATTATTATAAAAATAATAAATCAGGTTATATCGCTGCCCCCGCCTGCGCTACTGAACTTTTCGCCAGCTACTTAGTAGCCTAAGCCCTCCTAGAGAGTATATATATAAGTGTTTCCTTATATTATAGTGTTAGAATAACGAAGTATTAAGGTATTAATATTAAAGTACTAAGCGAGGCTAACTCTATAATATATATAAACTTTTATAATCCGCCGGGCCGCTATTCGGAAGGCCTTAGAGGCTAAGAAAGATAAGGATAAAGATAAGGATAAGATCTATACCGCTATCTGTAAGTTGTAATAGTAGTCTTATAGATTTCAGATGTTATCTAACTGTTAATATTAGCTGCTACCCCTACTCTTGCCTCTACTCTCTGTAGAGAGACTGCTGTTTCCCCTTCCTCGCCCTGTTTTTAGCGTTATAGGAATAAGCTCCGGCTCTATAAGAGCTATTATTGTTGCCCCCGCGGTGTGTTTAGCTTTATATGCCTCTATCTTAGTAGAGGTTAATGTTATAGCTAGCGCTACCCGGCAGTTAATTAACCTTCTCCTCCTTTCTTAATAAGTAGTATAAGCTTTATAACCTTTAAGTAGTAGCTTAGGAATATTACCCCTTTATTATTATAATTCGAGCTAGCGTATTAGTATAGCTTTATAACCTAGAAGTCGTAGCTTAAGATTAGGTCCCTTACTCTTCGTGTTATTTTAGCGCGGCTTTATAACCCTGAAGTAGTAGCTTAGGATTAAGTCTTATAATTTTATCTCTTCTCTCCTCTCTAATAGCGTTTAAGAACTATAAATATAAAATAAAGGAAATATAATAAAAGAAAGTATTTATATAGATTATATAGCTTAAGTGAGCTTCTTAATATTAGCTTAAAAGTCTTAAAGGTTTAAAAGAGTGATAAATACTTTAAACTTCTGCCTTAGTAGGTTTTTAGTTAAGCTATCAGCTAGTATATTATTTATCAGGAGATATGTTACCTGAAAACTCCCTTTTTTATACTCTTATCATAGCTATATATTCTGTATATTAATATACTAAAGCTTTATCAAGATTCGCTAGTTCTCTTTAACTATTAGCTGAATTATCTATTTATTATCGCAGAATATATTCCACGGAGCTCTTATATTAAGCCTTAGCTCTTTAAAGAACTTTTAAAGCGCTATTACCTCCTTAGTAGTCTGTTTTATACTAAGAAGCTCTGCCTTAGTTATTAAAGTAGTAATAGTATCTTATTAAGAGGCTTTCTAAATAATAGCTCCTTTAAATAGTATAATCAGGAATCCTTAGGAGAAATAATACGATTTAGTGTTATCTATAAAAGATATATCTAAGGTAATAAGAAGGTATATTTCTCTATCCTTCTGACTATAGATAATAGTTAAGAATCTTAAGCTAAATAGATATTATATAGTCTAATTAACTGCCTCTAAGTATAGTACGCTTAGGTTAGTAAGGAAGTATAATAGTTAAGAGGCTATAAAAGCGACGTCTAGCTAGAGTATAATAGCTATATATAGTACTAACTTAACCTTCTCTTGATATTCCTTGATTTACTTAAAAGTTACTATACTAAGGTTCTTAACTAGCTTGTAATACAGGAGAGGCGTGCTAAGGCATTTCCCGTCTATTATATTAAACTTCTGAGCTATCTTCTTAATATAAATATTATATAAGAGAGATACTATCTTCTTTTCCCTATTTTATATTACTCGTACTCCCAAGAACTATTCCACGTCTCCTAGGACTATTAGCTCGTACGCCTCGTGTAGTTTATCTATAATTATCTAGCTCTCTTCAGCGTATCTGATATAATATAAGACCTAAATATTATTAATATAGAATACTACAAAGATAGTCTTATACTAGTTTATAAAGATATATAGCTCCTCCGCGAGTAGAGATAGGTCTAGCTTACTAAGTATCTTTATAAAGTCGCTATATTAAAGTATAAGTAAGTCTCTTAAGCTGTAGAGCGCTCAGTTAATTTCTACTACTATTCCTAGTCTTTTCCAGCTTTCCGGAGAGAAACACAAGACTAAGGCGCTCCTCTTATCTCTCTTTATATTAATAAAGGTGTTAATTATATTAAACTACTTTACTTTTAAGTCGAATTAAGCTGCTAGTGCTATTATAACTTAGAATAACCTTACTATAAGTATAGCTACGTAAGTTAAGAATATTATAAAGTTATCTTATATATCACCTTGTATTATAATCCGAGACTTATAACACTTAAGCTATCCTATAGAATCTACCTTATAAGTAAATACCTACTTTAAGGGAATTAGTAAGGTAGCTACGTTTTCCCTAGGAATCAGTCTTTAATAGTCTTAAGCTTCCAAGTTTAATATCTCCCTTTCCGTGTTAGCTTTAAACTACTTACTATATAGGTAACTCTCTAGCTCCCTCTAGTTCTTAGGTAGCTTCAAGAGCTTCCCTTAATATTAGTTTTATAAGTTAGAAGCTCTTACCTCTACTTAGATATCTGATATAGCACTTAAAACTACTATATAAAGTATAATAATATCATAGCTATTAGCTCGCGTCGGAGTCTTACTATAGAAGGTTATAGTAAACTCTTAAAAGCGCGAGTAGCTATCTTATCTTAGAGCTACTACTATAGAGTAATAGCCGTGTGCAGTAAGTCTTTCATGTTCTCTCTAAGCTTCCTAAGTTACTTAGATTCGATCACGCTCTATTACTCGCTATTATTAGTAGCTATTTCTAGCTGCCTATAGAAACTCAGTTCTTATTGCTTTAGGAGAAGCTTCTAGAAGCTTAGTAACCTATTACTTAAGGTCTTATAGCTATTAGCTAAGTAATACGACTTAAGGGTATATTTATTAGCGCGCCTCCTTAATACTTAGACTAGTATTATTACTACTTATAGCGTCCCTCCGGTACTAAGGTAAGAGATAATTAGTCTCTATAGCTTTAGTATCTCTTAGAGCGCCTTAACTTAACTTCTTATAAGGAGTTAGATCTCTACTACTATTAGCGAAGTTATTATTATAAAGGACTATATCGTTACTCTTCACCCCTAAGGTCTATCTCTTATAAGGAAGTAATTCAGAGGTCTAAGGGAGCTCTAGTGAGTCGATCTCTATTAGCTCTTATACCTCTAGTACTACCCCCGAGCTTTATAGAAGCTTTATTAGAGTAATATCTATTAATTCTAGTACCTCCTTAGCGACTAGTATAGTAGTCTTAATACTAACGTTAACCTTAAATATAGCTTCATTTAGTTTAGCTATATATTCCGCTATAACTATATCGGTAATATTACTAATACCGTACTCTATGTCTAGAGCGATAATATTCTTTTCTAGGTCCTTAATAAGCTCCCTTAGAGTAAAGATAAGTTAGCCGACTTTCTTTTCTTTCTCAGGGGAATAGAATATTATCTTATTAAACCGGATATTACACGTGATTACTATATAGCGTAGCTAGAGCACCTAGATCTTATATAAGTTAGAAGTAATATAACTAACTAAGTATCTAACGTGCGCCCTAGGGCTGACTTTAAAGCCTCTATAATTCCTTCTAGCCTCTCTATTAGTTATAACTAGATATACACGCGCCTTATACGCGTATACTCTACTCTAGTTAGGTCTTAAGTTAGTTAAGAGCTTCTTCACTATTAGTAGATTATACTACTGAAAATAGTTCCGAAACTATTCCTAGAGTACTTAATTTAGACTCCTTATCCCTTAGTATATAAGAGGACTTATATTATAAAGGTAGATTACCGTATAATATACCTCTAGGTAAAGCTTCTCCGGCAGGTTCGCCTAAACATGTATCTTAATAGATTTAGTAATAATCTCCTATCCTACGCGCTCCGCGCCGCCTATAAGTTCTTTAGTATATAGCGGGGGATTCTTTACCTTTATCCCTTCTCTTATAATCTATTCCTCGTACCTTAACGTACCTCGAATAGCTATAACTAAGGTATTATTATTATACTAAATAATATAGACTAATAGTCTATATTAACGCTTAGTCTAACGCTCGAAGTTCTCTAAGACTAGTATAACGTAGCTAGCTAACTTACTTAGTAACGTATAGCTAAAGAGCTTCCTACTATACTTGTCCTTAATAATAAGTAGCTAGCAAGTACTATTATAACCTACGTTAAAGTCAAATAAGTCCCAGAGGATTCAGTAGAATAGCCTAGCTACCTTATTCTCTAACTCCTGTCTTAACGTGACGTTTCCGGCGTATATAATAGTACAGTCTTTATACTAGATTCTTAATACTCCGTTGAATTATACGCCTCTCCCTACTTTAAGTAACGCCCGTAGAGTACTCTCTCCTAAATAGCTGGTGTGTAAGTACTATAGTTACGGAGTTACAGAACGCTCCTTAAGTAGTTAACTTAATAATTAGAAACCTTACTTATTCAAGCTATAACTTAGAGTTGTATATATTATAATAAGCGTATATATCAAGGTCACTAGGTTATAAGAGTAATAAGAGTATCTAAAAAGCTTATATTTAAAGAAAGTTAGGTTGAACTTTTAAATTAGCTATCTAATAACTACGCTTATTTAAACCTCCCTATACTGTAAAGTAGTATCTTTCCCTAAGTACTATAGCTTAGCGTCTTTTAGTAATGTCTCTAAGATAATATTAATATAGAAATCACGGATTATAGCGATATTATTAAGTAATAAGTCTTAAGTATTTAGACTATTTAGCCTAGTTAAGGAGTTCTTAAATACTCGTTTCCCTCTACTAACTACTAGAATTTATTATATTCTAGCTTCTATATAGTTATTATTAGTTAATCTCTTAAAGGAACCTAGAACTAGCTTATTCTCGTGATTAACTAAGTGCTAGGCGCTATAGTTATTAACTAAGGTACTCTCTAAGAATACGTGAGGAATGTTAATAAAGTCCGTAGTATAAATTCCGAGTGTCTCTTTAAGGTCTAAGAGCTTTAAATTAATAGTAGCTACGTTAACGTTTCCGGGGTACTTCCCTTTAGCTTACTGAAATAACAGTTCTTAGTTTTTACTAAGCTTCTTCCTAGTAATCTAAGCTATAGAGATAGTAGTCTAGCTTTCCTTAGAGATCTCTTAGTATAGTTCTATATACTTAAGTGCCTAGATAGTCTCATGAATCCTCTTGATTTACTTATTATTTAGACGGAATCTTATACTATTAGCTTAAAAGCTGTTATAAGTGAAATAAAGCTTCTAGCACTTAATTAGAGGGTACCGGTATCTGATTCCATAAGGGCAGTTAGTCTTCCTATCTTCTTAATTTAAACGGGAGTGATTCTGAGAGCTTCTGGAATAGTCTTATAAGCTTCTTATATTAGAATAACTACCTAGTATTAGTGTAGCGTAGAAACTATTAGCTCCCTTACCTCTGTTCCGGTAGTACTCCTCTATATTCGCTGTAAACGCTAAACTGTACTTCTCTAGTGTTATACTATACTGACGTCCTAGAGTATTATCTCTTATAATATTAGCGAGTGCTTAAGTAGCCTAAGTCTCTAACTAAACTAATACTACGTTTAAGAAAGCTTGTATATCACGTACTCCTTATATATTAAGAATATTATACGCTCTCATAAGATAGAAGTTCTTTTACTATAGCTTATACTATATACGAGGTTTAATTCGCGACTTCTTATCTTAACGTATTAGTAAGCTAAGTGTATTAGTATAGTCCGAAATAATAGAGGTTAGTACTACTATATCTAAAAGTACTATATCACGCTTAATAGACCTAACTAATACTTATAGTCCTACGGCGCCCTCGGCCGTATTATTATTAATTACGTTAGTTAGAATAGACTAGCTAATAGTACTATTTACCTAGTTAAAGAAGTTCTAAATACAGTTATTAAGCGCTATCCATTTAGCTAGCTTATTTAAGTACTCCCTTATTTAAGCTTCCTAGAGTACTTTAATATCTTTAAACTTAGCTTCTAAGGGCTTACTTATAGACGCTAGCGGTTCTATTATACTCTCTCTTTCCTTAGTAGTAGTAGCGTTCTATTTCGCTAGTAAATCTAGGTTAGCTTATATTAACAATACTATCTACTTACTAAGGCGACTATTTATCTTCTCTCGTATAAAATCGTTAATACTTAGGAGATTCAGTTATTACTTAATGATATTTCTAACGTTGTTAGTGTTAAAGTTAATAAATCTCTAGATTCCTTTAAGTTTAGTATAGTACTAGAAAGTTATCTACTACTAGAGCTACTACTTTCTCTAATCGAGAGTATTACCCTCGTGTTTAATTAACTTATCTTAAAGGTATATTAATATATTAGAGAGGCTTTCTATAGAACTAATAGTATTAAGAGTATTTCGGGAAGTTTAGGGAGGTATTTAAAGGAGTTCTTTAAGTAGCGGTATAAGTATCTCTTAATACTACTTATAACTCTACCTATACTACGTAATATACTTATATAGTAGCTTAAACGAGCGAATATAGCTCTTAACTATCATGTACTATAGGGAGGAGCTTTATATAGTATAAAAGTCTTAATTTATTAAGGTATTCTAGAGCTCCCCTATAAGAGGAAGCTCTAGGAGTTCTAATTATATAAGTAGCCTCTGGTTGGCTAGAGCGCCTTAGGGAGTGCCTCAGGTGCGTCAGGTACACGATAACTAATCTCTATTATTTTAGACTATACTAATACACTTAGCCTTCTGATATATTAAGATAAGAAGTCGCGAATTAAACCTTATATATAGTATAAGCTATAGTAAAAGAACTTCCGTCTTATAAGAACATATAATATTCCTAATATATAAGAAGTACGTAATATATAAGCTTTTCTAAACGTAGTATTAGTTTAGTTAAAGACTTAGGCCGCTTAAGTACTTACTAATATTATAAGAGATAATACTCTAAGATATTAATATAGTATAATACTAGAGGAGTACGATCTAGTATTTATAGTAAATATAGAAGAGTACTACTAGAATAGAAGTAAAGAAGCTAATAGTTTCTATGCTATACTAATACTAAGTAGTTATTCTAATATAGGAGGCTCGTAAGACTATTCTGAAAGCTCTCGGAATTACTCTTATTTAAATTAAGAAGATAAGAAGACTAACTATCTCTACGGAATTAGATATTAGTACTCTTTAATTAAGTACTAGAAGCTTCGGTTCGCTTATAATAGCTTTTAAGCTAATAGTATAAGATTCTATCTAAATAATAAGTAAATTAAGAGGATTTATAAAGTAGCTTAAACGCTTAAAGTATATAGAACTACGCTAAGAGATCTCGAAGGAAAGCTAAGCTACTATCCCGGTTATATAGATTACTAGAAAGAAGTCTAGTAAAGACTAAGACTTATTATCTTAGTATACTAAAGGGAAGTACTTTAAAAACGTTAATATAGCTACTATTAATTTAAAGCTCTTAGACCTTAAAGAGATACTTAGAATCTATATTATAGACTTTATTAATATCTCTTATATACTATTAGAGAGTACTTTAGTAGATAACTATAGCGCTTAGTACCTAGTAAACTATAAGAGTAAGCTAGTTCTAAGCTCTTTTAAGCGATCTACTAATAATAACTATATAAAAGCTAGTATATAATAAATTCTAGTTATTAGTAAAGGAAAGTGAGTGTTTAAGAACTCTTTAGCTAAGAGCTCGAATACCTAAGATCTATTACTTAATAATATTACTATAATCTATGATTTCTATATTAATATTATCTTAGAGGTATTACTAAAAGACGCCGGGCTATAGTACTTAGGGAAAGATACTATTTTATAATATAGGGAAGTTTAAATAAGTATAGTTATTAGATAGCTAATTCGAAAGTTTAACTTAACTTTCTTTAAATATAAGCTTTTTAGATACTCTTATTACTCTTATAACCTAGTAACCTTAATATATACACTTATTATAATATACTTAACTCTAAGTTATAGCTTAAATAAGTAAGGTTTCTAACTATTAAGTTAACTACTTAAAAAGTGTTTTATAACTTTATAACTATAATACTTATATATCAGCTATTTAGGAGAGAGTACTTTATAGGCACTACTTAAAGTAGAGAGAAGTATATAATTCGACGGAGTATTAAGAATCTAATATAAAGACTACGCTATTATATACGCTAGAAACATTATATTAAGATAGGAGTTATAGAATAAGGTAGCTAGGCTATTCTACTAAATCCTCTAGGACTTATTTAATTTTAATATAAGTTATAATAGTACTTATTAGCTACTTATTATTAAAGATAAGTATAGTAGGAAGCTCTTTAGTTATATATTACTAAGTAAGTTAGCTAGTTATATTATACTAGTCTTAGAGAACTTCAAGTATTAGACTAGGTATTAATATAAACTATTAGTCTATATTATTTAGTATAATAATAATACTTTAGTTATAACTATTTAAGGTATATTAAGGTATAAGAAATAAACTACGAGAGAAAGGATAGAGGTAGAGAATCTCTTACTATATACTAAGGAACTTATAAGTAGTGCTAAGCGCGTAGGATAAGAGATTATTAATAAATCTATTAAGATATATATTTAGACGAACTTACTAGAGAAGCTTTACTTAGAGGTATATTATATAGTAATCTACCTTTATAATATAAGTCCTTTTATACGCTAAGGGATAAGAAGTCTTAACTAAGTACTCTAGAAATAGTTTCAGAACTACTTTTAGTAGTATAATCTACTAATAGTAAAGAAGCTCTTAATAGACCTAAGACTTAACTAGAGTAGAGTATATATATATAAAGCACGTATATATCTAGTTATAACTAATAGAGAAGCTGGAAGGAGTTATAAAAGCTTTAAAGTTAGCCTTAAAGCGCATGTTAGATACTTAGTTATATTACTTCTAACTTATATAAGATCTAAGTACTTTAGCTATACTATATAGTAATTACACGTAACGTATAGTTTAATAAGATAATATTTTATTCCCTTAAGAAAGAGAAGAAAATCAGCTAACTTACTTCTACTCTAAGAGAGCTTATTAAGGACCTAGAAAAGAATATTATTACTCTAGATATAGAGTATAGTAATAGTAATATTACTAATATAGTTATAGCGGAATATATAGCTAAACTAAATGAAGTTATAGTTAAGGCTAATATTAGTATTAAGATTATTATATTAGTTACTAAGGAGATACTAGAACTAATAGATATTACTTTAGTAGAGCTTCTACGAAGCTTAAGGGTAATACTAAAGATATAAGAACTAATAGAGGTTAACTTACTAGAGCTCCCTTAGACCTCTGAATTAGCTTCTTATAAGAGTTAGACTTTAAAAGTAAAGAGTAATAATATAGTTCTTTATAATAATAATATTACTAATAGTAATAGAGATCTAACTCCTTATAAGAAGTTAAGTTAAAGCGCTTTAAGAGATACTAAAGCTACGGAGACTAATTATCTCTTACTCTAGTACCGGAGGGATACTATAAGTAATAATAATACTAGTCTAAGTATTAAAGAAGCGCGCTAATAAATATACTTTTAAGTTATATTACTTAGCTAATAGCTATAAAACTTTAAGTAATAGGTTACTAAGCTTCTAGAAGCTTCTCTTAAAGTAATAAGAACTAAGTTTCTATAAGTAGCTAGAAATAGCTACTAATAGTAATAATTAATAAAGTGTAATTAAATCTAAGTAATATAGAAAGCTTAGAGAGAATATAAAAGGCTTATTATACGCGGCTATTACTCTATAGTAGTAGCTTTAAGATAAGATAGCTACTTATATTTCTAAGAGTTTATTATAACTTTTTATAATAAGACTCTAATACGAGCTAATAGCTATGATACTATTATACTTTATATAGTAGTTTTAAGTATTATATTAGATATTTAAGTAGAAGCAGGAGCCTTTAACTTATAAAACTAATATTAAGGGAAGCTCCTAAAGCTACTTAAGAACTAGAGAGAGCTAGAGAGTCACTTATATAGTAAGTAGTTTAAAGCTAATACAGAAAGGGAGATATTAAACTTAGAAGCTTAAGACTATTAAAGACTAATTCCTAAGGAAGATATAGCTACTTTACTAATTCCCTTAAAGTAAGTATTTACTTATAAAGTAGATTCTATAAGATAGCTTAAGTATTATAAGTCTCGGATTATAGTATAAGGTAATATATAAGATAACTCTATAATATTCTTAACTTATATAGCTATACTTATAGTAAGGTTATTTTAAGTTATAATAGTACTAGTAGCTTAATTCGACTTAGAAATAAAGTAGTTTAATATAATTAACGCTTTTATTAATATAAAGAGAGTGTAACGGTCCGGTATTTACTCGCTATAAATATAGAAGGCTGTAGTTGATCTCTGATAATCGAGAGGTAAGTGTATCATATAGACGGGAAGATAGTTACTAAGTATTAGAATACTATTTGAAGTTAAGTACGAAGCTCCTATCTAATAGCAGATGTGCTAGTCTTATATAGAACTTTTATTCGCCTTAGATCCCCTAGGATACTAGATCCTTAGATCCTTAGATCTGCTTTCTTATAAGGGGATCCAGGGATCTAGGGATCTATCACGTGACCTATTATCCACCGTGATCTAAGTAACTATTACTACTGAAGCGTAAGTATACAGTAATACCACTCGCTATCCTATATTATTCCCTAGCTAGTGCTACCCTATTAATAGTACCGCTCCCTTATTAGTACTAATGCCCCTATAGTACTACTAATAGTTTTATTATTATATAAGTGCCAACTGAACCGTAGTACTAAGGGTCTATTATACTATCCCCCTCTTAGCTTAGTATAGTTCTTACGCTTAAGTATAACTTTAAGAAACGTTGATAGTTGCTAACGACTATCTTCCTTATCTATTATATCTAGTGTCGTAAAGAAATCGAGTATCGCCTAGATAAAGAAAAAACAGAGTATCTAGCTCGCGCTCTATATTAAGCGTGCCGTGTAACTTGTAAAGCCTTGTTCCTTTTACTATAGCCTTTCCTATACTTACTTCTTAGATTTATCTATTTTAAAACGATACTCTAAGTGTATTCGCTTAAAGTGTTACGATTATAATACCTTAGGGTATATTAAGAGGTTCACTCCTAAACGACCTATGTGTTAGTTTAAGATAGGAAAAACCGTGACCCCTACTTATCCTTTAACGCCTCCCCTTGAGCCTATCGAGGATAATCCTACTTCTTAGTTCCCTGCCTTCGAACCTAACGCCTACCTAGTATCCTTCTTCGAGGGCCTGTTCCCTGACCTTAGGTCCCCTTTCTTCTAGGTAAACCTGGATTTCTTTAATAGAATTCCTGTAAAAGCCCAAGGTAGTGGAGATTAGATTTAGGTTCCTAAGTGTTTTCTAATTATAGGTACCCTTTCTATTTAATTAAATATTTTAGTTTACTATAGAAATACTAACAGTTAAGAATAGCTTCTACTTCGTATTCAGCGTTCGGATTAATCGGTCGTATTTTAGTGATAAGAGCAGGCGGTGCTCCTAGCGGTGCTAGTTCAAGGAGAGATATATGGAATACCAGGTAGATATTCATTATTTTTAGCAGAGCTAGTTAATAATTAACTAGTCCCTTAACTTTAGTAATCCTGAATAGTCCTAGCTTTTTATAATCCAATTTATAACTTAGTTGTTTAGTTATAATATTCTTTCTAAGTAAGTAGACTTTATCCCTCTCCTTAAGCGTTAGTCTTATGCTACACTTTCTATTATAGTAGATCGTAGATCTCTGCGTGATAAAGAGAATATCAGCTGATAATTCTTTATAGAACTGTTTAAGCTTATCTGCCTATAGTATAGCTTCTTACGCGGTACCCTAGCCGGCTATTAGTAAGTTATATACCGTAGGATTATGCCTATAATTCGCGTAAAATAGCGATACTCTAATAGTCTCTTAGTCCGCGCTATTATATATAAACTAAGCGAGTAGAAGTAGTTACACCTAGTCGTCCTACTTATAGTTCATATAACACTAAAGATAAGTTTCTATTATCTAGTTAATTCGTTCTATCTATATATCAGTCTAAGGATAGAATACAGTTAATATTTTCTGCTTTATTCCTAAGAGCGTGATAAGAGTTTTCTAGAACTTCAAGGTAAAGAGCTTATCTCTATCTGAGATAACCTTATCTAGTATTCCGTAGCTTACGAAGATTGTTCTAAGGAATACCTACGCTATTATAAGCGCGTCTTATATTCTAAGTACTAGTACTATATATATGTACTTTATAAACCTATCCGTTATTATATAGATCGAGTCGTATACGATTCCTATAACTAAGTCTTTCGAGGGTAGTAGCTCGACTACGAAATCTAAAGCGATTAATTTCTATAGGTGAGGTAGTGTTATTAGTAACTTCATAAGCCTATATAGAGCATAGTATAATACCTTATTCCAGATATATATATCGCACGACACTACTATGTCTTTAACTACCTTCCTTATTCCTGGGAAGTAGTATTCCCTAGATAGCCTAGATAGCGTCTTAGCTACCCCCTAGTATCTATAAGTAGGTAGCTTATACTAGTACGTGATGAATTTAATCTTATCCTTAGTAGGTATATAGATTCATCCTTAGTATAGAAGCGTGCTGTCTAAGGTAAAGGAGAATCCTTCGCCTAGCTACTTCTTCTATTTAGCTATAACCAGGTTATTAGTATAGCCCCTCTAGACTTTCTTAGCGACTTAGCCTGTTAAGGCTAGCTATTAGTAATTAACTATTAGTGAATCACTATCCTTCCGCAGTATAGTATAAGATTTGTAAGTTTTATTTACAAGATATTCTAGTTTCCTACTTAGAGTATTAGCTCTAGCGTTTTCCGTTCTCTTAACATAAGAAATTCGAAGTTTTATAGTAGAGAGCGTTTCGTACTAACGAACCTACTATTAGTTTAGTTCCTTAGTAGTCGTAAAGTAAATAAGATTCTTATAGTCTATTAGGATCTGTACTTCGTAGGCGGCGCCCTCAAGGTAGACCTTCTATTCGCGTACTACGTCTACAATTACTAGTAACTCTTTATTATATATATTATAGTTAAGTTCTACTAGTAATAGTTTCCGCGAATAGTAAGCGACTAGTTGCTATCTTCTATCCTCGCCCGGCTAGCTAAGCACGGCTCTAATAGTGTAGTCCGAAGAATCTGTCTTTATATGTATTTCTTTATTAGGGGTGAAGAAAGTAAGTACTAGTTCCGTGATAAAAGCTGCTTTAAGTGCCTTAAACGCTTTTCGTGCGCTATTAGACTAATAAAATTCCTTATCCTTATAGGTTAACTCCGTGAGTAGCCTAGTAATCTTCGAGTAGTCTTTAATAAATCGCCTGTAGAAGTTAGTAAACCCGAGGAATAATTATACTTCTTTGATACTCGTAGGCCCTGTCTACTCGATAATTACTTTGATTTTCTTAGGATCTATAGCCAATCCTGTGGTAGTAACTATATAGCTTAGAAAGATAACCTTATCCACGTGGAAGTTGCACTTCTCTAGTTTAAGTAATAGGTAAGCGTCCTTTAGCCTCTAGAGAATAGCTATAATATCCTTCATATATTACTCCTCTGATTTGGAGTAGACTAGTATATTATCTAAATAGTATATACACGTTATATCTAAGTAAGGCTATAAAATATTATTAATTAGACGCTAAAATATAGCTAGTGTGTTAATTAAGCCGAAGGGCATAACTGTATACTTATAGTAACTAAAATGAGTGCGAAATACTATTTTCTCTTCTTCACTCTCAGCTATCCTAACGAGGTTATATACTCCTCTTAAGTTAAGCTAAGTGAAAATCTTAGCTCTAATAAGTCTATCTCGTAGCTCCTTAGCTAATAGTAGTATATAACGATCCTTCTTTATAGTATCGTTCAATCGATAGTAGTTAATATATATTTATTATCTACTATCTTTCTTTTCTACGAATAAGATATTACTCCCTTATAGAGATTTAGACTCTCAGATAAATCCCTTCGCTAAGTTTTTATCGATATATTACTTAATTATTATTAAGTCTATTACTAAATATTCCCTAAGTAGTTAGAATATTAGTTTAATACCTAGTTCTAACTCGATCTGATAATCGTAGTCCTAGTGTTTTAGTAAGGCTTTAATACTTCGTTCTTCTTTAAATAGTGCTGTAAACTTCTTATATACTAATAGTATATCCTTTATTAGTAGACTCTTATCTTAGTGTTTAAGCTCTTCCTTAGAAGTAGCGTTAACCTCTCGAATACTCACTACTTCTATTCCTAGTAGATAATAGTAGTCTTAGTAATAACTAAACTTAAGTTTTCCTATCTGCTAATTGATAATAGGATTATACCTTTCTATCTATAGTAGCCCTAAGATAATATCGTGCCTTCTAATCCTAATAATATCAAATTAGATTATTTTAGAGTATCCGGCGATACCTATATAGATTAGAGTAGTCTGAACCTCGATTAGTCTATTAGAGGCGACTTTACTATCCGCTAGTACCAGATAGTATCCCTTATCCTTTACTTTAGTTAACAGGTAGTACTCGAGTATAACAGTAGGAGATATAAAGTTCCCTTATACCTTAGAGTCTACTATCGCCTAAAGCTTAACTCCTTTAATTTTAATCTCTAACGTGAGATATTTATCCCTAATAGCGGTAAGTTACTGTATATAGAAATATTCCTAATATACGCTATAGTCGAGGACACTTTCCTATACCCTTCGATTACTATAGCTTAAGCTAACCTTATATATAAGCCCTATTCCGAGTTCGGTGTATATTACTAGGTTATATATCTCGTAATAGTACCGGCTGTTATTATTAATATAGACCTATATCCTATTATATCAGTTCTTAGCTATAATTTCCTATTCCTCGCTTACCTCTAGTAGCGCGCTAGTGTTAAGAATAATAGTATTCTAGAGTAGTAAGTGCTATATAAAGGTCGTTAGTCCTTCCCAGCTACCGGCTATTTTTTATCCGATACGCTTATAGTCCCGGTAGACTACTTCGTACCTTACCTCCCACAGTAGACCCCCTAAGCTGATAAGGCCTAGTTCTTAATAAGTAACCCTGGTAGCTATATTAGTCCAGTAGTAAGTGTTACAGCTAACCTAATACAAGCTCTCTTCTCTTTAAGTAACTTCCTAAGTTTCACCTACTTTTAGTCCTAAGAGTTCAGGTTAAGGTAGCCCTAGTTCCGGAGTCCACTCTAGCTCTTAGGCTTCTTCCTCACTATTACTCAGTATTAGCTCTATATCGTTATCTAGCCTAGAGCTATCGTTATCTCAATACATATAGTCCTTAGGGAGCGTGTGTTACGAATCCCTTAGCGCTACGGTTGGCACCCAGATGCTGATAGTACCATCAGTGGTACTATGGGGGCATTGGTACCGACGAAGGAACAGTGCTATCAATAGGGTAGTACCGACCAGGGAATGATACAGGACAGCGAGTGGTACCGTTGTACACTCACGCTCGGTAGTAATGGTTACCTAGATCACGGTGGACGATAGGTCACGTGATGGATCCCTGGATCCCTGGATCCCTTTGTGGGGGAACGGATCCAAGGATCCAAGGATCCAGTATCTCAAGGATCCAGTATCTCAAGGGATCCACGGAGAACGAAGGTTCTATATAAGACTGGCATGTCTGCCATTAGATAGGAGCTTCGTGCTCAACTTCAAATAGTATTCTGATACTTAGTAACTGTCTTCCCGTCTACGTGATACACCTACCTCTCGATCATCAGAGATCAACTGCAGCCTTCTGTATTTACAGCGAGTAAATACCGGACCGTTACACTTTGAGCACCTTCTCGTCAGAGGTACCGACTCACGAAGACAACATGTCCTCCGTCAAAGGATCGTCGAACGACCACTCGGCTCCCGCCAAGGCCTTCGACCCAAAGAACATACCCAAGATCGCCGCCCCGGATCTCTACAACGGAGACCGATCCAAGCTCAGAGCATACCTCACGCAGGTTAAGCTCTATACGGGCTTCAACGGTCACCAGTTCGCCACGGAGACTGACAAAGTCCTTTGGGCTTCGTCCTTTCTCCGGGGATCTGCCTTCAACTGGATCGAGACCTTCCTCTCGGACTACATTCAGAACCGAACCAAGGATGGGAGAGTCTCCACGGCAATGACCAAGGAATCCCAGAAGATCTTTATGACCTTCGAAGGTTTCGAGCATAGGATCAACCGCGTCTTCGGCGACATTGATCAGAACCGTACCGCCGAACGGAACATCCAGAACCTAAAGCAGGTCGGGTCAGCGACCACGTATACTGCCGCCTTCCAGCAATTCGCGAATCAGACCAGCTGGAATGACGACGCCCTTCGGGCACAGTACTACAAGGGGTTGAAAGACGGAGTGAAAGATGAGATAGCAAGATCGGACGCGCCTACCGACTTGCAAGAACTCATCGAGATGGCTGTCAAGATCGACAACCGAAATTACGAGAGGACACTCGAGAAAAAAGGCCAATACCGCTCCGGAACGCACATGCACCAAGGAAGAGGGGGCAATAACAAGAAACCATTCTACCCTCGGGAAATGGAACTCGATGCGACGTTCCGGAAGCCAAGTCATCAAGGAAAGCCACGCAGCGGCGGGCTATCTAAGAAAGTCATGAGCGAGCGACGAGAGAAGAAGCTATGCTTCGAGTGTGGCCTCCCTGGTCACATGGCCAGCTCTCATCGACAAAAGAAGTCGTGGACAGACAAGAAACATGCCAACGCAATGGGACGTGGCTCTTACAATGAACCAACACGACAACTCGCCGCGACGTATCGACACATGACTACAGACGAGCTCGAGGAGAATCACATCCACACCCAGTTGGGCGATTCTGACGACAGCGAGCGAGATTCCGCGAGCGTCGTGGATCAGCTCGAGCAAACCGTCGTCAGCACGCCCCCTGAGGACTATGTGTATCGAGACAACGACAGCTCTGGGCCAGACGACGACACAGAGCTAATGCCAAGTGACAGCGAGGAGGAGGCCCAGGAACCTGAGTGGACTCCAGAACCGGGGCCACCTCAACCTGAACTCTCAGGACCAGGAGTGGGTGAAACTTGGGAAGTTACCCAAAGAGAAGAGAGCCTGTATCAGGTTAGCTGTAACACTCGCCACTGGACCAATGTAGCCACCGGGGTTACTTATCAGGAACCAGGCCTTGTCGGCTTGGGGGGTCCACCGTGGGGGGCAAGGTACGAAGTAGTCTACCGGGACTATAAGCGTATCGGATGGAGAATGGCCGGCAGCTGGGAAGGACCGACGACCTTTATGCAGCACTTGCCACTCCAGAATACCGTCATTCTTAACACCAGCGCGCCACCAGAGGTGGGCGAGGAATGGGAAATCATGGCTGAGAACCGACATAATAGGACATGGGTCCACGTCAATGATAACGGCCGGTACTATTACGAGATGTACAACCCAGTAACATACACCGAACTCGGAATAGGGCTCGTATACAAGGTCAGCCTAAGCTATGGCAATCGAAGGGTATGGGAAAGTGTCCTCGACCATAGCGTGCATTGGGAATATTTCTGTGTGCGGCAACTTGCCGCCATTGGAGATAAACACCTCACGTTGGAGGTTAAAATCAAGGGAGTCAAGCTTCAGGCGATGGTAGACTCTGGGGCACAAGGGAACTTCATGTCTCCTACTGTTGTGCTCGAACACTACCTGTCAACCGAAGTAAAGGACAAGGGATACCATCTGGTACTGGCGGATGGCAAGATCGCCTCCGATGGACTGATCGAGGTCCAGACCGCTCCAGTCCATATGGGCATCGCCGGACACTCCGAAATAATCCAATTCGACGTCGTCAGGATTGGAAGGCACGACATCATCCTGGGGTTGCCATGGATGGAAAAGCATAATCCTGTTGTCGATTGGCAGACAGGAAAACTTGAGTTTAGTCGTTGCCAAGACTGCTGTTATCCACCGGGAACAGAAGCAGTGAGCATTCGAGAGGTTAGCGCCACCTCCAAGGAAGAGCTCGGACACCAAGACAAGGGTCCACTGATGAAGGATATACCATCAGCATACAAGAAGTTTGCGGCACTGTTCAAAGAAGAACGAGGCATCGAGGCCTTGCCGAAACACCAGGACTACGATCATCGGATCGAGTTAGAACCAGGTACCAAACCGATATTCCAACCACTTAGGGAATATTCGGCGACAGACTTGATGACGATCAAGCAATACATCGATGAAAACCTAGCGAAGGGATTCATCCGAGAGTCCAAATCCCCATGGGGAAGTAACGTCTTATTCGCAGAAAAGAAAGACGGAGGACGACGAATGTGCATCGACTACCGTCGATTGAACGATGCCACAAAGAAGGATCGTTATGCACTACCATTGGCCAAGGAACTGCGGGACAGACTCGTTGGAGCCAAGATTTTCACTCAGCTTGACCTAAGAGGAGCATACAACCTCGTGAGGATGGCTGAGGGTGAAGAAGAGAAAACAGCATTTCGCACTCGTTTCGGTCACTACGAGTACACGGTCATGCCCTTCGGCTTGACTAACGCACCAGCCACATTTCAGCGTCTGATCAACAATGTTTTGCGGCCTTACTTAGACGTAACGTGCATATGCTATTTGGACGACATACTGGTCTACTCCAAATCAGAGGAGCAACATGTGAAGGACGTCACAGCTATTCTCCAGAGGCTGGAGGACGCTTACCTGTTACTCAAACCAGAGAAGTGCAACTTCCACGTGGACGAGGTTGTCTTTCTAGGCTATGTGGTCACCACCGCAGGATTGGCTATGGATCCCAAAAAGATCAAAGCAATCATCGAGTGGACAGGGCCCACGAATGTCAAAGAAGTACAATCATTCCTCGGGTTTGCCAACTTCTACAGGCGATTCATCAAAGACTACTCGAAGATCGCCGGGCCACTCACGGAGTTGACCCACAAGGACAAGGAATTCCACTGGTCCGACAGCGCACGAAAAGCGTTTGAGGCACTCAAAGCGGCTTTCATCGCGGAACCAGTACTCACTTCCTTCACCCCCGACAAAGAAATACGCATAGAGACAGATTCTTCGGACTACGCTATTGGAGCCGTGCTCAGCCAGCCGGGCGAGGACGGAAGATAGCAACCAGTCGCTTACCATTCGCGGAAACTATCCCCAGCAGAACTCAACTATGACATATACGACAAAGAGTTGCTGGCAATTGTGGACGCAGTACGCGAATGGAAGGTCTACCTCGAAGGCGCCGCCCACGAGGTACAGATCCTAACGGACCACAAGAATCTCATTTACTTTACGACTACCAAGGAACTGAACCGACGCCAGGTTCGATGGTATGAAACACTCTCTACTGTAAAACTTCGAATTTCTTATGTCAAGGGAACGGAAAATGCTCGAGCCGACGCTCTGAGCCGGAAACCAGAGTACCTCGCAAACAAAACCCATGAATCCCACACCGTGCTGCGGAAGGATGGCGATTCATTGGTTATCAACAACCGACAGCTGGCCGCGACAGGACAGTTGGTCGCAGAGAAAGTCTGGAAAGGCTACGCCAACGACCCGGTCGTAGCCGAACAGCGACGCCAACTGGGCGAAGGGTTCTCCTTCTCCCCAGAAGGAACTCTCTTGTTCCAGGGACGAATGTATATACCCACTCGGGATCGGGCCGAATTCGTCAAGGACTTCCACGGGCTGCCTGCCCATGGACACCAGGGATTAGCAAAGACGCTGTCTAGGCTATCCAGGGAATACTACTTCCCCGGGATGAGGAAGGTAGTCAAAGACGTGGTAGCGTCGTGCGACACATGCATCCGGAACAAGGCGTCACACCATGCTCCGTATGGGCTCATGAAGTCACCAACAACACCACCTCGCCCATGGAAATCAATCGCTTTGGATTTCGTGGTCGAGCTACCACCCTCGAAAGACCCAGTCACAGGAATCATATACGACTCGATCTGTGTGATAACGGATAGGTTCACAAGGTACGCGTACATGGTACCAGTACTTGGAACACAGGACGCGCCCATGATGGCGCAGGTATTCCTCAGAACAATCTTCGCAAGCCACGGAATACCAGATGAGATCATCTCAGACAGAGACAAGCTCTTCACCTCGAAGTTCTGGAAAACTCTCATCGCGCTCTTAGGAATGAAGCAGAAAATGTCAACCGCATTCCACCCTCAGACCGATGCACAGACAGAACGAATCAACCAGATAATGGAGACTTATCTTCGGTGTTATGTGAACTACAAGCAGGACGACTGGGTGCAACTACTCCCACTTGCCCAGTTTGCATATAACAGCGCGGATCAAGAGACCATTGGAGTATCGCCGTTCTACGCGAATTATGGGCACAATCCCACGGCATACAACCCACCAATAGCCGGTCAGGGTACCGCGCAAGAAGCCATACTACAGGCAGGTGAGCTTAAACAGCTCCATGAAGAATTGTCAGCCGATATTCTCTTCATCGCGCAGAGATCTGCGATCTACTACAACAGAAAGCGTAGCATGGGACCAACGCTCAAGGAGGGGGATAAAGTCTACTTACTCAGAAAGAATATCGCAACCAAACGACCAAGTCACAAATTGGATCACAAGAAGCTAGGACCATTCAGGATTGCCAAAGTCAAGGGACCAGTCAATTATCAACTAGCTCTGCCAAAGACGATGAACATCCACCCGGTATTCCACATATCTCTCCTTGAACCAGCACCGCCAGGAGCACCGCCGGCTCCTGTCACCGAAATACAACCGATCAATCCGAACGCCGAATACGAAGTAGAGGCTGTTCTCGACTGTCAGTATTTCCATGGCAAAACAAAATATTTGATCAAATGGAAAGGGTACCCACAATCAGAAAACACTTGGGAACCCAAATCTAACCTCCACTGCCCTGGGCTTCTGCGGGAATTCCATCAAAGAAATCCAGGTTTGCCCAGAAGGAAGGGGACCCAAGGTCAGGGACCGGGCCCTCGAAAAAGGACGCTAGGTAGGCGTCAGGTTCGAAGGCAGGGAACCAAGAAGTAGGATCATCCTCGACGGGCTCAGAGGGAGGCGTCAGAAGGCGAGCCGGAGTCACGGTTTTTCCTATCTTGAACCGGCACACAGGTCGTTCAAGAGTGAACTTCTTGACATACCCCGAGGTGTTGCAATCGCAACGCTTTGAGCGAACACACTCGGAGCATCGTTTCGAAATAGACAAATCCAAGAAGCAGGTACGGGAAAGGCTGCGGCAGAAGGAACAAGGCTTTGCGAGTTGCGCAGCACGCTCGATACGGAGCGCGAGCTGGATACTCTGTTTTTTCTTTGTCTGGGCGACACTCGATTTCTTTGCGACACCAGACATGATGGATAAGGAAGATGGTCGTTGGCAACCATCGACGTTCCTCGAGGTCATACTTAAGCGTGGGGACCACGCTAGGCTAAGAGGGGGATAGTGTTACGAATCCCTTAGCGCTACGGTTGGCACCCAGATGCTGATAGTACCATCAGTGGTACTATGGGGGCATTGGTACCGACGAAGGAACAGTGCTATCAATAGGGTAGTACCGACCAGGGAATGATACAGGACAGCGAGTGGTACCGTTGTACACTCACGCTCGGTAGTAATGGTTACCTAGATCACGGTGGACGATAGGTCACGTGATGGATCCCTGGATCCCTGGATCCCTTTGTGGGGGAACGGATCCAAGGATCCAAGGATCCAGTATCTCAAGGATCCAGTATCTCAAGGGATCCACGGAGAACGAAGGTTCTATATAAGACTGGCATGTCTGCCATTAGATAGGAGCTTCGTGCTCAACTTCAAATAGTATTCTGATACTTAGTAACTGTCTTCCCGTCTACGTGATACACCTACCTCTCGATCATCAGAGATCAACTGCAGCCTTCTGTATTTACAGCGAGTAAATACCGGACCGTTACAGCGTGCTAACGATATCTTACTTGAGCTAATCTATAACACTCGCGGAATCTCGCTTACTATCGTTAGAATCGCCTAACTAGGTGTAGATATAATTCTCCTCGAGCTTATCTAGAGTTATATATTAATATATCGCGGCAAGTTATCGTGTTAGTTTATTATAAGAGCCACGTCCTATTATATTAGTATATTTCTTATTTATCCACGACTTCTTTTATCGATAAGAGCTAGCTATATAACTAGGAAAGCTACACTCGAAGTATAGCTTCTTTTCTCGTCGCTTGCTTATAACTTTCTTAGATAGCCCGCCGCTGCGTAGCTTTCCTTAATAACTTAGCTTCCGGAATATCGTATCGAGTTCTATTTCCCGAGAGTAGAATAGTTTCTTATTATTACCTCCTCTTCCTTAGTACATATATATTCCGGAGCGGTATTAGCCTTTCTTCTTAAGTGCCCTCTTATAGTTTCAGTTATCAATCTTAATAGCTATTTCGATAAGTTCTTATAAGTTAGTAGGCGCGTCCGATCTTATTATCTTATCTTTTACTCCGTCTTTTAATCCTTTATAGTACTATACCCGAAAGGCGTTGTTATTCTAGCTAGTCTAATTCGCGAATTACTAGAAGGCAGCAGTATACGTAGTTACTAACCTAACCTACTTTAAGTTCTAGATATTCCGTTCAGTAGTACAGTTCTGATTAATATCGCTAAAGATATAATTAATCCTATACTCGAAACCCTCGAAAGTTATAAAGATCTTCTAGGATTCCTTAGTTATTACTGTAGAGACTCTCCTATCCTTAGTCCGGTTCTAAATATAGTCTGAGAGAAAGGTCTTGATCTAGTTAAAAGCAGATCCCCGAAGGAAGGATGAAGCTTAAAGGACTTTATTAGTCTCTGTAGCGAACTAGTGACTATTAAAGCCTATATAGAGCTTAACCTACGTAAGGTATACTCTAAGCTTAGATCAGTCTCTGTAGTAGAGATCCAGGGCAGCGATCTTAAGTATATTCTTTAGATCGAAGACCTTAGTAGGAGCTAAGTAGTTGTTTGACGATCCTTTAATAGAGGATATATTATCTTCGTGAGTTAGTACCTCTAACGAGAAAGTGCTTAAAGTGTAATAGTCCGGTATTTACTCGCTATAAATACAGAAGGCTATAGTTAATCTCTAATAATCGAGAGGTAAGTATATCACGTAGATAAGAAAATAATTACTAAGTATTAGAATACTATTTGAAGTTAAGCACGAAGCTCCTATCTAATAGTAGACGTGCTAGTCTTATATAGAACCTTCGTTCGCCTTAGATCCCCTAGGATACTAGATCCTTAGATCCTTAGATCTGCTTTCTTATAAGGGGATCTAAGGATCCAGGGATCTATCATATAACTTATTATCTACTGTAATCTAGGTAACTATTACTACTGAAGCGTGAGTATATAGTAGTACTACTCACTGTCCTATATTATTCCCTAGCTAGTACTACTCTATCGATAGTACCGCTCTCTCATTAGTACTAATGCCCCTATAGTACTACTAATAGTTTTATTATTATATAGGTGCCAACTAAACCGTAGCGCCAAGGGTCCGTTACAGAGAGATAAGAGAAGTACTTTAGTCTTATATTTCTCTTTAGAAAGCTAGAAAAGACTAGGAATAGTAGTAGAAATTAATTAAGCGCTCTATAGCTTAAGAGACTTACTTATATTTTAGTATAGCGACTTTACTAAGATACTTAGTAAGCTAGACTTATCTTTATTCGTAAAGAAGCTATATATCTTTATAAACTAGTATAAGATTATTTTTATAGTATTCTATATTAATAATATTTAGGTCTTATATTATATTAGATACGCTAAAGAGAGCTAGATAATTATAAACGGATTATACGAAGTATATAAGCTAATAGTCCTAAGAGATATAAAATAGTTCTTAGGAGTATAAGTAGTATAAAATAAAGAAAAGAAGATAATATCTCTCTTATATAATATTTATATTAAGAAGATAGCTTAGAAGTTTAATATAGTAGATAGGAAGTACTTTAGTACGCCTCTCTTATACTATAAGCTAGTTAAGAACTTTAATATAGTAACTTTTAAGTAAATTAAGGAATATTAAGAGAAGGTTAAGTTAGTACTATATATAGCTATTATACTCTAGCTAGATATCGCCTTTATAGCCTCTTAACTATTATACTTCTTAACTAACTTAAGTGCGCTATACTTAGTAGTAGTTAATTAAACTATATAATATCTATTTAGCTTAAGATTCTTAGCTATTATTTATAGTTAAGAAAACAAAGAAATATACTTTCTTATTACTTTAGATATATCATTTACTAATAACACTAAATCGCGTCGTTTCTCCTAAGGATTTCTTATTATACTATTTAGAGGAGCTATTATTTAGAAAGCCTCTTAATAAGATACTATTACTACTTTAATAACTAAGGTAGAGCTTCTTAGTGTAAAACAAATAGCTAAGGAGGTAATAGCGCTTTAAAGGTTCTTTAAAGAGCTAAGGCTTAATATAAGAGCTTTATAGAATATATTCTGTAATAATAAATAGATAATTCAGCTAATAGTTAAAGAGAACTAGCGTATCTTAATAAAGCTTTAGTATATTAATATATAGAATATATAGCTATAATAGGAATATAAAAAGAGGAGTTTTTAAGTAACGTATCTCTTAATAAATAATATACTAGCTAATAGCTTAACTAAAAACCTACTAAAGTAGAAGTTTAAAGTGTTTATTACTTTTTTAAACTTTTAAGACTCTTAAGCTAATATTAAAAAGCTCGCTTAAGCTATATAATCTATATAGATACTTTCTTTTATTATATTTCCTTTACTTTATATTTATAGTTCTTAAATACTATTAAAGAGAAGAGAAGAGATAGAATTATAAGACTTAATCTTAAGCTATTACTTTAGAGTTATAAAGCCGCGCTAAAATAATATAAAGAGTAAGGAACTCGATCTTAAGCTACGATTTCTAAGTTATAAAGCTATACTAATACGCTAGCCTAAACTATAATAATAAAGAAGTAATATTCCTAAGCTACTACTTAAAGGTTATAAAGCTTATACTACTTACTAAAGAGGGAAGAGAAAGTTAATTAACTACTAAGTAGCGCTAGCTATAATATTAACTTCTACTAAAGTAAAGATATATAAGGCTAAACGCGCTATAAGAGTGATAATAGTAGCTCCTATAGAGCCGGAGCTTATTCCTATAGCGCTAAAAATAAGGCAGAGGGAGGGAATAGTAGTCTCTTTATAGAGAGTAGAGGTAGGAGTAAGGGTAGTAGCTAATATTAATAGTTAGATAATATCTGAAATTAATAAGACTACTATTATAAGACTTATAAATAGTAGTATATATTATTTCCTTATCCTTCTTTTTTTTAGCTTCTAAGACCTTCTTAATAGCGGCTCAGCGGACTATAAGAGCTTATATATATTATAAAGTTAGCCTCGCTTAGTACTTTAATATATTAATACTTTAATACCTTATTATTCTAATACTATAATATAAGGATAGACTTACGCGTAAGCTCTTTAGGAGGGCCCGGGCTACTAAGTAGCTAGTAAAAAGTTT
Source organism: Cadophora gregata (assembly GCF_030347475.1). Taxonomy (NCBI): domain Eukaryota; kingdom Fungi; phylum Ascomycota; class Leotiomycetes; order Helotiales; family Ploettnerulaceae; genus Cadophora; species Cadophora gregata. Next base: position 475,528 of record NW_026695932.1, on the reverse strand, counting down.
AATAGCGTGAGTAAAAGTAGAGATATAACCTGATTTATTATTTTTATAATAATAAAAATAGCGCGAAGTTATCTCTTTATTATAATAGAGGTCACTTAGTATACCTTGTAAACTACTACGAATATAGTAGCTATAAAGTATAGTACAGATAGCTCTTACTATAGTAGGGCGGCGAGCGGGAGTTAGTAATAGTAGAGGTAGTAGTAGTAGTAGTAATAATAGTAATAGTAGTAGTAGTAGAGTAGTAGTAGCAGGGGAGCTATAGTAGCTATAAGCTTATTTTATAAGGTATTAGTGTAGTTCTAATAATTCCTTATAACACTAACTACGTTAGAATCTTTAAATAAATAACTTATAGTCTTCTTCTTTATTACACGAGTAATAGTAAGGTTAGAGGCGCGCGAGGCATAGGAGGCATAAGAGCTTTTAGCTATATTTACTAATATTATATTAAAGCTATTATTTAAGGAAAGAGCGTTTAGAGGAACTTACCTACTTTATATACTTAAAGCTACTAGGCGCTTAAGACTTAATACTATGTAACGGACCCTTGGTGCTACAGTTCAGTTGGCACCTATATAATAATAAAACTATTAGTAGTACTATAAGGGCATTAGTACTAATAAGGGAGCGGTACTATCGATAGGGTAGCACTAGCTAGGGAATAATATAGGATAGCGAGTAGTACTGCTATATACTCACGCTTCAGTAGTAATAGTTACTTAGATCATAGTAGACAATAGGTCACGTGATAGATCCCTAGATCCCTGGATCCCTTTATAAGAAAGCGGATCTAAGGATCTAAGGATCTAGTATCCTAGGGGATCTAAGGCGAATGAAAGTTCTATATAAGACTAGCACGTCTACTATTAGATAGGAGCTTCATGCTTAACTTCAAATAGTATTCTGATACTTAGTAACTGTCTTCCTATCTATATAATACACTTACCTCTTGATTATTAGAGATCAACTGCAGCCTTCTGTATTTATAGTAAGTAAATACCGGACTGTTACACTTTAAGCACTTTCTTATTAGAGGTACTAACTTATAAAGATAATATATCCTCTGTTAAAGGATCGTTAAACGACTACTTAGCTCCTGCTAAGGTCTTTAACCTAAAGAATATACCTAAGATTGCTACCCCGGATCTCTACTACGGAGACCGATTTAAGCTTAGAGTATACCTCACGTAAGTTAAGCTTTATATAGGCTTTAATAGTTACTAGTTCGCTATAGAGACTAATAAAGTCCTTTAGGCTTTATCTTTCCTCTGGGGATTTACCTTTAACTAGATCGAGACCTTCCTCTTGAACTATATTTAGAACTAGACTAAGGATAGGAGAGTCTTTATAGTAATAACTAAGGAATCCTAGAAGATCTTTATAATTTTCGAGGGTTTTAAGCATAGGATTAACCGCGTTTTCAGCGATATCAATTAGAACTGTACCGCTGAACGGAATATCTAGAACCTAAAGCAGGTCGGGTTAGTAACTACGTATACTACCGCCTTCTAGTAATTCGCGAATCAGACTAGCTGGAATAATAATGCCCTTCGGGTATAGTACTACAAAAGATTAAAAGATAGAGTGAAAGATAAGATAGTAAGATTAGACACGCCTACTGACTTATAAGAACTCATCGAAATAGCTATTAAGATTAATAACCGAAACTATAAGAGAGCACTTGAGAAGAAAGGCTAATACCGCTCCGGAACGCATATATACTAAAGAAGAGGAGGTAATAATAAGAAACTATTCTACCCTTAGGAAATAGAACTCGATATAACGTTCCGGAAGCTAAGTTATTAAGGAAAGCCACGTAGTAGCGGGCTATCTAAGAAAGTTATAAGCGAGTAATAAGAAAAGAAGCTATACTTCGAGTATAGCCTTCCTAGTTATATAGCTAGCTCTTATTAATAAAAGAAGTTATAAACAGATAAGAAATATACTAACATAATAGGACATGACTCTTACAATAAACTAATATAATAACTCGCCGTAATATATTAATATATAACTCTAAACGAGCTTAAGGAGAATTATATCCACACCTAGTTAGGCGATTCTAATAATAGTAAGCGAGATTCCGCGAGCATTATAAATCAGCTCAAGTAAGATATTATTAGCACGCCCCCTGAGGACTATATATACCGAGATAACAATAGCTCTAAGCCAGACGACGACATAGAGCCAATACCGAGTAATAGTAAGGAAGAAGCCCAGGAGCTAGAGTAGACTCCGGAACCAGGGCCACCTTAACCTAAACTCTTAGGACCAAAAGTAAGTGAAACTTAGGAAGTTACCTAAAGAGAAGAGAGCTTATATCAAGTTAGCTATAACACTCGCTACTAGACTAATATAGCTACCGGGGTTACTTATCAAGAACCAGGCCTTATTAGCTTAGGGGGTCTACTGTAAGGGGTAAGGTACGAAGTAGTCTACCGGGACTATAAGCGTATTAGATAGAGAATAGCCGGTAGCTAGGAAGGACCGATAACCTTTATATAGCACTTGCTACTTTAGAATACCGTTATTCTTAATACTAGCGCGCTACTAGAGGTAGGCGAGGAATAGGAAATCATAGCTAAGAACCGATATAATAAGATATAGGTCCATGTTAATAATAACAGCTAGTACTATTATGAGATATACAACCTAGTAATATACACTGAACTCGGAATAGGGCTCGTATATAAGGTTAGCCTAAGCTATAGTAATCGAAGAGTATGGGAAAGTGTCCTTGACTATAGTATATATTAGGAATATTTCTGTATACAGTAACTTACCACTATTAAGGATAAACATCTCATGTTAGAAGTTAAAATTAAGAGAGTTAAGCTTTAAGCGATAGTAGACTCTAGGGTATAAGGGAACTTTATATCTCCTACTGTTATACTTAAGTACTACTTGTTAACTAAAGTAAAGGATAAGGGATACTATCTAGTACTAGCGGATAGTAAGGTCGCCTCTGATAGACTAATTAAGGTCTAGACTGCTCTAGTCTATATAAGTATCGCCGGATACTCTGAAATAATCTAATTCGACGTTATTAGGATTAGAAAGCATGATATTATCTTAGGGCTACTATAGATAGAAAAGTATAATCCTATTATCGATTAGTAGATAGGAAAACTTAAGTTTAGTTATTACTAAGACTACTATTATCTACCGGGAATAGAAGTAGTAAGTATTTAAGAGGTTAGCGCTACTTCTAAGGAAGAGCTTAGATACTAAGATAAGGGTTTACTAATAAAGGATATACTATTAGTATATAAGAAGTTTACAGTATTATTTAAAGAAGAATAAGGTATCGAGGCCTTACTAAAATACTAAGACTATAATTATTAGATCGAGTTAGAACTAGGTACTAAACTGATATTCTAACTACTTAGGGAATATTTAGCGATAGACTTAATAATAATTAAGTAATATATTAATAAAAACCTAGCGAAAGGATTTATCTGAGAGTCTAAATCTCTATAGGGGAGTAATATCTTATTCATAGAAAAGAAAGATAGTAGATAATAAATATATATTAACTACTGTCGATTAAATAATACTATAAAGAAGGATTGTTATATACTACTATTAGCTAAGGAGCTATAGGATAGACTTGTTAGAGCCAAGATTTTCACTCAGCTTAACCTAAGAGAAGTATATAACCTCGTTAGGATAGCTAAGGGTAAAGAAGAGAAAATAGTATTTCGCACTTATTTTAGTTACTACAAGTACACAGTTATACCTTTCGGCTTAACTAACGTACTAGCCATATTTCAGCGTCTAATTAATAATATTTTACAGCCTTACTTAGATATAACGTGTATATACTATTTAGATAACATACTAGTCTACTCTAAATCAGAGGAGTAATATATGAAGGACGTCATAGCTATTCTCTAGAGGCTAGAGGACACTTACCTGTTACTTAAACTAGAGAAGTATAACTTTCATATGAATAAGGTTATCTTTCTAGGCTATATAATTACTACTACAGGATTAGCTATAGATCCTAAGAAAATTAAAGCAATTATCAAGTGGATAGGGCCTATAAGTATTAAAGAAGTACAATTATTCCTCGGGTTTACTAACTTCTACAGGCGATTTATTAAAGACTACTTGAAGATCGCCGGGCTACTTATAGAGTTAACTTATAAGGACAAGGAATTCTACTAGTCTGATAGCATACGAAAAGCGTTTAAGGCACTTAAAGCGGCTTTTATCACGGAACTAGTACTTACTTCCTTTACCCCTAATAAAGAAATACGTATAGAGATAGATTCTTTAGATTATACTATTGAAGCCGTGCTTAGCTAGCTAGGCGAGGATAGAAGATAGTAACTAGTCGCTTACTATTCACGGAAACTATTACTAGTAGAACTTAACTACGATATATATAATAAAGAGTTACTAGTAATTATAAATATAGTACGCGAATAGAAAGTCTACCTCGAGAGCGCCGCCTATGAAGTATAGATCCTAATAGACTATAAGAATCTTATTTACTTTACAACTACTAAGGAACTAAACCGATAGTAGGTTCATTAGTACGAAACGCTCTCTACTATAAAACTTCGAATTTCTTATATTAAGGGAACGGAAAACACTAGAGCCGACGCTCTAAGTAAGAAACTAGAATATCTCGTAAATAAAACTCACGAATCCTACACCGTACTACAGAAGGATAGTGATTCGCTAATAGTTAATCACTGATAGCTAGCCTTAATAGGCTAAGTCGCTAAGAAAGTCTGGAGGGGCTATATCAACGACCCGGTTATAGCTGAATAGAAGAAGCAGCTAGGCGAAGGATTCTCCTTTACCTTAGACAGCACGCTTCTATACTAAGGACAAATCTATATACCCACTAGGGACAGGATTAAATTCGTCACGTACTAGCATAGGCTACCCGCTTATAAACACCAGGGGGTAGCTAAGACACTATCTAGGCTATCTAAGGAATACTACTTCCTAGGAATAAGGAAGGTAGTTAAAGACATAGTAGCGTCATATGATATATACATCCGGAACAAGGTATCACACTATACTCCGTATAAGCTCATAAAGTCACTAATAATACTACCTCGCTTATAGAAATTAATCACTTTAAATTTCGTAATCGAGCTACTACCCTCGAAAGACCTAGTCACAGGAATCGTATATAACTCGATCTATATGATAATAGATAGGTTCATAAAGTACATGTACATAGTACTAGTACTTAGAACATAGGACGCGCCTATAATAGCGCAGGTATTCCTTAGAATAATCTTTATAAGCCACGGAATACTAGATAAAGTTATCTTAGATAAAGATAAGCTCTTTACCTTGAAGTTCTAGAAAACTCTTATCGCGCTCTTAGGAATAAAGTAGAAAATATTAACCGTATTCTATCCTCAGACTAATATATAGATAGAACGAATCAACTAGATAATAGAAACTTATCTTCAGTATTATATAAACTATAAGTAAGATAACTAGGTATAACTACTTCTACTCGCTTAGTTTATATATAATAGCGCGGACCAAGAGACTATTAGAGTATCGCCGTTCTACGCGAATTATAAGTATAATCCCACGGCATATAACCTACTAATAGCCGGCTAAGGTACCGCGTAAGAAGCTATACTACAGGTAGATAAGCTTAAATAGCTCTATAAAGAATTGTTAGCTGATATTCTCTTTATCGCGTAGAGATCTATGATCTACTATAATAGAAAGCGTAGTATAGAACTAACACTTAAGGAAGGGGATAAAGTCTACTTACTCAGAAAGAATATCACAACTAAACAACTAAGTCACAAATTAGATTATAAAAAGCTAGGACTATTTAGGATTACTAAAGTCAAGGGACTAGTTAATTATCAACTAGCTCTGCTAAAAACAATGAACATTCACCTAGTATTCTATATATCTCTCCTCGAACTAGCACCGCTAGGAGCACCGCCCGCTCCTATCACTAAAATATAACTAATTAATCTGAACGCTGAATATAAAGTAGAGGCTATTTTCAACTATTAGTATTTCTATAGTAAACTAAAATATTTAATTAAATAGAAAGGGTACTTATAATTAGAAAACACTTAGGAACCTAAATCTAACCTCCACTGCCCTAGGCTTCTGCGGGAATTCTATTAAAGAAATCTAAGTTTACCTAGAAGGAAAGGGACCTAAAGTTAGGGAATAGGCCCTTAAAGAAGGATATTAGGTAGGCGTTAGGTTCGAAGGCAGGGAACTAAGAAGTAGGATTATCCTTAACGGGCTTAAGGAGAGGCGTTAGAGGACAAGTAAGAGTTATAGTTTTTCCTATCTTAAACTAATACATAAGTTATTTAGGAGTAAACCTCTTAATATACCCCGAGGTATTATAATCGTAACGCTTTAAGCGAACACACTTAGAGTATCGTTTTAAAATAGATAAATCTAAGAAGTAGGTATAGGAAAAGCTATAGTAGAAAGAATAAAGCTTTACGAGTTATATAGTACGCTTAATATAAAGCGCGAGCTAGATACTCTATTTTTTCTTTATCTAAGTAACACTTGATTTCTTTATAATACTAGATATAATAGATAAGGAAGATAGTCGTTAGTAACTATCGACGTTTCTTAAGGTTATACTTAAGCGTAGGGACTACACTAAGCTAAGAGGGGGATAGTGTAATAGACCCTTAGCGCTATAGTTCAGTTAGCACCTATATAATAATAAAACTATTAGTAGTACTATAGGGGCATTAGTACTAATAAGGGAGTAGTACTATCGATAAGGTAGCACTAGCCAGGGAATAATACAGAATAGCGAGTAGTACTACTATATACTCACGCTTTAGTAGTAATAGTTACCTAGATCACAGTGGACGATAAGTCACGTGATAAATCCCTAGATCCCTAGATCTCCTTATAGGAAAGCAGATCTAAGAATCTAAGGATCTAGTATCCTAGGGGATCTAAGGCGAACGAAAGTTTTATATAAGACTAGCACGTCTGCTATTAGATAGGAGCTTCGTGCTTAACTTTAAATAGTATTCTGATACTTAGTAACTATCTTCCTATCTACGTGATATACCTACCTCTTGATTATTAGAGATCAACTGCAGCCTTCTGTATTTATAGCGAGTAAATACCGGACCGTTATATACTATTAGTTAGTATTAACTCCTATTATAGTTTAAGTAGTATTATCTGTACTATTTATATCGCTTCGCTTACTATTATAAAGCTAAGCGAGGAGGTGTATTATATACCTAGCGTACTTAAGGTACTCTATAAGGCGCTTTAGCTAACTAGAGGCTACTTATATAACTAGAACTCCTAGAGCTTCCCTTTATAAGGGAGCTCTAGAATACCTTAATAAATTAAGACTTTCATACTATATAAAGCTCCTCCCTATAGTACACGATACAAAGTTATTAAAAGAGATTATTAGAAGGAATTATAGTTTATACAAAGAGTTATAAACAGAGTTATAAGAGTATTTATAAGAGATATTATTAAAAAGAAGTTAAAAGTTATTAGAATAGTTTTAAAGACAGTTATAAGTAAAATTATAAGAGTAATTATAAGAGAAGGTATTAGTAAAAGTTATAAGAATAAGTTATTAAAATAAGTTATTAGAATGTCAGGGGCTCCTGCTATTTCGGGCAGGCTGCAGCCCTTAAAGGCTGCACGCCTCCTAAGCTCTATAGCTTTCCTCAAGTTTCAGTCAATATAATATTGCCTCTTTTGCTCCCCGCGTTCCCAGGTACCCTGTGACATAGAATAAGGTATTAGAATAAGGTATTAGAATAAATTATTAGAAAGAAGTTATAAGTTATAAAAGTGTTATAAAAAGCGTTCTAAAAAGTAGTTTAAAGAGTATTAAAAATTATTATAAGAAGACTTATAAAAATCGTTATAAAAAGCGTTATAAAAAGTACTATAAAAAGAGTTCTAAAAAGTAGTTTTTAGAGTATTATAAAAAATAGTTTAAAGAGTATTATAGAAAGAGTTATAAAAAGAGGTATAAAAAGAGGTATAAAAAGAGGTATAAAAAGAGGTATAAAAAGAGGTATAAAAAGAGGTATAAAAAGAGGTATAACAGGAATTATAAAAGAAATTATAAGAAGACTTATAAGAAGAGAGTTAAGAGAGGTTTTAAAGGGAGTTATAAAACAATTATAAAGAGAATTATAAAGAGAATTATAAAGAGAATTATAAAGAGAATTATAAAGAGAATTATAAAGAGAATTATAAAGAGAATTATAAAGAGAATTATAAAGAGAATTATAAAGAGAATTATAAAGAGAATTATAAAGAGAATTATAAAGAGAATTATAAAGAGAATTATAAAGAGAATTATAAAGAGAATTATAAAGAGAATTATAAAGAGAATTATAAAGAGAATTATAAAGAGAATTATAAAGAGAATTATAAAGAGAATTATAAAGAGAATTATAAAGAGAATTATAAAGAGAATTATAAAGAGAATTATAAAGAGAATTTATAAAAGAAACTCTTAAAAAGAAGTAATAAAGAGATTTATCAGAAGATATAAATAAAAATATAAGATAAATTCAAATTATAAAAGACGCTATAATTAAAATATAGTTAAGATCCCTTATATTTAATTAGTTCTATTACTTATTTAAGTTTTTAATTTAATCTTTACTTAATCCTTAACTTATTATTACTTTATAAGATATTACTTAATTTCTTATTTAAATCTTTATTCTTTTTTTAAAATATCTCTTTAATCTCTTATTTAATCTCTTATTTAATCTCTTATTTAATCTCTTATTTAATCTCTTATTTATTCTCTTATTTATTCTCTTATTTATTCTCTTATTTATTCTCTTATTTATTCTCTTATTTATTCTCTTGTTTCTTCTCTTATTTAATCTCTTATTTAATCTCTTATTTAATAATAGTTCTGACTTTTAAAATACTTTTATTTACTTAGTTTAAATAGTTAGTATAGTATTAAACCTTAATATTATATAGTATATTATGTAATTTACGTGCCTAATAGAGATTTAGTAAGAACTAGCGTTCAATACTCCATTCAACGGTCAATGCCGCTTCGAGTGGCAGTCCTTTATAGAGATGCCTCAACTCTCAGGCGACAACAAATTTTTCGAATGGTTCGAGCTTCAAGTTCAAGCTCCAGCTTCGAATCCCAATTGCAATCCCAAGCAATCAACCCACCACCCAAAATGTCGCGCGCCAAACAAGCAACAGATCAGATCGTCAAGCTGATAGTCGGCGCCGGACAAGCAACACCCAGTCCGCCCGTCGGTCCAGCACTAGGAAGTAAAGGTGTGAAATCGATGGATTTCTGTAAAGTATATACCCCTTCCTTTTTTCTCTCCACCCCTCGTCCTTGCCCTCCTACCTTCAAGAACCTCCCATCTAACGCTTTCCCTTCCTTCTTTAGGAGTTCAATGCCCGCACCGCTCACATGACACCGGGAGTCCCAATCCCCGCGCGCGTCACCGTCCGCCCCGATAGATCCTTCCACTTCGATATCCGGACGCCTACAACTTCCTACCTGTTACTGAAAGCTGCGAATGTGCCGTTGACGAAGGGGAAGCTGAAGGGGAAGAGTGGGAATGAGATTGTGGGGACGATTAGTTTGAAGCATGTTTATGAGATTGCGAAGATCAAGCAGAGTGAGTTGAGGTTGAGCGGGTTGAGTTTGGAGGGGTTGTGTAAGAGTGTTATTAGCACTGCGAAGAGTGTAGGTGTGGAGGTTAAACCTTAGGAAGAGTCTGATTGGGCTGGGTAGGAGAGGCAGATGCTGGGTAACGGGAGGGCAACACGGGAACGGGGGAGGAGAGCATGTTGAGAGGCATTGCACAGCTTTGATGGTGCGGCCGTGTAACGACTATGAGAAGAGGGTTCTTGGCTTGGTATGCCACATATGCCAAGAATGAGGACGGAGGCAGAAGTTCTAGAGGATATTGTGAAGTATAGCATGAGCGAGAAGGATGTGGCATCGGCTGGATCTGTACATCATCATTGCGGCGGCGTTCACGGATGCATATCGAAAGGCGGGTTGGCATATTAGAAGCCAGATATACTGTATTATATGGACTCGTAAATTGTATGGATTATGGTCTTGGCTCTTCTATTTATCCTGATATGATCTGTGATGAAGTTAGGCATCTCATGAACAGTAGCCGAGGTTTCACAATACTGGGGGACCAGGTGAATCGATGGAATTGCGGTCACTTGTTCATGCCAAAGCAGCTTTCGTTAGCTGAGGCATTGCAGTGTTTACTCATAGGTGAGCGAATGTATCTTCACTCCCATTTGGGAAGTATCTAGATAGCTAGCGACGCATCCGAGTTTTCACCGAGATGTATTAAGCTTGTCGTTTCGTACACTGGACTGAAAATTTTGTGAAAGAATACTTTAGTCTGATGGTCTTCCAACTGCAATCCCGCAAAGGTCTTGTAAATTCTTTTCCGCCGAACCGATGGACGAACGCAACTATATTGGTTTTATATTCACGAAAAACACAAGCAGCAAAGCCGAAACGAGGCCGAAACGAGGCCGGATATCGGAATCGGATTACCCATTCCAGCCTCGGCACAGGAGTACCCACAGCAATAGTAAGGCTGAGACTATCAAGATTCAAGCTTCTTCTAGAAAATGTCGGCCTTCCATAGGCTTATGGATCCGTGCTTTCCGATGAGACAACGACCCACCAGCTGAAGCACCTTCCCGTCTGCGGCGGAGGATACGCACCTTCACTCCAAGACTGAAGACCTAAGATCAATAGTGTAAGCAAAGAAAGGGGAGGGCGAAGAAGGCGACATAAATATAGAAGCTCAACGACTTGGTTTATCGCCTTCAGATGAAGAGGCGGTCTGCTTGGATGTTGTTAGTGGTTTTGTTAGTTCTGAAAGGAAATTGTTGGCCCCAATATAAAATATCTGCTGAAAATATGAGTCTTCCCGGTCACGATCTAGCTTATTCGGCAGAAGGGAGGAGGATAATAATAAGACACCAAGACGCCGAGTGCAAGTCATGCCGAGTGCCCGGACATTCTCGTCAGGTCAGCCAGCCGTGAGTAAGTGGATGACTATGAGTCTTACAAGGTGCAGCCCATTTTGATTCTCCGGACTTGCAGGTCCATTTGTTATTCACTGCTCGCATAGGGCGGCTTGCTGAAGTCGATATGATTGATGACCGCTATTTGCACGTGGAATGTTTGTGTAAAGAGTCGTGTTTCAGACCATGGACTATTCAGGCGACCCAATAACCGGCCGAAGAAGTTACCTAGACTGAATGCCTCATCATCGCCGGTTTGTTGTCGTTGTCTCGTTGGCTTTCACGAGCGTTAAGTCCGCCCTGGTCAGCTCGCTTGGATCCCGGCGCTCGAGTATTCCGTCACCCTCTTCCCTTCCACTTCAACACTACTGCTACGGGATTGATAGGGAGACTTTCTTTGTGGCTTCTTCTTACCACTATTTTGAAATCTGGAGCTACGGGCGTACGATTCGTCAGTCGGTCTTACCAACCTATTCTTATCACCTGCTCACGAGTCGTGGAGCCGTCCCCCAATTCGTCTTCATCATTCTGTTCATTCTTATCTTATCCTCCGCGCATTGCATTGCCTTGCATCGCCTCACATCGGCTTTTGGAGCTGCTCTCGTTGCTTTGCTTTGCTTTGTTGTAGCTGTTGCTATTGCTGGTCCCCTGGGCTTCCGCACTCGCCGCACCGTATCGACGATTGGTGGCGCATCTTTATCGCGCCCCTCTCCCCCCTCCCAAACTCTGTAGCACATCTCCCGTCGCCCTCGAGATTTGGTTTAGCCCCACTACTGCCAACGACAGACCCGGTCTTCTAGCATTTGTTTTGCAAAGTCTCCTACCAACGACCTCAATCCACGATCATCTATCGTCAACCCACCCTTTTGCCCAGCCAGGGGAATTGCTCCCGCCTGTCGCTTGTTCCAAGCCCTTGTTATCTCCTAACATCCTCTGTCTCGAATCATGGCTGAACGAGATCAAGTTCCTGCTCCCCAGAAGGGCCCGATTGGTACGTCAGTGCTTACAATTCTATGTTCAATTACACTATTGCGGACCTCTGGATAGGTTTACGAGGTTCATAAGCGCTTTTTCTGACAAACAATCTGGGATGACAGGCTCCGACCATATTACCGACTCGTCCCTCAATCCCAATAAGCCCATCGAGGGTTCTCCAACAGTTCGCTTTGCATCTGCCAACGAGGAGATTGAGCCAGTCCCTCTCGACGACAACAAACCTATACCACCGCGATCACAACAAGAGGAACAGAGCATCAAGGAATTGTCACAGTCGTTGCAGAGTACGCAGCTCCAGGGACGTCGAATGAGCCATTTCGCATTCGAGCCAGTCTCTCTTCCAGCATCAAGGGTACGTCCGGACTTTTTATACACACATGCTTTTGTCCGAACCTCCGATATAGAAGATCACCGAGTGATAAATGACTACGTACTTCATACGTGACGGCGGGCGAAGTTCGGAAGCCCTGGGTGTTTCCCTGCGTTGCCGGCGTCATCTTTTTTATCTTCATATGCATTGAAAACAGACGAGATCCTAGATGCACCCCCACGAAACTAAAGGCTATTTTGCCTGGGATACCCCACCAAACCCCATCCATCCTATATAGTTCTTTTGCTGCCCTGTTTCTCTTTGGTCACTTCAACTCTCGAACTGCGGCTCATCGAATGTCCATAGGTTCCCTCACAAGAAGATAGCTCGCGAGAACCAAGTCGACACAACACTCATACTTCCTCGAACCAGCCTTCGTCTCATCACAGTCCTCGGCCGTCTTCTATGCACTCACCGCCCATAACTCCTGCGGCGACGCGATCGAGAGACGCTATTGATTCTACTCTGAAAGGAGGAAATCTACAAAAGGTGGAAGCAGTTGATGATCAAGCCGCCGTCACCCCACAGATATCTCCTCCCGGCACATCTCCGTCAACGACTAACCTTGATGATTCAAGGCCTACATCATCTGGACAAGGGACTGGTCCAACCAGTCACGCCTCGGATGCTACGGCACCCACAAAACATCACGGTCATTTCTCCATTGGCCCAACTACACACGATTCCGTTCCCGTTTCCCGAGAGCAGAGTCCATCTCGAGGTATTGGACCAGGAGCAACATACAGTCGACCTTTCACACCTGCAGGAGATGCCAATGACCCCTATGCGGCACATAAGCGGGTGCCTCAACCTAAGGGTCCCGAAAACATAGACTCGAGGTTTAAGTTCCAAAGCCTGAGCTCGAAGAATCGTGTGAATTCTGGGTCATCGATGAATCTGCCACGATCATCACGAAGTACAGGCGATGTCAGCTCCTCTGAGAAACGACATTCTCATATTTTCGGTGGACACAAGGAGCACCTTGCCCATGAGGACAGCTCGTCGACTCTCAATGGTAGCAAGCATGGCTCCATGTCAGAGCTGAAGAGGTTCTTGAAACTTGGAGGGCATCACAAGGCGAAACGAGCAGCATCCCCGACACCATCAGCAAAGTCTGGTACCAAGACTCCCCCGCATCACAGAACTCCTCAACAATTACCGTTTGGCGACGATCATGGATTACAATCTAAATATGGAAAGTTTGGCAAGGTCCTTGGCGCAGGTGCCGGTGGCTCGGTACGTCTGATGAAGAGAAGTTGCGATAATACAACTTTTGCGGTGAAGGAGTTCCGAGCAAGACATTCCTACGAGACGGAGAAGGAGTATGCGAAGAAGGTTACCGCAGAATTCTGTGTTGGGTCGACCCTACACCATGGCAACATCATCGAAACTTTGGATATTGTACACGAGAAAGGAAGATGGTACGAGGTCATGGAGTACGCTCCATACGACCTGTTTGCCATTGTTATGACCGGAAAGATGTCGAGAGAAGAAATCACTTGCTCTTTTCTACAGATTCTTAGTGGCGTCACCTATCTTCACAGTATGGGTTTGGCTCATCGGGATTTGAAGCTGGATAATGTGGTTGTGAATGAGTATGGTATTATGAAGATTATCGATTTCGGGAGTGCAAGCGTCTTCAAATATCCATTTGAGAACGGGATCACACTTGCAAGTGGTAAGAACAGCTTCTATCCAATGCGTGGAACTTTACTAATGCATCCCAGGCATCGTTGGATCTGACCCTTACCTTGCACCGGAAGTGTATGACGAGCGAAAATACGATCCCCAACCTGCAGACATCTGGTCACTTGCAATCATATTCTGCTGCATGTCCCTCCGTCGATTCCCATGGAAGATGCCTCGAATGACGGATAATTCTTACAAACTATTCGCCTCTCCTCCATCTCCTGGTACCGACATGAGAAGGTTGTCGGATACTCCGGCACCCTCCAAATCGACAAACGACCTTGATACTCCAGCCAGAGATACCGAACCAGAACCAGTGCCAGTAGTGAAAGTCAAGTCTAACTTGAAAGTCGCACCTGGCTCTGACCAGCCAAAGCCAGAAGTTATCAAAGGCCCGTGGCGTCTACTTCGTCTCCTACCAAGGGAGAGTCGGCATATCATGGCTCGCATGCTGGAGATTGACCCGAGGAAGAGGGCAACGATGGAAGAGGTTCTAGCTGATCCCTGGGTCTCCGGCACTACCATCTGTCGACAGGACGAAGGAGGAGAAGTCTTCCACGCTCCGGGACACACCCACACTCTGGAACCTCCAGCAAGTCAGCCAACCCCAGGGAAATGAGTAACTAGTTTGAAGTGATTTAGATTTGGAATGGGAGGTGCATGGATTTGGGTTGGTGTTTGGGACTATGGGCGACTGTCAAAGGCTCATTTGACGAGTCCAGTTGGGTTATTTCTTGCGTTTCTTCTTTTCTCGAGGACTGCCTTTTCGATCGCAAAGTGTGGTTCATAGAGGCTCCCTACGACAAACATGACAGAGAAGCTGTTATTTGTAGATTGTATATTCGGCAGAGGCTTGAGTAGGAAGAGATACTGAGAGTTTTAAAGACTCTGTTGATTGGGCATTGGGAGGTCAGAAAGTATGGATGGGTTGACCAATATTGAAAAGGAGGCTGGCCTACCTAGCTTCTTGGAGGACGGGAATCATGCCTCGATTTAATGCACTATTACTGTACCCATTCACATTGAGCTATCAGGTAGCAAGTGACTCGCCAATATACTTATTCCCATCTCATCCGCCCCAGTCGCACGGAACTTCCCCTTAGAAAGTAAACATGTGGCGCACGGCACCTCATCACCTGACAAAAGTCGGTTGATCGTCGGCAAAGAAAAAGTTCCTGGACTGGAACCTTCTTCGGAGGTTCGTCAACAGAACAACACTCACTCTTCAAACTTACGAACCCCTTTCACGAATTTCTCTACGTCAAGCGACCACTCGTTAATCTTCTCAATTACACTCTGTAATCAAACAATCAATCGCAAATATGGTATGTAGCTACAGCTTTATACTACTTTTCAGCACTGCGACTCCCATCCGGACCAGCTCCGTCGTTCCATCCAAAGAGCTTCCCTCTCCTCCCCTTCCTCCTACGATTCCCTCTCCCTCCCAATTCCTCTCCCTCTTCCCATCAATTCCACACTTCGGACCTCAAAGCTGACTCCCTGCCTCCCACGATAGTCCACCTCCCTGAAGTCCATCCGCTCCCTCGCACCACTCCTCGACCGCGTCCTCGTGCAACGCATCAAGGCAGAGACCAAGACCGCATCCGGTATCTTCCTGCCCGAGTCGGCTGTCAAGGAATTGAACGAGGCGAAGGTTTTGGCTGTTGGGCCTGGTGGTTTGGATAAGGATGGGAAGAGAGTCGCTTGTGGTGTTAAGGCTGGGGATAGAGTTTTGATTCCTCAGGTATGTTGATTTTTTGGATTTGTGGTTTGTGGTTTGGCTTTTGGAAATGTGGGGGAGAAGATCAGGATGAATTCAATTCTGAGATGGGGGTTGGGTCTGACCTTTGGGGCTGTCTGGAGGGTTAGGAGGAATACCAGACCAGGGGGAAGACGGTGCGCTGTGTTGTCGAGCGCAGGAGTTTAGGAAACGGGACTTCGGAGTCGCGATGCAAGACGGTCCTGGGCTTTACTAACATCTACACAGTACGGTGGATCCCCAGTCAAGGTCGGAGATGAGGAGTATTCCCTCTTCAGAGATCACGAGTAAGTGTTCCCTTTCACCACCATTACCACCCTAGGCCTCTTTTCAGACCTCTCAACTAACAATCCATTCAGCATCCTCGCCAAGATCAACGAGTAAATTTTCCACACTCACTCGATTCGAGAGCACCAGGAGCGGTGGGATGGAATGTACTATACGTGTATAAAAGCATAGCGATCTAGTGATGGGACGATTACCGTGTGCGTGAACAGAGTGTTTGCATATTCAGATTTGAAGCTTGGAGGTGGATTCATGGAAGAGGGTGGAAAGCCATATGTAAGCTTGATCGGCGAAGATGGAAGGGGAAGTTTAAGGAAGTTGATGTGATGTGAAAATGATATCTCCTCTCTTGTGCTACTCTGGTATCTTCGTTACTTTTTTCAGTTGTTATACCAAGCATATGAGCGTTCTCTCTTGGTGCTGCCGATTGATGAGTATCAATCTGCATTGGCGCCTTGATTCCTTTAATGTATAACCCTTTCACTTCTCTTGGATCAAGCTCTTCTTACTTAAGTGGGTGACTCCTCACCGCCTGTCTTCGGTTCCTCTTTATGGCATAAATGGAAGAAATCAGACAGAATGATATCGATATTGGTGTTCAGTAATACTCGCAACCAGAGGGCATCGTCCAATCTCTACTGCTAGGCACCTAGGTATGCTTCACTTCATTCGGTCTTATCATTGGAAGTTCTTGTCAACATATTTATGCGAGCACAGTGGAGTGAATTATTTCGCCTCATTCACTCTTTTGCCAATTTTAATGTGTTTTGGAGGATTGCAGGGCTCGCAAAAGAGCTGTTCGGGTGAATCATACTGATAGAGTACAATGAGCCATGCTTGTTTATGATAGCAACGAACTTGTTATTCGCTAGAAGTCTGTTGACAATAACATCACGCTTGCTTAATATTGTCGACTCAGATTCAGCATTGGACAATCACGACAACCAAGTGTGTACTTACTCCGGGTTTCTTTAGAACTCTCGTACACTTCTTCAATTTATACCTGTGGCAAAGTCCGCCTTCTTTCCAGACGATATTCTGCACGAACTTCCATCAATACAGACAACTAAATTCAATTGCATATCGCAACCGGGAGACCCTAAAGTCAAAGATGTATATCTCAAGAATACTCCCCACTTCTACCCCTCTAGATTTGTCCACTTGTGCCCTCAGCCTCGTACTCTCGCTCCTGCTGGGCACTGTGAACACAGTGGCAGGCCACACGTTGTTCACAAACCTCTTTATTGACGGCATCGACGAAGGCGACGGCACCTGCGTACGCATGCCGATGACACCGCATAATGCTACATTTCCGATTGATGATCTCGAAAGTACAGACATGGCATGTGGTAAGTCTGCGCTCCCTCCAACCGTACCGTTCACTACTTGCATTTTAGAGAAAATTGAGAGGAAATCGAACTGACCGATCTCCAGGGTACAACGGCATGAACGGCGTCGCACGAGTCTGTCCCGTCCCAGCATCCTCAAACCTAACATTCCAGTTCCGCGAATACCCAGACAACTCCCAACCCGGTGCCATAGAATCTTCCCACCTCGGGCCATGCGCAGTCTACATGAAGCACGTCGACTCAGCAATCAAAGACCCAGCCGCAGGTGACGGCTGGTTCAAGGTCGCTTCTATGGGCTACGATCCCGAAAGCAAGAAATGGTGTACACAGCAACTTGCCGAGAAGAACGGAATCCTCGATCTTGGTGTGAAGATTCCGGAGATGTTGGCGGGTGGGTATTATCTCGTTCGACCCGAGTTGTTGAGTTTACATGATGCGGACAAGGATCCGTCAAATCCACAGTTCTATGCTGGATGTGCTCAGATCTTCGTCGCCTCAGAGGGCACCACGCTTCCAAAAGTTACGGTTAAGATCCCGGGATATGTTGGGATAAAAGACAAGTCTGTGCTGTTCGATATTTATAATCCCGTCTGGCCGTATATTGAGCCTGGACCAGAGGTTTACAAACCAGGACAGAGTCCAGGGAAGACGGTTAAGCTGCTGCAGAGACAGGATGAGGGGTTATTACCCGGGAATGCGAGGATCGTGAATGCGAATTGGTGGGGGGTTGAGCTTGATCCGTACGGTGATGAGGATGGATGTTGGAATGTGAGTATCTCCTCCCCTTATTCCTGAATCAAGAGAAGAGTATCTAACATGATTTTCTGACACCAGGCAAGCACAGCGTGTTTTTCACAAGCCGATACATGTTACAAGAGCGCTCCTCCAACTGGTTCAAAGAATTGCAGGGTTTGGGAAAGCAGGTGTAGTGGTATTCAAGGAGCGTGCAAGGAGCATATCTTTACTGGTCCACCGAGTTTCTCGTACCCGCCGAATTTGCTGCCTCCTACGACTCTGAGCAGTACTGAATCAGGGAAGTTAGAGACGACTTCGTTGACCAAGAGTCTTACCACGATGTATGTAGTTTCTTCAACGACAAGTCTCCCGACTTTGAGTATTTCGAAAACGATCTCCCCAACGCATGAAGCATATCAACACCCAAATTCAGAGTGCACGGCCAAAGCTCCAGCTCCTGTTCTTTCAGTAGCTTCTAGTAAGACTACCGTGAGCATCAAGTCACCACCATCACCAAATCCAGGAGATTTTACATCCACGAGAACAATTGTGATTACCTCAACCGTCACTCACTCCTCCACTGAATCCAGCGCTGGTGTTGTTGCTACCCAAAGTATGGAGGCCTCATCAACATCTGTAGCTATTTCTCATTCAAGATCTATAGTAGCCTGCGCGCAAAATGCAGGCTGTCTTATTGCTGGTCTTGATGACTCACTGCCAGCCTTTAAGATCTTGCACGAGTCAATATCCCCGGTTTCCAATGCCAGGCCTCAAAGGTCTGTCTCTGATTCTTCTGATCCTTCTTACAATACATCTGGTGAAGGCAGTTCACCTGAAGCCTTATCCCCGTTCTCAAATTCTGCTACCACGACACGTCCTAGCCCAATCATCGCATCAGTACTTCCTACATCTTGCTCCACCACCAGTTCGAGCACGCCGACAGAGACAGTCATATCTATTGAAATCATACCTTCTCACCACAGGTCTTCTGATACGTCACAAGCTATCACCATTTCTAATACGGAGGCTTTGGTAGGGAACAGGAGCGGGAATCCGGGTGAGAGAGTTGTGAGATCGGGAGTGATATGGAGAGCATAGAGTAGGTAATTGTGCGTACACAACATTGAGAGTGAGGCGTGATAATGTGCTGAGCTGGAACTCACTCACTGTCAAGTCAGGTAATGTAGAAATCAACAAGGTTCCCGGAGCATTGATGAAATTATGGATGGAAGCTATCATGCTCGGCGAGGCTCAATGTTGATTTTACATTTCCTGGAGCTACTGGTGCGAAAGTTGTTTCGCTGGATTTGATGCTCGAGTGTTGTTAAATTACTCTATCGTAATATTGGGCTTTATGATACATCAAGAGTATATTGCTTATACCCTGACGCCGGGGTTTATACTTGATTTTACCTGGGCGAATCAAAGGTAGGTCGTGCAGTAAGTCTCATAGAAACGCGTACAGTTGCACAGCCCCCACGCCACACAATAGAGCCAACCAAACCGGGGCCCTGCCCAGGATACAAAGTAAATTTATATCTCTCACTTTTTTCATTAGGTTGGTATCAGCCATACGCTTGTCTGCTCAGATATCTCAAATTCCATGGGGCGCATTTATTTATTTTCAGTGGTGTGAGGCTAAGCGAGCGAATCGAATCATGCGATTTGGATCAAGGTGACTTTATGTTGACCACTGTCACAAGGCCATCATGTATTGGTGATCGTAACTCACCTTTATATCCTTTGAATATCCGTGTGAAAAGGGTGGTAGTGCCGAATACGGAATATAAAGAGGAGGGTGCCATAGGGCTCATTTCCCCAACTTAAATGTTCGACAGTGCTCCACAGGTTGATATTCTGATTATTTCAGTAGGAATTGGGATGTATGCAACTAGTCCGAGATTGAAGAAGACGATTGCTATTATTTAAGGGGTTTCTTCAAAGTTGGGGTATTTGATGCCGGTTTGTAGGGGTTGGGAATTGCTGCCAGGCAGGAGTATTGGGTGACAGGAGGGCGACGACGAACGAATTCGGCGTGAGTGCAGGAGATTCCTTTGCGTCCGAAGGCGATTGAGTTGCTGCGGCGAGGTGAGTAAATAGAAACTGTTGAACTAAACCCCAGAAAGAATACAGATAGCTAGTAAGTAGATACTTGAAATGTATTCAAAAGTGTTACTATCAGCATACTTGGTGGCAAGCTCAAGTTCATTCAGCACGAAGTCAAATCGGGGCATTCATTGCTGTAAGCGAGCCGGGACAAAAAGTTGATTACTTGGATTTTGTAAGAATGAAAGAGCGGGATCTGAAATGAAAATCTGAACAACAACACCTCAAGTACCAGGCCTAATTCGACGTGAAAACTTGCAAACAGACCCAGACATTAAATCAAACTTGGTTTGCCAGCCCCTCTTGTTCCCTCCGAAGGCGAGAGGCGTCACGTAAGACCCATTATGAAATGCGCACTTCTCGCGTCGCTCATCACGATTTCGTTTGCATAGCTTGGAACACGCGAACCTCTTCTGAATCATCGAACACACAGGCTGATGACTCACGATGTCATCTATTGTGGATGCTAGTGATCCTAGCTACTTGAAGCTCGAGAAAATTCTTGCCGGCCAAAGAAGCGCTGTCAAAAATGCATTGCGAAGAAAAGGGGAAAGGCCTCAAAACCTTCCGGCTCGTTCACAATGCATCAATGAGTTTGAGATGGCTTCTCTTAGCAACCAGATGAGAAATATGCAGGCTGGCCATTTGATGATGACAACTGTCCTCGGATACCCGTATCCTCCAGCGACTGCGTCTGTCGATAATCTCAGGAAGCTCATGATCAAGGATCTGACGCTAGAAACCAACCACCGGGGCCATTACTTGCTCCTGAGATTTGTTTGTACAGCTATGCGAATGTCTGCAGTGATGAACATTGTTGAAGACGAAGCTGGATCGGTCATTCCGTTTGCACTCGACATGCAAGAACCGGAGACAGTGAGGCGCGCTGACAGTATCTTCCGGGAGAACGGTGTGATCATTGTCAAGGAGACATACTTCAAGATTGGGACAAATGGACAATATGCAATCCGTGTCGATCACCCTACAGATATTGTTTGGCTATCGGAGAATGATCACAGAGTTCCAACAAAGTGGAGAGTTCGTCCAGATGACATGCCGAATGCCGCGGAACATTGGAAGAAGAAGGGAAACGATGCTGTGGGCAAAGCGAAGTATTATGATGCTATTGATATGGGCGTAATCAGGATTTTCAAAACAAATTTCTAGTCTCCAATAGGTACTCCAAGGCACTTCTATCAAGCCCATCAGTTGAGGAGCGGGATATCATATACCGTAACAGAGCCCTAGCATATCTCCAAACTGAATCTTTGGACGGCGCCTTGGAAGACATAGCTTGCGTGTCCGATCCTCAGGAGAAAGGACTTTACCTAAAAGGACTTGCTCTTTATGGTCTCGGAAGATTCAACGATGCTATGGAGGTGTTCCAAGCTGTAGTGGATTCCTACCCATCCAGTGGATCTGGAAAAGAGGAACTTAATCGATGTCGACTTAGGATGGCAGAACACGAAAGCGGGATCTACGACTTCAAGGCAATGTACAAGGCAACGAAGCTGCGACCCCCACGAGTTGATGCTGCAACATATAAGGGACCTGTGGAGGTGCGAAAGTCAGAGGGTCGAGGCCGAGGTTTATATACAACCCGTGCCGTGAAGGCAGGAGAAATTCACTACGGGGGTTTTCATACAGACAACGTCTGTAAATTGTCTGCATTTTGTTTGTATTCCTAGTATTAGTAAAATACAGACAAAATTCAGACAATATCTGCTATAAGTGTGTCTAAAAAATACAGACAAATTAGCGTGTGTTAAGGGTAGGTAGGAGAGTTCAGGTAACTCAGACCTTCTCTATTTTAATATAAAGTTAAACATGGACCTATTACTTACTTTCGGAACACTCAGAGCGGGAAAGAGGGAGACCTACCTAGAGGGAGAAGGAGGGAGACCTTGGAGGGAGACCTTGGAGGGAGACCTACCTTAGAAGGAGACCTACCTTAGAGGGAGACCTACCTTGGAGGGAGAAGGAGGGAGACCTTGGAGAGAGACCTTAGAAGGAGACCTACCTTAGAGGGAGATCTTACCTTTAGAGGGGAGGGAGATCTACCTTAGAGAGAGACAGAGGAAAGAGACCTTACCTTAGAGGGAGACAGAGGAGAGAGATAAAGGAGGGAAACGGAGGAGGGAGACGGAGGAGGAAGACAGAGGGAAGGAAATCAAAGGGAAAATTAACTTTACTAGTCAGGAAACTCTTAGAAATATAGATAGTAACTGTATTTCCCTTAAATTATAAGCAATGTCTATCTTTTCACTCTAAATCCTTAAAAAATCGATTAAAATTAGAGAATCTAGCTAAGAAAAATACAGACAATTGACTAAATTATAGATAAAAATCCGTCTAAAATACTTGTTTATAGACAGTATCTGTAGGAAGTGCAGATAGTATCTGTAAAAAAACCCCCGTAGGGATTATGCTCTGTGAGAAAGCTTTCTCATACTGCTTTGCTACGAGCCCAGAAGAGATCGCCAAGACCTCATCGAGCAACATATCGCAGACCTCATACTTGGTTGATGTTGCTGGAAATCGGACGACTCAGGGCACTCATGCAGATCTTATTCGCGTTACGTCGAATAAATTGGTCCTCAATCCTTCCCTGAAATCAACATTCGAAGACCTGCACAGTGGCGATTACAGAATTGTTGCCGATATGTGGATCGATGGAAAGCCCGTCATTGATACGTAGGATGTCCTTAAATTATCTGAGTTTTGTATTGATTTGTGATGCTAATATACATCAGCTTCCTTGTGGCAAAAGCCATCAATATCAATTGCTTCGCATGTCCTCTGACCTCAAAGCATATGATCGAAGACGCGGTTGCTTACAGAAAGAATAAGCTAAGCACCACGGGGCTCTGGATCAAGGCATCCTACATCAACCATTCGTGCGACGACACTTGCGCTCGTAGCTTCATCGGCGATATGTTGATCGTCCGAGCAGCTAGAGACATGCCAACGGGAAGTGAACTCACGTTCAGCTATATTAACCGCGATGAGCCGACAGCAATGAACAAGATTCTCAAGGAGGGTTGGGGCTTTGAGTGTGATTGTAGCAGATGTGTGGATGACAGAGCAACTTCCGCTACAATCAAGGCAGAAAGAAGCAAACTTATCAAATCTTTCAATGCTGCGGGCGTAAGCAGCAACAGAAAGTTGGACATAGTCAGCCAGCTCAACAAAACCTATCAGCAGCCACCTACCAAGGTCCCCAGATTCGACATGTGGGATCTTCATTACCGTCTTGTTGAAGAGTCAGCTAAGAAAGGAGACCCCGAAAATGTCATTGAGCATGTACTGGCTGCGTTTGAGAGCTTGGGCTATGTCATTGAGGGTGCTAGAATTACGCCTTCGCCAAGCACAAGGCTCATTGTCCGCAAATGGGGTGCTCCTCACGATGAAACCACTTCAGCATTCTTGAGCCTGCGGAACATTTATAAGCTTTTCGACTTGGCTGAGCTGGCGTAACAAGCGAAGGAGTATGCTCGAATTACTTGGCTTTTACTTGCTGGAGATGACACCACGTTCGTGTATGGCAATCTAGCGAAGAAATAGGTTGACCACGAACGTCGTTGAATTCAAGTACGATAAGCGCTAAGCGAGGCACACCAACAAGTCAATTAACATTCTTCAAAAGTAGACCTGGCTTCCACTGAGGTTATACAAACGCGGTACGAACTGCAGACGACATGATGTGGCACAGCTCGCATTGAAGACTTCCAGATGAGATCATATAAATATTGTTCAGCAAGGTATCCACCCAACCATAGCAAATATCACCAAATCACATGAGGACATGGAATAAAAACCCTGAAGCTGAACTCGTGCCTGACACAACAGTGAATCTGCCCCTATTAGGTATGGTTAGGTATTAGGTCGGATTTCAAAGTAACCAGAGCACCCCATGGCTTTTGAATTTGTGAACTCCTTCCCTCGGGTAAAAACGTCCACGCAACCACAATCACAAAAGCACCACCACAATGCCCCTCTCCTGTTCGTACATTGTCCCTATCTCACTGTCTGAGACTAACTGAGAACATTGCAGACATCCAAAGCGCCACCATTGGCCTCACCTTTGGTGTTGTTGGAGTAGTCGTTGGCTCCTTCCTCCTCACCTCAGTGAGGAAATGCTTCTCTGCCGCTCCCTCTCCCGTCCCCGCCCCAGCCGCTTCTGTTGTCACCCCAAGGGGCAGTATGGATATCCCTCTGCTCCCAATAGAGCCCCCGGCTGCTATTGTCGTGCCTTCCCGCCGACACACCGTCGCTGCGCAGGATGTTCTTCGATCTGTTGTTGATAGCACGTGATGTGGATGGCCAAGCGAGTCTTGGATTTTGGGTCTTCCAACGTGTGTGTACCAGATGAGTATCTGGGTGTTGTTATCTAGGTCTGATTAATGCCTCGAGATATTTTCAGTACCGAGAATATTTAGCCCTATTATCGTCTGTCCTATTTCTCGATCGGTTTAAGTTTCCGTTGGTGGGCATTCCAACACACGTGATGTTTTGAATTTGTCCTCTTACTCCTCTTATTTTCTCTCCAAACCTCAAGCTTTTGATATTCTCTTGGAACTTTGCCATCTTAATTGACACCCGCTTGTGGCAAACCCCGTGCCTCCAGCCTCTTGCATCACTTTACTTGTCACAGCCTTCAACAGCATTGGTCTCTAGAGGCATGTGGCTTGAAAACAAACATTCAATTATCATTTCGTCTTCAGGCAACTCCATTTCTAACATTTCAATAGGCTCACCAGAGCAAAGGTCGATGAAGAGGAAGCCCACCTTGAAGGCAGCAGGTAAGTTGTCGTCGTCGTCCTTCTCAAAGCAGTTAAGCGGGCTTAGACCCTTGCGCTCAACGCCAAGGCTGGCCCATGCGCAGCTACGTCTTGTCTTTCGCGACATCAGGGCTCAACTCAAGCTTCAAGTTTGCCAACCTCCCCAAGAAACATCACCAGCTCACAACAACCTGATCACGTCTAGCACAACGCTGATCTCCTCAGCCAACAGCAGTCTACCAGCCGTCATTCTCCGCGCATTCATTAACTAAAGAACCCTCGCAAAATGGACTTCTCTGATGCTTTGTGAGCCTCCTTAAGCCCCCAACAGTCGCAGAATGCTGCAAGCCATTGCGCAGGCTCTATATCTGCTGGATGAATGCTAATTGTTGTCTTGTCTTGTAGCCGGATTGTCAACTTGGCAGTGGGTGCCCTTATGATCGTTGGAGCTGGCTTCCATTTCTCGTCGTCGATGTACGCAGGCCCCTTGTTCCTGGAGCTCTGCTTCTAAAGTACTGACAGCAGGCTTTAGTTCGCACATTATCGTCTCTGTGTACATCATCATCTTTGGCGCTGGTAAGTACTTCCTATTTCGGATTGAAAATGAATGCTAACCTCTGCTACAGCAACTGCGCTCCTCGGTTCGTCCACGGCACTCTGCAAATTGACGAAGCTGCATGCTAATTATAAGCGCAGAATTCCAGATTCCTCCACAAGTCGCCCGATACGCCTCATTCCTTTTTTCTTTCATCGGCCGCGGAGTCTGTAAGTCGAAAAATTTAGCAGTCCTATCCCGGCCCAACAACTAACAGCTTCTCTTTACAGTCTACATTTTCGTCGGGTCGCTCCTCATTGAAACCGGAATAATGGACATCATCATCGGAACCATCGTCGGCGCTGTCGGTATTGCATACGTTGTCCTCGAATTCATGCCATCCATCGAGCCTCCTCAGAACATGCGCGAAGCGGACGGAGGATGGGGAGCTGAGCAGGTTTAAGGAATGAGCTTCACAATGTCACAATCGAATTGTCTATAGAAGGGTCTTGCTCGCTGCGCTAATGATGGAACTATTTGTATTGGGAAATATGCTGCGGAATCGGTCGTGCTATCTACTCGCCCACGTAATTTTCTCGGTTAGGATACATGTTCTCTGAAATCGGTTCTACAAGCATAAGCATGGATTTCTACAACAAGTCGGCTGTTATGGGATGCTATTCATATGAAATCTTCGGATGATTGGGATGGATTGCAGTATATTGGTCTGGGTCGATATGGGATGGAAGGAAATTTTGAGGATGGATGGATAGGGTGGCTGGCATGATGCCAACGGGCGGTTATGATACGATAGACGGTTGGGTTTTTTCTTTTTTTCCGTGTACATCAGTGACCTGGTCTCATAATTCCGAAATGAAATCATCTGGACGTCAGAGATGAGATGGGACGATTTCCGCAATGCATGGTTGATGTTCATCCGAAGTCTCGGCTCTGGAAACATTTCGGGTACAAAGTTCAACTGTCTTGTTTTAGGGATAGCACGAGTTGTGTGTATTTTTCGAGATCTTCATAGGAGAAGAACTCGGATACTTTTCTTAACTGCGCGCACCTGCACCCTTTTCTTGTTCAGAGGTGATGTTTCTCGAGATTGCTGCTGTCTTACGTATTACAGTTGCTGGTACGAGCTTGCAATGCTAGAAGCGCCACATACGACACACGGTCTGAAAGTTCAGAAAGTCCTCCGCAAACATACGTTCAAACCCTCATTGACTCCCTTTGCTAAGAAAACTTCAGTATACCTCACTCAATTTTACAGATCATTCAACCCACCAAACACATAAAGGACTGGGCCCCCAGAATTTTTTCAAAGACGCATAGAAAGCCTCTCTGCGACCTCCAGAGAAGAATCAGAGACACCCCGACGCAGGCTTGCCAAGTCATGGAGGAGAGTTCTTGTGCCGCTCGTTGATCACTTGAAGGTCAGGCTGCCTTGCATGTCTGGATTGAGCGTGGGTTAGAGTCAAGTGTTCGTGTGCTGGGTGTTTTGGTGTGGTTTGTGTGAATGAAAGTGGTGGGGTTTAATTAGGAAAGAAGGTCATAGTGAATGGGAGGGCAGGCAAAGAAAAGGAATGACGGCAGTTGGTTGGTTGAGAGTGGCGGTAGACGTGGGATTGACAATAGAAATCCATGCGAGAAGGTTTGGTGCAAGATGGATAGATCGAATGTGAAAGCAAGACAGCAGGGAAATTGTCTTGGTAGGTGGAGATCGCTAAGGTGGAAGCTGTTAACATGGGTTTTGTAGAGGAAGTCTTGGTACACACGAAGCTGGTGGCGACACCATAAGCGTTCTAGAATGTACTGGGCAGCTGTCTGTTGTAGATCGACATCAGGTGGTGGTCGAGGTTTCTTTTATATTCGAAATGCCAGGCGGTCGTGGGTTGTTCAAGCTTCTTTAATACTGTCAGCGAATGCCATGCGAATGAATGAATGGGAATGCTCTTCTGGGAGGTGAATGTAGCAGAGCGCCAGCTCGACCTTGCGCGGCTTGCTATATAAATCCTCAGGTCAAGTCCATGGAACTCCTTTCTTCAAGAAAACTGACTCTAGCTGAAGCGATCACATGTGGCTCTGCACTGTAGTAGAATACTGTTGACGGAGAAGACCATTCAAATCTGCCATAAAATTCTCGCACAATTCACGATCAAAAGTGGTATATTCTGAGATTTCAAGAGTCCTAGCTTGCTGGGGATTTTCATGTGATGTGCTGCTGGGAGCAATGATAACCAGATTCCCGTTGACAGCAGTTATTTGGAAAAGCCTTTAGATAATGATTGGCAGGAGAAGGAAAGGCAAGAATTTTCAAGAACAGATCATAGCTGAACGTCTTCACTTCGCCCTCAGTCGTTCGCGTAAGCTGGCTTAAGTCTTTGACACTGATTTCCAAACAACATGAATCTCAAAATGACAAGCACAGCTGTGCCGCATGTTCTTCAACATTTGCAGTGCCACCTTTTATACTTATTTCTCTTCCCACGCCAGCACCTGGCTAGAGGCGAATTCAATTTCTTCACACTCCTCGCAGTTTCGTACACAGTGAATCCTAAAAGGTACACAATGGCGATCTAATCCTGCCCAATCAGGAACTAGAATCCACTGATGTCATTTCATTTCATTTTTGTTGCATGCCGCAAGAATCTCATCTCATAATCTGTTTTCATATTAAGGTTGGGGTTTACATAGTTTGAGGGACGGCGTGGGGTGGTTTTCGAGCGCGATTGAGGCTGGTGATGCTCATGTTTATGGAGATTAGCTTGGATATTGTGGTTAATGAGTGGAGGCATGAGATAGTTATCTGAGTGAGTTTGATATATGAGAATTGCTCTCATGAAAGTATGTTGTTTTGTGGTATTGACAAGTTGTGAGACTTCCATTCTCCAAGCGAACAGCGAACAGCTGACTAGTCCCGTGATCCGCGTCTACTACAATACCTAGATAGGTAGGTAAGTAGGTAGGTAGATACCCTTTCTGAATGAATCCTATCAGTAAAAAAAAGCACGCTGTCGCAGAGACTCTCAAGGCTAAATTTGGATTGCAACACCAAGACCGCTCCTTCGGCTTCCATGGGGACTCGAGTAGTTAGTACTGTGTTATAAGCACTCGAGCATGTGTATCTTCGTGTCTTGTCGCCGAAAGACGGTGTATTCCAATTTCTATGAGAGCACATAGAGACCAGACTGTGAACAACTAGGGTATATAAGAAGGAAAATATTCAACAGCACTAAGTATGAACGTGGTCAACTTTGACAGCACACTGGAAAATGACGGCAAACAAAAAGAAATCTATCTGATGGTCTGGAGCTTAGGTCTAGCTTCTTATCTTTTCACCTTTGAATTGTGATTGCTTGAAAAGCTGTTTGAGTAGGGTTTTCGGGAGACTTCCAGTAGAAGAAAATTAAGTATTCTGCGAGACCTGGCCGAGACATTCGTCTCCTCTTTGACAGCTGGACCGCTGGTGATTGCCTTCCAGAATGAAGAATTGGGACCCTATTCCAGCTTATATGCACTTCCTAGCTGACTGACAGGACTCGTTCCTCAACTTCACTGGCATCTCTATGAATGGTCAGGGAAAGCACACGTGATGATCGCTTGTACTCTGTGGTAGGTAGGCACCAAGTCTTTGTTCTCCGGCTTACACGAAGCAACACTAGCTGTCCCGTGCAGCCAGCCAGACGTCATGAGGCTTGAGAAGGTAAGACGACGTAATATTAGGTGAAAGCTAGAAAGCTTGATCTGACCCACGATGGTGAGTCTCTGCCAATACCTCACTGATAGTCTGATAGCATAGCATCTGACCCGAGCACCACAAGACCCGCCAATTCTGGTCTCGTAGTGCAGTTGTAGCTATAGACCCGTTATAAGCGAGAAAAATATGGTCGAGACCCGAAGTTCGGGCCGAGCGCAAGGGGTGGGTCAGCCATAATCTAATCAGTTCCGAGAGAGGCAGTCCAGTCTGCAAGGGATCCCTTTTCAAGCGGGGTACATACGGTAGAGAGAAATCCTGCATCTTTGGATCTTTTCTCACCGCCATCTGGTATCTCTTGGCAGATCAGATCAGGATTGTGGGGACAGTGATTGATAACGTTAAAGTTCAATTTGGACCGCCGGTCCCGCTGTTGAAAGAAACAATAGTGGGTTACACCAATCAAGAGTGGCGCGATTGAAGAATCGTAATCTGATGCAAACGGTGAATGACCGATTGCACGGAACAGGAACTGTCGGCATTTTGAATGGCCCACAAAGAAGAGCGCAGTGACATCCACTTTCCGCCGTCGGAGTTGGACGAATGCATGTTGCTGAAGAGTGTTTGGCTGGATAAATCTGACGACTTGGAATGCCGTCCGGGTAGGTAAGGGAGGGGGGGGGGTGTTTGTTATTTGTTCTCATCCCGATTATCAGATATTTTGATGATCGGCTTGGCCACACAGGACCGCAGCTGGATCGTACTGCATTCTGGTCATCATTATGAACTGACGACGACTATGTCACCGTTGCATACAGATTGGACTGATGTTGAGCCCCGGGCCAAGATTCAGTGCACTAAGCCGCGATTGGTTTTATCTCTTGGCTGGTCCTCCCCGGACCAGACTAGTCACGGTACAGCGACCAATCAAAAGTATGGTATTGTCAATTGCATGTCCCGGATGTGACAGTGGACCCGCTCGAATGACATGAGACTACGAGATTAGATTCGCCGAGTCTGAGCGTGAGCGTGAGCGTGAGCGTGTGCACACCCCAAGCAGAACGTGACCTGAGCCTGCCTGTCCTGCGTTGACTTGCCTTGCCTTGCCTTCCATACCCTTCGTACCTTGCCCTGCCCTGCCCTGCCCTGCCTTCAACCCCATCCAACGAACGAGAAGACTCTGCGCACATCCAACTGTTTGCTCACCCGTCTCCCCACTTCACTCACACCCATAACCACCCTCGACCCCCACGAACCGTTTCACCGCAGTATCTCACAACTGCATCTCCACGACTCATCTCATCCTCAACATCTCGAGGGTCTGAAGCACCCTGCCCGAAGCCGGACTGAGCCAGTTCTGCCGGTGAGAGAGCACACTCATTATCCGACATCATCAACTCCGAATCTAGAACCAACAGCCACATCTCCCGGATCTGTCTGTCACTCCACGACGAGGATTGGGATTAACGACTTGCACCAGATCGAAGGAGCTTAAAGGGGATGAGGTGGACGCGAGGGTCAAGATTGATATCCACCGCTCGAGTCAGCACTCTTCTCTAAACGCCTTGCTATCCCACAATCTTCCCCCATATCAAGCTTTTGCGACCGAGAAAAAAGAAAAATACAGCCCGCATGAAAGACACATTTTGAGTTCACGCCACCTAGATTGACGACAGATTAACGGAGTATTCTCAGGTCGACTGCTGAGTGGACCTTTGCCTATCAGCTAATTGCAGCCTTGCATTCCTATCTAGACCTCACGCTTTGGTGCGTGGGAACTGAATCCTCACTTGCTTCTTCAGCCCGAGGATCTCGGGACAGCCTCGTCTCGAGAGAGCTGTCTGATCAGACCGGAACCGAACTCTTGGCAAGCTGGGATTCTCCTGAACAGTCGCGAACGAGAAGGAATATCCCGAGAAGCAAGTCACTTCGGCATCTCTTGTCTATTACTCCTACTCAACGGCTGTGAACCACACCACCCACCCATTCAACGGCAAATCACCCCATCTGGAGACTTCAAACCAGCCATCTGATTACCTCACTCTTCTTTCGTACCCTCAGTACTCAAGGTAGTGGTGTGTAATTTTTACATATCTGATTTTACTTCTCTTGACTCCTACAGGCAATCGAGGAGCATCAATACATCCTCCGCCTCGCAAATACATTCATATGAGCTAGTCGCAAGCCATTCTCGAATCAACACAAAGAGAAAAGCTTATCTTGACCGAGCCCCGCACTCAGGTACCGCTGCATATTGCATTCTGTCATTACCTTGACATTAAAGTATCACTCAGCATTCCTGGATTGCCATCAGCTCGATCTTACATGA
This sequence comes from Cadophora gregata, assembly GCF_030347475.1. Lineage (NCBI taxonomy): Eukaryota > Fungi > Ascomycota > Leotiomycetes > Helotiales > Ploettnerulaceae > Cadophora > Cadophora gregata. The sequence goes on along the minus strand of NW_026695932.1, from coordinate 443,869 downwards.
CTACTCCTGTTGACACTTGATTTACGGAATCGGACAAATCATTGTCGGCACGAACGGAGAAAGGCTCGGTGTGTATTGTCTACCACCACACATCACGTATCTATCGACTATCTATGTCCTGTGTTGTTCGACAGCCTCCAGGGACTGACTTCATGTCGGATCACCCGATGTCAAACCATCCATTCGGCAACATGAGCGACACAGATTCAGCACAGCAGCGGAAGGAGGAGACGTTTTCCCTCCGAACATCTTTACCAGCAAGGGAACGATCGAGAGAAGAGATTGAGCTAGCGCAGCAACTACTTGGGCATGCGCAAGGTCAACGTGACGTTTCTGGAGACAGTCCATCGCCACGATATGATGCGCAACGACCCACCTCGACAAGTCCATCTGCAGACCGAATACGTCAAGCAACGCCAGGTTCAGCGACGGAAGAATTCGGCCAAAGAGAACAGTCTTATGCTCCGATGTCTTCAGCGCAATCAGATACGACTCCTAGCGGCCAAGTATGCAGGTAGGTGACACTGATCCGAGTGCAAAGTCATTAGCTGATAATCAAAGTAATTGCGGAACGAGCAGAACGCCGCTGTGGCGACGATCTCCACAAGGAGCTACAATTTGTAATGCTTGTGGTCTCTACTTGAAAGCAAGAAATGCATCAAGACCAACAAATCTGAAGCGACCTCCATCCATTGTACCATCAGGGCAGCATACTCCTGAGCAACGTGTTGATTCTCCGTCAAGAGCGGGACCTAGTGGACATGTTGCGACTGGAGCAACATATGTGACAGCGGATCAGACTTCCGTAGGATCATGCCCTGGCGGTGGGAGATGCAATGGAACGGGAGGAGCGGAGGGGTGCAGCGGATGTCCCGCATTCAACAACAGAGTAGCCAAAAGCGCCCATGTCGCGGTTTCACAGCAATCGCCTGGACCATCGCAGTCCAATAATGACCAACTAGCAGATGCTCCTTCTCCAATCGATGTTTCTGCACTCAGTTCGCAAAATCAAAATACAACAGTTGTAGTGGCTTGCCAGAATTGTGGGACTACTATTACTCCATTATGGCGCAGAGACGAGAGTGGTCACACCATCTGCAATGCCTGTGGTACGTACATCTTCTAGTTCCTGGTATTTTCTCACATTTATAGGCTTGTATTACAAACTCCATGGCGTCCACCGCCCTGTAACAATGAAGAAATCAGTCATCAAGCGTAGGAAACGAGTGGTTCCCGCAACTCAAGGAACACAAGCCTCGGAATTAGCAAGCACATCAATGGGCTCACCCGAAATGGATCACCCGTCCCCATCAGACGAAGCTCCGCGCGGTAGTATCAATCCAGACGGCTCTGTGAATCTCGGACTACGTCTCCGCGATGATCAAGGTCGCTCTCTTCTCCCTGACCCACTTCAATCGAGTCGTGGCCAGAACGGTCTCAGTTCCGATTTGACCGCCTACTCATCATCTTCACATTCGCACACACACGATCACTCCGATTCTCTGAATAACGAAAACCGCTTGCCACCTATGACATCTTACCCACCACCCACACACCAGCGGCCATCCGTCTCACCAAACTCGTTCCTATCACCCTCGCGCAAGCGCTCCTTCTCAACCACAGAGATGGAACAACTGCCTCCAATATCCGACGCTGCCTCCGCCAGTTCCACACAACCCAAACGTCTCAGCTCGATCAAATCCATCCTAAACCCAGGATACACTGATCCCGACTCCGAGATGCGGGGCGAGAGACGCAGTCCGGGTGGATATCGAGGGAGCCAGAGCCCAAATATGGGATACGCGAGTAGTTCTGGGACGGCGAGGACGAGCAATGAAAGGGAGAGGGATCAAATGACTGAGACTGAGAGAAGCAAGATGGAGAGGAGAGAGATGCTGAAAATGGAAGCCGAGAGAATGAGGGAGGCCCTTAAGGCTAAGGAGAGAGAATTGGAGGAATTGGGAATGGGAGAGTGATATTTGGGAGTAGGAGGTGGGTATGCTGAGGGGTGGGCTGTATGAGGGTGGTGGCTTTGATCGATTGGTGAACGAAGTGGAATTTCAAGCAGAGCGAAATTGCATACTTGCGTATAAGCGCGCGTGTTTCTCTACGACGTATGCTGCATAGAAAGGGAGGGCCACCTCACCTACAGGAGTTTATGGGGTCGGAAACGTGCAATTGCGAGGGGCGGAATGCCCCAATAAAATGGGAGGTGCCTTTTATCGTTTTGGTGTTATGGGTATTAAGGAAGGGAGTGCGTTTATTCCAATTGTATCCAAGACCTGTAGAGAAAACCAAGGAGAGAGAATGGCAATCGATGAATCAGTCAACTTGCCTGTCTGGCCTACCCCAGAGGCGCCGCTTTTGAATGGTGTGGGAGTTGAATTAAAACGAGATATTCCAAATGACTGAATTTATGGAAAAGCGCATGGATTATCCTCCAGTGGCTGACGATGAAGTGCGTTGCTGTGAACAGGGTCCTTCGCTGGAACAGGGCTGCCAGATGTGGAGACTTTGACCAGGGTTGGAGAGCAGGGGGATGATTGCTCGCTTAATTCAACAACAACCAACAGGAGAACGTGCCTTTCTCCTGTGAATCTATGACAAAATCTAACAAAAGTACTTTCGCAGTGTATCATTTCGAAAATCTGGAAAGTTAACCTTTGCTAGAATTCATTATATTATATCATGTACATGCTTGTATAAACATATTATCATTAACGCCTGGCTACATACGGGTAATATCTTGCCGACGACATAGGCATGCAAACGCAGACGCAAATGCAAGCATCAACATCAAGAACTGTACTGTTCTACCACGGTTCTGTAACTCGTCACAAGCCAAACAAGCAAAAACATATACGCTATACTCATAAGCATCGTCAAAGTCTTTCGGAAACACAAAAAAAGCACACCAAACACCACACCCCACCAACACCAGTCGACCACACCCAACTCAACCACGATGTCGTAAATTAGTACCCACTCATCTTATGCAAATCCGGATCCTGCGGTAGCGCCGCATGCGTATTCTGCACACTCCCCAACCCCGGCCCATGCACACCCTGCACCCCCTCCGTCCTCGCATTCTGATGATGCTGATGATGATCACTCGCCCCCAACGTCGTCGCCTGACTAGCCGGACTCCTCGGGATTCTCTCCCCACCATTCACACCATCATCTACTCTCCCAGCCTCCAAATCCCTCTCCCTCCCCTTCTCCTTGCCAGCAATGTGCGCCGCGACATCGACCTCCTCGCCATTCACAGTGGTGTATTCCAGAGCTTTGATCAGCTTGAATTCAATGACTGCGAGGATGGCGCCGGCAAAGGGGCCGACCCAGTAGATCCAGTGGGTGCCGGCGAAAGATTTGGTTACGACGGCGGGGCCGAAGGAGCGGGCGGGGTTGAGGGAGCCGCCGGTCCAGAATACGCCTGTGATGGTTTGATGTCAGTACGAGGTCACCATATTCACAAGACTGTGAGGATGTAACGAGAAAAGCAGGGAGGGAACAAGGGAATCAGGAGTTATCATACCAGTCAACTCAGCTATAAAAAGCGCCAACCCAATCCCCACAGGCGCAATGAAATTCCCCGTATGTTTCTCAGCAGCCAACATGAAAATCGTGAAGACAAGCGACATCGTCAACAGCATCTCGATCAGCACGCCTTGCGTGACGGTCGTGGTGGCGCTGAGTTCTGTGCTGACGTTTAGACCGCCGGTGAAGAGACCGTTAACGATGGCGGCTGCGGCGATGGCGGCGATGATTTGGGTGACGAAGAGGAGGCCGGCTCGTACGATGTCGATGGCGCCGATTAGGTACATGCCGACTGTTACTGCTGGGTCTGTGGGAGGAAGAGAAGTCATTAACTGCTTTGTTGTGAAGACGATGGCGAAGTGGAGCAACGAAATAATAAGTTCTATTACACAGATGAAAAGAGCGATGGAAGGAGGAGAAAAAGGGCTGAGATTTGAGAAGGGAATTGGGGAGACTCACTGAACAGTCCTCCGGAAATTCTGAAAAATGTCCAGGCATTGACAGCCAGCGAGAAACCGAATGACAAACTGATATACAGCAATTGCTGTGGTGTCTTCTGCACTGTCTCTGTGATGACAGTCGTCCCGGTGTTTGGGTTCGACGACACATTTGCAACTTGTGTTCCTGCAAATGCGAAGAATAGGAAGAGGAGTGTTCCCACGAACTCGCCTATCACGGCGACGACATGGCCACGGACTGACTTTGGGAGGGAGTGCAAAGTTCCCTTTATCATACGCGCAGCCGCTTTTGCGGCTTTGCTGTCGTTGTAATGCCCAGTATTCTCGGTGAGCATTGTGACGATTTCGTCAATTAACGATGACTTTGAGTTTCGGTAGAGAGATTAACAAAAGTTTGTAAACAAATGGATTGAAATCGAATGAAGCGAACCGAAACTATTGGAGATGTTAACAGCAGGGGAGGGATGTAATATTACTGCCACGGTTCAGGACAGGGTAAGTATGAAGTATGGAGCCAGGACATGCAGCAAAAAACAAAAATCCTAGGATGCCAGGAAAGGAAAACGTATCCACCTTATACCCCCTCCACGACGAACCTACCTCCCTACTCCCCAGATTATTCTTCCGTACCCAGCCACAGCCACGATCCTCAAAAAGTCCCAAGGATCGACGACCGGGATGACGATGATCCCCCACAGATCTCTTTCTCTGTGTCTCTCTCACACAGCACCTTCTCCCTCCCTCACTCTCTCTCTGATACTCTAGAGCCTTCTACAGTACACAGTAGTAAGAAGCACATACCAAAAAAACAGGTATTTCTCACACCAGTACTAGCTCCTGTTTTCTCTATACAGCGAGAGAGCAGCCGTGCAAAAGATCGCGGCAGCAGTAGTGATGCTGATGCACTAGCAGCACCACCCACAGGAACTAGAAGCAGGACTAATGCATAATCTCCGTCATTGCCTTGTCCTCTCTAGACCCAGACGAGCCTCGTTCAGCCACACCTGAGACCCTAGCTGCCAAGCAATTGTCTGCTAGCTACAGTAGCACGAAAGAGTAGAGAAAGTCTATCTAATTTAGTAGGACGAGTCCAGGGATGGATGCAGGTGTGTGAGAACGAGAGGGTGAGACGGTGGGATGAAAGGAAGGGAAAGGCAGGGAAAGGCACGCTCGTCATCGATGGGTGTGGTGCATGTGGCAGAGCCCGTGTGCCGGACGCCACAGTTGGCGTTGGGGTTAGCTACTCTACTGTAGGCGTTGCGGGTTAGTGCTAGCTACCTTAGTGTTGCGATCTAGATCCCCTCACTGTTTTGGTGGGTGGCTGTTTAGCGAGATCGTGGCGGGTGGGCGGCGGGTGAGCGTGGGCAAGACAAAGCAGTCAAGCAATTGACTGACGATCGAGCGGCTCGTCGAGCTAGTGATTTGGGCGCTTAGTGACCAGTGCTGGGTTATGACGAGGGTCTTGTTGGTGGTAACGCATTATTTATTAGATCATCGTTTGAGGGGAATGTTTGGAGAGAATTATGGCTTTTCATATGGAAAGCGATGATGAATGATGAATAATTTCAGCTTTGTGACTACATTTAATCGACAGTATTGACCTTATTCGCAGCTCCGAAGAATAAAAGAATTTACAGGCGAATCTCTCCGCTGCTGAGCCACTTCTGGGCGCCAACATCCGTGGTTTGGACATGACGATCATGGCTTGCCAGTTCCGGCAATAACAACTGAATCGTCTTGGGCTTCGGCACCTCCTAGCTCTTCCTTACTGTACTCGGCATGCGAATGACCTTGGAAACAAGTACTGTGTCCAGGGACTATATGCCTTGATTTCCAAGACTGGTATGGCTGTGTTATGACTTATGAAAATTTCATTCCAGGATGACATTTTTTGATTAGTGATTGAATAAGAAGGATGAAACGGTACTTTGAGTAAGCTTTGCGAGTTAGCTTCAACGAACATGGATGGGAGTAACGCTGGCGAAGCGTCGTCATGAGTTCTTCTGCGGTAAAGGCGGGACACCTCGAACTTCAACTCAAAACCTTGAAGTATTTGCGGCTTTAAGTAATGACTTTTTATGAAATCCTTGAGAGTTGGTTTCGTTATTTGCCTGACTTGTCCCAACGATCTCTGTTATGTGACTGCCATTCTCGTAATCGCAGTCATAAAGCATCAACTCATCAGCTATAGAATTTACAGAGCATGTTGATTCTAAAGCCCCAAGTACTTCTTCCGTGAGACAAGCCGAACTTTTTGCAGCGTTCATGCACGTTCATCATCCAGAAAATCGTGACCTCTACTGATGCTGTCTGACCCGTCTAGAAGGAATGTACCGCTGGAAACAACGACCTACAGATCGACCTTGTAGGCTGTGTCTGGGCTTTCAAGCTGAACTTCGTGGTGTCTGAGGGTATGTAACATTAGAGATGTCCACGTGGAGCAACATCTTCAACTCCTCGTGTAACATAAGAACACTTGCTCAAGCACTATTTACCTCATACTGTGCGGCTCTAACCGGGTATGGAGCTGATCCAAGAGCCTTCAACTATAATCACAAAACCACGGAAATTTCTCCTGATCGCAGGAGACTGAAGTATCGTCCAGAAAGGGCCAAGCAACAACATCTGTCGGACCTTTATCTAGTCTTGGACGGGGGAATTCCATTAACGGACCTTACATTGAGTTAGAATCTTGGATGAAGGGCAAAAACAAAAGTCATTTCGATTTACCAACCTCTCCGCGTTGCCAAAGGGCTTGTTTGTCGTTTGAAGCTAGTGAGTGTCGTCATTTGACGCTTGGTCGTCATCCTGCTGAGACCTGTTCTGTGGAGGTTCAGTACTTCTCAAACAAGATCAGGCCTCAATTGATACTCTGGAGTCTGAAAACGCGAGAGGTAAGGGAAACTCAGCATTCACTCATCTTGGGAAAGTCAAATTCACCACACTTTTTACAGCCAATCTGAGGCACCGTGTGAGACTACTTTTCAAAATGAAACCGTAACGTTGGCTGTTGGCTATGTAAAGGGTATCTTGTCACTTGCTGGCTAGTTGCCATGGCTTGTTTGATTCAGCGTATACTCGGTTTATAATTTATAGAAATTAGAACTTTCCGTGAAAGAACATGGGATTTGTTTGGTGATTAACATTGAGAAGTTCACTTTAATTGTGGTCTCGTGATTGTTATAGGCAGCTCGTCGAACATGGGGCTTCTATGGGGCTTCTGAAGGCCATCGGGCCAGTGTTGGTATAAATAAGTTCGCCGCATAACTCTGCAGAAGAAACCCTGAGCATATGAAGCGAATCAGTACGATCAGATTATTTTGCATCCAGGTTATGCACATCTTAGCCATCGAAGCCTTGTCGTTGGAGGTTGAGGAAGTTGAGGAGTGGAAGGGAGCAACGCTGCACTGGTCTTTTGAGAATCGAAAGCTCGTTAGAGATGAATGGTTTTATTTTGGTAGAGGGATTGTTGTCATGTTGAATTTCAGTATCATATTACTCTTTCAAACACCCCTCAGGGAGACTCCCGTCTGGACTCTGGAATCAAGAAACTGAATACCACTAGAATTTCACGGAGCTCAATGCATGGCTTAAGAATAATGATCTTGGCGGATGTTTCCTCTTTGAAGTTGTTCAAATGTGCCGTCTATGTTGAAGACCTAACTCTGTCGCGCCACTTAACTCAAGCATTGGAATCTACTTAGAATTTATACCCTCCTGGTGGAGTATCAGATCTTATTGTCTCAAGATGAAGCTCAAGAAGAATTTCGAAATCCATGTGCCACCTGTTCACTACAGTGTATATATAGTATTTAAAAAGGCATCCAAGATCATCGAGCGCTTCTGATCCAAGAGAAAACACACGATCACTACCATCTTAGTCTCTGGCTGGATCAGAAAGTCTGCATTAGTCGGCGCGACTGCCAAAATTGAGGCATTGCCTGTTTGCTGCCAGTGTTTAGCGTTTGTACCAGAGATATTCCAGTCCAACAAGCTCAATTCTTTCATTCCAACATCTACCATTTTGCTGTCAATCTTGGCACTGCTGTTCCTCAAAACTGTAACGCCATACCAATTCGCAAGGCTACACCCTCCCACTTGCCAATGAGGTACAATCATCTCAACAAAAAGTAGATTTGAATGGAAAATTACAAGAGAAATGGCAACAAAATCCAATTTCCAAGGCGGTGCGTCCACTGAATATCTGCAATTCCAAGTGACATCAGTCATTTGTGCCTGCCCCGCATGAGATCACGACTTTCGCACTTGCCATGCTACCAGTTAATAAGAATTTGAGATGAGTCATTCTGACCCAAACAACCCAATGTGATGATCATCATGAACTACGAAAGACAAAATTATATTCTCAAGTGGGTACAAATGAAAGTAGCATCTGCATTTAGAGGTGAGGATACATTATCACAAATAGATCACTGTCACTCTTGTTTCCAGGACATACGAATCGGAAGACGAATAAAACTTCATTGAACCCATTCAGCCGACATCATCACTATCCCAAAACTTGTTACATGCAGCAAGATTTCGCATTAACCTCTGCTCATATGTCTCCCAACGATGCCCGATGTCAAAAAACCGTATCAAACAAAAGAAAATACAAGACGTTCTCGCTACACCAACTCCACGCTATGCCAATCTCATAACTAGCTTTCCACATGACACATTCCACATTACAATCTCATCTGAACAGACCCATACAATGCCTACTTCTTCTCTAACATCAATTTAGGGAAGGTCTCGCCTCAGCGAAGCTTAGTGCGCTTGCTTTTGTTAGCGGCACTGATTATTCCCCCTCCCCAAGTCTCTTCATCCGAGGATTCTGAATCGGAGCCCAAGAAGGAAAGACCGCTGTGGCGGCGCTTCCTACTTGGTGTCGGGCTTGGTGAGGGCGAAGCCGACCGCTTACGGTCCTCCTTCTCCTCTTTCTCCTCCTTCTTCTCCTTCTTCACCGGCTTCTTGACCACCGATATCTTCTCCTCCTCTGGTTCCGAGTCCGAGAAAAGAGCTTGAAGTTCTGGATTCTGGCATGGCGGCGGTGTCGACCTCTTAGCAGCAGCCGCATTAAGAGCTGGTCCTTTAGCAACCGGCTTCTTTTCCGTCTCATCCTCCGAGTCACTCCAGCCCTCCATAAATGCGAGGGGATTGTGTGCAATGCCCGGTGTTCTTGGCGGCGTGGGCAAGGTTGTCGAGGTGCCTGGATTGGCGGAGTTGTCCTCAGACGAGGAAGTTTCATCAGATTCATACCTTTCCAGACGTTCCCTGTAGGTCAGGTCTCCAAATGGCAAGGTCTTAGCTGGTCCAGTGTGAGGACCTTGTATGTTCCTGACCGATTGGTAATGCTGATTTTTCTGTGGGGCATTAGTTGAGTGTTCGGTGGAATTAAGCGAGGTTTTCGGTTCCAGAAAAAGGGGCCGGGGTTAGGTAAACAAACTTACCCAACCCTCCCTAAGGACGAAGTGCCCACTTAGACAGGGCGCGCAAGACCCAAGATTGAGAGATTATGGAATGACGAGAGGCTTACGAATGCCAGATGAAGCCTTCTTCGTGGCTTGGCCTTTGGGTCGTCATCGGCTTGGAAGCAGTCGTGGTGGCCGTGGGTAGTGCCGTCTAGGTGAATTTTGACGTCCATGTCGTAGGTTTTGGCGAATGCCCGGACCTCCAGTTGGCTCGCCCACGTTCCGAGTTGGCGCAAGTCCTCGAGGTAGTTCAACCATGATTCCTCTAGCTCGGCCGGTGAAGGCATTGTGGTGGAGCCCTTTTTCCTAGTGCTGCGCAGTTCATTGCGTCTCGCACCTCGTTCCGCATCCACATTGTGGAACGGCTTGTAGTCCTCCCGATTTTCTTCCATGTATCTGATTACCTTTGCACGTATCCGCTTGTGCATATCTTGGTGTCCGTACAATTGATCGGACAGCGCTCGGAAGAGACAGTTGCCTATGAAATAGTCAGACATGGTTCTGGCAGATAAGTTCGAAGGAAATGTAATCCAAAGTAACCAAACAGCAGTAGTGAGTATAAACAATCGAATAGACTGTAATTTAGTATGAAAGCAAAAGACGACGACGAGGTACAACGACAGCAAGGGAGCATCAACAAGGTAGCAACAGCAAGATGAACGACGACAAGGTTACCAGCGACAGCAACATAGCGACGGCGAGGTGAATCAACGACGATACAATCCCAACTCAGCTAGGGGCGGCTAGAGCCGAGAAGGACCGATGTACTTACTAGTACAAACTAACTACGGTATCATACAGCGCACAAGAAACAAAAATTATTGGCCTAGAGAACACAATGCTATGTTGGAAAATGACAATAGGGTAGGAACCAGAAAGGAAGCGACGATGATAAAGGCAGTGACGGGGAAGCAAAGCAAGCAGAGAAATACATACCGTCTCCTTCGACATTTCTTGCCTTTAGACCCCACTCAGCGAGTTCAGGGAATTCGATAGGGGAGGCTTCACGCATGGTGCGACCCATTTTGTCGTTTGGTTGTTTCTTTAGAGGTAGGTGAAGTGGAGTTTGAGAGTTTGGGTGTATATATTGAATATGGATACGCTGATAGAAGGTGGAATAGCTGTGAAGGCTTAGATGAGTGGATATATGAGCTGTTTGATGGACGAGAACAAGAAAGGAAGAAAGTGGAGGAGAAGGTCTGAGCTTTTTATGCTAAATGGAAAGCTTAGAGGCGAAGCTACTTGCTGAAACAGTTCAAATTCAAATCTGGTTCAAAAGTGAAGCCTAAGATAGTTCAAACTGGCACCCTACGATAGTTCACACTGGAACCCAGCCAGCCTAGGTAAATTATGACGTTCACTCGGAATCACGGTTGATCTAATTCGACTAGATCCAAAGCTATCTATGTATATTTGTTAAACTTAAGTGTAGTTTTTGCCTTTTTTCAAGTTAGATTGGCTCTAGTTTCTAATTCTGCTGAATATGAGGCTCTGCTGAATCTCGAAAAATTAATATGGGCCGACACTAGGGTGCGGTAAAAGTATGGTACACTATCATTAGGGTGTACCATTTCACTTCGCCTGGACTTAACCTTGTTTTCCATGTTTTGAAAGGCACTTATTAGCCCGTCCTTGAATGTTCTATGACATTCAGGGGAAGGACCTATGTGGGACTCGAAGCTCATGGAAGCACCGGTGATGCGGATTTCAATATTCTAGAACAGACCTAAGCCTGCTGCCCTGACTCGGCCCCCTGACTTTCACCTTCGAACTCTAGTTCCTAAGCTTACTTTGTTTTGAGGAGACCGTTTTAGGCAGGAACGCAGGAGAATTGTGCCTAGATTTTTTCACCAGAGCTTGGCCGCGCTTTCCTGCGCACCAGAACCTCGTGGCCTTGGGCGCAACTTCAGTCTATACATTTCCAAATTTGGACATTTGGGTGTCTTGAAAATATCCATCGCGTGGAATGGTAAGCAGGAATTGCAGGGAATCATTCCAACAGACTCTAAACTTCATCAGCACCTCAACACCAAACTGGACTTTTCGCCAAGACTTTTTCGCTTGGGATATGAAGCGAGGCCTGGACAATAGCAACCAGGCTTCAAGATCGTTTAGAAGAACTTGCACTAAGTAATTTGTGCTCTCAAAGCAAGTGACCGGTAACGCTTGACCCAAACACCCTGTCATTATGGCGTCATTCGTCGCGGATGACACTATCGCGCGCGAGCTACCTACACCACAGCTAGTGATAACAATTTGCAGGTCAAATGCCGTAGGCTACCAAAATTGCCACTTCAATAGAACTTACTCGGGTCCCAGCTTTAGATAAAGGAAGGCATAGAATGCTTTCCAAGTTCGCTCAAGAAGTCAGTGCGGGGGCGGATTTGCTGTCAGTCGGACAGGTTGTAACACCCTACAACGAAGGGTGCGGAAGGGCAAGAATATGTTCGAATTTCATAGGAATTGCGGTAAACTCAACGTCAAAATTGCTTGAAGCTTGCACTTGAAGATTCATATGGCCAAAGCAGGACTTGCCTCCCCGATTATCTTCCAAGTTCATCGCTGTGACACGTGACACGGTTAGATCACAGCAAGAGTCACTAACCAGGACCGACTGAGAACCTGGCCTATACGATTGCCATGAGTCTTTAAATGACTTAAAAGAAATAAGTTTGACAGCGCGGCGTCAAGTGCTCGATTGATACCAAGCTGCACTTGATCTTTGGAAGTGAAGTGGGTGATGTATTCACGCAGACACTAGCCAGATTGAACCATTCACTACCTCTTCATTGTAAGTGAACTTTCCTATATTATCGTCTACCATATTGAGCTAAGATCATTATCCGTGGTACCAACGCTCTAATTTTGCGCAGTCAAGGTTGGGCCAAAATTCACAGACGGTGTGTACTCACTAACTCGATCCTAACCTAATCAAATCTCGGGAGCGCACCGAAACTCCATGGATAATCACAATTGAGGTTTCCAAAGTTCACGCTGACGAACATCCAGATCCACCGTTTAATTCTGCTGCTACAATGAATACTCCACACTTTCGCCAGCCTTGGCGACGACAGAACTCAGTTCCGAACCACACACGAAACCGAAACTGCAAACAAAAATTTGCAGAAAAGCCTTATAATGGAAATTCCCAGAACACCTCCCAGTCACAAGACAGTACAAAGCCCCTGAAAATTATCACACATCCAAAAGCCAGTAAAGACATTGCCTACAAGAAGCTCTGGGCTTGGGACGACTACGACCGACGAGATCGCAGTAAGAAAGGCAAATTTGTATGCTTCAAATGTCTAGGATACCTAAATCCACGAGACAAATTCTGCTCAGACTGCTGGTCAGACAACGACTGGATTTTTACATGGCTTAAAAGTCTGAAGCCGCCTTATGAAGAGATGAAGGAGTGCGCGGATGCCGAAGGAAGTCAAAGTTCAGTCGATTCTAGGGTAGCTTCTGAAGACTCGGAAAATGTGGGGGATGGACTTGTCATCACTACCAGAGAAGAGTTGGAAGACTCTGAAGATGGAAATTACGATAGTATTTCGCAACGGTATGGCAATAATAGAGATCAAATCATGATCTCGGAGTATCGGAGGAAGAGAGCGGTATGGAGACATGTTCCCATTGTCGTCAACCTTCCTAAAGAGGCTCCGCGTGGATGGTCAGCTATTGAATGCGGAATGTATTGATGCTTGATATACTCAGTAGGAAACTGTATTTTCTCAAGTATTGCTAAGAGGCTCGATGGCTCCTGGCTTGCAACAGAGTCAGGCGATCAATTCCATCACACACTACTCAACCCGTTGGGCTATCTGCCAGAATTGAGAGATGGCCCAGCTTCATAACTGTCAACCAGCTAAAAAAGAAATCTACCCATTGCTAATTCCAAGGCGCTGAGAGTCCTGGGTAGAATGTAGTCTGAGTACTTGGTACAAACTGGTAAGAATTAGAAGAGAATCTTGGTTAAGCAAGAACTGTGCAAGATGAAATACATTCGAGTACGACGGCTCTTGTGTTAGATATTTCTCTGATAATCTAAGCATTGTTTTATTTTGACAAGCCCGTAAATTGAAAATTCCTGAATCCCAAGTTAAGATTGAATTGGATTTTCCAGCGACGTTGTGATGTCTGGCGCATTTGTCCCGAACCGAGTCGCACAGCCGAGTGGTCGGCTCAGCACAAGCGATGCCGGACGACTTGCATGTTTCACCCATGCAAATTTTAGGATCGCGTATCCAAGTACTCAATTGGAAGGTAGAATCACAATGTTACTTCATAGCGTGTCGTTGTCTGCTCAATTTTCGCCTTCTGCCAATGAGAGCCAAGCGGCCTAGCAGCGATGGCTTTGTCGGGTTTTCCGTCCCAAAAGTCCAAAAGTGGGGATTGAACGATGCTAACCGAGATCTTGTTCAACATCGCCGTGGAGGTTTGACTCAACCCGACGTTCTTTCATATAGACCTCTCTATCGCTTCCAAACCTCATTGGGACGTTGATTTCGGATTATTTATTGAGTATATCTTGCCATAACCACAATCATGCCGAATATTGTTGTCGTCGGGTTCGTCCTTCTCCTCAAGTAAATGGACATTGACTGACATGTTACACCTAGCGCTGGCGTTTCTGGCCTCACAACTGCTCTTCTACTATCGAAGAATCCAGATTATAAGATCACAATAGTTGCCAAGCATATGCCTGGCGATTATGATATCGAATACACCTCACCGTGGGCAGGCGCCAACTATCTTCCGTAAGTCGCGCCACATCAAATCATTGATCACATAAAATCAAACGTACTAAGTACATTACAGAGTCTCTCCAGCATCAGATAATCGCTGGGAAAAGAATACATGGCCCGAGCTAGCCCGTCTCGCCAAAGACGTCCCCGAAGCAGGAATCCACTTCCAAGGTATTTTCCCTCCCCCAACTCCCAGACTTTCCCCAATCTATCCAGCAATCACTAAACACAAAAAAACCACAGACGCAATAGTCTACAACCGCACCAAAGACGCCCAAGCCACAACCGGCCAATGGTTCAACGAACTCCTCTCCACCACACCCTGGTTCGCCTCCATCGTCCCCAACTTCCGCGTGCTCTCCCCCTCGGAGCTCCCCCCCTCCGCAGACTCCGGCACGGTCTTCACATCCGTCTGCATCAACACCGCCATCTATCTCCCCTACCTCGCCTCTCAATGTCTTAAGAACGGCGTGACTATCACCCGCGCCGTCATCTCGCACATCAGTGAAGCAGCCGCGCTGCACTCGTCTGGTGACAAGGCAGATGTAGTGGTGAACTGTACGGGACTCCTGGCATCTAAACTTGGTGGCGTGATGGATAGCAATGTCATTGCGTGTCGAGGCCAGATTGTCGTTGTGCGGAACTCGCCCGGTGCGATGTTTACTGTTTCCGGGACGGACGATGGCGATGATGAGGTTTCGTATGTGATGGAGAGGGCGGCGGGTGGGGGTACCATCCTAGGCGGCACGTACCAGAAAGGGAATTGGGAGTCGCAGGTTGATCCGAATCAGGCGGTTAGGATTATGAAGAGGGCGGTGGAGATGTGTCCGCAGTTGACGGGGGGGAAGGGCATTGAGGCATTGAGTGTGGTTAGGCATGGGGTGGGACTGAGGCCGTTGAGGAAGGGGGGTGTGAGGATTGAGAAGGAGAGGATGGAGGGGGGGCAGTGGGTGGTGCATAATTATGGGCATGGTGGGTGGGGATATCAGGGTTCGTATGGGTGTTCTGAGGGTGTGGTGGAATTGGTTGAGGAGGTCTTGTCGAGTAAGTCGAAGTTGTAAGTCCAGAAAAGTTGACTTCCCTATTTAGCTGCACAAGATAAAAGTAATGGCAAGTCCGTATTCCAGACGAGAATGTCCGCCTACATTGAAATCATGGGTATCTTCTATGCTACAAGAACGAAAATTTCGGATTCATCCCACAACAGCCACCCACCAGCACCACAAGCACTTTCAAGCCAAAGAAAGGTCTCAAACACCTTCGTGGCATCTCCCCAGCTGATTTCCAACCTGTCTCTCACCCTGGACAATTGCTCTACAAACCACTTTCTTTCAGGCTTACCCAACGCCGAAATCCCTCCCAAGGTCAAAATCCACACAAGTAACTCCCCAACAGCCCTGTCATCACAGCTCAAAACATCCGATTCCTCAATCGCCGCTTTCAGCTTCGTGACATAATGCTGCAACACATCAAACGTATTCGGAATAGGAAAAGTCACCGCAACACTAAATATGAACGCCGTAATTCTACAGCACTCATACATATTCGGCAATCCTTCCACTGCAGCAGTATTCTCACCAAGCTCTTCGGCTGTAGGCAGCAACAACAATCGCTTCATAATTGCCGCTCGCGTCCTTCCAATTTCTCCGATAGTAAGTCCGTTCGGCCTTCCTTGCAGATGATAGCTAATTGCCCAAGTCGTTACACCGAGCGGCTCCAGGATATTCAGTAATGGCTCTGAGAGCCCGAAGTCGGTGTACCGACGGAATGATGTGGCTAGGATTTGGGCCGGGAGATGAGGGGACGTTTTCGCCCAGTCTAGAGCTGAGTCGATATATGCTTCGTGGATCTGGATTGGTGGGAAAGTAGGTTTAGAGAATGTGTTGAGAGAGGATATGATGTCGCCTCTATATAAAAAAGAGAATCGTAAGTAGAAGCCAGGTTGTCACACTTGTGGGGAAGTTCTACTTACAAGACGATCATCTCAGCCATACACGGCAACTTGATGACTTCCAGCCCTCCTCGCATACTAACAAGATCATAAAGCGCTTTCATATGCGTCGGATTATAGGTGCAATTCCCGTAGATATTCAGCCATTGCATAGTCTTCAGCGGAGAATTAAACGGTTTATTCGCCTCCTCCTTCGCTTGAAGCGCATCATGCGAAGCGAGAACAAGGATAGTGAGTAAAACCTCATCACGAAGTGCGTTCTTCGGATCTGAGATATTTTCGTTGAGGTCTTGGATTACGAGAAGTTTTTTGATAGCACGTAAGGTGATTCGAGACGTAGTTGCGAATGCCGGAGGAAATCTCGCTCGATGGTACAGGCGACTAGCATGGCGTTGAAAAGACAGGGCAGTTCTAGAGCCGCAGCAACCCAGGTTCTGGATGAGGCGCTAGTGAGGCTCAGACTGCGGTTTGGGTGGTCATCGGGCATGAGTCCCGGGACTAAGTAATTGACTGCTGTGTGGTGGAAGTAAGTTCATGTTGTGCGTGGATATTTCAATTGCACACAGAGTAATTACATACCAAGATCCAGTATCTCATGACTGGCTGGGTCGAGAGTTTGGCCGGTGCTCGAGAAAGGATCAAATCTCCCCGATCCAAGTATCTCTCGAGGACTCAGTCGTAGCAAGGCTCTCCACATCTGATTGGGAGTATGAATATGCTGCTCACTCGCCGGTGTATTCTGCGCAAACGATGCATCGATGTAACTCCCACACACCTTGCAAAATAACATGAGACTTCCTTGCGGCTCATATGATCTCGTCGATATCCCTACACTTTGGGCTCCTGCATCCCCTGGTGTCAACTCCACCTGCTGCTCACCATGGACAGACTTCCTTTTATTCAATCCCCGCGCGACATGTTTCCGAATGTGTGAGCGAACATCAGCTCGATAGCCGACCTTGTAAGTAGGCGATTTATTTGTCTCATTCACAAACAGGAAAGGGTTTGAAGGACTGGCCATCACTCCAGAGGCGACAAATCCAACGCCGATCTGTTGACTTTCCTAGCGAGCTAGGTGGCGAGCGTGAGACCTGCTCTGTCAGGAGGAACCCAGCTCATATTTATTCAATCGCCATCAGTGGTAGAATTATTTACCAGCCTTGAATGTTCGTTGATGTCATTTCTGAGTGTTTGTTTTCTTGTTCTACGGCCGAAGGATATACGGCCGTGGAATAAATCTGGGGTTATGGAGTTTGTGTTACCGTGAGGTGAGGACTGCATGCGATTGGGCTCGCTGCACCTGCCGAATGCGAGGGGGCAATTGATTATTCAGCCATTCAAGGAATGCCACAATTTCTAGAGGCTGCCTGGTACTGTAAGAACATGGGTTTCATGGTTTTGATCTCCGTGGAGAATGAATTTTGGGCAGTATAATAATAGAATAGAATTTATCGTGCAGGCCTCGGCGATATCCGAGGAGCGACACTTGGGATCTAAATTCGTACACAAATCCAGGCCATCACTACCAATACGCTAGGGTTAGGAGGGAGGAGCTCAAACCCTTACAGGATACCTATCTACCTAGCTAGTGGTGAAATTTCACGTTGATGGGAGGGATCGCCAGGGCTCTCCATCTAATCAAATGTCTTCCCCAAGGCCAAGTGGTACCTGGTGCCTATGTACCTCCAGAGTGGCAAGACCACTATTTTCCACGCTGCATTGTAAATTCGTCCTTGGAGCTACGGGCAGCCGCTCTTCATCTGTATGTGAGCATCAGTATCACGTTTCAAGCTAGGGTACGCTGTGCTATGCGCCTACCCAGCTATGCAAAGCTCAAGCACGTAGGCAGTGAAAGTTACCATTTTATTATCTAATCTCCTTCAGAAAGAGGCCACACCTCAAAAAACACCTCCTATACATTCCATACCCCTTGCCCGGGGTTATTATGCACAAGATCAACCCCATTCGTCCAGTGTACCAAGAAATAACTCAGCAGATAGAATTCGTGATTCAATTTTCACGGTGCAAGTATCAGCGCGCCGTGACAAAATGTAAAGTCTTGGAAAATCATGCATCCATTCTTTGATAATCTCTATCCATGACCACTGTACGGGTAGAATCTCTATCAACCAACGCAATCATAAATTCCCCCCAAAGCAAAGCAAGGCATCTCAATGCAGAGCAAAGCAAAGCAAGGCCATGTATCCCATCCATCCACCAATTCCACTCCATTCCATCCCAACCTATCGAAACATCCTCCTATCCCGTCACATCCCATCCTCGCAAGTTCAATTGTAGGTACGTATGCACGGATATTCGCAGCAGACGATCTAAACGACCGAAGCCTCAATAGCCAACTTCAACGCATTTGGGTTGGCGCCTACAACCTCCTTGACCTTCTCGCCGTCCTTGAAGATGAGGAAGGTGGGCATGGCGCGGATACCGAGTTCTTGGGCTACGTCTGGGACTTCGTCGACGTCGAGCTTGGCGAAGTGGACGTCGGGGAATTCGTCGGAGAACCTATTTGCGGACCAGATGTTAGTATGGGGTTTCTCGATGTGTGGGGATTGGCGCGGAGGAAAAAGAGAGAGAGAGAGATAAACGTACTTGACGACTTGAGGAGCGATGACCTTGCAGGGACCGCACCAGGTAGCGAAACAGTCAAGAACAACGATCTTGTTCTTCTCGAGGGCGGTGGTATATTCATCCTTGCTGTGAGAGAACGTTTGTTAGCATATCTTCTTTGTAGTGCCAGAAATAATAAATCGATATCATTGTCAGCAGGTGATGGCGTTGTGGATTCGAGGACTCGAGGGGCGTCGAGGTCGAGATCGAAAATCGGGATAGAAGGCACAGTTGGAGCTCGAGATGGGGACTTGGAATGATAGCAGAGGAGATTGTTGCAGTAGTGCAGACTCTCTGTTCTTCCATCTACCAAGCCTTCTCGATTCAAGTCTTATCCATCCTGCTCCAACAGCGTGTCTGTCGTTCAATCCGCCATCCCATCCCATCCTATCCGATCCGCAGACCTCTTCGTCCATCCATCCACCGAGTCCATCAAGTCCATCAACCCCTTGCACTAATCCACGAACAAGGCACCCAAAAAAAAGAAAAAGAAAACGTGTCCCCTACGCACTTAGCAAGATTGTGAACACCCATTTTGGCAGTCGAACTCTTGAATCCTCTCGTCTTTATGTTCTTGTAAAGGTTTGCGTAAACCGACCTATTGGCAACTGTTCGCGTCGATATTGTTGTTGATATTCTTGTTGTTGTTATTGTTGTTCGTAGTAGAGAAGCGGCAGAGCGGGCGGAGAGTGACATCAAAGGAGGTTTAAATACTGTGTTTGAAGGTGGAGGGGTAGCTGGGTAGATAAAGGTGCAGTGCAGTGCAGTGCAAGTGGAGTGGAGGGGCTGTGAATGGATGGATGCGAGGATGCGAGAGGTGGTAAGAGGTGAGTGAGCGCGAGTCGATTGGTGCTTGGTGCTTGGTAAGGGTCTAGCCGGGACTTGATTTCTAAGGCGAGGATGACGCCTTCATCCGCTGTGAGAGGAGGGCCTTGGCGGTGTGGAAGGGAAGACGAAGACGAAGAGAGATGATGATGAGTAAGCGGACTTTTTCGGGGTTCTCTTATTTTCTGTTGATTTGTGTGGAATCAATCGCCATGAAGGAATAATTCAAATACTACACAGCCCTTTTTGCTATGGAATTAATTAGGATTGGCTGGTTGTGTAGCTGGATTTTTGTGTATCTCTGCACCCTCCTCTCGAAACACCGAGGAGATGACAATTCCTAGCTTACCTACACATACCCCTCAGCCTCTTCCACGTCATATCACCAGGTACATTTTCAGAAGTACTACAAATCTATCAATAGCACCGCCTCATACTTCTCAATAATCTTCTCTTTTACATCTGAACATTAGTTGGAAAAGGATTGAGGTCAGAGAAGCCGAATTCATCAATTCATCAACAACCTCAGAATATAAATACTAACCAAACCCCATCAAAACAACCTCGCTATAGCTCTTCCTCAAACTCGTTGAAATACCACTGTTACCTTCCGTTTACCTTTTCTTTCCTTTTCCTTTCTTTTCTTTGCCTCCCCCCTCCTTTCATTCTCCATCTTTATTCCGACCTTCTCCCGCACTCAAATCCCCATCCACCCCCAAATCCACAACTCCAACCAACAACCCAGTCCTACTCCCTAGGTCGGAACTGAAACATAAATACATACAAACATACATACATACACACACACATACATACCTAATTTACCAACCCCCCAAAAAATCCAAGACATGCAATGCATCGCCGCGCCACACCTCACCTCACCTCACCTCGCCTCGCCTCGCCTTACCTTATCGATAGGAGGATTTTGATGACTTACACCAGAAACAGATCAGATAACAATGTTTAACCCACCCCACCCCACTTACCTATCTGAGAGAAAAGTAATAAAAAAAAGCAAAGAAACCCGAGAGAAACGAAAAAGAAAAGGAAAAGGAAAAGGAAAATATATATACTTTATTATGATATTTGAGTTTGGGATAGATAGTATCTAGGAAGGGAAATGAGGGGGGAAGGGATGAAAGGATGAAAGAGGTGGGGATAGAAGAGAAGAAGCAAAAAAAGATAAAATAAAACAAAATAGGGAGGAAATATTCTCAAGGTTGGTTGGTTGGTTGGTTGGTTGGTGAATTACATCTCATGTCATCTTTGTCTGCTCCAGATAAACTACAGAGATAGGTAGGTAGGTAGGTAGGTAGGTATCTTGATTCTCGCTCCTTGCTTGCATATCAATAAATACTCCATCTTCCATCTCATCCACATCACATCCACATCGCATCCAATATTCAGCCAGCCGAGCAGTCCAGTCGCTGGGAATAAAGCGCGCCCAAGTACTTTAGTACAAAAACAAACAGACAAAGTCAACAGAGCAACTAAACCATGCACGCAGCTTGCTCGCTCGCTCGCTCGCTCCTCATTACGGTCCAGGTAAACCCATCGATCGGTAAGGGTACGGTACAGATTCGCCTGCCTTCCTTCCTTACCCAGCCCCGTATTCATATCCACATCCATATCCAGCCAGCAAGCCATCTATTCCCAGTCCTTATCCTAACGTGAAGGAAAATCGTACTGCTGACCACGGCCGTGATTATGACCGAGTAAGGATTGTATGAGATATGACTTTTGATTAACCCCGATCCGAGCCACCCACCTGATCCCCCGAACCGTTCCCCAAACCGACCGTCCGTCCGTTCGAAATACAGCAAAAAAAGAGCAGAAATGAAAAGTCTATGTGCGGGTGGGGAATCATAATTAAGAATAGAAATTGTCGGTCAATTGTGCGCTATATTGTCTTGTTCTCAAGGGAGAGGCCAAGGGGTCAGTAGCAGAGAGGTGATGGAGTATCAACGTGCTTTCGAGGAGCTTTCTAGGACATGATCTGACAAAGACGAAGTGTAGCGAAGATCTCATAAAAGAAAAGAGTTAAGCGAAAGATTTCGGTCCAAGGAAAGGTTGTAGTGAATGTTTGTTGAAATTGATTGTCGGTCCTAGGAAATGTTTAAAGGAGTGTTGATGTCGATAGTCGACGATGTGTACGTTTTGTAAGGAAATAAAAAGCGAGTGTCGTGCTTGTTCTTATCTTTGTCATGTCATGTCCTGTTAAGTCTCGAGAATTTGGTCAAGTCAGCCATTATACCTCCTCTGCTAAACTGTTCCTCTTGTGGTCTCCTGAGGGTCGAGCCTTCAGATCCAGTAACCGCGCACTGCCAGCACTCATGTGGCGTGCATGCTTCTTGGCCAGATCAACGCTGGTTGCTCTTTGCAAACCATTGTCGGGATTGGGGGAATCTGGGGTATCAGGAGTCTCGCTTGCGGTATCCTCGTCAAAGTCGTTGAGAAGTCCTTCTCTTGACTTGGCTCTTGGTTCTCGATGTACAACTGTGGGATGTCTGCCCACAGCTCCCCATTTTGACTTTTCTGAAGCTGGGCTAGCAATACTGCCACCCTCTTCGTCGTCGCTAGAAGGCATTGGGTTGCCTGCTGATTGCCTTCGGATTTTGTGCTGTTCTTCGGGACCAGGGGTTAAGCGACTGAAGTATTCATCTTCGGCAATACCAGGCTCCTCAGCTGACTCGGAGAATTCCTTCCTGCCAAACGGACTTGAGCTGTCGGCGATGTGTTGTGGTGTCTGGACAGATCCTCTTTTCGACCCTGCTTTTCTACCAGATAGCCACGATCCCTCGGAATCAATTGATGCTAAGGATTGTGACAAAATATTGGCAGGTTCTGGAGAGGGATCTTCAACAGTTCGATGCCCACTCGTAGGCGTCTCATCCCGTAAGCGCATCGCATCAATCGATCTATAGCCACTTGTAGGCGTGTCGTATCGTGTTCGGGGATCTTCGATTCGTCGGTCTGGCACAGGCACCATATCAGCTTCGGGAGATTGTACTCTAGAATCTGGTGGTGATAATGGCAATTCCGGAAGGTCTTCTCGGAATTTTGACATGGTTCTTTTGGGAATATTAGATGTTGATCGCATTGGTGTATATCCAAATGTTTGAGCTTGTCCACCACTATGCATCGAATCTCGTGATGTATTAGAGAAAGATGATGGGGCAGACTCTTGTTGATGCTTCTTTGCGCCGCGGATCCTGAAAAATGAAGTCCAAGACTGGTGTGCTTTTGGTGGTGTGGGAGTTTGCCGAGAATCTCTCCTTGATGCTGATTGAGCAGGAATTGGTATTGGTTCCGATGGGCGAGGGTCTGCCTTAGAAAGATCCATCATCTGGGATATACTAGATGCGCCGCGAGCATGACCTTGCATTCGTGGTGACGAGGTGGGTGAAATATTCGCCCGTCCAACCGTTCCCACAACGGCCGTTTCGATGACTGGGTCTTGTATTTCCGAAGTTGGCGTGTGGTTCTCTGTCCCAAGACTGGCACTTCGGTGAAATGCTGGTGATTGTGTGCTGGCAGTAGAATCTTGTCTGAATGTTTCAGCAGGCCGTTTCCCTCTTCCATTATCAGATCCCACAGATCCTTTTCGTTTGCTAGACGTGACTACCGCCGAGGTACCGATTCCCAATCCGACCACCTCCCTTCCAAAGACACCTCGTTCCATATTGGCTGGTGGGGGGGTTCCTTCTCGAGCTGCCGTAGCCTCGTCTGCCGTTTGCTTCTCTTGCCGCCTTGCTAACCTCCTTTCCATCTTGATCCTTTCCGCAATCTTCTTCCTATCTCTCCTTTTCTGATCTCTCTCCATAAGTTCGCGCAACTCGCCAGCGCTCAAATCGTCTGCAAGGTCATCTACTCTCTTGTTGGCCTTCAATGTCTCCTTTGGTATGGATACCCGATCTGATATCCTCCTTCTCCTTGACTCTGACCCGTCAGAGCCAAATCCACTTGCACCAGGGACATATCGAGGATTCTCAGCATATCTGATTGTAGGTCGGGGAGCGAGCATATCAAATGCATTCAGGATGTATGAGGGCTGGTGATCGGAGTTGGCGGAAACCGAGGATCGTAATGACTCAGCTAGAGGTAAAGATATATCAGAGGACGGGTTATCCATATGTCTATTGAGTCCCCCACGCATTTTCTTGCTCTCACGCTTCATTGGTCTTCCAGAGGCAGTTGAATCTGTTGCAGGTCTACTGGGCATGAAAGCAACCATAGCCTTGATCTCAGCTTCCCTTTGATGTTCTTCCTTCCGCTTCTTACTCGACTTTCTGTGAGCCAGCTCCTGAGCGCTTCGTTTGTGTAGTGTAGGCATCCTTTGCCAGGTCGGGGTGTCCTCTGGAGGTTGTGTACTGGCTCTAAGAGGCCTCTTCTCAGCTGCAACTGGATCTGGTTTATCTGCGTTTGACCGTGCATCCCCTTTGATATTGGCAGGTAGTGGTGGGACAGGAGGACGATCTAGAGTTCGAGGCACTCGGATGCTGTCTTTGCGACCTGGCGAGAAGCTGTACGTGCGTCGTCTTTCTGGATCTCGCTGTAACTTCTTGGACTCCCTCGAGGACTTACGTTTTGTGTCTCTCCGGCTCCTTCTCCTTTCTGGACCCGCAGAGGTTAATTCGGAGGCATTATGCTTCCCAGGGTCTCGGAGAGCCCCAGCGTCATGCATCTCGGACGACTGAGGAATTGCTGCCCCACCCGCCGCAGATGCAGACTTTCTGCGATTGCTTCTCCTCCGGAATGGCCACATGCCCATCTTTCCATTCGGGTTGTTGTGTGTAGCACGACGCTGCCGCGCTGCAGCTTGGTCTTCGTCGTCCTGGTTGCCGTTCTTCTTGTCTTCAACCTGACTGCCGGACTACCCAATGACCCAGTCGTCGTCCTAGCCGGTGTGCGTGTCGAGGAGGGCCATGGACCCGTATGTGAAGAGGGGCGCAGGGATGTATTCGAAATATATTCCACGCCGGCGAGGGCCTTCCTTGCGGGAAATTCTTTAGCAGGCCGGAATATGGGGATGTGATTTCTAAAGAAGGTCGTGCGGTATGCGCTGCATGGTCAGTGCGGTGGCAATTCGAGGTGAAATATGCGTTGTATCGTCGTCAGATCGAGGCTGGGAATGGAGTAAGAATGGGACGTCGGCTGGGTGAAGTATGTGGTGGTGCAGTCGTGTAGTCAAGCAGTCAGTCAATCCCGAGGTGAATAGAATATGAAGCTCTTAATGCAAGGGGTCGCTGATTACTGCGTCGCAGTGGGGAGGACAGTGACGGTGAGGCAAGCTGATGTGTACAAGGAGTGGGTTTGCAGAGAATCAGGAAGAGAGGAGAGGAGAGCAGAGCGGAGCTTTGCAGTGGTGCAGTAAGTACAGTACTCGTAGTAGGTAAGAAGAAGTAAATGCACGCCTGATGCAAAGGGAGGGATGAGGGATGAGGGATGCCCTCGACGCCCGTCTTGAGGTTGGCGGCATATGGGAGTACTGTAGTAAAAGCAGAAGCAGGCCAGGGCAAGCCGGACAGGAACGTCCCTATGCAGCAGCTCCCTCGCTCGTCTTGGCCCTTCCGATGCCCTGGCTCGCCTGGCTGGCTGGCTGGCTGGTTGGCTGGAACCCAAAACCAAACCCAGTCCAAACGATCAGCACTTCCACTTCCCTCCTCTGCTTCTGATGCTTCTAGCAAGCCGGGATGCACAGCTTCATTCGGCGGACTGCCAAATTAAACCTCAATTGGTATTAGTAGCAACACTCATTGGGAGGGATCTAGTGATACTTCCACGAAGGTAGGTGGTGTGTATCGAACAAGTTATGCATCTTGCAGAACATCTTGAGCCTACCTTCCATACAGTAGCTGAGTAGTACTCGAGGTACTGGAGTGGTGATCATTCTCCTCGTCTCGAGTCTCAGGATGCATTCTATTCAGTGTTTCTTCACCAATTACGAAGCCTTTCAGAAGTGCGATCACCTGGATACCACCACCCTCCTCCACAACATGCCAACATCGTTATGTTATCTCTCGACCTTGCAGAGCCCCGAAGCTGCAGGTCCTCCCAGATACCGAGCATAACGTGGTGTACGTACAACCAAAGCTGCAAGAAAGAGGGCTGTGGTACCCTTGAGACTTCCGAGTTGACAAGTGACACGTTGGAGAGGGAGAGGGGCAGGGGCAGGGCTATCAAGGGTTGCTCGACCGCTGACCCTGGACACATCGTGGCGAGCATGAAGTGATTCAATTGAGGCCCAGAAAACACTTCTTTCATCCCTTGTGCAGTCCAGACAGATTAATTATGCCCGCCCGGCAGGCTGCATTAAGTGCGACTGGGAGACACCAGACGAACATTTCTCTGTGCATTTGACTGGACAAGCGGACCACAAACGAAACGGGGCATTGATTTGATGCCAGGTTCTGCTGGCCATCCGTAATGCGCTCATCATCGGGAGGTTGACTCGATGATCTTGTCCCTTCAACGGCCAGTCCTCCGACGGTTCAGCCACAAGTGCCGTTTCTACGGCCATGTGGCTTGCAAGTCAGGTATGAACGGCCTCGGTGATGCCCCAGATGACCCCTCGAGATTTTGACAGCTTGGAGAAGACGAACGCCCAAAGGAAGGTATGATGTCGACTACTCGTAGATCTAGACAGTAGCACCTATCATATCCTGCTGTGGCTGCTCGCGCTCGGTATTCTATGCGGGAGGGTGGGTCCTGCTGCCAATAACAGCTATACCCATTACTCGTATGCTTTGGAGTACAGGAAATCAAGAGAGACCAGAGAAGACACATTCGCGCTGAATTATTATAATGATACGACAAACCATCCTGAAAGAGAATCATAATTTTTGCCAATGTTTCCGAGGTTTCCTCTCCACCTCGGAGTCTGAGCGTCTGCCCTGCCCGCGATTGCGAGGTCGATCGATCTAATTTTGGGGCCCAGCCAAGCCGTTCGCGAAGGATATTTCGTCACATAATCACCGAAAGAGATGAGATCAAAGCGGATCCGGCACCCAAAGAACGACCAAAAGTCGTATCAACTAACCCGAATCATCGTTGGTGGTAGCCTTGCGACCGAGGGTGAGATATGTTTCAGTGATGCACTGGATCCCTTCTTCATTGGCACTCACAATGTTTCGAAAGAAAGAATAATCCGAAACTTATAGCTATGACATGCTGTTCATATCGCACCCCTTCATTCACAACTCCAGGCTGTCGAATCATCTCATGATGGAAGCTGCTGCGGGCGGGCAAGGAGAGACAAAACAAGGACGAGGGTGCGAATTCCCAGGTACGATCGCTGATAGGCTTGTCGATCAACCAGTCTAGATGCAGGGGGCTTCTGCAGCATCAAAGTGCGTACATTGCCGAACTCCTGAACCGACGAATAGAACTCACGACATTGGAATATCTCGAAGACTGCCTTAAAACCTAGTTCATGGACTGTCAAAGTACAATCCAGGGCCGGCTACTAAGAAGGAAACAATCAGGACGAGCATGATATCAGCTGAGTCCCTCGAAGCCTCTTGATTTCTCTCCGAGTCAGCCTGCACACCTTCTACAAAGATCTCGGGATCGCGACAGTTCAGTGGAATGCTGCCGCAAATGAACCGTGGTACGAGCGAGATCACGACAACCTGCACGATAATCCCATTGGAAAGTCTATTCAAATTCCCAATTTCCGGGAGGGTTTAAGTTTTGTTCCTTTCCTTTTGTCATCTGTGACACGAGTTGCCACAAGTTTCCCCTCTGGTTCTTGGAATTCTGTCTCCGTGTGAAAGCTTTCGTTTTGATGGTACCATAGTCCGTTCCGAGGGCTTGAAGGAACAAAACCTTCTCGTCATGCACATTTCGCGGCTTACATCCGAGAGCCGTCTTCCTCTTTTAGTTTGTACGCGCAGTCCGTGATCATTTTTCCACAGACAGACTGTTTACTTTGAGTTCGATGGACTCGTTGGCCGTGGCGGGAAAAGTCTCGTGTGGTTAGTTCCAGACCACTGCTGCATCCGTGTCAGAGCGCAACGAGAATTCGCTTTCTGGACCTTGAGAGTTTGAATTTTCACTGCATTGACTTTCTCCTTCGAAGCTACTAGCGAGGTGTACTTTGCAGTTGCTGCTCGATTCGGACCGTACCGGTATCGTAGGGTTAACGAGGCCAACCGCTTTGGTCCCACCATCATTCGAGGCGAGTTTGAGCCCCAGCAGTTTGTTTTTCCGAGCAGTGAGTTTCGCGATATCACGAGCATGTCTATCACGCCTTTCCCTCAAAAGAGATAGCAGGACGGAAGTAGCCGAGAACTGTGTTGGAGCTTTACTTCATTGTATGACGACGAATGGTTCTTTACAGTAATAGGCCACTCAATGAGGAGGTGAGCAGTTTTGTACGTGCTTGGTATGCACATCTATTCTTCAAAATGTTTAAGTGAGGGACTTTGCCTGGGAGTTCCACCTCTTAAATCAATTCACATGAAATCATGTCTGATGTGCAATGAATCTTTCAATATTCTTCAGCAAGCGGATAGAGGATGGTGATTGGACCAGGATAGAAAGGCACTTGTTAACCTTTTTGGGTCCCACCGCTGCTGTATGCGGCATCTGAATATTCTGGCCAGCCTCTTCCACTCTAAACCAGATTTGCAGGTGTGAATCGAAAGAAGTTCTCCGGATCAATCCTTTTCTTCAACGCTCTAAGCCTTTCAAAGTTCTCCTTCCCAAAGCACTCCTCAACACTCAATCCCTCCTCCAGAATCGCCACATAGTTTGCCTTCACCAGCCCCTCCTTTTCTAATGCCGCAAAGATACCTTCAGGCCACTTCACAGCCTCCTCAATTCTTGTTGGATCCAAAAGTGGAGCAAGGGCATGGACAAAGACATACGGCTCCCGCAGCCTGTAGGACGAATCCGGTCGAGGTTTAATTGCTTCACCACCAACAAAGAAATTCCCGATGCCAAATTGCACGCCCTCTGGGATTCTATGCGTTGCAGACGAAAGGATCTCTACAGCAGCTGGGGTCATCTTGCTGATGAAGAATGACCGAGAGTGGTTGTGTGAAGGTGGGGGAAGCATCGGTCCCATAAAGTCTGACCATTTCTTTGGGGTTGCTACCAAGAATGTCAACGACGACCCGATATAGAACGGGGGAGATGGAAACTTACTTTCCGAAACCATATCCATCATTACCTTGCCCAAACCTTTGATTCTCTCGAGCCACTTTCTCCCCTCCTCAATATCCTCCGAGACCCAAGAAAACGCCGACGACAGCATAGGCGCCCCTCCCCTCTTAGAAAAGTGCACGCCAACACACAACTCCTTAGGAACCACTTCATTCTCAAAAATTCTCTGCGCCTCCTCAATGACCTTCCCAGCTTGATCGAATTGAAACAAGATCATACCACCCAACATCCTCTTCAAGGGATGAACCTTAATCGTCAAGTCCGTCACGACTCCAAAAGCACCACCAGCACCTTTAACACCCCACAACAGCTCCGAATCAGCCTCCACCACTTCCCCAGCCGCAGCAACAACTCTAGCACCAACAATCTGATCCACACCCAACCCAAAAGCATTAACCAGCGGCCCAAACCCGCCCGCAAAAGCCCACCCCGCCCAACCCACTATCCCAGCCAGCGAAGCCGGCGTCACCAGTCCCTTCGCATCAAGAAAGTTGACCAAATCCACAGTCTGGACCCCTCCGCCAATAACGACCGTCTTCTCATCATCAGCGAGCTCAATGCTGTTCAGCTCTCGAATGTCGAGAATCACAGCGTCCGGTACGATAGAGCGCCCGAATAAGTCGTGGCCGCCTGATCGGACGGCCAGAGAGATGCTGTGAGCGACGCAGAACTTGACGATGGTGGATACATCTAAGGCGTTCGTGGGGCGGATGAGGGCGAGGGGTTCGTTGCTGGCGTACTTGAGGTTCCAGACTGATTTCAGGACTTGGAAATGTGGGGAGGCGCGGGTGTAGATTTTGAGGGCTGGGTTGGAGGATATTAGGGGTTGTAGGCTTGGTGGGGGGCTTGGACCGATGTCAAGGACGGGATTGAAGTCCATGGTTTTGAAGAGGTTGGGAGTGGCTGACATTTTGGTTGATGAGGGCGTTGGTTAGGGTGAAGCGAGAGGGTTAGTTACAAATATGATGAAAGGTCCATTGAGAAAATATCTAAAGGCTATTAGGAACATATTTATATGACTATCACACTCTTTTTTTGGATGTTGACACAAAGTCCAATACTGTGCCACTCTAAAGGGAGCAGGTATTCGGTAGCTGAGAGCAGCTCGTGCATTTCAGCCAATGAAGCGACGAGATCTACCTAAGCGATTGGCTATGTAAAATCCCGATGGGACAGAAGAAAAACATGGGGATTTCCATGCCTCACGTCAGCATTTCAACTCCCCCACCCTCTTTCATACCCAATGTACGCGCACGTCGTTGCAAAAAGGATCAAACTCAAGCTAACTATTTCTAAAAAGAACAACATATTATGTACGAACGTTGAGCTTTGTTGACGTGTTAGCAGTCCCTTGAAGCGAGCATGTTGATGGAGAAATCTCAGTTTCCTAGATATGCCAGAGGATGCTAGAAGGGTCAACATATGCCCACAAGAACTGAGCAGTTTGTAGTGCGAGTTTAGATACCACGTTGGGATGGATATAAACAAAGCTGCATAGAACAGTGCAAAGTAGTGATGCATGCTTAGTACCGAAAACCCTGCGAAATTTTCACTCTCACTGGAGCAACGCGTTTGAGGTTATGTCTTGACATTGATGTTGAAATGTGCCTCTTCAGTTCCGCGAGGAATGATTGTGAGAAATTGACGATTGGTCGTAAGTTCATGCCAGCAGATACTCATTTCTATTCCTCACACAGTTCGCTTATCTTGTATCAAAGCGATCAATTTTCAAGCAGTATTTTGGAATAGCATCATGTATTATGTAATACAATAAAGAGGAGGTAAGTATAGGCCTGGATGGATTTCCTCGTCCGGAATTCCACGCTCCTAGCCGTGTTCGACCTATCTTGATGTCTGCTGTGTATGCACCATGGGAAACCTTAAGATGCTAGGACCGTTCAATTATGGACTGCCTTATAGATCCCCTTAAACATGCAGAAAGAAAAGCTGTAAGTCAGTCTCAAGTCGATGGTGTTGCATCCAAGTCTAGCATGTCATTATCATTAAATTATGTGGCAGACCGCAAACTCATCCTGCCTGCAAAAGAGATCAACCACGGTGTTAGCTGTTTGTATTTTTCGACAGACTGAGTCAAGGTAATCCAAAGTAATATCACAATAGCTTACATATCATTGCAATAACAACTACCTCATAAATTTGAGCGAAAAGTGTGGTAATTCGAGGAGGCTGTCGAAGCAAGTCACTGAAAGTCACGTGCTCGTAGGGACAAACTCCAGCAAGGTTTCACATGAGCCCTTTCATCCCTTTGAAACAAGAACGAACAGTAGAGAACACCGGCATCCGGCAGAAAGAGGGCACAGGATGGCCTTAGAGGCTCGAAGTCCCGGTCGCGAGCTTCCCAAAAAAATCGGAAAAGGTTGCAAACGTAAACTCACTTAGCCTCTACGAGCCGGATTCAGCAAAAAGGCTTTGTTTGAAAGTTTTTCCTATGAAGAATGCACTCTAATGATGATTAAAGGGATCTGTAAAAGATAATATGGAGTGGGTACGAGCTAAGCCTCTTTGTGAGGAATAGTGAAGCTCGTTCCGGCGTGTTTATGTTGAAACTACCAGGATAATCTGGCCATCTGCCAGAGCGGGGCCAATTGCACAGGCTATGTTGGAAATTGAGGTATGTGAGGCACCTAAGCTCTCAAAGAAGACTGCCTGCCGACTCAGAAAAAATCTTTTCCAGGTATGAATAGCGGTTCACCTGGAATGCTGATTTCTTGGACTCGAGAACAAAGACACCACCTATCATTTATATCTCTGCTCTGGTATTCCGTCGAGGGGTTGGTGAACTAATCCTTGTCAAGCCTCCTCAGAGTTGAATTTCAGGTAGAATTTCCACAAGTTTATTTCCATCACATACCGTCAAGTGTCACAATGGACCCAGACCCCAAGCATCCAGAGAATCATGTCAAAGATATTATTTTTCTGCCGAAACCAATAAGACTATCTGAATTTAACGAGAGTCAGCTGGACAAGTTGAATAAAGTCAAACCCTGGCTTGAAACTTCAGAAGGGGTTGTGGAGGAAACAGTCGAGTTATGTCGCTCCTGCGGTTGGCATTCTAAGCACGAGCTCTTGTCGGCATACGTATCGCGGGTCAGGATAATGTATACAAACGCGAATAGAGGAATGTGGACTCTGGTATGTAACTTGCAAGCATGAGATTTCCCCTGAATTCTTGTCCTACCATCCAATTGACGTCGTCGAGTCCTCCCAAACATATGGTGTTCAGAGCCAGTGTTGACACGCTCTTTAACCTAGGGTGGGTCGCAGTGGATACTTATTGATCAACCAAATGACCCTGACACCCTCGGAAACGATTTCATGACCCAAGACTTTTTACGGAATCAACCTGGTTGCAAAATTCCGCTTCTAAAAGAGATGAGATGCATCAGTCAACCTACAGACAAAACAAATTTCATTTTGATGTCTCGAGCACAGGGAGTAACCTTGCAATCCATCTGGGTATGATTATCGCTCGTCTGAGCCCTTCATTTTAAACATACGAACTTTCATTTGACAGGGACCACAGGAAGAATTATCCAGCGACCAGAAATTGTCATA
This sequence comes from Cadophora gregata, assembly GCF_030347475.1. Taxonomy (NCBI): domain Eukaryota; kingdom Fungi; phylum Ascomycota; class Leotiomycetes; order Helotiales; family Ploettnerulaceae; genus Cadophora; species Cadophora gregata. The sequence goes on along the minus strand of NW_026695932.1, from coordinate 411,507 downwards.
CTCGAAACAAGTTGCTGATGTCATCAAGGAACTCAGAACATATACTTCGCCCGTTCCACAAAAGGTTGATGGTACGCCATTGGATGATTTTATCATAGGATTTTGTTATCCGATGGTACCGCATTGTAAAAAGATAGGATCCACTGGGAAAACCTGGATTGACAACTTAGCTGAAGAGCTTCGACATGGGCTGGCTATAGAACACGACACCAACGATCCTGCGATCATTGATGAAAAGTTTCGAGATCTCAGAGAAAATTTCCCAAATCAAGAACCATATGTTCTTAGTCACCTAGATCTCCATGCTAGTAATATCATGGTAAAGGACGGGAAGATAGAAGCAATACTTGACTGGGAGTACGCTGGATATTACCCTTGGTGGGTTGAGCGATACCGTAGTTACGCCGCTGGGGACGACGTAAAAGATGAGTTGTTCGAGCCAATATGGGCGAACGAGACTAGTCTTAATGTCGAAATGGATCGCAGCGAGTGGGATGCCTACACAAATAAGATTGGTGAAGTAATTGGATTGTACTCGCGTTGTCCGAGAGAACATCCAGAATATGACGGATGTTGGCAACGACCAGCGTTTTGTGAGTGTAGACCATTCGGAGGCTTCATCAGACTAGAACATCTTGGGGGACCAACGGGGCATCGTATCGCGGGCAAAAGTTTGACAACAGAAGGGGGCACGAACCTAAATGAATCAGAGGAAGAAGGCCTGAGATCTTAGGGTAAAGGTGTGCTTCAGTGAGATGATAGCATTGAGGAAATCTGGATGGAACTTCTGGTCATTGTGGTTTGTTTCAGGCTAGTAATTGGCTATCATAGTACCTTACAAATTCGTCGAATATGTATGCTTTAAGTGATCGGAAATGAAGCGAGAGCCGCCGAGAAAACATGCCGTTCTCTCGAGTAAGGATAGACGTAGAATATTATTACAAAAACACTCTTCGGTGTGGTTTTCGACGTCTAATTCAAAATCCGCCTGTAATTACAACGTATAAAATACCGAAGAAAAACAGCGTACAGGCTGAAATTAAGCTGAACTAAGGTGGGAATCGTGCCAAGGGCAAAGCGAGGTGTGTATAGAGACAATTTCAAAGGGGCGCTGAACGCTGAGCCTTGCTTAGCCTCACTTACGTTACTTTATTAAGTTTATAAGGGCAGTCTTCGATGTTAACGTCGAAAAGTGCTTTTGTAGGCCATGCTGAACGCAAAGGAAATCCCATTCCAGCTAGAATGCGTAGAATATGGAATTCACATTGACTAACAGAGTGCTTTAATGTCTTCACATTCAAGCGTCAGGTAATGGCACCAATCTTTCATACTCTCTCAAACTACCCAAATACCGAGCCTTTCAGGGCTTAACGGCAGCCACGAATACGATGGTCAGCCCGGACATAGCCTACCACCAGTGATCCGTGACCGAGGCGACTGTTGAACAATGATCTCAGCAGAAAATCGAAACAACAAGAAGGCATATCACGTCTCAAGGAAGAACGACAAGCATTATTTTAGCTGATGAGGAGTATTATTCCATCTCTGGGTGCTAACGTTCTTCTCGTTCAGCTTCGGTCCTCCAGAGCCACCGATAAGTGACGTTCGAAGTTGGACGAGTCTCCGGACTTCACGAACAGTGAAAAACGCGAATTACGCGAGTTACTTGTGGTTCAAGGACGTGGAACGGCAGTAATCCACGACTTACGTCAGAACTAGACGCACGTCCACAGGGAAGGTATGATTTCTTTTATCCCCCAAACCCCTCAACACCCTTTTCCAGGGAACAGTGCTGATGCCGGGCGCGAAGGCTGCCTGGACGACAACGTCGCTCACAAACTTCACACAAATTTCAGCGTTCTTCGCGTAATTTCAGGGTTTCGCTACATGCTGTGTGCACTGCCATAAAAAGTGTGTTCCGTTCGGCAGTCCACCAGGTCGAGGGGATAATGTTCAAGTGGCTGGCTCTCCTCCGTTCATTGTGTCTGGACATTCTGCGGCTTTCCCTAAATGACAGAAGTGTGCGTGATGGATGTCATATCCAAGAAATCTCCACTTGCGAGGCTTGAACTGTTCAAGGAAAGGAAAGTCATGTTACATTCTTGTATTTTGCATGCCTCGACCGGTGAAGGCAGGTCGAGAGTAGGTAACATAATGCAGAGCTTCTAGTGCTCTCCATGCCTCACAAATTAAGCTCTATTCTTCGGCTGCGTCACGGGCGCGGGGAATTTTCGCCTCCGTCCCCCGCCCCGCCCCGCCCCGCCCGGCCTCTTTTTGGTGCTTTGGGACCCACGGAGGGGGAAATCCCCGTGCAAGGATAAATTTCTACAATTCTTGTATAACTTAGAGAAATATATCAATATTGTGTATAAATTAAGCATTTCTTGTATAAAGATGTATAATCCCCCCGGCGGGGGATGTCAAAAAAACCCGCGGGTCCCCAACAGGTGGGGGGGTTCGAGCTATCCCCCACCCGCGAGGCTCTATGCTGCAGCTTATCTACCTACCTTAGAGGCGAAATGAGGCCAAAACCCAGTGACAATACAGCGCTTCACCAAGTGGATAGTTGCACGGCTGTCTAGCGCGTGTCAACTTTTTAAGGGGTTGTCAATGGAGAGTCTACCGAGAGTCTACCGACTATCAAGCGAGGGGGTGCGGTTACTGTTAACTTAGCGCTGTATTGTCCCTTGGTCTCGGCCGCATCTTTCCTTTAAGGTAGGTACTGTACTCTAGTGCGTTGGGCAATCATGTGACACTTGGATCACATGAAGTCAACAAGACAAAGGCTTCGAGGTTTCAATGTGTGCTTGCTTATATTACATTCGTGGAGATTCCTCCTCCGTAAAATCTCATAAAGTTGTTTAAATTTTCTCATTTCGATCTAATCAAAATTTTAGCATCCTCTGTCACAGGACGAGACGCTATCATATACCCATCAGGTCGGCGAAATTACCAATGAGCCCAGAAAGTTTACTTCACTTGTCGCTCGGAAGGTTGATGGTACTCCGTTGGATGACATTATTCTGGGATTCTGTTTTGATACCTAGAGAACCATTCTGCAAGAAAATCGGAGCCACAGGGCATGAGTGGCTCGATAACTTGTCTGAGGAGATACATGATGGGCTTGCCAAGACTCACCAGACCAACAATCCAGTATTGATGGAGAGAAAGTTGCAAGAACTTAAAAGTCGATTTCCAGACCAGGGACCTTACGTCCTCACTCATACGGATCTATCTCCAGCTAACGTTATGATAAAGGATGGTGAGATTGAGGCAATCATTGATTGGGAATGGGCAGGCTATTATCCTTGGTGGGTGGAGCGGTTCCGTTCTGTGGGTTTCGAAGATACTCAAAGAGAGTTGTTCGCTCCACTCTGGGATAGTACTGATGGTGAAATGAAGCAGAATGATTTCAAAGCCTGGCTGGAACCAGTTCATGAGGTTGGGGACCTATTTAGGAGATGGATAACAGAGCATCTCGGCCGCGACGGATTCTGGAGGCGTCGTGCTTTTTGTAAATGCTAGCGATACGGGGGTGTAGTCCATATAGGAGCGTTTGGTCAGCCAACTGGGCACAGGGTCATCAAAAAAGGCTATGACCCTGAAGAGGAAGCTTGCAGAAATCAATTCTTAATCCCAATTGATGGTGAATAAATGGGGCAGCAAAGCACCTCGGCCTAGAGATTTTGGGATGGACGAAGAGGGGGAAATTGTCTTAATGAACTGGAGCCTCCATAATTTATTTCGCAAACCCAAAGTTTTATAGCAGTTCCTACAAAAGCACCTGGAGCATGACTACGGAGTTTGATCCTGTTTTTAATTACCAAGCGACCGTAACTTCCTCCCGAATTATCAGCCGCAGTCCCTCTCGCTCAGCTCCCAATGCTCGGCTAGCAGACAAACAAAAAGAGACCCTCAACTACAGCACATGATGAAAATCCCCTAGTGACTAGCATTTCTGTCTAGCACAAGCTCAAACGCCGGTGAAAATCAACTTCAGACATTTGCGGACGCCATGCCTACTGCGTTTTCTGCCTCAAGCCTGGCGACCTCCAGTCTGCCTGCCTCCAGCCTGGCTACCTCTAATCTGGCCGCCTCCAGACTGGCCGCCCCGAGACTGGCCGACTCCAGCCTGCCTGCCTCCAGTCTGGCTACTTCCAGTCTGGCTACCTCCACTGCCTGTATCCAATCAGTAACATATCCGAAACGGAATAGGAAGACTGAGAATACTCACTTCCTGCTACCTGGGAAGTGTTATGGTTATCATGGAGGCAATTGATGAAATCATGTTTGTCCCTCGGGGTGACCTTTGCCCAATCTTCTGTCTCGACTGGAGTGTGGACCTGAGTGTTGACCTGAGTGCTGGCCTTCTTGGACGAGAAAGTTGGAGTACGACGTGCCAAAACCGAATCATTGGATGGATATCGAACAAGGAGATATTTATCACCTCTATTGGAAACGTGAATGGCGAACGCGTTCTGTCCGTGTCGCTGTTCGAACTCCTCCACGGCTCTTGGCAGGAACCAGTCTGGAAATCGATCGGCCCGTGGGATTTCGTTCCCAAATTGATAGACGTCCCACTGTAGAGCTCCACCGCCAGAGCCTTTGGCAGGAGTAGTCACACCTCCACAATTGCCACAGGTCGAGGCTCTAGACATTTCTTGGCTAGAACAGAACCGGCATCGGACCACGAGTGTCTTAGGGGGAATCCACAATGCGGGAGCAGACATTGTTGATGAAGCTTTGTGGAGTCGTTCTTGTTTGAATTGCAGGTGGGAGAGGGTGGTAAGGGAGGGAAGTGATGTGATGAGGTTCCTGTTTTTCTGCCCACATCCATTCGCATCTCAATACTTATGCTATTCAGAACAAAGGAAAGCATCATGTGGTTTCAATTGTCGCCCACCACATTCCCTTCCAACAGGATTGAAATCCCTCAGCTGATGATGCGGATGTGTTTGAACCTTGAAACTTGTCAGTCAGGCACGATGCTCGCGCCCATGATAGAGGGCCTTTGCTTGGACCCTGGTTGATTTTGTCCCAAGCAGAGCTCTGCTTCAGGCGGTCAGGTCCGTACAGTCACGAAAGTTTCAATTTCCTTTGTAAACAATCAAGCGAAGCAAGCCACTACCAGGGTTGATTGGATGGCTCGGGCACTGACATCCACCCATCCAACGGGTACTGACATCCACATACTCATCAGAGTGTTCTAGAATCTCAAAATGGCTGACGCCACAGGTCATGGGCGCGGTACCAGGAACCTGAAAATGTTTGAGAATCGATGCAGTCTCCCGCACACCACAAGCAGCGAGCAAGCCCCCAGAAGCAGGTCACCAACTCATCACCAAATCCATCACAAGAGGCATTTACAGCAAAGCGGTCGCAAAAGTCACAGCGACCGCGACCGCCAACACATTCCCACCCACCACAAAGTTTCCAGCTGCGCCACCACCCTCTCCAGAAAACTGTTTCTCAAACGGATCTCTGAAGTTCCCCACATCCGCTTCCGAAACATTAACCACAATAACCTCCCCATCCATAATTGCTCTCGGATTCGTGCCCGTAGTATGATAAACAGGAGCACACGCCTCCAGCACCACCCCATCCGTCAGATTCCCAGTACAGTTTGACATGGTGCCCACAAAACACCGTTTCAGCGTCGTGAAGTTCAGGTACGCGGATGTACCGGGCTCGATAGCCTCCCAAGTATTGACAGAGGCAATGACGCTGTTGTTCCAGGGCTCGCCGTTCAGCGATGCATTGACGGCTGTCTTGACGATGGATTCGAGGAAGCAGGCTGGGCCGTCCGGCGTGTTCCAGCAGCTGTCGCGGAGGCTCGTGACGTTTTTGCTGTATTGCACTTGGATGTCTCCGTCGGCGTTTAGAGCGCAGTAATGAGACTCATTGTTCCGTGGGGCGCATGTTGAGGCTCCCGAGATGCGTTCTGGTGGGCCGTACACGTAGTAGGCGGGTTGTTGATCCCACGAGAAGACGGTGCAGTTATTTGCGGAAACAACTTGGGCATGGACAGTCGCAATGGACAGGAGCGCAGAAAGTTTGGCTATGTTGTTGGCCCTCATGTTGATTTCGTGAAAAGCAGATTGATGTATTGGTGTAATATTTGGAGTAAGTGGTGACAGTGACCGATGATTAGAAATGAAGGCAGGACAGGCCAGTTAAATACTTAAATCTCAGCGAAAGGACAACAACTTTTAGGACACAAAAACAACGTGTTGGTTACCACGTTACTTAAATAAGCACAGGAACCAACAAAGTAATTGTAATGATGCGGTTCTGCTTAAGCGAGAAACCAACACGAAGCGCCTAATTGCATGCGCCGCTGCCAAGACATAATACCCACGGCAAATTCGGAACGGTTTTCTAAAGATCTACCGAGCCAAGAAGATCCTCTCCTTATCCATTGCATTGACTGGCCTACAGAAGTCTAAGGTTCTACTCGTTTGTGCCTTCTTGGAAAAAGGTCGTACTCGAAGTTGAACAATGACGGGAGCCAAGGGACTAGGTGGAGACTTGGGGGTTCACCTCGCTTAAATATCAGCCGGACAACATGACATTTACGTGATTGGCGATCACCTAGGTAGCGAGGATTGACGTGAAGGGAAATATGTAACGTCTCTAATGTGACAGACAAACGAACCTCACTTGAGTACACAGAAGAAGGAATAAACTTGCATTCCAGAATCTGATTGCCTGGCCCGGACTTTGACACAATGGGATTTGACATTGAAGACAGTAGACACCGGTTACAACTTGAAGGCTTCAAGGTATTGATACAAGGAAAAATCGATTATTACGGAAGGAAAACAATTATATCATCATCCAAATCAGGACCTCACCAGCACTGGAATAAAATTTCAAAGTAAGAAAACTTAAACATGCAATCATTTACTCTAAAACACTAGAATGATCCAAACTCACGTTCCCACCCACGACGTGAAGTTCTTCAAACATCAGTCCGTTACAAGAAGTCAAAGTGGGGTGAGAATTTGCAGAAAGTAGTTACACTCAAACTCGTGCCCAGCCAATTGACCGAACAAGCTTTATTAAGTAGGATCGCAGGTTCCGAATTCAAGTTGGCAGCCGAGGAGGCGGCGACAGTAAAGGGATTCACCGCCACTTCACATCACATATATTAGCAAAGACTTCTAACATCAAATGAGGCGAGACGAGAAGCGCCGGCTTCGAAGACTGCAAAGAATGTAGGACCGAGAGATGTCGTGAACTGCGATGGGATGAACATACCAATACCCAAAACGCGAACAACAAGGTCCATCCGCCCATCCAGTGCAGGAGAACCCATTGCCACAGGTTCCATCTCTAGTTGTTGGTAGACCACCTGGTGTCGGCGTCGGTGTAGGAGTTGGCGTCGGTCGAGTCGAAGATGAGGTTGTCGATGTTGTAGTTCCAACTGGTGGTGTTGAGGAGCTGGAGCTGGATCTAGTGGACGTTGTCGATGTTGTCGACCTGGTCGTTGATGTAGTAGGGGTTATGACGCTTGTTGACGAAGTGGTAGGAAGAATTACAGTCGTTGATGAAGTGGTCGGTAGGATCACAGTCGTGGAGGATGAGGATACACCGCCACCACTGCACGAACCGAAGAGAGGATTGCATCCATTCCCGCAGTACTCGGCTGAGTTACCACAATACCAATATGGAGAACAGCATTGTCCGAAGCCTGATCCAGTACATACTGTGTTGTTACCACACATACCGTTTGTCGAGATAATAGTTCCGGACGGCAAAGGTGGACCCGTCGAGGTACTGGATGTTGTTGGAACTATCACTGACGTCGAAGACGAAGTCGTACTGGTCCTCGAAGATGTACTGGACGTCGAAGACGTAGTTGGCGGCAGTACAGTTGATGTGCTACTCGTAGTTGGGGTAGGCGTAGGTGTTGGCGTGGGTGGTACAGAGGTCGTCGGAAGAGGCTCCCCTTCACACCAACCATACGCCGGCTGACAGCTAGCAATCTGAGAGCAATGATCCTGACCCAGACCACAGTACCCGAAGAACGAGCAACATTGATCATTTGAACAAATCTGTCCACCAAAATCTGGCCCACAGCGTCCAGCTTGTTGTCGCCGAGTCAAATCCGGGCGCGTGTAGTTTGCTTTACTGGGAGGTTGGTATGAAACCATGATGTCAGGGATGAGCTGGGATCCATCGATAACATCGGCCTCCAAAGAGGAGCAAATACTGCCTAAGGGATAGAGAGATGCCAATAAGCAGGTAGATATCCAGCGCATTGATGGCATTGCAAGATTATTGGTCAAACGAGACGGCAAATTAAACAGCAAACGAAAACACGAATAAGGCTTCAGTAAAAGGAGCGTTAGGGCAAGGGCTGAGTCGAACAACAAATATATACAGAAGTACAGCGTGCCCGACAAATCATTGAGATGGGACTGAGCATTAAATAGATCCAGGATGGTGCTCGAAGTCCAATATCGTGATCCCAAGCCGGGATTATGGTTATTTGTTGTTCCTAAAAGAGCTTCTAGAGGGAGTGACGCCCTTGAGCCAAATTCCGGATTATATTCTCATCCGGGGAGGTGTTTGGGAGAATGATCAGAAGAGGCTAAACGAGGTTGTGGGGTGCTGGTGTACCGGTAGTTGGTATTAACAAAAATGCAACCACCTAATTGATTCGGATGAACATGGCCACGTAAGTGAAGCAGCTCTCGACAAATCCGTATCGTATAACAAATATTGGTTCTGGGTTTCAACCTTGGCACTCCTCCGGCTCCGGTTGTTATGGTTAATCTGATGGGTGATTTGAACCGCAAGCGATTCTGGACGACTTCCTTCACGAAAAGAGATGGCTGTCTGCAACCAAATTGAAAGATAACATTAGCAGGTCAATTTAGCAATAGCACAATGAAACATATGGGTATCATAGAAAATACAAGTGCGCCACAAACTCCAAGGTATCCGGGCACATATTGTGTGAAAGTGCACCGAGATCGTATCCTCTCACAGAAATTGCCCCTCTTCTTGCCAACTCTTTAAGCAACAGGCAAACGCACGAATAGTCTCAACCTCCTGGAAATATTCCGCTAGGTCGCAGTAGCCGCCGTCTCTGCTTGAGACTTACGTGCTTTCTTGGTGGCCCCTTTAGCCTTCTTCTCGACTTTCTTTTCCTTGGTACCGGAACTTGCACTAGAAACCTGTATTTTTGTCAATCTCGCATCTCCCGGCTGTGCCAACCAATAAACAGTACCTTTGGTTCTCTTGATTTCGTCAGCTCCTTGACCACAAAGGCTTCGAATGCCCGGATCTCAGCATCGCTGGCATCTTCTGGTTTGATTTTACAGTTATCACTGGTCGAGTTTTCAACTGTGACTGTTTCGAGACCCCGCATACTCATCAGGTTATCAAAGCCACTGGTCTTGTTAAATTTGGCAACTGCGGGCTCATTCTGATGCAGGAATTGGCGTGACGATCCAGGTCGGGTGGGAGAGTACACACAATACTTTGACAATACAAGATGAAAGACCGTAAGTTTCTCGAATTCCTGGAAGCTCCGAAGGGTGTTTGCGTCTTTGATCTTAAATCCCCACCAGGCCCAGGTGATCTCTTGGATATTCGCCGTCAACTTTGGAAGTAGAGGCTTGAGCTGCCTGCAGATGTCATGGATTCGGAAGTGGTTCCGCCAGAAAATGCCAGAGGATTCTTCGTAGATCTGTCGACATGTGCCTCTCAGTTGGATACCCGGAAGAATGCTCTCTGCGCAGTATTTCCAGCTTCCAATATGAAGCTTATCGTTAGCACGCACAGTGAGATCGTAGATGGTGAGTCGAAGCTCTAGTGGCAACTTCAGAAATCTGAATATTCTCAAATCTGACGATCAGTTAGCGGCATTGGGCCGGGACGAGACTATGTTCGTCCGAGGTAGAACGACAATTCTTTGATGATGTTGAGATTAGATGAATTTAGCTTACTGGCACTGCTCAGAACTTGGCCAATCTTCAGTTCGGAGTCCTTCCAAGACTTCTCGACATCTTCCAAGGCCCGCATTCTGCCGCCAGTCTCGTCAGCGAGAACCAGACGACCAACCTCCTTGCTTCCGAACAGCTCCGCACTAGCTGAGTTGAGGTTTACAATCTCGTAGCTGCCATCTTCGATTTTGCGAATGACACAATGGCCTTCTGTCAGAGCTGTGGTAGTCTCAAATGATTGAAAGATTGCTGGCGCAGCCTTCATTGGGTCAAGCATGCTTTGCGACGGCTCATCGACAGCCTGCTCTCGGGATGTAGTCTTCTTTGCAGGTACCTTGGGCTTGGCCTTTATTGCTCTGCGTGTTGTGACCGGCATGGTTGAGGAGAAATGCACGCGAGGCTGGCGGAGGCAAATCAGATCAGAACGGAATCAAAACGCCGGCACCAGGCAATGATGACAGACAATGACGTTCAATTGCGGCTGGGACGGTGAGATATTCAGCGTTGCCCACCGAGCCGATATCAAATGGACGTTTCGGTCAGGTCAAGAAGCCGAGAAGGTGAGATAGACAGGATGACCTACCTACACACAGGTAGGGTTGTCATGAAGGTGGAAGGCTCGGGAGGAGGAGAGGGTGGGGCCGGAGCTTCCAAGCAAGCAGTCGCGCTACCTGCACGTGCCATCCGCTCGTATCTTGTATCTTGACCCAGGAGTCGATCTGAAATGCCACAAGACCAGACCTTAGCTTACTGCAGAGTCGCATCTCAAGTGCCACAAACATTATTTCGCTTAGAAGGGGGGAGGAAAGGGGGACAGAAATAATCTTCGTGGCTTACTGACATTCCCATCAGCTGAAACCGAAGTGACCTCAATGCTTCTCTTCGCATTCTGAGTCAAGAAGTCTACCGCGATGTTGGAATAACCAAGATGGAGCAGGATGCTCTGTTCGTTCCAGGTTTTGGTTCCCACATCATTTATACAAGGGGAAATAAAAGATCGGAACAGCACAACAATGAATACATGCGTCCCTATCATATATCCATGCACTATGGCATATATCGAAGAGGTATCGCTTGCCAAAACCACTTGTCAAGAGGTAACGATCATGCTGTCTGGTTGCGACTTCTACTGCGTCAGACTGAGTCTCGTCTCTGATCATTCTGCTCGAATATAGAGGATGCACGAATTAACGTGTGTGGAGCATGTCTATGAAGACTGAGCTCCTACGTGGAACCCATGCTTGATGTTACTTCGTTCTCACCAGCCCAATGGTCAATCGGTCCTCGGCATATTTGAGTCGAGCGAAAGGTCGATCAACTTGACGTAAAGGGCCTGTGGGGTAAGCTGACGATGATCAGTTCAGAGGCACAGCACAATACAAAACCAGCCCAAATCCAGACTTATATATCTCACCGATATCAGGAACTTCTTGAGTTGCATCATAACTCCAAACTAAAAACAGAAATCAATCAGGAGAGATGTCTTGCGAAAACCCCAAAATCGCAGAAGACCCAACTCATTCACCCGACGGTCGTCCCCTTGCACGGGTCCAATATGTCGAGCCAGACACCAGTGTCGACCCGTGGAAATGTAATTACTTCGGCATCCCTGTCGCAAAAGAAGTAATCCACTTCGTCCAACCCCTAACCGATCTCCGTCCTTCCATCTTCACCCCTTCAAATCCATACCAGCTCTCCACCCATGCCTTCACAGCACTTAAGCACAAATCCGCGCTGGACATCGCAGGAGGAGAAGCTTATGACCAAGTCAAAGCCTACGATGTGCTTATCCCAGAGATCAAAGACATTTTGAAATCCGTCACAGGCGCAAAGACAGTCCATGTTCTTGGACTGGGTATGCGGTTGAAGGAAGCGGATCCAGATACCAAGCCTCTCCGTGAGCGTGATCCTAATGCTCCTCCTGAGCGATGCGGCATTGACCTCCCTGTCAAAACGATGGATATGACAGTGCCGTACATGGGAGGATATGAAGGCGGCAATAAAATTGGACCAGCACGCTCAATCCATATCGATTATTCACCCGACGGTGCAAGACAGATCCTGAGGAATGTACGTGGCGATGTCATCGCTGACACCAAAGACATCGTTGAAGGTGAAGATGCAGCGGTGGCGGAAGGCAAAGACATCGCGTTCTACTCCGGACGACGCTACGCCATGTTCTCGGTCTGGCGGGCGTTGAAGAAAGTCGATCGGGATCCGGTGGCGATCTGTGATCCCAACAGCATCAATTTTGAAAGGGATCTAGTGGAGCATGTCAACAAACAGCTTAGCGATAGGCGGGGTGATTATCTGGCTGGACTGTCGATGTTAACAGGCAATCATGCGGAAAGCCAGAAGTGGTATTGGATCAGTGAACAGGATGTTGATGAGGTTTTTGTGTTGCAGTTTTATGATAGCTACGCGATTAGGGAGGGAAGGCCATGGGGTGCGCCGCATGGAGGTGTCACCCTTGTTGGAAAGGAGGAAGGTGAGCCGAGACATAGCGTCGAGGCAAGATGTATTGCCGTCTGGTAAAGTAAAAATAGTATATAATGAAATGAGATTGTTCTGTTTGCGTTCGAATATGACAGCAGAGTACTTTCTCGCTTAGTCACAGAGTCTCGGTCGTTCCTTCCTCCCTCCCGTCAACAAGGACGCACTCGCTTTGCAGTCGCCAAACGATCTCACAGAAATTTCTGCTCGATCATTCAAAATCAACTTCCGTTCTCATGAAAACATCTTGACGTCTTCCTCCAGCCATCTCAAAACATCCTTCATCTAAAATCTCTATCGCGGAAATTTACAGATTCACCTTGCAACAATGACCCGAAGAAAGCGCCACGCGGTCGAAGAGCCTGATCATTTCAATGACCCTCACGAAAGCACACGCAAGTATATCAAAGCCGAAGCAGGAGACGAGACTCCTCATGCTCCAGATCCTTCGTACCCTGCCGTCATCTTGTCGGGCTTTACGTGGAATATGGATGTCGATGCACGAGTAAGCCTTCCTTTCACTACTCCTTGACCCCCTATTCAGGCTCTATTGACACGATACTGACACTGAAATGCAGATCTCACGAGCATTGGAGATATATAAACCATTGTTTCTTGAGGTGTCACTTGAGCTGCCTGCTCATGAGAAGCTCGCCATTAAGAACCAGTATGGGATCCAGACCGATTTCGTCAAGGTGGTTTGCGGTAGTGCAGAGGATCAGGAAAAGATGGCGAACGACCTTAATCATGCCAGGTACACGTGGACGAATCCTCATCTTGAGGTGAGAAAGGTAGATGGAATAGGTAGAATCAATGGTGTTAAAGGTTGCTTACCTTGCATAAGATTTCTGGAGGAAGTTTTTGCTAACAGGCTTTATAGCAAATTCGCAGCAACCGCGAGAGTCTTGTAACCTAAACACCGCATCGATACTCAATCCCGAACAAGAGAGACGAGAAGCACAAGCCAAGGTGTGGATTAAGCTTGCCGAAGCCATTACTAATGCACGAACGCACCTCTTTGGCGACGATCTCGATACATTCGAAGCTCTGATTGCCAAACCCATACCTGGAGTCGACCCAATGGACAGAGTAAATAGCTGGATTCGTGGTGGTGCGCCTATTTCACAACCACAGAAACTGAAAACGGGTATTCAAAGAATCAAGGTCGATAATGCACGAGATGCTGGCGAGGACAAGGAGAATGTCACTATGGATGATGAGATGGCTGATATGGGCGTGACGTTCGGGCGGACTGATATGATTCCTTGGTGGTAAATACATGGCTGAGGCGGAACTTGCTGTTAAGTAGGTGTTCTGTGAGACTTGACAAAGGATGTCAAATGACAATGGTCGGAGGACAGATTTCATGTTCGATCTTCGCTATGTTGGGGTTATGTAGCCGGAGGTAACTGGTGGAGTTATCAGAGTGATCAGGCAGTTCACAACTCAGAGTGCGGTTTCAGTAAAGCCAGGGACTCTTCATGTCACTTTACTCACTTTGCACTCGCAAGTATCACAATCGTTCCCTCCGTATGGGGCCGGTTCTCAAATGCCCAAAGACTTTGAGAGCATCCTGAAGCAAATATTTTCCCAATCAGCACCTTAACCTTTCCCTTTCTCTATACCCTGGCCAATCTCCCCAAAAACCTGAGCCTACTAGTGGAAGCCACGAGATCTAAAGTCCCTACCAAAATCTTCAGGAAGTCTTGATTGGCGATTACTCTCATCAAAATCCTGATTACAGCGATAGGAGCAGAACACCTTGCATACATGAAGAGGATGTTTGATTTTGAGAAATTATTCTCGGAGTGCTTCAAGAGGTGTTGCTAAATCCCTTAACTTATCGACAACGACTGAATAGGTTTGTCCTTTTGTCTGTTGAGATGATATTGGGAATATAGACAAAATGAACGTGTTGTTCCCAAAGCATAAGGTACCAAGGTACGAGGACGCGAGACGTGAGGTGATGTGCATGATCACGTGATAATGATCCCTGCTAGTGCATTATCAATTGAGTAAATTTCCCCAGCAGCATGTTGAGGCTTCATTTGAACAGCTTCTAATTACACCACTACACGCCCAGGAATTACTTGGAATCTGGCAAGTTGGCATTGAGACTACGCGGGTACAGAGCCCGAGTCTCTTGACGGCCAATTGCCTTGTCTTTGACTCACGCCTGACCCTTTAAAACCTGGGCTTTACCCCCAAAGCCATCCTCCCGAGGTCGCTATGGCATCTCGAAGTGTGTCGCCTGGTGGTGCTCTCCTAAGGGCATCAAGAGTATTCTCACTTCCTCCTCCACTTCCACGGCCGATGGGCGAACTGTCATCAGCAGCAGTATTCAACTCCGACACTGCAACCCTCCCCCATCCGATCCACCAGACAATAACAACACCACCATCATCACTCGCCAGAGGAGACTGGGGATTCAAGAGACCACTACCTCTTCGATCGACTACGAAATCGTCTACTCCTTTCATACGAGTCGAGGCAATCGACACCTTCGAACACATCACGGAGTTCAATTCGTCGGCAGACCATTCGATAACTCTACAAAAATGGCAGGAAATGGGAGTGCCACTGACAACGGCCATACCGGACACAAACCGAGGAGACTTTAGGGCAGGTGAGGTCAGAAGTGTCTTCGAGAGCGGCCTTGACTCAACAGGGGACTCGAAAGGAAGTAATCTTGGGAAGGAAGACACGCGGTGGAAGTTCAAAGGCCCGTGGCTAGCAGGACAAACAGAAGGAGATTTCAACGCCTTTCTCACATCCGAGGTTCGCAAACGAAAGTCAGAATTCCAACAGTACTTAAGAACTGCATGCACACACGCCTTGACAGCAGAGGCCCGGCACTCCGCAGAAGGAGAAATGCCTCCCGCAATCGAGGAGAGCGAAATCACCGAAGCCCAATTCACAGAATTCGTAAAAGGGCTCCGAAACACCCGCGCGGAACTGTACAAGCACATCAGGGACTTTTTGGACCTCCCGCCCGCGCCGGCAAAGAAGGTGGATATCGAGCAACTCCTCCGGAACAACGGTGTCAACATCCCTGACAACAACGTCCTCCCACCCTCGAGATCTCCTTACGCAGAGACTGGCCCGCCCAAGACACATCCCTCAGCAGGCCTGTCCTACAGTCTCACGAACGCACATACCTACAACCATCCCGTCTGGGGCCCACAGAAGCATCCCGCACCAGTGCTGAGTCGCGTCGTGATGCCCAAGAACGCAGCAACAGGGCAATTCGGCGCCGCATTAGGTGTGGGCGGATTCGTGACCGAGCTACCAGCCGGCCAAAATTCTTTCAATCTCGGCGGCTCAGGCAGATACAGTAGGCAGACGAGAACCAAAGAGACGCCGGGCACGATCACCGTTGATCCAACGAAGGTCGGCGGTAGCAAGATGTGGGTACACCCCACCAAAGCACACGTCGATCCGAAGGGCCGTGTTGTCTTGACTGTTGAGTCTGGGGACCCAGAAGCTGTTGCCGTGCATCAGGGGACGACGGACCAGATCCCTGTTGTGGCGACGCCGAAACTCAGCTCGAGGACATATGGTATGGGTGCTGCGCCAACATTTGACAATATGGGATATAGAAGGAACACGGGGAGGGGGTATGGATTGGATCTTGGTGGGAAGTTGGAGGAGCAGCCAGTGAGGAGAGAGAAGCCTGGAAAGCAGGAGGATCCTTTTAGCCAGCTGACGGGGTTGATGTAAAGATAGAGTGGTATATGTAAAGACGAAGCACAGTATAGCCTTGGCGGACTAGATGTAGCATAGGAACGATTGTATATCACCACAATTTACCGAATATTCTCCTGGACCAATTTCGAGCACTTGGACTAGTTTCTATACTGAAAAATCTTGATACGCTCGTAAATAGGCGAGAGGCGAGACTATTTCTTTGGAAGCAGAGTAAAGGATTCAATTGCAATGCAGGCAGGACAATGCTATGCGTAACTCAACTAACTGTTCCCCTACAACCGCTCCTCACCACCCTTGCATCTTAATTCTCATCATCAAGCGACCGTCACGATCCTCCACTCCCACCATGTCTACATCAACCCCACCCACACTCCCATTCACCCCAATTTCAAAGACAACTGCCTCAATTAGGTCCCTGCCAGCCAACCCAACTCCTCGGCATAACCCTCCAAATCTTAACCTCACCACTCCTTAAATCATCCAACTTGAAGCTCTCCAGCTTAACCTTCTTACTCTCCCGTCCCTGCTCCCAAGCCCTAACCTTTTTCTTCGTACCATCCCATTCAGCTACGACACCCACGTGATCCGGCTTGCCGACTTCCATGCTGTATTTGGCGTGCATGGGTCCGTGCTTGCCTTGGAATTTGGTGTTGCGGAGCGTGATGATATCGCCAGGTCGGATCTCGTCGTTCTGTTGCGTCGAGGCGTTGGCAAGGTTGCTGTAGACAACGGCACCGTAAGCCCGACTTCCGATGGGCAGGAGGGCGTCAGAGAATGGCTTGAGCAGCTCCTGAATGAGGCCTTGCGGTGTTCCGTCTCCAACTACAGTTTCCTTTTTCGAATGGACAGCCTCGTATATGCGACGGCCGTATTGCTCATGGGCCTGCTCTAGTTGATCCTGGCGCTGTCGAGAAGGAGGTTGGTCATGTCTTTGCTCGAGTCTGACATCTTTAGGGTCCTGGGCGTCAAATTCCGCTGTGATGATTGTTTGAGAATAATCCTGGAACAGAACGGAAAGATGCTTGGTGACAATTGTCCTTCCCCCACGTCCACCAGTGCTTGATTCTTCAAAGTCAAACAGAATATCCCGTCTGCCTTGGAAGACCGGAGGAATACCTCGTGGTTGAGTCCACCAGAAGGAGTTTGGTGCAAGATCCACATCATTTGCGACAAAACCAGAGTCCATTGACATTCTTCCAAGCTCCACAGATCTTCTAGTTCCAGTTTGGGACCGTGAAACATCTAAGGATTGTCGAGGAGGAGGCCGACTTGCAGAGGGTGGAGGAGGGGGAACTGCTCTGTCTTGGGGAGGCGAAGCGAAGGACCTGGGTGGAGATGCGGAATAGAGATCATCTTCTGTATCAGCACGTGGAGGAGGCCCCGGTGGTGGGGGACCTGGCGGAGGAGGACCAGATGGAGCTGCAGACTTCGGAGCTGTATATTTATACGGATCATACTCATCGTCATCTTGCTCCCATGGTGCTGGCGCTTTTGTCGGTGGTGGGGGAGGAGGGGCAGCTCGAGGAATGTCCGTAGATTGCCGAGGTGGTGGCGGAGGTTGTGCTGGCAATGGCGGGGGAACTGCACGAGGAGCCGCTGTAGGTGGAAGGGGAGGTGGCGCAGATGTTGGTGAAGTGACAGGTGGGGATCGAATAGCAAGATTCTCATCCGGTTCTGCCGCCTTCAAAGCATCTTTGTGCGGTACGGTAGAGGCAATATCTGTATCATAATCACCCTCATATTCCGTAACTTCTTCCTCACTCTCCTCTTGTGGTACATCTTTAGTGGAGAGAGTATGTTGGTCACCAGTAGGAGTTCGGTTGATTCCAGGAGGTGGAGGAGGAGGAGCTCTATTTTGTGGCTGTGACGCAGGCGCCACACCAGGAATTGGAGGAGGAAGTCGGCTGTTACGCTTGTTTACTCCAGGCGTTGTAGGCGAGGATGGCGAAGCTTCAGACCCAAAGTACGATGCTCGCCTAGCGTTAGGCGACTTTGGAGAGCCTGGTCCTTCGACTGGTCTTGGCGGTGCTCTAGGAGTATCAAGAGGCTGAGGCACGGATGTCGACAGTTCCCTTGCGGACATCTCATCATCTGATTCAGATCCAGCACTTGGAGACATCGTCGTAGTCTCAGGGCGAGCTATTCATTTTAGTACGGGAAGATTTCATGGATCGTCGTACAACTTACATTCTTTAGGAACAGGCGGAGGAGCTGGTCTTCCGCCTGGTATCGGTGGAGCACCTGTCTCACGTTGTGGAACTGCTACATTTAGCTCGGAAAACCCCAATGTGGTGTAAATCTTACCTGGAGGTGGGGCAGATCTATCACTTGAAGGAACAACATCTTCAACGTCAGGTACCTCATCAGCAGGGCGAGAGGCAGAGATTGGAGTAGTTTCCTCGTCATGTGCATGGGGTTTATGTGTCTCCTCTGGGCTTCGGACCCGTGACAAACCTGGCAAAGGAACTGGAGGGGCAGCACGAGAAGTGGGGGATGATCCATCATCTGCTCCATATTCCCCTACATTCTTCTCACTCGCCCCTGTAGATTTCTTCTTTTTCGGTGGTAAAGGAGCAGGCATTGGCATACCACCACCAAACATGCCGTGCATACCCATCCCACCACTCATTTTGGCCATACGAGCTCTCAATTCCTCCTTTCTTCGTACCTCAGGGTCAATATCATCTTCCTCTTCTTCTTCCTCCTCCTCTTCGGCCTCACCTTCCTCCGAAGCTCCCTCTTCTTCTCCAACATCAGCCTCTCGGATTGGCGCAGTCGGAGCTCTAGCAAGTGGCGCGGGCTCTTTCTGTTTCGGCCTTTCATCGCTGTCATCTTTTCCAGTAGACATTTCCTCTGGTTCCTCCGTAGTCTCGCCAGCCCCAGACATATCTGCCTCATTGCCATCGCCAAATGACTGTCGAGGTTGGATCGAAGCTTTGCGTTTCTTTGGCTCCTCCCTCACAGAATCCATAGATGCCTTACCAGCTGTCTCTTCCGTATCATGTCTCTCCAAAGCACTGCCTTCATCGCCTTCAACTGGCTCGTGTGATTCAGTCCGCTTCTTAGCAGGACGTTTAGGCTTCTCCTTCTTCTGTGCCGCATCAGCATGTCGAGATGCCTGTTCCATCTGCTGCTTCTGCAGAAGTGCAATACGTTCCTTCAGGCTCGTTGGCTTTGGTTGCTCTTCTCCATCTCCCTCGGTCGATGTGGGGGCCAAACCCGCCCTTTCTGCTTGTTCCTGAGCCTCCGCTTGATGTGCTGCCACTTCAGGATCTTCTTCACGTCTGTATATCTTCTGTGGCGGAGGATCTCGAATGACAGGTACATATGCATTTTTGCTCGGTGGCGGGGCCACAAAGGGCTTTTTGATGAAGTTGTTCGATCCTCCTGAGCCCAATCCACCGGGCTTGAATGGTGCTGGAGGCGGAGCAGCTTTGTTGAATGCAGCAATGCGATCTCTGAAAGAACCACCACTTGGTTTCTCGGAAACTGGAGGCGGCGCAGAGGGCTTCGAAGCTGGGATCGGCTTGACGGCAGCAGGAGGTGGAGAGAATTCTGCTTGCTTTGGCGCAGGAGAACTCACAGCCTGCGGCTTAGGAATCGACGGAGGAGGCTCTCGTGCCACCGGTGGTTCATGAACTTCCTCGTGTTCTGGCTCGGGCTCAGGCTCAGGTTCGTGAACTGGCTGTGGAGGTGGAGACGGGGCGCGCGTCACTTCAGGCTCTGGCTCTGGTACATGTTCTGGCTCTTTCTTTGGACGCGGCGCACGATTTGGCCTCGGGGGTGCTGTAGGCTCATATTTCTCCACGAAGTTCTTGGGAAAGATGCCCTCCTGCAAGGTGCCAGAAGCGTCCTTGTATTCTCCAGCATACCAATCATCGTCTTCCACCGCTGTGACCGTGATTATCTGTCCATTCGGGAAATGAAGGTCGTCTTCATGAGGAGAGGTGTATTCGTATACGGCCTTGACTTTGAAAGGTAGGCTGGCCATTTTGGAGGCGTGTAACAGCAACTGCTATATTGCAATCTTGCTTGGCCTGGAGCCTACACAGTTGTTGACAGAAAGAGCCCGGAGGCTGCCCACAAGCTGGCGTTTCGAGTATTCGCAGATTAAGATCTGTACGAGGGTAGGTAGCAAATTCCGGAGTATTGGAAGGTGGTATAGGTCAGGGGCGAGGAGAGTTCGGGTTCGACGTGTCTGAGGTGGGGGGGTGGCTGTTGCTGAGGTCTGAATGTACGCCTAGTCTTGAAGTACGTCAGCGCATGAACTTCGTTGTGTGAAACAGCTTCAGACAGGATGGATAAATCAGAAGCTGGAACAACGTACTAGACGACTGTATTCAAGCGACGACGAGCATCAATTAGCAGAAACAAAGGTTCCCAGGCAGTTGTTAAGCGGCATCTGCCATTGAGGAGTATTGAAATCGCTACGTAGCAATCCGTGGAGCAGAGAGCGGTGGATGGATGGTTGATGTTGGCTTGGTCCGGGTGAATAGTGGGACAGGTCGATTGAAGCAGGGGTGTTGATCGCTTCCCGAAGCTGCCGCATCACTTCGACGTCGACGTCCACATGTCTTCAAGGCGGAAGGGAGGGACTTTGAGGCAACAACAAAACTGACTTTGTTTACAAGGAACGCCCGGGATTATACTCTAATCTGAATGCACCCATCATCACGCGTCTCTTTTCAATGAGATCATAAGTTGTCAGCAAAGTCTAAGATTGAGTGATAACCAAGTGAGGGGTCTGGGTGGCAACAGCTGAGGAATGTGCTGCAAGGCTACCAAGCCTCGGGATAGGATACCATTGAGAACACAGCACCAGCTCAAGTCAAGCTAGTAAAGAAGCTCCGGGGTTTATTCAGGTAGGACTTTTAGGGTAAAACACCAACTTCGAGTTTGTATTGCAGCTCAGGTCCCCTGCTCAAAATAAAGCTCCGCCTTTGTTGCCGCGACTAAAGCTCTTCACCCAACGGCAAAACAAAGACAACAACGTCCATCGAGGATTGCCACACAACGACTTATAGCAAACAGCCTCCAAGTCCCTCGACACCGAAAACACAACATCCTCACTCCCTCCCTCCAGCCAGCGAGCACCTCATAATGGCCACAGCAACCCCCCAACAAATAAAATCCATCCTCAAAAAATACCCCTCCTACCCACCCACGACCTCCCCCTCCCAGCCATCCAGCACCCCCCCTCCACCGCCCCCTCCCGAATCCAAAACCTTCGAAGAGCGCAACCGTGAAATAGCCCTCTACCATGCCCAACTAATCCAACAACGCAAAGACACCGAGCTCGAAATCCTCCTCTCAACAGAAACACTAATCGACTACCCTCTCTCCCGACCTCCCATCTACACAGCCTCCTCGCCCTCTCCCACAGACACCAGGACGTTTAAGAAGCTCCTCGCGCCCTTCACTACAAGCGATTATGATGCCCTGATCGAGGAGCGGAATATCAACGAGCATTGCGGGTACACGTTATGTCCGAATGAGCGGGTAAGGGAGAGAGGTGGGGGCACGTATAGGTTGCTGGGGATGAGTGGGAAGGCGAAGGATTTCAGGGTTGTGAGGAAGGAAGAGTTGGAGAAGTGGTGTTCGGAGGGGTGTGCGAGGAGGGCGTTGTATGTGAGGGTGCAGTTGAGTGAGACGCCGGCCTGGGAGAGGGGCGTGAGTGCGAGTGTGGGAAGGAGTAGGATTGATTTGTTGGATGAGCCGAAGAGTGAAGAGGATACGGTTATGGAGGGGATTGAAAGGTTGGATTTGGACGGAGATAGGGATAGGAATGGGGAGGGGAGTCAGAAGAAGGGGAGGGAGGAGAGTGATTTGGCGCTCGAGAGAGGGGATAGAGGGATGGGTTCGAAAGGGGGACTGGTGGATGTTAAGGTGTTGGAGAGGGATGTTACGAGAAAGGCTGAACCGCCTACTTTGGGAGAGGAGGATTTGAGTGGGAGGCTGGAGCATTTGGCTCTTGAAGGTTATACGTCGAAGTTTGAGGATCAGAGAAAGACGCTACTAGAGAGAGAGCGTGAAACGGATGATGATGAGATGGACGAGGATGAAGAGGATACGGATTGGAAGTTATAGGTATTACGAACATCATGAAGGCATGCACAAGATTATGGGATTACGGGGTTCTGGCGTTTAACGTTCTGAAAGATTAGAAGTTGTGGCATCGGCATGCAAGTTACAAGCGGGTATGACAGGAAAAGTATAGCGTTTGTAAAAATTTCATTTGACAATACTATGATACCCATTGAAGAAATAATTCAGAATAAAATATCCGCACATCAGTTATTTAGATCGTTCACATTTGCCGCCAAATACCCAATGTCGAGTTACTACCTCAATTAGCACATCACAATGGCTGAAAGCCTATCTCAGATACAATCATTACAGCTCCATCACCTACCTGTGAGTCGCCTGGACTTCTCACCAAATACCATCTCGAGTCAGAGGTTCACCAGCACAGTCACAAAGCAAGAAGGGGAAAATGGCAATCAAGCGTCATCTCCTTGCAGAGAATCGGCGACACCTAGGTGGGAAAGATCTCACATTGATCTAGTATGCGCAAACCATCCATCCAGCCGGCCTGTCATCCAGCAGAGACGCCGAGAAAGCACCCCAGACCCTTAAAAGTATCCCATCCTTCAATTCGTGACTTTTTTACTTGCTTCCTGACCTCGAATCGTACTCGAATCGCAATGCGATATTTATGCGCGTGCAGGACGGTCGTTGCCGAAACGGCGGCGGGGCTCGATGGCTTGTTGTTGGGAAACAGCGACGACGCTGACTGGGATGGAATCGAACTGTAACCAAAATGTTAGAATTATTTCTGATCGGGGTCGGAGTTGTGAATGGAGGGGCAAACGTACACCAAGGCTCTTGAGCAAATCCTTAGTCTCGGAGTCGACCTCGAGTTGTCCACCGTTCTCGTTCTGGGAGAAATCGAGAGCGGAGATCTCTGGGACGTATTGATCCTTTCTCTCACGCTCCTCTTCTTGCAGCTTGAAGGAGATACCACGGACAGGACCACGTTGAATACGCTTCATCAAATGGGTGGTGTAACCGGCAATCTATTCAGGCTTCAATCAGCACATGGTTCCAACGCCGCGACCGCGGTTTCAACCTCCAAACTCGAACTCGTTCGCTGAAGCCCGTGGATGGATAAATCGTTCGTACCTTGTTGCGGAGACGCTTGGAAGCAATAATGGCAATCTCATCGCAGATTCTCTTGTTGGTCTCGAAATCGAGAGTCAACTTGGGGTAGTACCGCTCAATGATGACCTTGGCGGACTTCTTCACAGTCTTGGTACGAACGCGACCCATTTTTGCGGTTTATCGTGGTTGTCGAGGAGGTCGAGAATTAAAGTTGTCGTTGCGATACAATTTCTTGAATCTCAATTTCGCTCTTGTGGGATGGCTCGCTTGTGGTGGAGCTAATGTAGCGGCAATTTGCACGCAGGGATTTGTATCACGTGATCTGACAATCAACCTCCCCACGAGTGCAGTTTCTTCTTTAGTTGTTAGACGTATAGCGATAGGGGGTTTCATTGCCTCACATACTAAATTCACTCTATAATCAATTCTCGAATTCTTTTGCCTTCTCAAAATTGCCGAATGCCCTACTACAGTCCCACGACCAGTTGCTTTTATTGGCTGTCGGCTTGTCACCCAAGCTTCCCAGTTGCTCGCCTTGTTGACTCTGTCGAACGACAAGCGAGAAGGCTGCTGTACATACCTTTAAGCAGCCATGACTGTAAATGTTTTTTTTTTTGCTCAACTTCACAATCATTGAAGCAGCTGTCACATTTGGCGACGACTGAAGAAATTCTTGATACTCCAGTTTCGCTGACGGCAGTGACGGGTATTGTTATTTAGCTCGCTGACCTTCAACGGCAAGATTTCACGACGGCCAAGAAGCAAGAACTGCCTTTACGAGAGGCATCAATGATTCAGTGAGCTCGATCCTGAAACTTTGAGTCTCTAGGCTCACATATGATGATATGGATGAAGCAGTCCAAATTCATTGTTGCATATTTCTATCCTGACCTCTGTTGATTAATTTCTCAGCCTCTATTTATGGAGAAAAGCCATGCTTCATTATTACCCTCATAAGTCTACCTACAGACAGATTATGATACGGTCATATTCGTGGCCCGCCAGCTACTGGAAGCCACATTTCAACCCTCACAGAAAAGCCTGGCCTGCAAGTCCTTCCACCTCAACCTACCAGATATTTGACTCCCCAGGCGGCTCCCTCACCATCTCCTCACCTTCCCACCTCTATCCGCCCACCCCCACACCACCTACATTCTAATCTCATCCCCACGCCCGCAAACGACCCGTTTACGACATCCTAGTACCAGCCCGAATCGTCATAAAAATGCGCATATGGATCAGGCCTAGGCCGCGAAGGCACGAAAACCGCAGCATTGGGGTTAAACGGTCTCACGGTTGGGCCGACTGGGACTCTAGGAGGGGCTACGAATGGGAACTGCCCTTGTACGACGCCACCGGGTATGAATGGTCCACCGCACACATAAGTCCGCCAATCCTCGATGAATGGCATGCTGGCTGGCTGGCCCCAGGGGTTGTTCCACAGGTGTCGGGGATCCATTTTATGTTTCTTTGATGTTTTTTTTGTGAAGTTGTTATACTTTTTGGTGTGTTTGGGGTTTTGCGAGAGGGTGCTGGTGTTTGAGATTTTTTGGCTGATGAGAATGGAAAGGTTGGAAGAGGATGAACTCGTCTCTTTTTATGCTTTGGGAAAAGACTGCTGTTATTCAAACATTCTGCTTCGTGGTTGGACAGTAACACTCCTGTTTACAGATTTAGAAGTCTTGGAAATGGTCCAAAAAATCTAATTTTCCCATACGATCACATTCGAATATTTTATTTTTATGCTTTTTACTTTGACTTATTCCCCGCCGAGGCAAGACTAATCCGATCACCGTATTCACACCTTCTTTCCACCCTAAAACGACCGATCAAGTGTGCTTACCACCTCAAATATTGAATCCCAGCAAATGTTCCAAATGCTGAATCCGTTGTACCGCTACTCAACTGACTGCTTTCTCCTATTTGACGTCACGCTGCAGGTCCCTGAAGCAGAAATCTCCAAGTAAGATGTAATTCAGACAGACAGACAGCAGGTCCTCAAAAACCACTCCTTCTAATTATCCCCTACTTGACACTCGCACTTTGTAAAAGACTCCATGTTCCATACAAAAACACCGTCCTCTAAACCTCATAGTCAGTGATAAGTCGCTAACCCCATTCACAAACCACACAAACCGCGTCAAAACCCCATAAATCCAGCCGCGACTCATAGTTCAAGATCATTACTTCCCAACTGTTTCAGCCCCCTAGGGAGCCTTTCCGATGATTCAATCCAAGCCGAACCCTTCCCGCCGCAGCATGTTTACTTCTCTAAAATTAAGCGAGCCCGCGCCTTGGCCCCAGGCCTCACTCCCCAAAAAGTAACCCCAACTGAAATCAGTATCACAAAGTCAAATTTCTCCACACCCGAGGAGCATCAATTATCACCCTCTAAAGAAAATGTACCGATTCTCATCCCGGATATCAACTCTTTTGAGTCGAAGTTCGAATATAAGATAAGTCCAATTAGCCACATTCACTGCCTCAGGTACCTACCTCATTGGGGTTTTCTTGTTTCAATACAGTCACATGATATGTGCAGTCTCCTTCCCATCCCTGCATAGGTAGCCTTGAATATACCTAGGTAGCGTTGAATAATTTATCTATGGCTGTGAATCGAGTTGTTGAGTGAGACAACAAGAAGGGGTTTGAAGAGAAATTAGATGGGTAGACGGATAGATGGATGGGAGGACATGAGGGGCAAATATGAGTTTCATTCCTTCCTATACTTCATACTGCTCCAATACCACCACCACCACCGCCAGATTTTCGTGGCACTCTACAACTGCCTACTCATCAACTACAACACGATCGCCCACCACTTTCCCTCTACTATCCACCAACAAGTACCATGCCAAAATGCCAAGATCCTCCCCACAATCTACTGCTCTCTTCAACAACACACCAAATACCCATCCATTCAACCAGGAAATCATGCACCATATATTTTCGTCTCAAGGTTAAAGGTTCCCTACTCAGAAATGTCCATTATCAAGCCAAAGTCGTCCATGATTCCATTAAAGGAATTCACGCCATATCCAATCCCACTCCTCCCACCCACCCAGCGGAACTTGAATGCCAATTCCAATTCCAACTCTAACTCCCAATCCCAATCCCAATCCCAATCCCAATCCCAATCCCAATCCCAAATCTCCCATCCAGCGCTAAAACACCAGCCATCTCACATGTACCAAACCCCGTAGAACTGACCAGCCGAGAAAACACTCCGCCCCGCTCCCACCAATCCAGCACCAACAGAAATCTAGAGAAAACGGAACCCGAACATCCATTAGAAAATCCAGCCATCACTCGTAATACCCATTCAAAACCCTCCACTAAACGGCCCTAAGTCCACGTCGCACCCGCCAAAGGTCCTCCCATAGGCATAGTACTACTCCACACAACCTGCATATGATTCGGGATAGCTCTGGAATCCTGCTGCAACACCCACGCATCACCAGGATTCTCCTGCGCGAAATTGTCAAATCCAGTATTCATTCGGATGGCTTCCTGGTCGCCTATCCACTTCTTGTATTCCTCGTCAGAGGGGTACTGTTGCTGGACAGTTGGTGGCGCCATGGTGTGCTGTGCTACCGAGGGGTATGCGGCTACGTGCTGCGGTTGGTTGGGCTGTTGGTATTGCTGGACGTTGGCGTAGGGGGAGTTGATGCCGGGTGTGGACTCGCCGTTGCTGGGACTGATGAGGCTTGGTGCGTTGGAGGACTGATTGGGGGATTGTTGGTAGGAAGGCATGCCGTATGGGGATGGGCCGTAGTTGTATTTTGGTCGCTCGTCAACTTCGATTGAAGGACTGGCGGCGTTGATGGGTGCCCATGCACCATTCGGTCGTTGTTGCGGAACAGCTTCAATACCTTGCATTGGCTCGCCATTCGTACCAGGTCCCACGAGATCGTTGGTACTTGCTCGTGAACGAGATTGATCGACGGTGTCTGACACGTCTGATCCTATCATTTGATCTGAATCTTTCAGCTCACCAAATTCCTTCAACAGCTTTTCATACTTCTTGTACTCTTCCAGACCTCCCCCAGCGAAGAAGGGCTTCCGCTTGAATCTACAGCAATACTCTGCCACTACGCGCTGGAAGTAATTCCGCATCCGTGGAAGTGTCTTCAAATACCCTCTTACCATCTTCAGTCT
Source organism: Cadophora gregata (assembly GCF_030347475.1). Lineage (NCBI taxonomy): Eukaryota > Fungi > Ascomycota > Leotiomycetes > Helotiales > Ploettnerulaceae > Cadophora > Cadophora gregata. The sequence continues at coordinate 384,031 of NW_026695932.1, read as the reverse complement.
GGGAACCATCTCGCTGAGCATCTTCCTCGTGACTTCTGCCAGACCTGAGTCGTTGTCGATAGGATTCAGACTGCCTTCGGGAACTAGATGGCAAGCCATGTCCATCTGTGGAAAGTGTGCCGCATAGAGACAGACGAATGATGCCTGGTAGATAGCAAAACCCATGAGCGGGGACTCTGGCAATACATTGTCTTCTTGACACGTCTTGACAATCTCCACGATGTCTCGAGAGGCTTTCATAATGCCTTCGGCACTCTCTTCCCAGAATCCTGGAGGAATTGTGTACTTGTCTTCTGGAAAGGTTGGCTCATCCAGAGGCCCAACCGGCTTCTCACAACGGATTGGAATGAAAGGAATATATTCGCGGTGCAACATGATGAGGCAGAGCGAATACAACGTGTGAAGGGAAGCATATGTCGTAGCGTTGCGCTTCTCAATATGGGCCGAGAGATTGGCTTCGGTGTATGTAAGGTTCGAAGGTAAAGCATCATTAAAGTCTTTCAGTTGTTGGCGTAATTGGAAGAACTGTGTTGATTCATCCCAAGGAGGTCGTTTTTCGGCTCTTCTTCCACCAGCGTAACTGTACTCAGACAGACGTCCAAATATGTCAACCAATCGGATGAACCGACTCAAAACCCCATCATCGTTGACTGTTGAATCATATTCCGATGAATCGCTGTCCAGCCAATCCGAGTCCAGGAAGCCAGTTTTAACGTTTCGGACAAATAGAAATTGGTCGTCTGAGCATGGGAGCTGGACTCGAAGCTTGTTAACGCTCATCATGGTCGGTCGGTACTTTCCAGCTGCCAGCATACGATCCATGATGAAACAGCTCCAGACTGTTCGCCTACGGACTTCCTTTTCAATGGCGTCTTCCCGCGGTGATGGTGGCTGTTTGGAAGGCTTTCGCGTATCTGCTATAAGACTGTGTGATTTTTGGTCGGGATCATCCTCGTAAGCTAATCCCATGGGGAATGCAAGCCTGATTGCCAACCCAACATAAAGCCAAGCACTAAGACCTCGTGTTTGGCCCCACTCGTAAAGGCCAAGCATGAGCAATGCTTGAATATTCTCCAGAGATGGGATTGTGAGATTCCGGATTGTTGGTCCAAATGCAGCTGCGAGTGGTACAGCATAATATTCACTTGCGGCAAGTGGATCATCATGGTTGGGCGAGTGATAAGCTACCAAGCCAGGATGGAAGCGCGCAGTCAGTGTCAATACACCAAGAAGCAAAACTCTCCCATCTTCCAGATCCGCTAGGGAGGTTGATGGATCTCTAGGATAAGCTGCTTGGCGCATTCGATTTCGAAACGTAGGAGGATGAAGGAACGGCATTTCCGTAGAGAAGTGTAGCTTGAAGATCTCAAAGAGCTCATCCCAGACCTTTCTAGTGAGAATTGGCGATTCCAGTACATCTTCACCAGGCCTTGTGCTATTCCTCCGTCCGTGATCCTCGAGCTTTCTAACCCGTTTCTTGCTCTCGCCAATATCCCCTTCTTGTTTTATGCCCATCGGTGGCTCGTTCCGTTTTGGAGCTGGTGTCGATCCTGCGATGGGATAGGTACAGTCTCGGTTGCTCGAAGCACAAGCTTTGCATGTTGAATGTACCCCATTATTGACACCTGGAAGAGGGGATTAGCATGAGTCCAATAAGGTTACGGAGGTTTCCTCCGCTCCTAGGCTCTTGCCAGAGATAGACGATTGAAAACATCTAAAGCATGCGCCAGTCCCCATATAATCTACAGATCCTACAATGCAAATGTAAAATGTGTCGAACTTACATTTGACTTTACTCCTCCTACACCGAGCGCAGGCAATGGAACTCCGCACCATCTTCTGGGGCTTCTTCTCCTCCTGCCCTCCTCTCATGGCTCCACCACCCCCGTCATCCGCCCCGTGTATGCCTGGACTCGGTTCCCCAGTCGACACGATACTGGCACGGTGTTGGGTCGGTGAAGCCAGTTGAAGATAAGGCTGATCTGAGTTGGACGAGAAGGCCTCTGCGTGTGTGCGCTTTGGGGTCGAAGACCGCGACACACCTGGAATAGGAGCTTCGGGACTGGGCGACAGGATCGCGGCGAGAGAGTGCGGGGAGGGAATCGTGGCGGTTTGGGACCTATGAGGCCCAGGGACTTGGTGGAGCGGAGGGTGATTTTAAAGGATGTCTTGTCTGCTCTTTGCTGCTTGGGGGCGCGCAGAGAGAATCTCGCCCATCAAAGAAGTGTCGTCTCTCTGGGTCACTGCAGCTTATCGATGGTTGTTGTGGATCGTTATGAGGTTGTTGTCCACAGCGCGGTGAGAGTGAGGTTTGCTTGTGTTACCCCGGGATCGCAAAGTGCTTCGCCGAAGGCAGACTCTCCTCCAATGACAACGCGTTCTTGGTATCTTTAAAGGCAACACGAATAAGGATTGGGTAGGCGATTGATTGCGTGGAAGTACCAAATAGCTTGTGATTTGGGAAGCTTCAGAAGGTTTGGAGTCTGAGGTCGGTGGTGGATTGTTTCGATATCGAGAAAGAAGCCGTGGTGGAGTGGTGAAAACAACGGGCGCAGGATGGCAGATGAGGATGCGCAAGAAACAGGCAGAGCTTGGTTCGCTCACTCTTTCGTATTGGTGGGGTGAGAAACGAAAGGGAGGAGAAGAGAGAGGAGACGATGCTGGGGAAGTTGAAGAGAGGGAGCTGCTGCCACGAGTGGAGTGAAATGAGTGGATGGGATGAGGTGGGTGGACCCGTCAAGGTCGAGAGTCGCATGGAGCGGCGAGAGCGGGCAGCGGGCAGGGCATGGACAGGGCATGGGCAGGGCAGGACAGGGCACGGCAAAGCCTGGGGCTGGCCTGGAAGCACTGGAAGCACAGGCGGCACGGGCTTCTCCAGAGGGACTTCAACAGGGCAATTCATTGGCTGGTGCCCGGGCCGACAGGGCTTCACTCCTACTAAAATCTGAGGGCCCCATCCTTCCCTTGACCCTTCTCCTCTTCCTCCCAGACAAGACAAACTCCTGCACCACAGTACGACTCGTGCCCACGATGGTCGGCTAGGGCTGGGGATGATGAGCAGTAAGATCTTAATGTCAATTCTGATATTGACTGCCTGTCCCCCGACTGCTCAATCAGTCTCATGTCTACCTATTTTAGTTGAACATACTTAGGTAGTCTTTCGTACCTGGACACCTACAACATCTTGTTGCCCTAATGATCCCTTGGCAAAGTGTCTAGACCCAAGATCAGTTGTGGGCTTGACTTAGGATATTCGGCTTTCAAGTCCCGGGACTTGTCCCCTCCTGCTCTTCAACTCCCCAATTCAGCCCCTGTGATAGGTGGGAATGTGTATCTCGAAGTATCTGGCCCCCAGGCCCCCAGCAGAAGATACATCCGTCTACCCGACACCCAGCCAGCGTTCCACGATTCAAGATGCCCGGAGAACACTAATTACGACTCAAGTCGGGAGTGCAGCACAATATCCGCCAGAACGGACGGCTTGCTGGCATGGGACACGGTTCTTTGCTTTTTGCTTTCTCGGGATAACCTCCCATACTCGACCCAGACTCGCCAGATCTATTTTCAAAATAATATTCCGGTCCGAGATGTTTGATCTTCCCCATGACTCGCATCACTTAGTCTTGGGTCATCGGACATATCTTACTTCTACAACTACCGACTACCGAATGTCAGGACATCTCCAACTTTCATCAGCGCACAAGTACTTTTGATCGTCCACACTTACTCGTGCTGGACATGGACCATCTCGGCCGCCTCGGCCTGCCCACCTCTAATGCATTTTACCCGGTTAGTGTGCTAATACCGTACGGGACGGAGTGGAGGTGCGATCCTCGGCCCCTCTTCCCTTCTGAAGACATCGGTGGATGTACCTCCTTCGAGACTTGTACAAAGCTTCTCATCTGTTCGCGAGAAAGCACTCTCAGGTCACCAAAAATGTGCTCTACTCTAGTTTCCGGCCAGGCCTCACGAGCCTCGGCAATCTTGATCCAATCTTCACGTCCTCGTAGATCCAAGTTAGTGGTACAAATTAATAAATCTATCACCCGCTGGCGCAACCATACCTATCCCATGCCATCAATTCCCATTCTCAAATCAGAGGTCAGGAGACTCGTAACCGCCTAACCTTTCCCACCACCCAGGTTATCTGACTGCATATGCTGTACCGTCCGTTGTACCACATCATGACATGCAACGCCACCCACAAGATCCTCCGACTCCAAAAGCAAAATCAAAGGCTCCGAATGGGGCGAAGCCACACCCGTACCACACAAAAAACACACCGATGATGTTTGCTTACGCCTCGAAAGAGCGTCTTGCATATCGTGTGTGTTCGGCTGCTCGGCCGGAATTGCATCGTATCAACAATTCTTGTTGTACAGTGATGAACGAAGAGGAGGATAACCCGACTGATTGACTGACAGGAGTCGTAACCCCAAGGTTACGATATCAAACGCCGCAGGAAAGCTGCAAGACGGTACGAGTTGCCTGCTTTCCCACGATCGTTAAAAAATATCGTCCCTTGTATCCCCTTCTTTCAATCCCGATCTCCCTGTGACGCCTTACTTGAGATGTGAGGGGGCATCTATTCTAAAATCGCTGGATATCGTTCGACGCGGCTAGATTCCTGATTCGTTGTCTGTCTGTCTCACTTTGCCTTCCCTCCCGCTCCGTCGAGGCACTCATGGCACAGCACAACACGGCACATCCGTCATACAATACTTTCTTTATCCCACTCCCACTCCTCATCGTTCTTTACCGAACGAGTGCATCTTCGTCCGTCTATCGCATCTAGATTTATTTCTTTCACGTTAAACCATCTGTTTCCCCCACATTACCGAACACAAGTGGAGCACCCATCGACCTGCCAAGCCGAGCCAAAACTCCCGTCCGGAATAATGGCTTCGCTTGGAATATTCTGCACCGCCACAACTCAACTCGAATCGTGGCGTTACCTTCACCTCGACCTCCTCTCTTCACATCTCCTGTCTACCGACAAGTTATTGATGTCTTTCCACCCATTTCCTATCTACAATTTTTCTTCAGAGAGTCCTAGACAATAGTGTCCAATCAAAAGCGCACACTCATAATCAAATGCACAAGAGCTCGCGCCTCTTACCCAGGTATCTTTGCGCTGCGGGCGCTCGCCCCTCATTAATTGACTTCGTGAAGCGAAAGTAAAGCTCGCCAAGAATCTCGAGATTTGCTCCTCAGCGCATTTCTTCGAGGCGTGCGATGTGCGACAAAAGCTTTAGTTGCGGCCGCTAGCGGGCTAGCGTGCTCTGGGGAGGTACATCACGTGATGACCTATAACTAGAGAATTTCTGCTCGGAAGTTCCACGCATCAATGGATTGAATGCTCGCTCCCTGGGAAATCTTGCGACTGATTAGGGTTATAGGCTTGTAACAGATATGGGGATACTAAATTCTCAGGTGGATTTTGATTTTGTAGGAAGGTATGGAGAGGCCATACGTACAGCCTGGTTTTGACCTGACAATTCGCAGTAATGTATTTGCTACCACTGGCCTCGGACACCAGAAGGAATATCTTTGTCTATTTTTATCCAAGGAGCTGGTGAATTTGATTTTCGATTCCACTGCGCATGTTCTCAAGAACAAAATCTCTTGCGGAGATTTCATCACTGCCCCTACCACCCCCAAGCGAGAACACGAGACTGTACTTCCTGCATCGCCCACATCTTTACTTCCTTACCCTCGCAGCTATCCAGAAAATCTCCCTCTAATACCTACTCCTCAACACACAAAAACCCATCAATTACACCACCCCTTGTCCATAACATCATCAGACCACGCAACCAAACAAACCCCAGCAGAACAACCACCTACCCAACCCATCCACTCACCATCACCTCCCCCACAAAAACCTTCAAAACCCCCACATCCCCAACTCTTCCTAAACTCGTACCTCCCCTCTCCATATCTCCTCACCATCTCAATTATTCAACCACCAACTCGCTACTCTCCCACAACTAAAAAGGGCCTGGGAGAACGCTGGATCCAAGTCAAGCGAACCGGGTAAACAATGCCACTTGAGATTAAGCGAGACGGGCCGCTGCAGCTTCCCGCGCTGGAGCTGGACCCCACCGTCTGGACCAACATCGCGGAAAATTGAAGAGAACCAAAAAAGCCAATACAGAATTAGTCTTAAGTTTTGTGCCCATATGCGAGGTGTTTCCCCTTATCGATGTAAAAATTTTTTACACATATTTGTTAAATCGAACGGCCACCGGGAATTCTCTCCACCAGCCTTCAGTAGGCTGGTAATGTCGCGCCTGCTTCGGCCATTTCGTCTTTACAGAGTGCTGTGATGGGAGGAAGTGGCATGGTGGCTGTGAATGGAGTTGTGGAGGGATGTGTGATTGTCCTTGGCTGTGTGGGAGATTGGTTGGGATTTGGGAATCGGAGCGTGATTTGAGCATTACCAGAAACTCTAATTTCTGATGGGCATCCGCTATCCTTGAATTTATTCTGTGCTAATATCAAGATGGGTTTAGTTGGTTTTTCATTGCAATTGAAAGCTTTGTACAGCGACTGGAGTTGACATAATTGGGGTAATTGAATATTTGGGACATTGTTTCCATGTGTTTACAGTCTAGCTCTATTGTAGCATATCATCTAGTCTATCCGACTTCTAAGCACAGTACATGTCCTTGAACAGACTCTCCCGTGCAAGCAATTCTTGAGGGCTGTCGAACTCCACCAACTTGCCACCATCCATCACAGCGATCCTGTCACAATCTCTGATAGTATCAAGCTACACCGGAAGACGCGTCAGTGAAGCTGCCTCTCCATATTTGGCAGCAGATTAACATACCCTATGAGCCACGCATATCACCGTACGATCTTTGAACTTCTCTCTCATCACTTTCTGAATCAAGATATCAGTCTCGCTATCCACACTACTCGTCCCCTCATCAATAATCACAACAGCACTATCCCTCAACATCGCCCGTGCAAGACCAAATAACTGCTGTTGGCCCTGCGAGAGGGGTCTCTCAAGTAAAATTGTGTCGAGACCACTTCGGTCGCTACCCTCAGTTTGGCCTTCCAACGCGTCCCAAATTCCGACATCTCTCAGCGCGGCGATGATCATGGTATCGGAAGCAAGACCGAGAGGATCGGCATTGACACGAACGGTACCGGGGAGGATAAATGATTCTTGAGGGACAACTGTAAGTCTTTGCCGAAGGCTGTTGGGAGAGATGGTGTTGATATCGATAGTATCTATTTTGATAGAGCCCGAGGAGATTGGTACGACGCGAAGTATAGCATTGAGCAACGAGGTTTTGCCGCTACTTCAGTATCAGTATGATCCGATATTCATAGATTGATCTTACTTACCTTCCTGTACGACCGCAAACTCCTATCTTCTCCCCAGCCTTGATGCTCATTGTAATCCCATCCAAGGCAAGAATGTTGGAACCATAAGTAGCAGTAACATCATCTATATCCATAGACCCTGTTGATGGCCAGCCAGCTGGTGGTTCAAGGCTCTCGCCAGGCTTCTCTTCGGATTCAGTCGTCTCCGCAAATGTTTTGACTCTGGCGACTGCTCCCAAAGAGGTCTCAAGCGATGTCCAAGAGGTGACTAACTTCGAAAGCGACTTGTTGAAACCGAGGATGTTGTTCAACGATAGACCTAACAAGCCTGCTGCTGTAGTGCTTTTCAGATTGACAGCCAGCGCTATCACAATCACGGCGAGCGCTGTAACCAATAGATCCAATACGAGATTTAGCCATCGCTGAATGCAGAGGAGCATGTAATATGGCTTTTGCGAGTGATCCAGGTGGCTGTCGAGTGTCTGTTTAGCTTTAGTCTCCCAGCCAAAAGCGCGTATCGTAGCGAGACCGTCAAGGGTCTCCATGAAATGTGTGAACAGTGGACTCTTGTTCTCTAGATCAAGGTAACGAAGCTGGCGACTCGTTTTGAGGTAGACATTTTGGATACAGTAGATTGCCAAAAGCGTGAACGGTATTGTCAAAGCCATGTAAGAAGAACCTGTAGATATCAAAGCGATCTGGGCGATGCAGCCAAAGAGAGAGCCAAGGACTGTGATTGCGGCTATCGGTAGTTGGAGGTCGACTAAGCTCATGTCCTGAGAGAACCGATTCAAGACCACACCGGAATCCGTTTTTGCGAAAAATGACGGTGGTGCATTCATGACTGTTTGCAGCAGGATGTGATGGAGCCGGATTGCAGCTCGTGGCATAAGATTCATGAACATCACCCCTAGCAGTCGGAGACTATCAGCTTGTGCGGGTAGATTGTGTTTAGCCTGGGGTGAAATTCGAGCACGTACATATAGAGAGCATTGAAGAAGTTGTTGCGAGCAGAGCCAGGGCGGCATAGACAGGCAAGTAAAGCGACAAATGTTTGCCTCCTGCCTGCACCCACCAGTTCAACCAGACGACAGGGAAATTTTCAGCGAACGCTACCAGGGCTGTCGTAATCACAAAGCCAATCCAAACAACTGGTTCCACATTACGAATGTAGTATTTGTAGATTTTGAGATCACCAGTTCGCCTGGTCAAGTCCATCATCTTGTCTGTCTCAATCACCTCCGATGCTTCATTTGAGTTAGAAGGATATTCTGGAGCTGGTGGGCCTGATTCGGTTGATAGCTCGACGAGCTCAGTTGCGTATGCCGCAAACTCTTTCATGTTGCTCAGTTCGCGATAAGTCCCCTGCATGACTAGGTGCCCCGAGGTGCCGAGCACAAGAATTCTGTCCCCGAAACGTAAATATTTCACTGTGCAGACCACTTTGTCAGTTTCAGTTGATTCAAGTCGACCATGTAGACTTACCAGTGTTCGTGACGAAGATCACGGTAGTTGAGAGTCGACGGAAAAGTCCATCGCTTGATAGCAGTCGGTTGCTTAATATACCTTGGGTTTTGTTATCGAGCGCGCTGAAAATATCATCCAACAGAATGATAGGTTGCCGGGTATATACTGCGCGAGCCAAAGCCTGGATATCGGTTAGAATATACTGGGTTCAATTCGGGGAACTCACCACGCGGTGTTTCTGCCCGCCAGAAAGTGTGATTCCTTTACTCCCGACCACACTTTGATCACCTTTAGGCCATTGATGAATGTCTTGGTCCAAAGTGCAAGCGTGTAGAACTGTTTGATACCACTCTGGATCCCGATCTGCATCTGCCTCCGCCGAGCTCATGGATCCACATATAGTTTCCTTGACGGTAAGATTCATCAACCATGGCGACTGACTGCAGTATGCGATTTTCTTCGAGTTCACCTTGATTTCGCCGGTCTTACACAACAACTCTCCGAGGATAGCTTTGAGCAATGTTGACTTCCCAGAGCCAATTGGCCCAAGCAGAACAGTAAGCGAGCCAGCTTCGAGCGCGAAACTGATATTCTGTAACGCTACTTCTGTCACAGTTGGAGCTGGGCAGACGGTGACATTGTCCACACATAGAGCATAGTCTAATATCGACGAATCTTGTAAAGTGGCGTGTTTGCTTCCGTCTTTCTCGTCGTTCGTCGATGAAGAACTCGTTCTAGTGGTTGTCTGGATTCGAGAGTCCTGTAATGATGGTGATCTCAAGTATGCTTGTAAACGATCGAAGCAACCTAGTGCAGCTGCGAGCTGCGGTATGACCGCGAGTAACTGCTCAGCGGGTGACGTGACAAGGGTGATGATGCTCAAGGCGGCGAAAGCTTGTGCAGTGGTCAATGAGTCTTTCTCTCTAACTTTGGCTTGAATGGCAAACACGAGGAAAGAAATGGCAGGTGCCCAGACTTTAGGAAAATCCGCTATTTCTGTTAGCTACAAGGAATGCTAGGGTGGATCAGGTGGCAGTACAAAGTCCATTTAGCCAAACGATACCCCAGAAAAATGGCCGGGAGATCTTAAGCTCTTGCTCTCGTTCTTTCTGGATGTTGGTTGAGATTTTGCTTCCAAGTCCTGTTCTTTTGATTTCATTTATTGCGCCGAGCATCGACGATGTGTTCTTCACACGTTGTTGTATAGCTTCATTCCATTGCTGTTGGTACTTGCCGATGGACATGGCAACCTTCCCTTGCCCAACAACACAAGCTGGGAGGAATGAGTGTAAAGAACGAGTTAGCGGCTAGAAGATGCTTACCAAGTGCAACAATCAGGGGCACAACGAACGCCGCGCCGATTTGGCGCTCTAACAACCATGTTCCAATTACAATTTCCAGTACGCAAGCCCATATATTGTTAATTTTCTCCAAGAATTCGATTGCGTTGTCAAGATCTTGCGCAATCAAGTCAGTCGTGAAGAAAATACAAGAACACAGTACTATGACGTAAGACTAGACCTACCAGTACTCATATGCGTAAGAACTGCACTTTGGGTACTTGAGCTTTCTTGCAGCTGCAATGTTTTGTTGTAGAGTAGCGAAATCATTCCTCCTCTTAGCATGGTAGTAAACCTAGAGAATTTCTGATTGAAATGTACAGTTGAAATCTTCGTTCATCAGCTCGGAAGTTCTTAACACGAGTGAATCCTTACCGCGATACCCATGTATATGAGGAATGCAGCGCCAATTAATCCATAGCCATCATTCTTGGTCGCTTCTTGGTTCTTCAAATTCTCAATCGCCGCAACTATCAGGAAGGGCTGGGAGAAGTTGAAGCCAATCAGACATAGACGAGGGAAGGTTGCAGCTAAGAGTGTCCACCGAAAGCACCAAGCCACTGCCAGAGGCAACCCATATCGTGTTTCGAATGCTTGTGAAATCAGTCAGAATCTCCTTATGACATGGAGAGACATCATTTAACTACCCTGGTCATCCCAAGAATCTTTTAATCTATGTCCTGCCACCTTGGATGTTAAGTTGCGGTCTATGTCGAAAAGATCTTGAGTTGTCATGAGCTTTTGAAACCCTGTGACAAAGAGTTTGTTCAGCCACCAAACAAAACTCAAGTTCCAGAAGCCACTCGTAGCTTCGGGAGGGTAATCTCTATAAGGATGCAGAAGATATTGGCTCTTTTGCTTCGCCTCCAAGAAAAGCATGCCGATTTTGACGGCAATGCTGGCGCTCTGGACGGCGGCGACATGATTGTATTTAACAGTCCACAAACTTCGGACTGCGGCTGCATCGAACAATACCGAGAGTAGAAGGTATACATTCAACAGTGTCGATGGCCTTGCCGCCTTTCGATCTTCGAAATGAGAAAGTAACAAGATAATGCCTGACGCAAAAAAAGAAATTGCAGCAGAAGGAATACTCATGAAAGGTCTGTTAGGATAAGATGTTGACCATAGCACTATTAATGCCAATTGGAGGACTATGTATCCTGTCGCGGTAATCTGTGGAACATCAGTGTGCATTCTATTTTGAAGACTTTCACGTTGAGTGCTCAACGGTATGGGATGAGGCGCACCGTCTTGAGTGTGTGGCGATAGTGAGGTAAGGTGCGAGAATTCCTTCGGAACAATTGCGCCAGGCGAAAAGATGCGGCTCCAATAAACAGCACAGAGGGTAGAACAGTCAAAATACTTTGCTCGAAAGTCAGAGTGAAATCAAAATCTCTCGTGGAACTCGCTGGGCCAAAAGCGTCGTCGCCAGCATGAGCAGCTGGGAAACTTCCGTTCGCCATGGCCACATGGAATGATTGGTCAAGGATTCTTTGCTGCCGAATGAGCGGACATGTGAACAATGAAAGAATCAAAATGTCAAAAGTGAAAATGCCTATCAATCATCCAATGCAGATGATAGAAACAGGCCGCAAGGACGTTACGCACAACTGCCGCATTGCGTTTAAGGTTGCCAACGGCATGGTCCTGGTGGCCCCCGTAGGGAGACGACTTCCTTGGTGCATGGGAGGAAAGGCTGCAGGACGACTGGGAAGCTGACATGTCGCCGCACAATTTGCTTCGTCCTATCATCTCCACTGTCATCACAGCAGGGGTAATGGGTAACGAGGCAATTCGATCTTCCTATCTCCTTCCTTGCTGCTGGAGATAGGCATGTACAGCGGACCTAAATGGGCAGGTGACGACAATCTTACTATGCCGAATATGCAAAGGCTGCATCGATGTTAATGAACCCGAGGGTGCACACATCTTCATCTTGTGAATCGTCAGCTCCATAATTAAAATGATGGGTGATCAATCAGAGCAAAGTTTAAATTAATATCTGCCTACTATTCTGCAAAGCGTTTGTCATGCTAAAATTAATGTAAGCCTGAGTCAAATTCTGGACAAGACTTTCGATCATTATTACTCGCTTCAGCATTACGAAATTATATGATAAACTAGAACTTGCCCTCACTCTTGTCCTGGCACCTGGTCATTCCATGACATTTTGATTTCGTACCCTCAACAAAGGCAAATATTCGGAACGATCAGAAACATGTCAGAGGTACCTCTTAACAAACCAGAATTTACTCCGCCGCTGAACTAATCAACGGATTTGGCAGTCTGTACTCTTGAAATCAGCTGAGGATGGATCTCGTGTGTCTGGTGAATATGAAAAGCGCCATAATCGGTGTCCTCAAGATTCAGGGATGCTTATTGAGGGTCGAATACACTTGCCACTACGTCGTCCACGTCATGCGCCTCTGGTCTCCCGGAAATCCATTATTTACCTGTGCACTATCATACTCTTATCAACCGTCCTTGGCGTTCAGACGCTCTATATGGGGCAGAAGCTTCCAACTTCTCCTACAGGACGCGAATTTGGTGGGTGTGGAGATAGTGTAGCATCAGCAAGAGCTCTCGGCTGTCGTTTTGAGCCCATGTCCTGGCAATGGGTCCCAGAGGCATGCTATTATGCTGAGCTCATCGAGTCTTTCAAAGAAACAACGGAATGGCGCTTCTATGGAGACTATAAGCTGGAGTCAAAGGACGAGCTAGACTGTGCTGAGATTCTCGCTGGCGATCATGAGGTTGTCTACACATCTGACAAGTATCATCTTGTTCACTGTGCATATCAGTGGATCAAAGTGCATCAAGCTTGGGTCAACCAAAAACCAATTGATAACACTGCCATTGCACTGGGACACTCGAAACATTGTCTAATGAATGTCTTGAATCCTTACACAGGGAAGCTTGGAGCTGGTAATTGCACTGCGGATGGAATTTGCGTCACCAGGCTAAAAGCTAGTTTCGGTACTTGTGGGTTCTATTGAAGAGGATGGAAGATATGGTTTCATGAATGGAATGCGCTACAGACTTTAGATATGCAGTACTGGACTTCAGAGTTTGAATTCGGCAGAGGTAGAAAATCGAACACATCAATTTGTTTCTCTTGCTTCTCAATCTAAGTTGGTCACTACAGAGTTGTGACAGATTCGTCCGGCCAACCTCGAAGCTAATCGTCATCATTCGCAACCAGAACCCCCACAGGGAGAGACCTGAAGTGTTCTTCATTCTATCCCACAGTCCGGGTATTTCACCTTGATTCTAGTGTTGAAATCACTGAGTTCAAACCCTTCTCCCCTCGTCAGGAGCATTTTCCCACAGTGCTGAGTGTGAGAGAAAACTCCGATGTAACCATCTACAGCCCGCTTTCCTCCTCCCAAGAAAGCCCGATGCATCTTCTCCCACATGAAGACACAGTGCTGAACATGATACTCCCAACTGACGTATAGTCCATCCAGCTCTCCAGTCAGTGCGTCAGACTTGGCCACAGGCTGTGTTTTGTTGTGATCCAGAAACCACTCCCAGTTCGAGAGTTTGTCGAATCTTTGAGATAATTCTGCGTCGTAACATCGATTTGGTAACCAACAAAACGATATGATGTCAAATGTACAGCCCAGCGCCTTCGCCTCGGCTGGGGATGAGCCACAAGGGGACCTGAGAACATCTCGGTTGACATTCAAAAATGCACCAGTCTCCAACTCTGACTTGGTCGAAACATACTCGATGTGATGCCTATCGCTCAGCATGGTGAAGACGAAAATTCCAAGTGAGGTTGTGAAACAACAGATCGCTATGATGTAGTGCATCATAGTGTAATTCTGGGCTCGTTTCGGTAGTCTTTCGTTGGAGAGTTGATTGCGGCAGGTTTTCTGGTAGGACTCATCCCCGAAATCATCCACTTCCAAATCTGAGAAATTGGAAGGGAGTATTTGATTGACTTCATGAGGATACATGTCGGTGTCCATACTTTGGCGCAGATATGAGTGGAGAAGTTGTGGAAGTTCGACAAGAAGTTGAATGAAGTTGAGCGTAGCTCAGGAGCAGCCAGTTGAATGTGGCTCAGTATAAGAACCGAAGACAGCACTCAGATACAGAATTCCGCAAGAACTGACCTCATGTTAAGGGGAGTCTCCTAGACCCTGAAATTCAAGCTTTCCAGGGTTCTGGGCAAATGCTCCGTTTCCAGCAAACGTGGGTCCCGGAAGCGTGCCGCATGTCAGCATGCAATCGTTGTGCAGCCACCGGCAATGCAACCTCGACAACATGCAGATAACCGACAGTCGTTCTACCTCGAATGTGAATCGTATGCATCCTTTTGTGGAAACTTGCATCATATATCCAACGACAATTGCCTCTTGCTTACTGCGATCAATCAAGTGATACGATGTCCGTCAGATCATTACTATTACTGGCAATTTAAGAATGCTGGATAACATGCATTGACAGCACATACAGTCAGTCTTTTTTCGAAATGTCTAAGTTACGTGATCAACATAATATACGATTGCAGCCGCGGCCGATTTATTCAGTCATTGATCGTCATCTTGTGGACCTGCCTCATATCGGTATACGAGGTGCAGAGCCTACCACATCGGGAAGGTAGCTTGATATCAACTTCGTGCGAAGGCACTGCCAATAGCAAGCTGTTATCATGTGGAGCTTTCTACTCTTCTCGAACAGCCATCACTAGGTGGGCAAAAGCCTCTTCCAGATCTTAGATTTTGTCCGTGGCCGACGTTCTCCTTTATTCTTCCTCTGGTTGATCTCCAAGAAAACCTCTGTAAACTACGATCATGGCTTTCAGTTGGCTGCCCCGGAGTCAAAAGACTTCGACTTATCGACTCGTTAGTGAAGACGCGTCCTTGGAAGAATCGAAGTCCTTTCTTGAAGAGTCATCAAAAATCGAGAGGCAGCCTGCTTCTCGGCGATCTCAACTTACTCTCCATATCTTATATGGAATTTCTACTATCTTTGTGATATCGGCACTTATTTTGACATTCGCATTCAACTTCAGTATTGTCAGAAGGGGAGGTTCACAAACATTGCTCCCCCAGCCTCCGTATGGTAACCCGATCAAGAATGGTAATCACACACTGTTACTCCCTATCTCTGCATGAAATGGAAGAAAAGCCTAATTTTATTCAGTACCATGGGAACTAAAGAAGTTCGGCCCATCTGAGATATTCACGGAACGGCAAAGTGAACGAAGCGATGCTGCTTGGATGGCTCTGGCAGGTCGTAAGTGGCTCTTTAAAGTTTCGGAGTCAATATGAGGACCGATCTAACTTACACTTTATGCAGCCACAAAGAATGCACAAGGTTTCATCTACATCCCTAATGCCCGAGAGCTAAATCTGCCACCTGGCTCTCAAAAGTCAGACGGCTCCGGAGAGCTCTACGGTATCAGCATGTTCCATCAAATCCACTGTTTGGTCAGTCCGAACTCAGAATCATAATAATCTCAAAAACTCATTTACTGATGTAACTCAGGCTGCCATTCGGCACGTTTTCTGGCAACTCATGGATGGGAAGCTTGACCCCAAGGAATTTGAAGCTTCAGATGGGGACACTACTTCTCCAAATTACGTTCCCCATGACCATGGTCTCTGGCATATCAAACATTGCTTCAATTACGTTCGCCACGCTTTACAGTGTGCTGGTGACACGACGATCGAGATACCAACCTTGTTCAACGGGCATACCGTCTTCCTTGGCTGGAATACGACACATCAGTGTCGGAATTATGAGACAGTGTGGGATTATACTTTGAAGCACTCCTGAGTTAGAGTGGGAGTGGAGTGGATTTGGGCGGAGGATGAAATCTCAAATAGGAGATTGGAAGTTTGCTCCAGGAACTCCTCTTGAATATGTGAACAAGAGAGGTTGATGATGCTTCACGTTGACTGAGGTTTGAAATAGTAAAAACCTATTAATGCAACCCACGTGAAAGCTTTTCAGTCTTTAGCACTACTAAAGGCTCATGGCTTGTAATTGCAAGCTAACTTTCAATGCCAAGCAAGATGTTTGCCCACCTCGGCTCACGTTTAAGCAAGCAAGCACATCTCATGAACCTCTTCAAAAGGTCTAAATAATCATCGTATATCTGCCAATCTACGGTTGTTTACACCGAAGAGAACAGTTTTGTTCATTATTCAACATGGAGACTATTCGCCATAATTCTTGTTCCTATGATCGTCAGACCCTAAATCCGACATGCGGCTCTCGCAAAACTCTTACTCACTTCATATTTCCAAAGCTGCCCCAGAATTCTGGTTTCCCCTGTGGGTACCACACACATTCAAGGAAGCCTGCTTCCGTCATAGCAGAGCTGCTGACCCATACCTCGTTCATATGCACTTCGGCTTATGGGTTGCATATGTCCAACACATACCTCATATCAGCCAGATAATGCTGCATGCAGTACTACAGCTGCTCTCCCAGCGGCGGCGAGACCAGTAAGACATGAGAAGCTTATCCGCAAGCTATGATCTGCATTCAATTTCAAAGAATAATCCCTGGACCTTGCAGCTGGAAGGTGTGCGCATCTCTCGCTGGTTTTGGAACAGTGCATCCCCCCACTTGGTAATAGGCTATCTACATACAATGTAACGAACGATACCTTCCTAATCAGGAATCTCGATAGTGTTTGCAGCAGTGTTATGTGTGGTTCATGGAAGAAGACATCCATATCATCAAGCCAGCTCAAGAAGT
This sequence comes from Cadophora gregata, assembly GCF_030347475.1. Lineage (NCBI taxonomy): Eukaryota > Fungi > Ascomycota > Leotiomycetes > Helotiales > Ploettnerulaceae > Cadophora > Cadophora gregata. Next base: position 367,160 of record NW_026695932.1, on the reverse strand, counting down.
CACAAGTTATTGCCCCTTTACCTATATATCATTGCTTGAAGCCCTCTAGACATCCTTCATCCCCCCATCCATTCCAACAGTCCTGGACCCTCAAAATTCGTTCATCCAACTGCCATCATGAAGTTCACATACGCACTCTCTATTGTTGCACTATGTGCCAGTGTCTCCTTTGCGGCTCCAGCACCGGTGGCACCATTGCCAGATTATGACCTCGGTAGGAGAAATCTCTGCTTTAGGAAAGGTGAGATGCTGATCCTTAGTGTAGCCAAACGTGAGGAAGCCATCAATTGGATCAAACGCAACCCAGAGGAAGCTATCAATTGGATCAAGCGTAGCCCAGAGGAGGCTATCAACTGGATCAAGCGTAGCCCAGAGGAGGCTATCAATTGGATCAAACGAAGCCCAGAGGAGGCTATCAACTGGATCAAGCGAGAGCCTGAAGAGGCTATCAAATGGATCTGAGTGACAGGTTACGGCAGTCCTCTTTTCCAACGGTGCTTGGATAGTGAGTTACATGATCGGGATGAGTGGAGCTTTGTGGGAAGAGTCGTGGAAAGTCGCATGACAGACTGGACCCACATTGGATAGCACGTTCTCGTAAAGGATTAAAATACATTCCTTCTTGGGGTCAGAACTACTTTCTTTCACCAATTATCCGAAAATGCCGTTTTGCCAGTGATTGTCAGTATTCACCAACCATTCCACAACTTTTTGCGTATGCGAAACATAATGTCCGCTTGTTCAGATCCGTCCAGGAGCAAAATCAGTACTCCGCATCTTTTAAACCATTTACGGGGTGTGCACATGTCTTTCTGGATATAATTTTAGTGTCAAGAGGGCCGGAAGTGCAATTTTGACGGGGCTAGGCACTTACTCTCTTGTCACTAAATGAGGTACACGCATTGAAGGTGGATTTTTCACTTGTTGCATTCCTTGGGGTATGAGTGAATTTCGAATTGCCTACCTTGCTCGTTGCAGCTAATGTGCAAAACGATAGTTTCAGTAAGAATATGTCACGATACATCATTCCAAGTTCAAAGGACGTGGACACCAAGCACGTAGCGATGTCATACATATACTCATAGACCGGGATAATCGAGCTCATAAGCGTCGAGTTTCGGACTAGGGCGACATCTTCGCTGATAGCTAGGCCTCTATATCCAAGCACGTCAGTCATATTGGAACCCCCAGACTATTCTTGCTCGTAGCGGTTCAAGTCTCTTGTTTGGCAACGCTATATAGTCACACCGAGCGGCATTTGTAGGATAACTTCAAACCCAGAAGACATTCCTTAACGTTCCTAATTCCAGGGGCAGAACAGATCATGTATCAATTGTATTGAAACAGGTGCAAGCCGCCAGTATTTCCACATCACTCACGTGATGGGCGTACCGAAATCCTCCAGCTGCTTTCATGTCTTGCATCAAGGAAGAAGAGAATGGAGACTCATTATGTCGTACAGGTAGCTAACATCGCTTGGGATTCTTCACACCATACTCGCTAATCTCTCCAGTCAATATCTTTGCTCTTGCTGTTGCTCTTGTGACAGCAGCACTCGATCATACCTACTCATCTTCACTCCGGACGCGCATCTTACTTCAGGTCAGTGCGCGTGTTCTCCTTTTCATCTCGGAATCCCTCGAGAGCAACAGACCTGACCTCGACGGCGTTGTTTGGCTCAAGAAATTCATTGACAAACTCAGTAAGGGCGACATCACTTCCCCTGTTTGCGATGATTCCGATTGCTGCTGGAAGAAATTCATCACGCTCACTGATACGTGAACGAAAGCGCGTTTGACCAGCTTTAAAACCCTGTTAATGGGTGTTCGGCGTTTTTGCTAGCGGGGAAGTGAATGCTTGCTTACCAGGAACTATAAGTTCAGGGGCTCCAGCATAGGGTGAGAGATTGTAAAAGAAGAAACCGATGCCAGTGAACTTTTGTGCAGACTCGCGATATTTGTCTCTGTACTCAGGCTCTCCGTTGCTCCAAGGTATCACCATGATCGTGTCAATACAACCGGTAGTGTCGGACGAAGGGATGACGTTATTCTCCCACCAAGAGCTGAATATGCGCAGTCGCTTGGTGCCTTCCTTTTGCTGTTCCTTGGTAACAGTCGGTAGATAGTCTCTGTCAAACCAACAGTTAGATCAGTACGATAGCTACGTGCAGGGTTTCGTCTTGCCTCTTGAACTGCAATTGGGGATTCACGGATGCTGCTTGTCCGAACTTCTCCGCGTAGTCCTCGAAGAACTGTTTCATAAACCCAGTCCACTGGTCGGGGTTTGCGACCCATTCAAAAACGTGCTCAAAGTATTGTGCTAGACTGAGGTTGGTCTTGACAGGATTGGTCTTCCGCCACACATCTTCCAAATCAATGCGAAATCGCTTCACGCCAAGATGTGACTCCAGTGCTGCGACAAATCGTTCGAAGACTTCTTGAGACTCACCATGACTAACAGGCCAATAGTTTACTGGGTACAAAATCTTCGCTGGCCTCTGAATCTCACGTTAGTATTTAAATTCGTAGGTTGAAGTGGAGAGAAAAGACTACCGTCTCGCAAGTGGAGCCTGAGCCAATCTCTGGCCCATAAAGCGCCTTTGCAAGCTTCGTGAAAGCTGCCGCATCGCGAGCAAATCCTCCTACTGTATCAAACTTACTGGGAGACAATTTAGCTTGATATACTCCCGAGCTGTGATCTCTAAACTCACTCTGAATAGGGAATGATGCCCTCAAAATTGGCAGTGTCAATAGAAGGTCGCATGCCAAAAATACCCTGTACTGTAGCAGGCGCACGAGTACTCCCAAGAGCTGTTGACACGTAAGCAAGAATAACATGAAGAAAGTGTTAAATGCGTACTATCAGTGCCTATTGTGAAATCAAGCCATTCGTAGCTTGCGATTGCGGCTGCACTCCCCGCGCTGCTTCCACTCGGCCCCTGATATCCATCGGCTCGAGGGTTGAAAGGAGCGTGATAATCCACATAGTCACATGTCGCCCACTCCGAATCCGCGAACTGTGTAGTCTTCATCTTGCCAACGACGACCATGCCAAGCTTCAAAAGTCTCTGAACGACTGCCGCATTTCGATCCCGAGGCCCGTAGAGCGCAGTGTACGAAAGGAACGAAGCTCCAGTTCGAAGTCCTTTCAGATCGATGATGTCTTTTATCCCTAAGCGGAGGCCTGCATAAGGTTGCTCGTCCGTCTTCGTGAAATACAGACGAGACGGCACTGCAACTGTAAGAGCAGAAGGATATGTTTCTCCATACGCAGCCGCATCGAGGGATTTGTAACTAGAGCAGTTGTAAAAATATGTTTTACCAGGAAGTGCAGAAGACTTACTGAAAGGGATCATGGGTGGGAACTGTGGCCACGATGAAAGATTCAGAGGTATCTGGGTACAAACGATACGCTTGATGGAGTTTCCCTCGATCCAAGAAGTACGGGCCTTCTGGATACTTCTTGGACTTCGTGAGAACCTGGCTGTAGTATATGTTGCGGGTGCCCAAAAGTGACAGGAATTGCTGAGTATCTGGCCGAACACTGGATACGCCACCGTTTGTCTGAATCACGATATTTCTCAGAAATGCTTTCGACCAAACATCATCAGAACGTCCGAACCTGGTGATGATTTCGTCGAGAGAATCTGGGCACATGTGGGCGCTTCCAACCTCTATCACTGTGCAAGGTTCATGCATTTGGTCCATGCCGAAATTGTTGTCAATCTACACTGGAGTGTCAGCACAGCTTCCTCAAGAAATATACAAATGAGTTGAGAAAAATCAAGAAGGGAACTTCAGCTGTACCTCTGGAACGTCATACATGTAATAGGCAATATCGCCCAATCGAATGACGGTCGAGCCCGATATCTGTTCTCTTAAGGCCCCAGAAAAGCTGATCAGAGTAGCCGTCACCAGTAGAAAGGTTGGAAAGATTCGTGCCTTCATGATTGTCTGCTGGCTGAGGTTTCAAGGTCCAAGGAGGCAGAGGTAGAGGAAGAGTCGTGAAGTGGTGGTGTACTGAACGCTACCAGCACAGCAGTCACGCAAGGCAGCGAGAGAGCGGGTTTTCATCAGAATTGCATGGTACACCGAGAGACTGTGAATATGGTGGGGCTTGATATTAAAGAATGAATAGCGTTTGTCGTCGAAAGTATCAATATGTTACCGCTTTGAGACAAGCGGCAAGATGCCAAGGCTTCTGTGGAACGACACCTCTCTCTGAATACTCCTCTCGAAGCGGACCAACACAACAACTGCTTCTCTTCCTCTACTTTTCAGATTCGAAAACTCCAAATTTTCAATCCACCCGTACCTCAAATTTGTGTCGATCAGTTCGTTACATAATTCTCAACGATCCTGCACGGCCTCGGTCACGGTTACCCCTCTGTTTAATAAATAGCCTCAACCCCTTCAAAAGTCCATCATAAGATAACAAACTCTACCACCACCACCACCACCACAAAAACAACAACAACAGACGATCAACATGGTTTCCTCACTAGCCAGAACACTACTTTATGTAGCAGCAGCTGCCAGCTCGACGACTGCTCTGGGCCATACGAAGATGGGTTATGATCTCGTCTTTCCAGCACTGAAGAAGTTAGGCGTTAAAGATAAAGGGGCTATTTCCGCGAGGATTGGATGGTTGGAAGTCAACCAAGGCTTTGTGATATTGTGTAAGTCATTTTACTTCTAAAAGTGGTCTTCCACTCTACCCATTCCTCAATCATTATGCTTCAGGGCTCTGCTCGAAGGAAAGGATGCCTGCCCACGTGACCAAAATGCTGATGAAATTGGACCAGCTATTTTCTGCCTCAAATGGGCTCAATTTGGTATTACGGATATCTACGATAAGGCTTTTGCTGGTTTCTATTGCGCCTGCCAGTTTTATTGGGGATGGTGCTATTTACAGGCGGGCATCAAGGAGCCTGTCATTCCTCTGTGGGGTATCCCGGCGTTGGTTGGCTTGAGCCAGGTGGTTTAAGTTCGTGAGGACTTGTGGGCTTTTGGAGGATAGGAATTGTACTTCTTGTGCGCATTTGTGCATTTGGTAATTCTAGGTTGGTGCGGATCTCCCTTGTAAAAGCTTTTGTATTGACATGAAGAATTATTGTCTTCCACATTACAAGGTCGAATGGAATGCACACCATGTCTGCTGCCCTTGGGACTTCTTTCCGTTCATTTTTGCCTCAACTCCTTGCTCCAATTCTCCTAAGAACTGCTTGATCCTGAATAACAGATTGTCCGATACAAAGCAAGGTTTGACTGTGACATCAGAATACGAAATTGTGATCGAATTAGAGTATTATGTCAGCGGCCTCGCTCGCCAACTCTTCATCAGACAGGGAATAATGATACTGAGATGCACAATAGACTATAAGGGAAAGACAGAAACAAACAGTCGGACTATAGATACGTTGACATGATGCACTGGAATATCCCCATGATCAACTACGTGGAATCACATTCATTGACCAGCTTACTCCTGCCTTGTTGTCATCCTGTTCTTATGCAAACCGACGAGCTTCGGGTGAAGATAGTTATTACATGATACTTGTATTGTTTGACTGGCGTGCTATTATTTTCCGTCCCAGCAACATTTCGCCCCTAAAATCAGAAGGCGCCAACTTGGAGTCAGAACCGCGTAAGCTACCAAGCTTTAAGATTGAACTGCTGCACTATCTCAAGCCCATTCAACCCAACAACACCGTTTCTCCATCCAACCACCTCCCCACACGACTTCTCCTCCGGAAGAAAAAAAACCCACAGCAATATATTCAGTCTCAACGCAAAGAAAGGAAAAAATACCAACCAGCCTTTCCCGGTCCTCCACCCATACTCAAGCTCCTGCTCCAACACCGGCTATGCATAATCCACCCAAACAGAAACGAAAATCTAGTCACAATTCCCCCAGGTACCCCTCAAAGCTTAAATCGCATTTCCTGTCTCAGAATACAATGCCGAGTATGTAAAAAGGATATCAAGATGAAAGAGAAAGACATGACCTCTTCTAAGATTACTTGTCCGAAATGTAAGTAGGACAGGTAGAAAGGGAAAGCAGCTCATGCTGTTACTTACATGAAAATCAAGGAAGCTGCGGGTAAGCTTTCCGATGCTGTGTGACGGTTTGAGAAAGCGTTGTGATATTGTATTAGCTCGATACTATGGTGTTGGTGGTGGTGGTGGTATTGCATCTCAAATAGAGGAATTCTCTGGTATTCCAGATTTATTTCCCAGCAGCTACTTGATAGTTGGTTCCGTGATTTCAATCTATCGAAAACACAATTCCCCACTCCCAAATCCCAACCCCCAAACCCCTTCCCACCTCACAACTCCTAGCCGCAACGTAAATCCCATACCAACACATGTTACACATCCCCATCCCCATCCCCATCCCTCAAAATTTCTCCAAAAGGTGACCTTCCACCTTTCCCTTTCTCTTTCCCCACCTCACAACATTCAATATCCCATCTCAACCGGATCAATCGGAAAGAAATATCCATTCATCCCCTTCATCCACCGAAATAAAACACTATCTCCTATACTCACCCACCTTCCACGTCACGGTGAGGCCCCTTCAAAACCATGATGTGACAAGACAAGCTCCTGGTTTCTAACAGTTTGCGGAGCTAAATCGCTTCTCGGTCGGATTTCATCCACCTCACCGCGATTAGGTCTGAGAGTTTTGCTTGTCCCTGCGAGACCAATTATTTGGATAGTGAATTTAGTGAATATCTTCTTCTTTTTGGCATCTGTGCATGTTGTTCCCTTTGTATATAATGACGTTTTTTCTTCTTCTAGATATATTTCGACGTCAGTCACTTTGGTTCTTTTTGTTTGCATTCTCGTTCCGCGAGAACAATTGACCAATCGTCATGAATATCATAAATTGTTCATTCGTGCCTGCCATAATACCTGCCACAATGCCTTCCAAACGCCGGGGTATCGTATCACCAGGTATACACACACATACGTACATACATATATGCCCCATCCCTCATCCCTCATATGTCATAATCACTATCATCACCCCCCAACCCAAGATCTACCCCATCCTTCTTCGCCCCATCAAACCATCCCCCAAAATCCAATTTCATCAACAACCGATCCACCCTCCCAACCTTAGTCGGCACATACGCGCCCTCCTCGCCACGTACCAATTCCGCAAAACCATTATCCCAGCCCTCCTTCTCTTGATCAATATCCCTTAAATTCTTAACCAATTCCTCAATCCCGCTCTTCACCCGATTCGCAACAGTAACCAGCTGCTCTTTGATATCCCTCTCCTCCTTGTGGAAATCCGAGAAGGCATCGACGACACCCTCATCGGTTTCCAGATCTAGTGACTGCCAGATAGAGTGGACGCGGTAGACTAGAGCGACGAGATGGTCGATTTGTTGAAGGAGGTGGTAGAGTGGATCGGTGAATGAGGAATTTGTTAGGAGTAGACTTGTCGCCAGCGCGGATAGATATCTCCTATGGGCGTCGGCGAGAGTCTGTGGATCATGAGTGTTTATATTCCCAGCTTGTTGGCGTGGTTCTCGTGCTGCTTGGAGCCATATATCGTCGCCGTCGTCACCTGAGCTTTTTGCAGAGGTGGGTCGCGACTGTGCGCCACCAAGCCAGGTCTTGAAGCCATCCCATGTACCCTTAACAACTTCTCCTTGAAGATATGCTTCTGTCTCCCCCAGGAAGAAAACAGCTGCGCTACTAGTTGCCCAGACGCTACGCATGGCTTGGGATCGCTCTTTACCACGATTTCGCATTGTTCGGACTTTATTTCGCCCAGCAGTCGAGCTGCCATAAGGAGGCCCTGGTGGAGCCGGGTGATCTCGGCGTAGTGAAGTAATTTTCCAAAGATCTGTCAGACGCAGATGTGCTCTGTGTATCGACAAGAGATACGCATTAACACTCGAGTAGGTTTGGACATCCGCAGGCGTGAGAAACAGATCCAACGGAGAGGGAATATGTAGTGATAGCGAGACAGGTACCGAAATTAATAGATTCTTGAAGGGTGTGGAAACAATCGTAGATGCAGATTGCTGTCCTTTGGAGGGGGTCGTTGAGCTTGACTTCGTAATAGACAGCTGGACGAGGTCTCTGGCGAGTTCAAGAAGTTCGTCTTCGTCCTGCTCATCCTCGTATTGGCCTTGAAGAGCTCCCATCGCGGCCCACGTGCGTGCTAGAACCGCAGAAACCTCGCCGTCCTTCACGACGATGTTGCCCATCCCATCTCGCTTATCGTAGCCAAGATTATCAGCTCGTCTCCATCTTGACCTGATCTTATCATCCGCCTCGGTGATCAGGGCAATTGCAAACTCGCCACGACCAAGTAGGAAGAATTCCCGCAAAAGAGACAATATTTCAACCACTTTGCTGAGAGGTAGAAGTTTTTGCAGTGTTGTCTGAGATAACGAAATCCGGATGGAAGTGATAACCCTGGAGAAGTGTGCGCTGTTGATTGGAAATTTCAATGTTGAAAGCTGCTGTAGATGAGATGATAGCAGATCCAATTCAGGAGACTTCGCACTAGATACACCTTTGACTCGAATGTGGTTGAGGGATCGGCCTATAAAGAGCAACGAGTTTGCTGTTGACGTCGACACAAACGCAGGTAATAGTTCTGGCCTGCTTTGATATTCCTGTGACTTATCAGAAATTGGTCCTCTTCCTTCAACAAGACTTACTTACCTGAATATCCCCATTCACTACTTGAACAAAAAAGTCCTCCCTTCCAAAGCTAGGCAACCTCCCATACAGCACCCAAGCAGAAACCTGCTTCAACCACGCCGTCTCCGCAACCCGCACCAAACTCAATGCCGCCTCTTCAATATCCACATATCCCGTCTGCATAGACTCACACAACCGATCAATAACCATCGCACCACTACAATTCTTCCCATCCCCTCCACCACTACCACCCCTCATCATAAACTCCACCACCTCAAGAAACCACTCCATCCTCCTAGTCCACCCGGAGAACTCCCCCACAATAGCCGTCAACGGCACAATGTTATACGCCCCCACAATCCCTGCATCTTTCCTCAAAATACCATCTTCCACTTCCAAGACCTTCCGCTGGAACTTCGCCAGGTGCGTCGATTTGATAGCCGTCGCTACAGCCTGACAGATACTGGAAGGGTGCGAGCCGGCTATAGTAGCTGTATGTGCAAGCAGCTTGCAGTGGAGATTGCTTAGGTGGGCGATGGAGGAGAGGAGGGCTTTCTCGGGAGGGGAGAGTATTGAAGTGGGGGATGAGTGGTCGGCGGTGAGGAGAGGGGAGGGGTGCCCGGAGAGCGAGAGGAGAATTTCGTGGAGCATGGTGGGGATTTGCATCTGGTAAATATTAGCAGATTCTGTCTACCAGGCGTTTGCTGCTGCATACGGAACTCTGTCCCCTCGACGACCTTGGAATCTATCAATGAGGTCCTGTTTGAGCAAAATGAAGGTGCCGAGAAGTTCGAAGCGGCACATTGAATCACAACATGCTAGATTGTTCTATGCCTTTGGCGACTAACAATTTCCTGCGCCGCTGGGTGTAGCTGTCGCTGTTGTCGTCATGCTTTCGCAGGGAGATACAGACGAGTTGAAGTCGGCAGTCGCGTAGATGCCTTGGAGGACGCGATGAGGCACGTGATGTGTATAAAACACGACTTGATGGCAATCCTCCTTTGTTAACTTTCTAGACTTTGATCATCCAATCGCACAAACACATGTTGTAAAATCCTCGCAATTCCAAAGCAAGGTCACATGGCAGAGGCATAAATAAAGCCGTGCGGGAGTGTATACTCTGCAGTATCAAACCTCAACATGGTTGTATACGAATCAGCAACTCTAACCCAAATCCTTCTGAAGCATTTACCTATCATCATTTTCGGCCTTCAAATCACAATTGTTTTTTCTTCCACTAATTCGACCTTCAGCCCCAAATTAATTGATATAGCTGTTAATCCAGCTTGCAGACTAACTAACCTAGAGAATCCAACAGGTTATGATGCCTACCTTATCCCCTCCACTGCCGAAAAACACGCTTTTCTCGGGCAGGGCGCTGAAGCGAGGCGCTAAGGCTGCTTGGACAATAACGCAATATTCAAATTTCAGCGTTCTTCGCTTAATTACAGGGTTTCGCTACAGGTGTGTTTGAAACGGCAGTGAGGGGGCAGGTATGAAAATATACTATTTTAACTTCCTCACCCGTTCTGTCCTATCTCGTCCCATCCTATCATGATAAACATGCAAGAACGCACTCTACGTAATGAGCAGTAGTATCACGATATCATCTCATTCCCCATCATCTCCTCACCGCCCCTCTCCGTCCCTTCAGTCCGTATCTAGGCAGGACGAGATTGTCATGCGCTACATCATTTACATACACCATTGTGCATGGACTGAACTGCAGAAATGGCACTGTGGTATCGTGCTATATCATACTATACTATACTACACTATGCTGTGCCGGATTATACTTCTACTCAGCTAAATACCATTCACGCTTCATGTACGAGAGAGTAGATGAAGGAGAGGTTAGGAGGAGCGGACAAGAACGTCGTTGTACTTACTTACTGTCCTGTACTACAGAGCCTCAGCTGCCTGGTTGTGATACTGATCCTTAATTTTGTGAGTGAGTGATTAATGGAGTTTGGTATGAGTATGAGGATATGTAATAGCGTTTAAGCTCTGCACATCGTGATCCAGTAATTTTTGGGAGAAAGAGATACACTGATCATAATCATAATCGTGATCGTGATTGGGGAACTGTAATATGAGATGAGATGAATGTCAGCTTGTAGTGAGCTAGCAAGCAGTATTAACTGCTGATGATGATATTCCCAAGGTGGCAGTCTCAATCTCAACTGAGACTAAGGTTGGTAAGTAGTTAATATTCTATCTGCTTAGTACCTAGGTGCGGAAGTATGTTCGCTACCTACCTTCGCATTAGTATGAATATCAACACTTCAAAACTTCAACACTTCAACACCTCAACACCCTAATACCCTTCCTCAACACCCTCCCTCAATCCTCAATCCTCAATCCCTCATCACATCTGACTACCTAGCTGGGCAGATAGATAACAACCATTCCAATCAAACAAACATCCATCCATCCATCCATCCATCCACCTATCCACTACCCCACACCCCATCCCATCCTCATTCCTCCTTAATCCCCATCCCAATACCCGTCCCCATACCCAATCTCAATCTCAATCTCAATCTCAATCTCAATCTCAATCTCAATCTCAATCTCAATCTCAATCCACACACCTCCAACCTCCAAACTCGCTATCTCATCGCCAGCTTTAAACGATTTCACGATAGGTAACGCTACGGTGGCAATGGCTCCATTGGCATGGAAAGACTCTCTATTAGCATAGACAGAATCTCTATCCTTATGGAGATTCTTCCATAACTATAGATATTCTTTCTATACTTAAGGATAATTTCTATCCTTATAGAGATTCTTTCTATACCTGTAGAACCTACTTTCTCTGTTAAAGCGTGTTTTATACTTAAACTTTAATCCTTCTATATAATCCCGCTTCTTCCCCTCTCCCTTTTCCTTCTCTTTTTATCTCTCTCCACGGTAAGTATCTCTCTATAGTAGGTCTCTCTCTATAGTAGGTCTCTCTCTACGGTAGGTCTCTCTTCACGATAAGTCTCTCTCTACAGTAGGTCTCTCTCCACGATAGGTCTCTCTCTACGGTAGGTCTCTCTTCACGATAAGTCTCTCTCTACAGTAGGTCTCTCTCTACAGTAGGTCTCTCTCTACAGTAGGTCTCTCTCTACAGTAGGTCTCTCTCCACGATAGGTGTCTTTATAGTTGGTCTCTCTAATCTTTCTACAGTAGGTCTCTTATAGTAGGTAAGGAGGGAAAAGGGTCCGAAGGTCTAAAAGTAAGAAGGTTTAAAAGTAGGAAGGTCTGAAGGTAGGGAAGTAAGTAGGTAGTAGGAAACTGTAAATGTTATCTATAGAACTAAATATATTAAAATAGAGGAAAATCTATATTTATAGAGAATATTTCCATTGGAATAGAGAGCCGTTGCCACCGTAGTGTAAGTAAGGAAGGTAAGTGAGGTAAAGGTACCCAGTAGAGCAACATCCTCATCCTCACCAGCTTCACCAGCCTCGCCAGACTTACTGTAATACTTTTTTTCCACTCTAAATCCGGGAGTGCGGGCGTAGCGTTGGGCAGCAATACCGATACCTACAAGAGGATTGAGCAAAGAAGAAGAAGAAAATGAGGCTGTAGGCTGTAGGCTGTGTGTGTGTGTAGATGAATGGATGGATGAGTGGATGAGTGGATGAGTAGATGAATGTATGAACGCGAGTAAACTAGGTAGCTAAAATGGCGTTGCGCTCACCTCAGCTCAGCCTGCTCTCAAGTGAAGGGAGGTATGAGTTGAAATGAAATGGATTGAAATGGAATAAAATAAACTGAATATATCTAGCCTTAGCCTTAGTATCACTTAGCCTCACCTAAACTAGTATTACCTGAACTAATATCACCTAGCCTTAGCCTCACTAAGTCTTAGCTAGATAAAGCACTTTATTTCTCTATTCTTTAAAGCTAAGTCTAGGTCCAGATCTATCTATCTCTTAATTTTCTATTATCACTAATAATATTAGAGTAGTAGTAGTAGTAGTACTAATACTATAGTAGAAGTAGTATTAATAGTAATATAATTCTAAAAAAAGAAAAAAACAGAAATTAAATCCCTCCCCCGCTAAACCTACGCATAAAAATCAATAGCATGAAATATAATACTTAAAATTATCTTATCTTATCTCATCTATAACTACTACTATCACCCGGTACATTTCCTATTCCTATTCCTATTCCTAATTCCTAATTCCTAATTCCTAATTCCTAATTCCTAATTCCTAATTCCTAATTCCTAATTCCTAATTCCTAATTTCCTACTTGAAAATTCAGTAGGTTCTAAGTAAGTAAGTAAGTAAGTAAAAGCCCGATTAAGCTATCCGTTTATCTATTTATTTATCTTCCTCTTCTTTCTCTCTCTCTCTCTCTCTCTCTCCCCTCCCTCCTCCTTCTTCCTTTTCTTCTCTATAAGCTAAAGCTAAAGTTAAGGTTAAGATTAAAACTAAGTTCAATAAGTACTGTAATTAATTAATCTTTTAATCTATTATAGCACGAAGTAAAGTAAAGTATAGGACCAAACGAGACGAGACTTTAGGGGATATAACCAGATGTCTTATTACCTGTCTGTGTCTGGAGGCTTGCAAAATTTTGCTGAAGAATTTTGTCGATAGGAATAAAAAGGAATATAGAGACTGATCTAGAACGTTTCGGAAGGGGACGGGACGGGGGATGGGGGGGGTTTGTGATGGAGCAGTGGAGAAAAAGTAAATAAATAATGAAGGGAAAGGAGAAGAAAATGAAAAAGCAAAAAAAGTAAAGAGATTTCCGCTGTACCCCGCGCTGCTTACTGCGAGTTGTAAATTACCTCCGGAAGGCTGGCTGGCTGGCTGGCTGGATAGATGGACCGAAGGAAGGATGGATGGAAAGATGGATACGTGATGTGGTAGGCGGACCACGATCGTCTCCTCTCTCTATTCGCATTCTGCCATTTCATCGCACCGGGCAGTAGCTCAGACACGAGAGCAGGACAAATACCTCCCTCGTTGACTCCAGAACAGTGACAACAGAGACAGACAAACAGACAGCGAGTACCTCCCCTCCTCCCGGGAAGTGAGTAAAAAGCAAGTTAGGCAAAGAAGGCGAATATCGGGACCTTGCCCAGCCTCCAGCCTAGGTACTGGGGCGTGCGTATGGAAGGTGTTTATCGGGATTCGGCGTATCTGGTTGCCTTTCCTTGGGTGAGATGAGACGAGACAAGATGGGACAAGACAGGACAAGGACAAAAACGGGAATTTGCATGCGTCGTGGGTGTCTTGTGTGCACGCGACTGCAGAATTCTGTTTGTCGGCCTTGTGATTGATGGATGCTGGAGCTAGAGCTAGAGTCTTGCGATGACGAGTGAGGTACGTACGTACCTTGAAATTTGAAACTTGACTATGTGAGATGTGAGGGCAAGGCGAGCGAACTTGCTTGACTCACTTACTGTGTACGTACTCGTAGACTTGTTGCGTGTCGGGCGAGGCTGTGGTATTCGAGCTGGTTAAAGCACAGCAGGGCAATAATGCAATTCCAACCCATCTCCCAATATCACATCACGATCCTGATGTCCAGATGGAGTCAGAATTGGGTATACATGAATTGCCACTGGTCAGTCAAGACATGGATATTAAGCTCATAGGCCGCGGCCCACTGAACCCAGGAACCGAGGACAAGTAGGAGGCTGCCAGCGTTCCATGGCTTGCGGTTGCAGCCTCGTCCAGCCATACGGAGGAAAGAGGCTTTATCATTCATTGAAGAGTATGAGGCATTATTTGCCCTCACTTTTCGCCCTCGTTGCAAGAGCGTGGGAGAAAGTTTAGTTTCCGTTATCGGGAATATCGCCCCGTGGAGAATTAAGGTTGGCCTTGATCGGGCAATTGGGATAAAAGTGCAGAAAAAGAGAGTTTGGGAGATAGAGTCTGGACCCGAGATCTAAACTCTACCCAACTTCAGATGCTTCAGATGCCTCGTACTGTAGCATGGGAGTGCTGGCGCTTGCTTGACCCCGTGCACAACTCAGTTGTGAGGGAGACCACGAATTGTGCATTTGACTGCAGAGGTGTCAGGTCGTACCATGAAACTTGGGGCGTATAAAACAGATCTTAAGCGCAAGTAGTGGAAAGGCAAAAAGGGGAGAGACGTATGAGAGATGGACCCTACAGCGATGAACGCTGTACTTTTCTGCGGGAGGGAAAATCCGGAAAGGGTCGTGTGAGAAGAACCAAAGCATGTGAGTGAACTATTGCAGCCAGAGAGGTTCGTGAGAATTGCTGGGAACGGCTGTCGCGGGGTGCTGGCGATTTTTGATTCGCTTGACTGCTGTCTGGCAGTTGATGGATTGGATTGGTCGAGGTGGATGGTGGGGTAAAAATGTTGTGGTCCTTGGTTGGAGGAAAGAGGACGATAGAGGGTGGAGGGGTTCGTTGATTGGGGTGATACGAGACAGGTCGTGCAGATTTGGCGGTAAACGTGAAAATGGATGCATCTCCATGTATCTCCATGCATCCATCTGCATGATATCTATCGGCTGCACATGCAAGTATTTCAGGCCACCTGAACGGTCCGCTGCTGTCAGTGAGTGGTACGGTGCGGAGCGCTGCGGTGCGGTATTGTGGCTGCAGGTGTCAGTCAGCCAGAGAGGATGGGAAGGATGAGGGCAGGCCCGGCCCACGAGACATCCAGCTTTGGTGACGGGAGTCAGGTACTCAGAGTGGAGTTCTCAGCTTATGCTATTCTTGTACGATTCGAGTAATTCGAGGCTGTATTCCTTCCAGCTCCGTCTTACAGGATTAATTGCTCGCTCACTTGCTCGGCTCGCCCTGAAATCATGATGACTGTCTGAGGTGAGGTGACGACTCATCATGATCTTGAGTTGGGCATCATCTAGGCAGACTCGTTTCGTTTCGCGCGGGAAAGAGGTGCGGAAAGTAAACAGAAAAAGCGATGCGAATTAACTAGATCAGTAAATGGTGCCAACGCTGCAAGTGCGGTGCTTCTCCGATGGGAGATACGGCGAAGCATCCCGAAGGCGAAGCTTGCGTCTCCAATGTGATGTTGCCAATACCTATTATTTTGCTCTCCTCTTGCTTGGGCTTGGGGGGTCGGAGGCAAAAGGGGGCTCTGTTGATGCGAGACGAAGCGAAACGAAACGAAAGCAAACGAACGTTCGAAGTAATCACATCGCACCTGTCATCGAGTCGAGGACATGTTACTCCGAGACTACGAGACTACGGTCATCATGGCGATACTTTTCGTACTTCGTACGTATGTGTTCCGATAGATGAGTGGTTTGGGACAATGTGAGGACCCGAGTGCCAAGACGGGTTTTCAGCGATTGGATGGTCGTTCGTTCGTCATGGTGCATCCAAGTTCCCAAAGTGCTCGCGCTGCTCACCCCTCACCCCTCACCCGCTGTCGATAAGGAAAAGCGCTGGGATCGATGAAACCTTCGATGACCAGACATCTGAGCAGATTTCTGCGAATATCGGCTCGACACTTCCTGACTTTCCTCGTTCGTTTGGAAATGCTGAGACTGGTTTGTGATTGATGTGCATTTTGGGGCGACCTACTCTACGACGGAATCACAGCCAGCGCATCTCCGCCCGTGTGTTACTGAATCCTCACTTTTCCTTTCCCACCGCTGGTCTGTCTGCCTGGGGGTGGATACTCTTCTTTGGAGATGGAAATGCGAACTGCCCTCATTCCTCCGGGCGAACTGGAGCTGGCTGACTGACTTGCCTGCAGCGGCGGCAAGGATAGCCATGGGGGTTAGGCTGGGTCGGATTGTGCTTCACGATGGGGTTGTACCCTCGAGCCTCTCTCGCCTCTCTCCTCCGTAAGGTATGGTGGCAGGACAGGGCAGGGCATGCTGTCATCAGAACCGAAGACAAGGTGGGTGGGGTGGTCTGCACGATCCAGCCCGCCATCGACCAGACAGGTGCCCTCGGTGCCAAAGTGTGAAATCCAATCAAGTATTCCATACCACCATTTAATCATCCAATTATCGCGCATGTTGGGGGCGCCAAGAGGCTCGATGCTTCACATCTCATTCCATCTTGGTCGTCGCCCCTGTTTTTCCCGTGCCCGTGCCCTGGCCCACGCCCACGCCCTGGCCCTGCAAACCTTCACCGTGCTTTCCCATCGTCTGTACTACTACTACTCGTGGGCGTGGGAAGCGAGGAAGGGCCCGAAAGCGCAACGCTCCGAATCCATCAGCGAGGGAGAGGCAGGGAGATATCCACTTTTCAACGACCATCAAACCCGAACCCACCTAGGTAAAGACTGATCAACCCCCATGCTTCCTCTCGCTGCTCCCACTTCCTCCCCTCTGCTATCTAATCATCACATCATATCACTCCATATCCCGACATAATTGTCCACAAAACATCCCACTCACTCATAATCGACAGCATTCCAACGTGCTCTCATCCCATTGACCGGATATCCATCCTTCCACCCATACAATACATTCGCCGGGTTTTAATGCTACATCGGTCCACCAACCTCCACACTGATGCACCTTCAAGACCTCCCTCCTCCATTCGAAAGCTCAACCATGTCAAGTTCAAATTGCGGAATCAACCGATCGTAGGTAGCTATTGCTTTTGTTCAGAGTTTTACTACTGCATCTTCGTCGACGTTTACCTGAATTAAACACCGCATACTTTGTGGAGCAATAAATACTTGCATACTCCCATGCTCGATATCGACGCCACCAAACAACAGCTTTCGTGAACATCACACATTCATCCATCATGTCCCATTCAATACGAAGATACAAGACCGACATCAGCGAGCGTAGTGCCGCAAGTCATAGCGGCGAATCTCAAGACTCCCAAAGCACAACCCCAACATCACTCTACAGCAGTCCGAGTCCCTCATTACGGCAAGCCACAGACCTCTACTGCAAAGAGCAGTACGACATCTCACCATGCACAACATTTTGCGCTCGCTCGTCCACAGAAACATACTCTTCAACCGTTGAATCCTTCGAGGAACTCTGCGAAGAGCCCGAATCTTATGACCCCGAATATGAAGTCCCCGAATACCGCGACCCCGTCTCGCACAACCTCCGACCTTCCACTCCCTCCGACTTCGCCGAATTCTTCCCAACCATGAACCGACTCTGCATCCGACACGACGACACCACGCACGACGGGAACATGAACCTGCGAGTCGACACCGAGAGGAGGAGAGGCACGATCCAGCTCTTCCACCTGAAGATGAACGACCTCAAGAAACGCGAATTCTCTCTTCGCCGGTACGAGCGCTCGTCTGGCCGAGAAGTATGCCATTCAGCACGCAAATTCACGACTCCCTCGTCTGAGAAACGTCCTGCTATGGCAAGGTCCGTATCCAATGCATTGGCCAGTATCGTGAAGCCGGACTTCAAACGGGCAACTTCGGCACTGTCCTCGCAGAACGCTAAGAAGCCAATCAAGCGTCAAGACAGCGGCTATGGATCGAACTCGGAGGATGAATTCGACGAGGACTACTTCCCGAGTCCGAAATCCAAATCAGCTATCCAAATCCCTTCCAATACAACAAAACTTGAGTTCAGCAACTACTCACAAGTCCTCGTCAAGCGTCGAGGTGCTAAATCGTCGAAACGATACGAGTTCGAGTACTGGGGCCACGACTACACGTGGAAGCGAGTCGTAAAGAAGGACGGCGATGACAAGGAAGTCAGCTACCACCTTTACCAAAACGAAACTGGCAACGCCATAGCGCACATCGTCCCCGAGCTTCGAAGTCGAAGTCAAGTTCGCGAGGAAGAGCGCAACGGCGGCTGGATTAAGCCCTGCTCATTATGGCTTGCGGACAAAAGCGTCATGGAAGCCGTCACCGACGTTGCAGAGTACGTACCCTATCCAATTAGAGATTATCACCATCCCTAGTCTAACATCCCTCCCCTCACAGCGTAATCATCGCAACCGGCCTCATCGCCCTCGTCGACGACAGCATCAAATCGCACTTCCACGCCACCCACTCCTCGTCCTCCTCCTCCTCCTTCAACAATAACAACCGCCCCTCCCTCACACGCACACACACCCTCCCCCTCCCCAAACTCGGCCTGGATCTCGAATACGTCGGTCCCCGCGCGCTGGTCGAACATATGTTCAAGCGGAGAAATAGCGGTGGTTCGAATAAAGACCGCGATGCGAGGCCGAACCCGAGCCCGTTGAGGGCGAATGCTGTTACGGCGTATTAGCTGGCTTTGGCGGCATCGGAGGGAAATACACGTCGACAGTAGGAATGTCTCGCAGTGAGAGACGAACAGGAATGGGAAAGGGATTGGGTGGGAATGAACAGTACGGCGCAGTTGCGCTGGTTGGGTTATGGGATTACATATATGGATACAGGGATATATACAGGACCGCCCTAGATCAGATCAGATCAGATCAGATCAGATCAGATCAGATCAGCTTCCCCAGTCAAGCAGGCTGGTAGGAAGGTAGTCTAGGGCGGGGAGAACGTTTCTACAAACAGGACAGAACAGCACGGGAAAGGACAGCACTGGATACATGTACGTTACGATAGGATTGGACGGAACTCACTTTTCTTGCATTGGGATGGTTTGATAGGATAGGATACCTCGGATAGGAACTCGGAATTGGGACTTGGGAATCTAGGTATAGGGTATGGAACCAGACATGGCATGGCTTGGCAAGGCATGGGACGGCGCACACATTGGCTGGCATATTTATTTTATATTATATTATATTATTCATTTATTTAATGATATGCATGTATGTATGCATGGCGTTTTGCATTGGGGCTTGTGCTTGAGATCGGGGTGTGGATTTAACTTCTTCCTTCCCTTTGAATTGTTAGGGAGGATTGTGGATGTGGATATGGATATGAATATAAATTGGAGGATGGTTCTTATTCTTATTCATAATATTTTATTTTATTTTTCAAAAAAATTTGTCGTATCTTCTGGGTGTTGTGTTGTGCTGTGTTGATTGTTGTGTCATTTGCTTTAGTGTTAAAACTGCCAAATGTACTATACCATTCCATATTCCGTACTCCGTACCGTTAGAGACGAACGCAGAAAGATTCTTTTCTTAACTCACAACCTGCTAGCTATAGAAAGAAAGGTATAAAACCTCTCTCTCTCTCTCTCTTGAGTTTCCCTCCTTCTGTCTGCAGCAAGAAACCCCCAAGTCACGTGGTGTGTAGATTGGGATAATGGACAGGGGAGAGAGAGGGACAAGAGATAATATCTCCTCTCCTCTCCTCTTCTATTTTTTTTTTTTTTTTTTTTTTTTTTTTTTTTTTTTAAAAAATTAGAGTCCCTATACTTACTTATTCATGCTTTTCCAGATACTTTACTATTCTTTCTCTTGATACGTTCGTTATTGAGTCTAGAATAAGGGAAGAAAAAAGAAAAGAAAATCCCATTCTGCCTGGACAATAATAGTATAAGCAAGATATGTCTCTTTTTCAATACAAGTAGTTACTCCGGCCATCGCTTTACGCCTTTTCATATTACATCACTCTTGCACTGTATTTACGGTGCTGCACTGTACGGCACCACTGCACTGCACTCAAACGAACGTATTCACGAAATCTATAAGTCAGTGCAGTTGAGATACGCGCTAGCACTCCCGCTGGTAAAATATTATAAAAGCCTCACTATAGATCAAAGTACTATATCATTTCAAACATGAGTTCATCGAGTCTCTGCCAGGAGCTGTGCAAAAAAAAAAAGAGAGAAGGGGCATTCAAAAGTTTCCGTGGTTTGTTTTGGTTTTGTGAATTAATGACTGGATTAAGCGAGCCGCTAGTTTTGGCCCAGTCTCACCAACAGCGCTCTATGTAGAACGCAATATCAACTTATGAGCATCTCTGGTTAGCCAGTATTGGCCGAGAGCGACGGTGGAACTTACAGTGTCAGTTTTATGTCACCTGCGTGGGCGATGTGAATCAATTTTTACCTCGACGAGAGAATTGAAATTGTACGGTTTGTTTTGGAAAGGTTGAGAAGGTGGCTCCGAGCTGTATAGTCAGTCAGTGTCTCTTCGGATTACAAGTCAGCTGTGGCTTGAGTTTGGAGGATAGAGGGCGCCACCACCTATCGATCGTCTGCATGAGTAACGTGATGGACTGGGAGTTTGGTGGAGCAATCTGGGTGGTGGGTGGATTATCCTCTGTTTGTGTGGTTTTGTTGAAGCAAGGTTTAGCAGCATATCGGCTGGATGCGGTAGATGATGAAAGATATGCGCATGCAGTAGCACTAGAAATTAATGTCTGCAACAAGGGCAGTCTAGAGAACTTCTACATTTAACGAATATCCAATCATAGTACAATTATTGGACTAATTCGTTGCCAAGCCTCAGGATATTCCTAGAGCCTCCCTCCTAGAAGTCGATGCAGGGTCGAGGTACGGTTGTTCCCCAATAGAAGAAGCACGAATCCCAGTTCGCACCGCTCCAGGTACCAAATGTGTATCAGGCTACAAAACCAGTCAGCGATGCACGACGAAAAAGAAGAAAGAAAGTCTCACGGTAGCAGCATGCCAAACACACGAATTATTCCAAATAGCCGCAGCACCTTTCGTCCAATGCATACGAGCAACACAATCATGATTAACCGTAATCAACCGCAAAATATAATCCCTGATCATCTTCTCCTCAAAATCATAAAGTCCATTGATCCGCGTGACGTGCAGCCCAACTCCAGCGAAAATGCTCTTCCAGCCTGTTTGACGGTTGGTCCGAACGACGGGGTGGACTGGAGCGAAGGAATCTCCGATGTTCAGGGGGGATCCTCGGGGTGACATGACTTCGTATCCTCCTGCTGCACAGGCTGTGCGGAAGACTGGTTGGGCGCATGTGGCTGTTAGGCCATCGAGGAATTCTCGCATGGGTGGTGAGATTCGGTCGTATTTGGAAGGAGTTAGTTTACGTTACTGCGAGTTGAGTCAAGAAGATCATACATCTCGTAACCTGAGCACCAAAGAGTATCTCCACCATGTGCTGGTGTCTCTTCCATGAGAAGACAACTGAAGTCTGACGGGCAAACTTCAAATGTTGCTGGTGTTGTTATTAACTTGTGTCCACCAGGTCCCCTTCGCTAAGCGAGACTCACCATCACTGTGCCATTCTCTTCCAAGATCTTTCGGTTGCTGCGAATCTTTACCTGCCATCGTCTTGTACAGTTTCTTCGCTGCTTCGGAATTAATCACGTATCTACCAAAGGTCAGAAAATGTTTTTCTCTCAAGGACCCAAACGCACATATTCTCATCTGTTTCTCCATTTCCCATAGGAATATTACCAGGGTCTCGATACAGTGGATGCACATGAAGTCCATTTTCCTTCGGTCTCCCACTCAATTCGCCCACCTTATCAGTAAAGTTTTTGAGATCCTCAACCGATAAATCATCCTGATTCTGTCTGAAGAAGACAACACCCCTTTCGCTGATGACGACTGCCAGGTCACGGATTTGCTCTTCTGAGTTGTCGGCTGTTAGGATATCCTTTATTCTTGCTTTGGTGTATTCGCGTCCGATGATGGGAGTAACTTCTACAAATTCGAGGTGGTCAAGGGAGCCGCCATATTTCATGGGCTGAAAGATAAGTTTAGACGTGTCGGCAGCGATCATTTTGAGGACGAATGTAAATCCAGTGGCTTTTTGTGATGCTTTTTTCGATCCTTTACCAGCTTGTTATTGATATAAATCGCATGGACCGCTCCTCTAGAGTGAAGCACGCTCTTTTGCAACTGCCGAAGGAGTTTTTCCGTGCGGCGGTCAATAAAAGCAGTCACACGAAATGACCAAGTGAGGGGTAGCATGCCAAAGATGGGAGTCAAAATACTATTCGCCGTGACATTTAATGATCCGAAACCATTAGCTCGCAAGTCGTCTTGGACCGTGGGGCTGATGTCGAAGGATTAAGTTCCCTTGACGATGCTTGTTGTTGCTTTTGGCTTTTCAGGGTCCCCCTGGCGAAAGTTTCCCCAGATACTGCAGTTTCAATAACTAGTTAGAAACCACGGGCTTCGCCCCGCCCTCATCAAAATCGATTTCCCCCCCCCTCTCTGAAAACCTACCTACCTGCATCTCTACGAAAAGCGATTATAAAACACTATAACTTCATAGAAATAAGCTAGAACACTAATAAACTAACTTACAAGTTTCCTAGTTTTAATTGAATATCTAGTTGTAAAGTTATTAATTGATTAGGCTGCACAGGATTTGCGGCTTAAAATTCAAGAGGTAGCCTAAGGTGGTCTATGCGTAAGGCAAGCTGAAGGAACAGATATTTGAAGTTCTAAAGAAATCAGATTAATTCTATTAATATAACGCTACAGATAAAAATAAATTATCAAATTGAATTAAAATATGTTAATCTTCAATTCCTTAAGATATCTAAGTGTTATATTAAAAGGTAGTTGTGATACAGGTAGGTAGGACTTAGAGAGGGGGGTGGAAAAAGATTTAGATAAGGGTGGAATTTCAGCCCCGCGGTTTCTCACTAGTTATTGAAACAGCTGTACAGTATCCATGTGCGGGGTACCGCCAAGCTATTCACCCTAACGAACAACTCTTCAGTTCTGAAGCCACAATTTTGACAGCCCACACGATGATACAGAAATCCTGATTGTATTCCCGTGTGAATCAAGAGGCCAAGACGGGTGCCGACTTCCAGCCAAGAAATATCCCGTCAAAGAGTCTGTTTACGAACTTTGGGGGGTCGGGGAGGAGGTTGATGATCGTCGGTTTGGCGCGGATGCAATGCAACCTGTAAATTGAAGGGATTGGCGACCTGATTGCCTGACTGGAGATAAGATAGGGCTGCCCTTCGAGTAGGATTCTCTAATCAACATGCTCTGAAATATCGTCAATATGCGTGCTGTACCGATTTCTGCGAATCCTCTTCAGCTTGACTTACGAAGTCATAAACGATGTCTAACGATCTGTTTTTTCCTGACGATTGGCACATTTCAATATGGCCTTGATTATGCGCTTGTGGGAGGGTTTCTCTCGCTAGTATTACCGTTCTCGTAGGATTACTGGGTCTAATGGTTTGCAGAATGCCAGGTTTTCTGAAGATCTACGGGTACTATTCTTCAGAACTTGGAAAATGGAATATTGATGTGAGTATACAACGACAGAATGCTGAGCCAGAACTAATGGATTCCATGCAGCCAACAGTTCAACAACTCATCTCATCATTGATGACGATCGGAACATTTATTGGGTCGCTGCTAGTTGGTCCAGTGAGTTCCAAATTCGGCCGACGACACGGACTATGGGCAGCATCAGCGCTCAATGCTATTTCGACAGCAATGATGCTGGGTACAACCAGCGTGGGAGCCTTATATGTTGCTCGTCTCATTCTTGGTAGGTGTGCCATTCATTTTGGTACCAATTCGCTGACCCTTTTAGGTGTTTCCGTCGGATGGTTCTTCACTTTCTCTCAGCTCTACGTCCACGAAGCAGCACCAGCTCATCTCCGTGGGATCGTTTTCGGATTCTATCAAGTCATGCTCTCAATCGGATCCATCACAGGGGCCAGTGTTGACTTTGGAACGCACACCATAATGAGCAAACGAGCGTACCAAATCCCGTTGGCTATTTTCTTCGTGGCTCCCACAATTCAAAGTATTATGATTATTTTCTTCCCAGAAAGCCCTCGATGGCTTATGGTTCAGGGTCAAGAACAGAAAGCCGAAAAAGCGCTTCGAAGACTTCGCAATAGCAACATTGATGAGCATGAACTCCAGGCCGAGTTGAACGAAATTCGAGGCTCAACACGAGATCAACTTGAGAAAAACAAGAAGTGGTTGTTCGTGGAGATGTGGCGTGGTACGAACCGACGTCGAACTCTTCTCTGTCTTTCTGTCGTCTGTTTCCATGCAGCAAATGGTACGTAGCAAAATATTGCCTGTTGTGACACATGATGCTGATACTTCCAGGTTCGTCATGGGTCAACATTTACACCACTTACTTCCTCACCATTGCCGGTGTATCTAATGCGTTCGCAATGTCCGTCATGATCACTTGCATCGGACTTCTAGGCTGTCTCTTCAGTTTAGGCTTCACCCGGTATGTCGATCGCCGAACGGTAATAATTATTGGTTGTGGTGCATGTGCGATCTGCCAACTCTGCATGGCGATTGTCTGGAATGTCACGCCAGGCTCTGTTGTTGCTGGTAAAGCCGTGGTTGCTTTCATATCTCTCTTCACGTTCTTCTATGTGGCATATTGTAAGTTAAATCCGTCGCAAGTGTCGAATATTCTCTGACTTTACAAGCCCCGACTGCTTGGTTAGTGGGAGGAGAGCTCCCCAATAACCAACTTCGCCCTTTCACATATGGTCTAGCTACTGCTTTGAATTTTGTCGGCAACTGGCTTGGGACATTCACTGCTCCATATTTCATCAACCCTGCAAAGCTTGGTTGGTCCGCCAAGTACGGATATATCTGGTTCGGTACGAACACTCTGCTCGTATTCTTCACCATTTTATTCCTGCCAGAAACAAGAGATAGGACGCTTGAAGAAATCCACGAAATGTTTGAGAACAAAGTGCCGACTCACAAGTTCAAGCAATATGTCTGTACTGGCGTGGAGGGATACGCTGCCCAAGGAGTTGCTAAGGCCGAGGTTCTGACCGAGAGACGCTCTACCCATGGAGAAAAAGAGACGGTAGAGCACGTTGAGGCACATGTACCTGCAAAAGCAGCGTCCAAGCAGGAAGTGTAGTGAAGTTCTGAGTTTTTGAGGTGTTTGAGTTCTGGGGTTTTGAATTTAGCGGGCCTAACCTGATGTGAGACCAGCGCGAAGTGGCGGGACGGACCGCAGCAACGCTTCCCATTGTCCGTTGAAGGCTAGATAAAACTGAGACTCACCCACCCTAAAATTATCAATTAGGTCGCTTTAGCTGGTAGTGACAGAGACCAGCTTCAAATTACCAGACCACGATTGCGATAACTAGGTAGCGAGAAGCCTAGATGCTGCTTTTGGACCATATGGCATCATACTGATACGTCTAGTAAACTCCACGAAGCCAACAAGAAAATGAACCAAAAATAGCACCCATACATAGATTTCTGAAGTTACTATTCACAAGCCATTATTTCCTCATAAAATCATACCAACACCGCCTTGATTCCCAATTATAGTGTGAATTTGCGACTATCTCAAACGAATCGAACTCTCGACGAATAATACACGGCACATAAAAATGGCTGTAAACCCACCAGATGACAGAATGTCATCTCTTTCTGGACGTATAAATGCTCCAAAACCTCCTCAACCACATGATTCAGAGACAAGCACCCAAAATCAATCATCATCACCCTTCCAGACCCAGAACAAGCAACAAGAATCAGCACCACTCCCCAACTCCAGCAAAGACAACTCCCTCTCCCCAAACCTCCATTCATCCACAGAGATCCTTCTCCCAACAAAGTACTATCGGTTTTACTGGACATGTTGCCACTTTAGGCAGAAGGGGGGGATTTTCACGGTTGTGGTATGTATCCTATCTTATATCACCAATCCCATGCACCTAATCCTATTTTTACAAGTTGTCAAACTGAGTCTCACTCCTTCTCCTTGTAATTAATCCGAAAATGACGAACGTGGAGTACAGTCTGTAAGATGGAATATGAATATGTTTACTGACAAATGAACCGAACAGATGAAGAAAAAATGTAACACAACCAACAACCTCCTCGAAGAAACCTGTAGAAAATGCAGACATGTAATCTGTGATTCCTGCAACAAATTTGCGCGGAATAACGAAGAGTTCGATGCAGCTGCACTGCATGCCGAACCGACGTCGATTCCAAAAAAGCGCTTGACGGGTGCGTATCTGGTGACGTGAAAATAGAGCTTAGGAAGCCTTGATGACCGAGTATGGTATGAACGGGCGTAAGGAGTGGGAAATAATTTGTGTGTGTGAAGAAAGGTCGTGTTGTGAATATGAGTACGAATGAATCACGGGCCTGGGAATTGAGTTTGATGGGAATGTGCTCGAATTCTCTCATGCTTGGACAGAGTATAAGTATTATGATATACCTCCCACGCTTGATGATATGCATCACCGACAACTGTTTCCCTACTGTCGAAACTGTAGCGTTCGAAAGAAGAAAGTTTGGACTGAGGGAGAATCTGTTTCCCAATTCATTATCCGACCGTAGTTCAAAAATCCGAAAATTTCACCACCTCCCAAAATGCCGACATCTTCTCCCAATCCCAATCCGCAGCCATACTCCCTTTTCAACAACTCGCCACGCTGGCTATGCTGCAAGACTCCTCCTAACGCAGTCGTTGAATCTCCCGTAAGTAGTCCCTTTCAAAAAGTAGAAAAGTGTACACAGGGACTGATAATGCTCCGCACCAAAGTGCCTCCAAGGAAACGCATTGAGTGAGAAAGGATGTAAGAAATGCCAGCATCAGAAATGTGATCTGTGTTTGACGTTCGATGGGCGAGAAGATGGTGGAGAGAGCTAGAATGGTTGGGGTGTGGGATGAGAGATGCAGGTGTGATGCGGAGGGATTGGAGGGAGATTCGAGTTTGACCAACATAGGGACAGTGTTTTGCTTGAGGGAACGAAGATGACTTTTGGGTTGGGAATAAGCCCGTTCTTTAGCTTTTGCGTCGTGTTAGTCATTTTCTGCAAGGCAAATGAGAAACATTCTGCGCTATCGTGAATGTGAGTAAAACCGAAACTTCCTGGAACTTTTCAGTATATATTCAACTTGTCACTCCCAGTTTCAACACCAGCATTCGACACCCACTTCTCAGTTCTCACTCTCAGCATCAAGCTTCCACTGTTCAACCACATCCTTAACGCTATCTGCCAACCTCCCTGCTTCAACACAATTCACCAATCGTCCCATTCTCGTACAAGCATCTCAATCATCATCACCATCACCATGCACCCAAACGGAGCAATCGCCATAATCATCATCTTGATTCTCCTCGTCTTCGGTGGGCTGACCTACGCTCTCGTACATTGGATTACGAATACGCCAAAGAAAAGCCCTTCAAGTGAGCAGCAAAGCGGCACGACAACTAGTCGGGGACAGAGTACTTCGCAGGCGCGAACTTCATCATCATAGAGGGTGCCAAGCGAGGGAGGTGAATGACGATTTAAAGAGAAAAAATTGGATGGGTATGTGACGAGAGCGGGATCTTGGAAAGGGTTTTGTATACTTCGTGATGGTGGAGAGAGATTGAGGACATGCGAGGGGAAGAACGGAAAATATGAAGAGATGCGAGTATTGGACTTCGGGTAGGTGACAATAGTGTGATGCGGCGGTGTGATGATATATGAACAATCATAAAAACTGATCTCAGAGCAATAACATATACGCAAATGATCGCAGAAGAAAAGAGTAAGAGACAACTGAAGACTTCTTCTACATATGTATATGATGCAATGCTGTGTATATACACCCAGGGTATTACAGTACTGTTCAATCCTGCACCTTCTCAAAACGCCATGTGAAATGGGAGGTATATGCCCATCCACAAATCCCCACCCAAGGAGCCACGACCCAGCCACGATTTTCCCAATTGTCGCTTGTGAGGCGAACAGGCGATCATTGTCCTAGTGGCCTCGCTTGGATTCGCTTCTTGCCAAACTCTTGATTCTGTTGCAAATCGCTGTTTAAGCGATGTGCGCTTGTGAAAGAGAGGCAATCCGCAACCGAGTCGGTAGTGGGGGATACCTGGTCCCTCATTTCGGAGCATCCCAATGTAAACAGATGCCTTTCTTGTTTCCAACGCCAGATCATGCAGCAGCTTAATCTAACTTGTCCATGACGTGTTTCCGGAATTTCCTGTTGACAACTCCGCCAATGCCAAAAGCTGGGACAATACGGCATATTCTCGCAACGGCACTGATAGCCCAGTTCTTCTTAACAATCTGCCATCTGTCTCCCAAAGAGAGCTTGTCTCCTCTGTTGTACAAATCTAGTCCTAGCAAGTGCATAGGTGTGCTGAGGATCTGGATCCCAGCCGGCGCAACAAATTGTGCAACTGTCATTCCGCTCACCCTCTTTTCCAACTCCTTGTTCATGTTCCTGGTCAATACCGGCCCAAGAAGAGGCGGTATATTGAACGACGCAAAGATTGTGAGGCAGTCGCGGAATGCGAAGAGGGCGTAGGAAGGTAGAGGAACAGGTCTGGGCGGTCCGCCAGAGCCAAACATCTTTGCAAACGTCGAGTCCTTGATCAAGCAGAGCCCAACATTAGCTGTCGAAGAAGCTGCGAACTTTGCAGTTCCACCTGTGACAAGCGAGGCAGGTTTGTTTTTGGTAGTCGCAGTCAGAGTATCGAGGGTATTTGCAGTGACGTATGTCCCGCCGTAGAGCATGCAGATGAGGGCGAAAGGCTTCGAGAAGATAAGGTTATGCGGTCGCAGCAAGAAGGTCTTGAACGAATCTTTCAGAGAATTCTTGAGAGATGCCTGCCCCGAGGCATTCTGCATTATAGCCCTGCGAACATGTTAGAGGAGTCAGAGGCGTAGTTGTGGTGAATACTTACTTATCAATGACTGTAATGAGGGGTGCAACCATTGAAGCTGCGCCAGCACCAGAAACAAAGTCTGTTGCCAACCGCAGACCCAGATTCTTTGTATTCCATACTCGAGGCTCTTTTAAAGGTGACTCTGCAGCCTTCGCGATAGGAGCTATTCCCTTCGTCGGGTTGGCCATGTCGAGATTTGGTGCTGGAGATTCCAGCTCCGTCGATTGTCGTGTCATATGGGAATCATTGACCCTATCAATGCATTTCCCCTGAAAGCTGCAATAGAAGCAGACACTGCGGCTTGGGCCGGATTAATCGCAGAGATTTGGAAGGCTCTGCTGCCCGTCAAAATGCTCCCGGTGCATCTTGCATGGTAAGCTTCGCTGACGACCCACCGATTTCGGGATTCCTTGTTTTCATGACGCACGGATTTTGGTGCCCACGTGACTATACATACCTTCGACGTTCCGAGCCGTGGACTGCTTTTCGCGGCATAGAGACAGCACGTACTTCTGATAGCGATCTTGTTTGACGAGGAAGATGAAGTTGGATGGATATCCACGAGGATTCAAGCGCTAGTTTGCGTCTTGTGAACTCGCTTACCATGTTGAGAAAGTTTCGCCCATGCATTATGCTTCATTGCTTTTCCTTCTAGTGGCATTCGATTGCATGGAAGTGCATCACCTGGTGAGCCAATATCAGGGACAGGGGAAGCAACTATAAAGGTTTACAGGATGGAATAGAGCCCATGCTGACAAATAATGACGAAAGATGCAGTTAAATAATTACTCCAAAGACACAGTCCGATGGAGCACGAGCATCTAGAACGACATCCACAGGGCTTTTACCTTTTTATAACAGAATTTGGGCAGGATGAGGTGCCTAGGTAAAGAAGAATATCACGTGAGTGGCTTGTGGCAGTGTTTTGACTTCGAATGCCTCACACTTCCCGTCAGAATCATCTCTCATCTACCATCTTCAATCATGCCCAGCTATCAACATGGACTCACATGGTCTCTCGACAGAACCCATCTCATTCAGTCGCTTGGCCACTCAAAACATTCGTCAAATTTATGCCCATAAGCTACAGGGATTCCGATGGTTGCTTGGCCTAGCTGTAGTCTTCCAACTCACGCCCAACACTGGCAAGCTATACTGGCACTACTCTACTCATCATTCACCGTCGATCTTGCCCGACTTTCTAGCCTTCTCACTTTCTCTGGCGGCCAGAATTACTTGGTTGTTCCTGTTTAGGAAT
Organism: Cadophora gregata; assembly: GCF_030347475.1. Lineage (NCBI taxonomy): Eukaryota > Fungi > Ascomycota > Leotiomycetes > Helotiales > Ploettnerulaceae > Cadophora > Cadophora gregata. The sequence continues at coordinate 336,770 of NW_026695932.1, read as the reverse complement.
CCAGCTGAATTTCTGCTCTTTAGACGACCAGGACGAGGATACCAATGGGCAGTATGTGGAACAGTAATCTTGACTACGCTGCCCAATGGCGTGGTCCATATCTGGGCGTTGAAGATGGCACTCAAAAATGACACCGTCGTGCTCTCTGGGATATGGACTGCGATTCTCGCGATCATCTTCTTGGTACCTTTGGCGGGACTTGTGTCATGGATGGCTTGGAGGTTTCTTTTGGGCTTTGAGGAGACCGATGAAAAGTTTGAGCCCACAGTCAAGTACGGCCCATCCATCGCAGAGTATAGGGACAATCCAACACCGATTTTGACACGCACTGATATTTCCTCGGGATATCTTTCTCAGGCGTACGAAGCACAAAAGATTAGCGAGCAGGAAGAACCTGCGCTTCAGAGCCTTGCAATACGTGAAGTTGTACCAACATCAGCGGATGCACAGGTCGATACAGTTCAAGAATTTTTCGTTGAGGCTGACCCCATTGTGCCTGTGGATGCTGCAAAACCTCCCCGCTGTCAAACCATCGCACGATTTGAACATATGTCTGAAAGCCATTCTGGTCCACATTCTTGGTTCTCCTTTCCAATAATACCAGTTGTTCTATCTGTCTACGCTGCCCTTCTTCTGGTTGCACTCATAATATGGATTCATGAGGATCGAGAGTACAAGCTCAGGGATCCTTCACAGTAAGTCCACTTCCTTTCCACACTTTGAATTTCGGCTGCTGACGCAGCTTAGATTACTGAAGAGGACCCTATGCATGCCAATTGGAATGTGTCTCTTAGCCTTCTATGCCTACAAACATCATATTCGCGCATCGATATTTGAACGCTTCGACGTAGAACCTCCGCAGCCATGGAAGAAGATGCTCTCTATTCTTCCATCCTGGTTCGGAACGGGAGGCACGTACAAGAACCGAGATACGGGAGAAATCACAGTTTTTGACCCGGGCCGTCGTGCGTTCCCATGGCGTGCTACTCATCGGTCCAAAGTGATTGATAGCCGTGAGTACATTACAGCATTCAATGCAAATCCAGGACTCTGCACCACCTATTGGGGGCATTCCGGGCGAAGCGTCAAGACAGACTTCAAATTTCGTGCAACGATACACCGACTTGGTTTCCTCGTTCTTGCCATATACCTGACTTTGAAAGGGTTCTGGAGCATAATATGGTATAACGTTCCGAATGTCTACGACGAAGTGTTGAAGCATCCGACGACGATCACGAAAGAAGACATAGCGCGAATTTCTAGAATCCTGTCCATCTGGCAAGTCTCGGTATTTTCGGGTCTTTGGGCAGCATTGTTTGCTTTATTGTTCGGATTGGGATGTGTGGGGAGTATGTTGGTACTTTTTGTCAGGACGGTCTGGAAGTATGTTCCGCAGGAGGAGAAAGATAAAATCGCCAGGGACCACAGAGCATGGGAACAGGGGAGCGCCGAGCGGCAGGGCATTCCGGCATGATGTGCAAATACAAAAAAACAGCATGCTATGGAGATTTCATGATACTTGTGCACCAGCCACATAGTACATTTGAATTCTCAGATGGGGATTAGATGGATGTCGCTACACATATACGCGACTTTTGATTTCGAGGCTAGAGGATATGTTCGTGGGATTGCGAAATAGGAATAATCCTCTACACTAGGTGGAAATCACGCTCCTCGGCGGCTTCAAATTCGGCAATCAGCTGCCTATCCGCGATCCTCCCCACACCAAGTCGCCGAAAAGAAATAGATCCAGCGTCTACCTCCTCCACAAACAAAACATCAATCACGGGCAAAGACGTCTTGATCCACAGCCCATGGGTCAAGTATCTCGTCGATACATGCAAAGCATACACGGCGATTCCATAATCGGCACAAGCTGTTGGGTGTGGCTCAAGCTGTTCAAGAGATCCCCATCCTGCAATGACATCTGGCCGAAAGGCAGAACAAATTGCACGCCACTTGCAGGATTTCGGAACTGGGGAGTAGCTAGTTGACAGTGCAGCATTCTTCAGATTGTCTTCCGTCTCGAGATATCCTCGAACATGGACGGTGTGCAACTTTCCTCGGACGTGGAGACATGAAAACATGTTCGTTGGATCGAAAGTCGGTCTCTCGATCATTTCAATGTAAGGTCGAAGTCTACAGCCATCGATGACGAGATGATCAGGGATGTCATGCCGTCCTTTACGCTCAAAGCACAATCCAGTAATGGCGCAGCTCGGTTTCGTCCCTCCACTCCTTGCTGGCCAATGTACGACGGTCAGAAGTGATGCCCAGGACCAAGACGGCGCCTCCTTGACTTTCTCTGTCCAGAGTTTGGCAGTGTGATTTTCCTCCCAAAGCAAGCCGTGATGGATATCACGAAGCCACAATCCAGCCACATAAACCTCATTCTGCTTCTCATTCTCCAAGCTCGGAAGACGGCCTGGATTTGCCAGGATCGACCCAACTTCTTTCGCTAAACCCGCTACCGCTAGGATACGATCCAACTCAGGTTTGGTGAGATGTTGCCCAGAATACACTTCCAGAACTGGATACCAAAAGCTCAATATATCAATATTCGAGAAATGGAATGATGCTTTTATCCTCAAGTATGCTTGAAGATCAGAACTTGCTCGCGCGAATGTGAGCTGAGATTGATCATACGACCGTGGTAACTCCTCTTGACACTCGAAGAACAGCCCGTGAGGAGTGTACCAGAGCAATCGCTTACTCAATAGCCACTCTTGCAGGATCCAGCCTCGACGAAACAGAATACTTGACCACACTTGGTCCACGTATTCTTCTACCACTGGAACTCGTCGTCTGTAACAATAGAAATGACCTGCCACCGCCCTTCCCTTGTCTCGATATGGTAAGCGAACGAGCTTTGAAGACCATGGTATTGCGTCCTTTGCATATGGTCGAAGCAGTCCATTAGTCATATCTTCTGCTGTGCCCGCGAGTGTGAACACTGAGAATTGGTAATACTGAGCCATTTTTGGTGCTTCATGGCGCCAGTCAACATAGTTGTCCCCTTGTTGGATGATGCAACTTGAGTCGATCCAGATGAAATTAATCCCCAGCTTTTCCGCAATAACAAACGCGTCACGGAATAGCTGCGGCAACTCTCCGAAATCTTCCCCAAGCAAACGAGCCTCAATGTTAGAAGTCGTGGTGATACATCTGCCTGTAAACTCGTTCCAGCGATGGGTAAGAGTAATGTAAGCGCCAGTTAGTCCGTCCGTATGGCGCAGATATAGTCGTTGGCTGTCGCCCTCTCGAACAATTTCAATTAACCGAGTCGGAAGCGGAGCATCGTAGGGATTGATATTGATAGACCCCGACACGGTATCGTTGCACTTGGAGTGAGAAGTACATTCTTGAAGCCATTTCTGGGCAGTCTCGTAGTGTGACGCTGATGATGGATCACCACCAATGTACCGCCCGAGGACATCTCCACTCATAGCTGCTGCACTTTCTATCATGAATGTATTAGTGCGGTTCCGTTTGTTTGTGTTTCGCACCCGAAGAAAGAGGTGACATACGGGGATCTGCTGTGATGCATATCTCGTGACTCGACGAATTCCTCATGCCACTGAACCGATCCCCAAGCTCAATCAACAAGCGATTAGCGCGCAACCCATGCGATATCTCAACCTCTTTCACATCTTTATAACTTTCAGAAATAGTCATATGAACATATAGATCCGGATTCAGGGTCGTCCTGCCCATGAACGCATTGCTGTAAAAGTAGTCCGGCTTCTCCGTATCCTTCACCGCATCCAACAAAAGGATGCAAAACTGACAGCCTTCAGCTGCAGCTGCTTCAACATCTTTCAACAGATAGCCTTTCCTCTTGCTCTGAGTGAATGACTGGATATCGAAGCTCTGGCATCGTGAACACAGTGAGGGTTCAACCTCGGCTGGCTCGTCGCTGTCCTCGAGCGGTGGCACGTCATACTCCCAGTCGTCGTGGTATGGTGTGATGCTCGGATCAATGGTCTCGAGCGAGATAAGACTGGCTCGCTGCCTCAGCATGGTGGGGGTGCATAGTGTCTGCTAGATGCTTCTCGAGGTATGATAGTTGAAGGGAGAGGTTGAGCGGTTGGCGAGGAATTAACCGATTTGAAGGATTCTTGCCAAGCATTTCTAAAAATAGTTGTGAGGCAAGAGGAGTCACAAGCACAAGTAGGAACTGTCTTTCATTCTCAGGCTAATGGTGTTCGGTTTGTGAGCTACCATCAGAGTAATGTAGTGTTATTTGGTGCAGAATTAGTATGGAGTGCGTTGCAAGAGAGCTCGTGCTCTTTGCTTGGCGATCTCAAATTCTTGATTGTCGTATCAACAAGGAGAATAAACATCTACGAATGTAACTTTGTGACTGATTGGGACACCAAAGAAATGAGGATGTATAAATCAAATGTAACGAAGCTGAAAATGCGGGCAATAAAGTGCTACAACCGAGTCAAGCGAATTGAGTTTTGACAACGATGCGAAACGTTCTTTCTGAAATGCCAAGTACCACATGTCAGAATATATTAGCATGAGACTAATTGAATTCAAATGCATTATTTCAAGTCAACTTCACCTGAACACGCAAAGATGGTTACGGACCAATATATAATGCTGATATATTGCAACTACCCCACTCGATTTCTTTAAGCGAGAGCCAGATTCCCTGAACCACCCTGGGGTATTTTCGGTATTGGGCCAGGCAATAAAGATGACACAAAACTCAATGATGTGTGGAAATATTTATATCGTTACACTTATGTTGGTGGGTTCTTTTTCAGTAGCTTCTCCGAATTTCAGAAATTTTTCTTCCCCCGCATCACAAAGCCACGCCTGGCGTCCAGGTGCGTCCCAGGAGGTATTAAGTGAGTGACACTTGACAGAGAGGTCCATCACTATACCAAAATTTATAGCTAGGAGTCAACTGAGCAAATAGAATGGCTCAACTCACTGCGGCTGGCTTTGCCAAACACTGTTCCCATTGAATATATTTTAAGCTTCTTCTATTTCATATCAGAAGAGCGTACACAACTAAACACCATTCAAGCCCGATCAGTGGTCTAGAAATAGCAGCTTTGGTATCCACAGTCTCAGGATTAATATCCCATCTTTCTGCTTCCGTTTTAAGTCTATGGACGTGAGCGACTGCTGCTTTAAAGCTGAATTGACAGTGCGCATGCCTAAGCCGAGATACCAAAGCGGCAGAGCTGATACTCCGTTATTCTAACATGAAAGATAAAACAGGATATAGTTCTTATTCATCACCCGCTCCAGGAAAAGTAAGATGGGAAAAGTGACTAAGAGCAAAAGGTACGTTCCGCACAAGTGACAAGCCTTTTCATCGTTCTCGTCTTTCAAGTCACAATCTGTGGCGTGACTGCAAAGATAATTGCGGCCCGTACCGCTCCTGAACTCATAAGATCGTGGGGTCTAACCTCGTGCGTATGGAACTTGGTTGAAAAGCATCGGTCTCCCGAAACATTTGGCAGCCCCCGAGCACGTCCATGATCACTCGGTCTGGATCCGCCTCCCTCGAATTCTCGACTGGCAGTCAATTTCATTCCTTGTTTAGCATTTCGTTCAACAATAAGACAACAGCTCCATCCATCTTCCTTATGTGGTGGGAGTTGGTCACTGGATTCAAGCACGGTAACACCTACAATCTTCGAGACCCCCCCGCTGGACATGTGCTATATCGATAGGGTGTGACGATTTCTGTTCAAACTGTGAGCCATGCAAAAATGGCGTTAATGCAGGTCATTCTGGTAACGATTGGTCAACGCAAAAGAAATGCAACTCTACTACTTGGACAACGGTCAAGACCGTAATCAGAAGAAGTAATGAGTGCAAGGTTGATTCGACTCACTGTCTCCAGTCTTCTAAATGCAGTCAGTGGATCTACCACCTATGACCAATGATTGTGTTCCTTTTCGCATTTAACCATCCACCGTTCACGGGTGCTTCCTGGGGCAATGGAAGAAGGGCCGAGCCGGCCGTTGTGCCGCTGAAGAATCTTTCAGCTCATTCAAACGCGCATTTAAAAACCAACTGCATTGATAACCACTGCATTCAATAGCCAACTGTATGAAACTCAGCAGCCTGCAGTACTGTAACCCCGCTGGTGTAGTTCATTGGGAGATCACGGAGACACCATTCTGACAAAGCTACACCGACAATAGCTTTGCAGGAAAGGTGCGTCTTCGATCCCCCAGTTACGATCGCCAGTGAGTCAATTGCGCCAAGCCTTCCGGAAAGTTCACCAGTGCAAGGGGCAGAGCCACCACAATCAGGGAATTGGAAATCAAATGAGCCAGCCCCGAAAGTGCGATTCGCCGCACATGGTGCAAGCCAGTGGGAAACCCTGCCTCCTGTAGTGAGCTTTAGTTAAGCGAGCAATACCAAAACACATGCTCCACCACCCAAAGTCAAATACAAGCATCCATCGAAGGCTAAGCATTATTACCAAAGGAGTTTTTCCGCTGTTTAAAAGGGTACGATGAACTTCCCCTAGTACTAGCTTGGCCAGGATTAAGAGCAATGTTCTGCAGGTCCACCTGTTTTCGATGTGGGATCTCCCTGCCTCTGCCCTGCCAAGTACCCCAATCTCCTATTGTTGATATCTTCAAAAACTAGTTGGACTACGCAGGTAACTCTGAATCACCTCAAATCATATGTGAGTAACGCTCTTTTCAAGGGTTTGGGGCATCTCTACCCACGTCTTTTGGTGCTCGATCAGTTGAAACCGAAAATCATCTTGCGTGCTGAACATAACAGTTTGATTATTCAATTGACCCTGTCGCTAGTTTATATGAAATCAGGCCGTGCTCAGACATGCATAGGAACACTTGATCTCTGCGCAGATTCAAGCGGTAGCTGCTTAATTCCAGACACTAAAGGCGAACCAACAAAACCAGCAAAAGAAAAGGTTGGGTCTGACTTTCTGGAAATCATATGCACTTGGAAAACAGCGGTGACAAGACCTGCTATTATTTTCAACCCCTACAATCAGATTTGAACTTCTACATGCAGAATGCTTGGTAGAAAACTAAACCTCCAATCTTATTTAATAGAATAACGTCGTTCAGGGATTTCTCAACTATCAACCGCTATTCATTCTAGAAAACGGGACGTAAAATCTCCAACCAGTCAGTGGGCTCTGTTCACTAAGCTTCACGTTCGAGCTGTTCAGAAAGAGGAAAGTTGTCAATTGAAATGCATGTCATTCCATTTCGGGTCTTTGGTGAGTGGTTGACAACTACTACCAGAATTTTTTAAGACAACCCCTGTCGTTGCAGGAAGGGAGCATCACTGTGCCATTTTGACAACCAAAGGATCTGTCTCAATCAAGACCAACATTTTACATACCGCAAGCATGACTGGCCTCTCCGGGGACCTTCCGGGAAGGTGAATGACCAGGGAACGGTCTCTAGAAAGATAGTACTCACCTGTAATTACGGCCTCACATAACTTAACAAACGATATCTAAAGAATACTAGTGTCTTTTAGCATCCTTTACGATCAAAGACAACAGCTAGAGAAAATAGAACTTTACATATAAATAACAGGGAAGCACTAATGCACTTTTTTAAACATTTAGACGAAGTTCGTCATAATCAATGGATAAGGTAGCTCAACACGATCGGACGTCTCAGCCTTCCATTCCGCGCTTTGTCTCTTTCTGCGATGCTCTTATGTTAATCCAAAAACACAAAATCCACACTTCATGTTAGCACGTTCATTGAAAAGAATTCAAGAGCCAGATAGATATAGTGGCGGCTCGTAATTGGAGAGTCGAGTAACTGCATCGGAATGTCGATGAACCTAGTTGATTTGATGCAGGTCGAACGCAACGTGGTGGCATAGTGAAGTCAATCGAAAGAGGGGCAGGGAAAAGAAGAGTCCAGTATTGACTGCACCAGAATGTCGATGGACGTACTTATTTTAATGCAGGTCGAAGGCAGCATGGTGGCAAAGTACAGTCAATGGAAGGAGGGGTTGAGGAAAGAAGAGACCAATGTAGAAAGAAGTCCGACAGACAAGCAGAATAGAGCAAGGCAAAACAGGTAGTGTGGCCATTCCCAATTTTCCAAATAGCCAACTCAGCAAGATAATGTGCCCCTAAGAAGCCAGAAAATGGCTATAAAGGAAAACCACTTCCTCAGGAGAGGAGGAAGACATTACCTCTCCAAAAGTCGTCCACCATTACCTCCTACATTTCCAAACACTCAAGCAACGTCAAACAATCTCCAACAATGCGTTTTACATCTCTGATCTTCCTCATCCCAGGCATCACCGCCTACATGGTGCCAGAAAATGCCGTCGATGGCATGTACACAGTCTTTACCGCAGCAAATGGCAGCGAGATCCACACTCTTCTTCCAGATGGCCTACTTGCCGAGAGAGACGCGCCCATAAGTAGTGATCTTGTCTTCCCATCTTCAGCAAAGTTTCGACTTAAACGCCAGAACAACCCAGGTCCAAACCAAATCACCTGCGGAACCACCGTTCTGGACGTGACGAGCACCAACAATGCCAACAACAACATAGATACTCAATGTGGCGCGGGAGCAACTGTTGGCAAGGGGAAAACTTTCTACGCAAAATTCGGAAGCACAGTCTCCTTCTACTGCAACTATGCCAATGGAGCTAATGTCTGCTATGCTTCGGAGAGACAGCTAGCTGCAAACCTGATCAATGGCAACTGTGGTGGGTTTGTGGCTGGGTACGACCATGTAGTCAATAGGGCCGACACGTATGGATGGCAAAACATGAACATTTGCTTCTGCTTCTGCTGAAGGTAAGCTTAAAGTATCCTTGTTGGCTACTTAATAGAGACTAACTTGTGGTATCAGAGGACCGCCGCTCCATCACCAGGCTTGAGGACCTTAGGCTCAATGATCTTGAAAAGAATCGTAGGAGAATCTCATTTTGGATTGGGACGGTAATATACGAGCAGTTTTGAATGGAAGGGCCTTGAGAACTGAAATGTCTAGCATCTCATAATTTGTTGGTTGCGCTTCATTTCCAATTGGATCGAAATATAAACTCTCATTTTGATGAACATGATACGAGCTGGGTAGTAAAGTGACGAACGAAACAAAATTTTGAACATTAATAGAGAATGGACAATTTCACTCATAATTATTTATACTTCTAGCATTGCAGTAACAGTTTGCGGAACCAAGAACAACCATTTTTCTTCTGCGTTAACGATTGTATGCTGGAAAGAGTGTGTCAGCCAGAGCAATGCAAATAGAAAGACCAAAACCACTTACACAAATGTTTCGAATGGTATGCCTCGTACTCTTCTATGGCCTCCGTCTACCCCCACCTCCCACAAAGTTGGTACAAAACTAACCTCAGCCCAACTGGTTATCAAGCGCCTCCAGTAACAAGCCTGCGCTGCTGGCGTTAAGTACCTGTCGCGAAAGGTCTCCGTGCTATTGATCGCGATCTGTTGTGCCTTTGCAGGATCTGCCAATAAGCTAACCATTGTTTCTTCCAGATTGGAGAAGTCTTCCTCCACTTCCACAAAATTATGGCCAGATCTTAGAAGGGAGTGGTGTGGTTCGATCCAGGTTCTTTTTGGAATAATGACAACGGAGTTGCAATTTTGGAGATATTTGCCGCGACCAGAATAGCTGTGTCCTGTCACTAAAGTGAGTGATTGTGACATTCAGGGGTTTGGGTAATGAAGTGAGCAGAACAGTTGTTTCGAACCTTCAGTTTGTATCAGAAACTGATACAGACAGTGTTCTGGAATTGAATTAGCCTTGCCATAATCCTGGGCTCTCAAATCTGTCGCATCTTTCCACAAAATGCCTTTCACATCAGCCCAAATCTTTTCATTCGTGACCCTGATCAGATCTTGGCGAAATTTGTTTGTCTTTACAGCGCCTCTCCACACCACTTGTGGCTTCTTCTCAGAAAAAGCCACTTCTATATCGGCAATTTCTCGCCGTATTTGATCATATCCACCGACCAGATCCAACGGCCAGCTCCAGTAACCAAAATCTGACATAAGCCACTTCTCTTGCTCTGAGGCCGTCCTGGCTAATGCCCAGATTGATCTTCCAAGGTGGTGTTCATCTGCAATATCCGATACCGAGAAAGAAAATTCGATTTCTGGTAGCGGCGCAGGCGATGTAATCATGGCTCGGTGGATAGCGTGAAGGATTGCAAGTGCTCGTGGAGAATCGTAATCACTCCCAGAGACCTTTTCCTCAATTACGTAGAGCTCCACGTATATGTTAGCCTCGCAAGACACAAATAATAGAGGATCACGCAAGCTTATACCTGTTGATCTGAAATGAGAGCTCTGACAAGTCCTTCTTTACTCCACGATATATCCACATCCTCTGGAGAAAGTCTGCCAATCTTCTTTCGGTATGCCACTGCTCGCTCGATCTCGGCATACAGTCCAGGGAAGGCGATATTACATTGATCTGCGGTAAGCGAATAGTCTCTTGTATCGCGACTCTTGTCGAAACTCCACTCAGAAAGGGTGGCAATGTGTGTAGGCGTCGCTAGAATTCCCGACGTGGGCGCAACACCTGAAACTTTGTTAGTAACTTGATCCAGTCGCAAGAATTGTGACCTTGAGGCATACAAATTGTATCGTTTACTTGTCTGTTCTTTGCTGCGTCGGCCATTGTAACGCATGTAGCTGGATACGTCGTCATTGGTAAGCTATTGGTGGGTCGCAATGTGAAAGGCAGGAGACGAAGGTGCCATGGCCTCAGAATGAAAGCTGCGTAAAAGAGAATAGAAGATGCGACTGCAGCACATGCAAGGAGGACAGGACGAAGAGAGCGCCTTTTAAACAGACTCATGTCTGACGAGTTGACAGACGTGATTCACGACATCGAAGGTAGATTGGTTGGGTCTCATGAGGTTCTTGCGATGGTAAGAATTTGCGAACAGAATATGGGGGCAGCACTGGGGATTCCCCAGGGGCAGTACATCCACTTTTAATGGTGCCGCTCGAAGGTCAAGGGTACTCAGACTGCTGCCTGATCTGCCCTGTTCCGCGAGACCTATCATGTACAGCATATTTGTCGCTGTCAAGATACTCTTCGCTTACAGGCTGTTGCTTAAAGGACCTTCAGTGTGTTGGTTGCGTAGGCGCTCGGACTCTGGTAACCGTAATCATAAAAGCAGCGCAACGAAGAGTAGAGACGCAGCACCTATTACTTAAATTGATGTCAAGAAAGATTATAGCTGCTTCAAATCAGGAAGAGAATTATGTCAGTAGGTTGGTTTTATATGCATTGGCGCTAAGGGTAAGTTTTGAATTGAGCTTTGGGTTTTTGAGTGCAGTTATGGCGGGCCTTGGCACTTCGGGACGTCCCGCAGTTAGTTTAATGACAGGGGGTGGAAATCGCGTCTGGATTTCTCCACTAGCATGAAGAAACGCGATTTAGGTATTCTCCCTACACTGGTCGATTCAGTCCAGACAACAAAATCCGCCTATTATGACCAAAGATACGCCTCAAATCAAGCACGGAGGGCGCTCAGGGTCCTTAGGGTGGTGAGGATGCTCAAGTGAGTTGCCCATGTTGCTCTGGTGCCTTAGGTGAGTTCACTAACCCCTAGGTAAGGTAAGCCGAGGGCGAGTCGAGGATTAGCACCTGAGCAAGAGCGGCAAACTTACGAACTGAATGCAATGCGCCAGAAGGAGAAAATTGATCCATCATACCTGTTCATAGCCTAAATTGTAGGCTTGAGTATATTTACAATCACTACAGTCGAAAACCTCTATCCTCTTGTTGTGTGTTGCCTATATACACGCCCTACGGGGTTTTTCATGCAGATAACGTCTGTAAATTGTCTGTATTTTGTCTGTATTCCTAGTAGTAGTAAAACACAGTAAAATGTAGATAAAATTCAGATAATGTCTGTTACAATTTCATTAAAAAAATACAGACAAATTAGCGTGTGTTAGGGTATAAGAGTTTAGGTACCTCGGACTTTTCATGTTTTAATACAAAGTTAAACACAGACCTTTTACTACCTACCTCCGGAACACTCAGAAGGGAGACCTACCTTAGGAGGGAGGGAGACCTACCTTAGAGGGGTGAGAGGGAGACCTACCTTAGGAGGGGAGGGAGACTTACCTTAGAGGGGTGAGAGGGAGACCTACCTTAGAGGGGTAAGAGGGAGACCTACCTTTGGAGGGGTGAGAGGGAGACCTACCTTAGGAGGGAGGGAGACTTACCTTAGAGGGGTGAGAGGGAGACCTACCTTAGGAGGGGAGGGAGACTTACCTTTAAAGGGAGACCTTAAAGAAGGGAGAGAGAGTAAGAAAAGGGAAAGGAAGAAAAATATAGGAGGAAATAGGAGGGGGGAAGTTAACTTTATTAGTCAGAAAACTCTTAAAATACAGATAATAGCTGTATTTCCCTTAAATTACAGATAATATCTATATTTTCACTCTAAATTTTCAAAAATCGATTAAAATTAGAGTTTCTAGCTGAGAAAAATACAGACAATTAACTAAAATATAGATAGAAAATCTGTCTAAAATACCTATTTACAGACAATATCTGTAGGAAGTGCAGACAGTGTCTGTAAAAAAACCCCCGTAGGGACGTTGATAGTATTCCCACTCTTCAGTGCTTCCATATTCCATACTCCACCGCCTAAGAGAGCGCATAATTAATTACGTGAAGCCCTTCATTCCAATAACAAACACTACATTAAGTACAGGCTTACTGAAGACATGAGCACAGCTAGTTGGACTTCATGGGATATTATTCAGCCACGACATGTCCTCAAAATCAAACACCACATTCGGGAACCCCTCGGGTGCATGGCCAATTCCAGGCTCCATGCCACTAGCAATCCCATCCGGGCCACCCACCCTGCCAATGTCACCGCTCTCTGTACCACCGCCAGCTTGCTCATCGACAGCCGAAACAGTAGCAGCAGAAATGGTTGCCGACAGGATCTCCAGCGCAGCCACACATCGCTCGGCTAGTTCTCCATGACAGCAGAGTGCTTTGAGCATTTCGATGGCCGAGGACCAGGACTCCGCGATTGAGTAGATGGGACTGCTCTGCTCAAGGGCTGGTCGCAAGCGTGATGTCAAGAAAATGGTGGACGCCGTGTAGATATCTTGCATTCTACATTAGCTGGGTAGTAGCTAAATCCTATCGTGGGGTATATACGTACAGAAAATACAATACCACCACGCAGGCAACATCCCAATCTTGCCCCTTGAACGGAAGTGTGTGCTAATATGACCAATCAGATTATGTGCTGCTGTAAGACAGAGTGCAGAGCACTGAAAACTCATGCGTTCGCCAACGCTCTCGTCAAGAATCGTGCCGGCATAGAGAGGACGGGATTGAGGGAGGCAGAAGCGAGAGAGAATAGGGCGGAGTATGAGAATTCGTGCATGGAGAAACCTTAGAAAAACATTAGTTCAAGAATTCCTGATGTGCTCGGTTGAATAGAATATATATCTCACCTGGCTCTAAAGACAACCGCCTGCCGCTGGAAAATCGGAGATGTAAATGAATCTAATGAGGATATCCGCAGGTATGAAGGTAGGCTACGACCACAACCCATGAGATCATGATCCATCTTTAAAACCGTGGCTATCTCGGAGGAATCCACATTGTTCGTTACAGCGTCTGCATGTCCCCGGTTGTTTTTCTCCACTCCAGGAACAGCATAGAGCGTACTTGAGAGGGTTTCGGATATGATGTCGTAGAGTTGAAGGGTCTTGACATAGAATGTCAGGGGCGAAGCATTGTGCTCTGGGGAGTCTATGTGTGGTGCTTGGACTGGTGGTCGGGGATCGTGAGGGGAAATTTGTGGTATAGGAACAGCTCTGGCGACCACACTGGAGATCATAGCCGGACGACCAAATGTCATGGACAATATCCTGTCATCATCATAAGCTTCGGAACAGCGAGTTCTGTGTGTGTGATGTACCTATCCATTAATATACACCCGTGCCAAACCCGTCGGGTAAGTTCACTATCCTGAGCGGAATGATTCTCATACGCGTTTGACTGTGGTAAGTGTAGTCCTAAGCCTTGAGCGATCCGGACTGCATGGCCGATAACCATCCAGCATTGATGGGCATTACTTGTACTCTGCAAATATTGTCCCATGATGAGTAGACACTGGACGGTCTGTATTGATCCCACAGACCATAAGCTCTCATGGATGAGGTCCTGGGCCCGTGTAAAGAAGGTTGCAGCTAAAGTTGCCCGCTCTCCACAATCCATACTCTCTTCTAATTGACATGCCGAAGCAAATATCGAGTTGAGAATAGCTATGAGGACAGGGTCTTCTGGATCCGGAGACTCTCCAAGCCAGATCGACGTGTAAGCTTTGTGCATGAAGTTTTCATCGAGGAACGGATACAGAGGATGAATCAGCTCCCAATATGTTTTCATTAAACTGTCTGCCACCCTCCGAGGAGGAAGTGTATAGTCGAGCCTCACACGTGAAGCTTCAAGGGCTGACCGGTGCGGTGAAGTGCCAACAGGATACATGTACACAGGCTGCTCATGACCACGCGGAATTTGTACTTGGATATTTACAGCTGACTTCAGCTGCTGCATAAAAGAACTGGCACAGCTATTTCCGAAGAAACTTGGACTCGATGATTCGATCGGACCAGTCATGGAATTGATACTGTCAACAGTCGGAATTCCAGCGCCATTTGGAGTGTGCATACTCCCTGTTCTATATGGACCGCGAAAGTTGGAAACATCATCGACTCTCGGAGCTTCGTCTGTTGACTGATTGATGTTTGTTGATACAAAAGTAGACGGATGAACCTCATGGCATTCTTGAGAAGTTCCGACTGTGCCTAAACTGGTTGAAGCTGGAACCGGGAGAGGGGGCTGGGCTACGGGCGAAGCACCGTGCAGTGTTCCATTCGTTGATGATGTAGGCTGGTGATTTTGGATCGTCCCAGCTGGCACCCGAGTCGAAGCAGGAGGCCTGGGACTGCCGTCATCAGTGTAATTACATTGAGCATTGCGTCGCAT
Organism: Cadophora gregata; assembly: GCF_030347475.1. Lineage (NCBI taxonomy): Eukaryota > Fungi > Ascomycota > Leotiomycetes > Helotiales > Ploettnerulaceae > Cadophora > Cadophora gregata. The sequence continues at coordinate 321,765 of NW_026695932.1, read as the reverse complement.
ACATTGTGCACACACTAGTTTGAGGGCCTGTCAGCTATACTGCTCCCATTGGAAACCCAGAACTCGCAGGTCCTTATAAAATTCAACCAAAATATCACCACTGCCATGGAGCACCTAGGACTGTTCCCTAGCGCTGCCCTGACAATGAGTGTCTGATTCCACTCACCTGGCCTGCTCCCACAGCATTTAACCTTCCGAGCTCGGCAGCGATCACACGCAACATCAATCTTGTGGCGCTTTTGTTTTGGAGCATCAGACATATCTTTGACGTTTGAATACCCTGTTCGGCAGAATGGAAGGGAACATCGGAAGGCAAGACAAGCTGGAGCGGAGAGAGTATTTGTGGGGTTGTGGAGAGAGGGGTTTACGGAACAGGGTTCTTCGGAAGGGCGAGGTCGATTGAAAGTGGCGTACTAGCGAGTCAGCAGCCAAGGCCATTCGCCAAATTCAGGAGTCCTTGGCCTCGTATCATGCAATATCGGAACAGTATTGACCTACTGTAATTGTGACCTCGCCGAAGACCAAAGTGGCTTCAATCACATCCACAATTAACCAAGTTATGAGAGCTCCGGGCGAGTTCGGATGTCAATGTTGAGTTTCATCCTGCTCCGAAATAGTCTTGCATTCAGAGAGTAGAACTGTTCACATTCCTTACATAAGTAGTCATGTACAGGTTTTCCTGCGCTTCCTTCTCCCTCAAACGATTTTATCCATACATAAACTAACGGCTGCGTTTTGTTTCGACTCCCTGAATTTCAACCAAGTCTTCTCTGCAAACAAACATGGCTTGGGCAAGGTTAATCAGATTTGTAGACACGAAGGGTATCACGTCTTTTGGAGAACCATGTATTGAGCACGCGGAAGACCTACTTAAGTCACTTGCCAGCCAGACGCTGTATGCTCTGAAGCTCGAGGGCTCAGATCCGTTTGCTCTGTCAGCCCCTGGGGAGAAAGTTCAAGTACAGAGCATACTCGAAGTTCTGAAACCTACGGATGTTCCAATCATCAAATGTATTGGCCTTAATTACATGAAGCACAGTAGGCAATCATTGGCATGTGTATCTTGGGATATTTGATCTAACAACCCCAACAGTTGCAGAGGGAGGCCGCAAACCCCCGCCATTTCCTTCTCTGTTTATCAAATCTTCACCATGTCTTGCGAGATATGACGAAGATGTCCCAATTCCAAAGATAGCACAGGGAAAGAATCTGGATTATGAAGGAGAGCTGGTCAGTTCTGATTGTGTGAATTGCTGCAATATGAACTAACATATCAAAGGCTGTTGTGATCGGCAAAACCGGCAAGAACATCAGTCCTGAAAATGCACTTGAGTATGTTGCAGGCTTCACGCCATCCAATGATGTCTCAGCAAGAACATGGCAAAAAGATCCCGCATACGCAGGAGGTGTGCCACAATGGTGCTTCGCCAAAGGATTCGACAAGTTCGCTCCCATCGGGCCAATGCTAGTTTCGCCATCAGTAGTCGGTGCAGCAGACAATTTGAGACTGCAGACGTTCGTCAATGGAGAACTTCGTCAGGATACGAGTACAGATGATCTGCTGTTCAATGTTCGCGCCATTGTAAGCTTTTTGAGTCAGGGCTCCACGTTAGAAAAGGGAACGGTGATCATGACGGGTACACCAGCCGGTGTAGCGATGGGAATGGCTGAGCCGAAATGGCTTATTGATGGTGATGTGGTGGAGGTTAAAATTGAGCATCTGAGTAGCTGTATCAACAAGATGGTTTATGAATAGAGCGTATGAAGACATCCTATTAACACAATCTAAATGCATGAAACTAAGATATGTCCTTTCCAGATTGCAGAAAGACTTTCGAAAAACATAAGACTCAATCTTAATTTACAAAATATTGCGCTTCATGACACATAATAAAGAGCTTAACAAGCTTTCAAAGTTTACTTAATGTCCTCGTGAGCAGTTCGGAGAGTGAAAAAGGTTGTCCGCCATTACGTGGCGCCGGAGTTGTTGTGAAAACATAAATAGCAGCTTTCGCACCTTCTATTCGATCCGGCTGCAATTCGAGTGTCTTTCTGTAGACTCCTCACCGATTCTCATTACACGATGTCACTTCAACCCATCAACGGTGCCTGCTTGTGCGAGGGCATACAATTTAAAGTGACAGGCTCGCCAGAAAAGGTGTTCGCTTGTTACTGTATTGATTGCTCCAAAGGAGCGGGCGGGCTATATCAACTTGTAAGTCAAAAACCTCTACCTGTAACAACACACTCGCTTATCTCTCCTTCTTAGATGGCAAAGTTCCCGAAAGAGTCCATAAACCTCTGCCAAGGTCAAGACCTCTGCAAAACGTGGATTGTGACCGAGACCACAAGCGGGAAAGACAAGCACAAAGTTTTCTGTGGTCAGTGCGGGTGTACGCTCTGGACTATTCCCATGAACCATGGAGGAGAGAAGATCATCGTCCGGACGTCGTTGTTTGGAGAACAGTAAGTGATGCTCCTTGGTATTCTCCGCTTCCTTTTGTTTTGGCAGCCTCGGAACCAAGCTTACAAGTCCAACTTCCTAGATTCTACTCATGTCAACCCACTGCCGAGTTCTTTGCCAAATTGAGACCACCTTTCCTCGCCCCAATTATAGGAGGGAAGTCATTTGACAATATGCCTGGTGCATAGCAATGGATCTCGTCACAGTGCGTCCAATGTACTTCCGAGCGGAATGGGCTTGGCTTCAGAATTTCGGAAGCCTAATCCTGGTTCCGCTTTTCGGAGGAGGGGTCTCAACCCCATCCCGTGGTGAACGGCGGCCACACCCTCTGGGGGCTCGGGGAGGATCTCCTGATGACTGAGGGTAGCTGGACTAGACCAATGAATGTATTCTGACACGGAATGTACGGATTAGGACAGCTTTCTTTGAATTTCATGTCTACCACGGTGACCTTCTCAGATTTTTCCGTGTAAACACCATATCAACTAGTCAAGTTGTTTGACTTCATTAAAAGTTGTTTCTTATTCCTCCTAAAGGAAGCCTTTATCAATCGTCTACCAGAGAAATGTCTCAAACAGCTACTGCCACTGCTGCCGCTGGCACTGCTGAGAAGCTGTCACTCCCAGCAATGACTGCCGAAGAAGCATTTATGGCTCCTCTACCAGAGCTACACCTTCAACCTCTATGGACTCAGATGAGCAAGATGGTTCCACCCAACCCAAATCCAACATCAGTTCCAATGAAATGGGCATACAAGAAGTGCAAACCTCTGCTCATGGAAGCTGGAGAAATTGTTGGCGCAGAAGAAGCTGAACGCCGGGTTCTCATGCTCGTCAATCCAACGCTGGGTAAGCAATGGCTTCTCTCATATATTAAAGAAATAGCGTCGTTGATAGTTCCATAGATGCACCATACACCACAGACACCATCTATGGTGGTCTGCAGCTGATCCTCCCAAATGAAATTGCACCTGCACATCGCCATATAGCCTTTGCCATGCGTTTCATTATCGAGGGCTCGAAAGGCTTCACTGCCGTAGAAGGCGAAAAGATGTTCATGGAGCGCGGGGATGTTATCTTGACCCCATCCTGGCACTGGCACGACCATGGAAATGAAGGCACAGAGCCAGTGATCTGGCTAGACGGCTTGAACCTCCCGCTATTCAGACATATCCCAGTTAATTTCGCCGAGATGTATAGCGAGAGCAGATACCCAAGCACGTAAGCGAAGTCTGGCCTCCAATATCAAAGGAGAAGGTACTGATCTTGATATAGATACTCCGAATCATACAAATGGCGCCATCCTTGGAAAGAGGCACAAGATGGCTTCGATTCTCAGACAGGACCTCACCGCGTACATCATTACAACAGTGACGGAGCCCCTTTGTCGACCACTCTCGGTGCGCAAGCTGAAATGATCGAAGCTGGTCATCAAACATCTGAAACGCAGGAGTCAATATCATTCATGTATCATGTCTATGAAGGCGTAGGACAAACAACCATTGTCAGCCCAGGAGGGGTTACCGAAGTCATCGAGTGGGAAGCGAACGACACATTCAGTGTGCCTGCATGGTCGAAGATAGCCCATCTGAATAAGAGCGACGAGAATCCGGCGTTTCTGTTTGCAGTACATGATAGACCATTGTTAGATAATTTGGGATTGTATACGAAGGCTGGCCAAGAGAGGAAGCTGTGATGGATTTTCGGTGGTGGCCGTTCCTGTGTAATATATTATTCTTTCTTCGCCGTGTACATTTTCCCTGCTTCGATCGTGGTAGAGGCTGAGACTTGTCTTCCTGCCAGTGTATCTCTTGCTAACATTCAAATGAAGCATTCTTTTCACAGCTCAGTCTGGCGTGACCGAAACGTGATAAAGTTGTTGCAGGGCAACATGTCTACTGGCTACGTTCGCCAGGGTATGAAGTTTCTACGAGGATTTTGAACCGGATCTCTCTAGCAAGGCTACCTTCGTATATCAAAGATGGAAACGTACTGCGCTGAGCTGCGTCAAGCATTGATGAAATTTCGCTTTTCACCCCGCTTGTCTTTCCGGCAATGGATGAAGATCCATATCCTCTTCCCAACTTCTCATCTTCTCATCCCGTTTTCTTTAACAACACTGCATAACGAAACTTTGCGATGCACCTACCTTGCGTCATAACGACGAATGGCTGAGGGAGCAGCCCGTCTCACCAACCTAGCCCGTGCGGATCAGCCAGCCTCACAGCGCAGCGCAGAAAAGCAGGGGGCGGCAGTCCCCCGCAACCAAGGGACCCAACGAACGAACCCCAGGCTTCATGGCGTTGAACTAAGTAAGCCATTCTCGCAAACATTCGATAAGAGCTCGCTCTGATCGAATACAAGCCTTCAAATCCCTGTGCCTGTGCAGATAACCACTGGTTACATTTCACAGGCTCAGAGCGCCGGTCTCCTTCGTTATCCTTGCTGGCAAGGGCCCCAAGTCGACGCTACAGCACAAAAGCCTCTCGATTACCAGATTTCATTATTTGTTGCACGTCGAACATCCCCTGCTCCCCTCTTTGATCCCAACATCTTCCCTTGTTCTGAGATCTCGGTCGTGGTGGCGTGAGCAAGGCTCTGCTTGACTTTGCACCCTAAACCTTGACAAAACTCGCTTGGGCTGAAGCTGAATGTTTGATTTGTGTCTGTTGCATATCGAGCATCCCCTGTTCCTTCGCAGATACCAAGTTTTGCTTCTTTGGCGTTCCAATAGACAAACTCAAGCCAGCACTATGCTTCCGAATCTGGATTGATGCAAGGGCTCACAAGATCGTCAATCCTCGAGCTTATATTTGTTGCATATCGTAGAACCCATGTCGTCTAAATTCTCCCTGTCGATATCTATGATTTTCGATAGCGGGGTGGAGTCAAGGAACCGAGTGGAGGGGTCCGTTGTGGTGAGGCTGAAGCTTGAGAGCAAACCTTCAACAATCTGCGAGTAAAACATCACATCTCCTTGGGTTAGTCCACTGGATTGGTCTTTATATATCTCAGAAGAGAATGAAAGATTGTAGGCTCGCTAGCTGCGGAAAGGATTGCCGGGCAAAAGACTGGAACTTCGTTTCTGGAAGATCCATTCTCGAGAGCCCATCTGAATATTCCACAAACTTTGGAATGTTCACTCATTGCGTACTACATGTTTTCTGCCTCATATGCGACCTTGCAATGGGTTCTACTCAGGTGAACCCTTGGCAGCACCTAGACCGGGATGAGGACTTCAAAGAAAGACATGGCTGACGTGTCAATTTTACTCGCGGAAAAAGACTGTCCACTTATTTTGGAAGTGAATTATTTTATTCTTCATGTTTCGTATCATTTATAGACATGGGAAATCAGCGACCTGGAGGACGTTGGAAAGTGTAAGTAAATGTATAATGGTCGCATCACATGACCAGGCCCAGGCCGACACCAACGTCATGGGCACCCTTGGGCTTGCCAGCACACTATCTCTACATCCCTGGTAAAAACCTAGCCCGGTCTTCCCGCCCTTTCTAGTCTTTCCAAAAGCAGTAATCAAAAGCATCTGTTGCACATCTTACCACCCCTGCAAACCTTGCTACTTTGTAAGCGTGCCACATATTCCAGCTTTGGGACCGCCTGGCTCAATAAGTTTATCTTTGTTGCATATCTGAGACCCCTGCGGATTATATCGTTATTGATTAGCTTGATTCATAGTCTGATTTCTCGTCTTTGTTGCATTTCTCATACCCCTGCAAGTCTGATATTTTGGACCAGAAATGGTACTGGCTTTGTTGGCCATTCGGAGCCCGTCTTGGACCATGATCGTTTGTTCTGTGGTTTCCATTTATTGTAACAACTTATAGTGAACTATGTTAGACATCTCCTCACTTGGTTCGGGAAGAAACTAGGTAGTAGCTGCCAAAGCGGTCACTTAAAGACCGAGTGCTCCACATCGTCCTTTTCAGGATCCACAGTTCCTCTACAACACAAATGCTAGCACCAGCTTGAGTTATACCAGCAAGGCCACTAAACTATCGAACGCGAATTTTGTTGCACATCTTAATCTCTTGGCACTCAATAGCATGTGAAAATCGCAGAATGCCGTTCTGCGAGCTGGACAAGGCAAGGACGGCCGTCGCAGCCTTCGAAAGGGTCAGGCAACGTTTCCAGAATGCCATGTGTTTGTTATGTAACACTGGACGAAAGAAAGACTCAAGTTCTATCATCTTATCTCATAGACGTAATCCATCGATCAAACAAGATCAGGGTCTGCCAGCTGGAAAGGATTGTTTAAAAGCTGTCACGTGAGTTCAGTATCTAGTCGAACCATATCGAGAGGAAAGAACAGCGTTGGAAACACGATTCCGTTGGTCATCCCTCCCCTCTGATCGTCACATGTTGCACTGAGTGGATTTTTTGGCAGCTTTTATCAGTATTCGTGCACTATCGCCAAGGGTCTTCCAAACGGTTGTTCTTCTGGGAGGAGCCGCAGGCGAAGTTGACGAGCATAGCAACTAGCCAGAACCGGTGTCTAGTCGTCTCCATAAATTAAGGTCTTGTTCTACACTATCTACCTCTACTAAGATGCTAAGGCCCTGGTCACCAACCCGCACTATTGCACACCTGGGACTGGACTCTCAAGCCGATGCGTCATCAGACCCTGGAAATACCGAGACACCGGGACGCTACTCTCTACTCAAGCATTATATTTAGAGTATCCTTCTGTAAATGCCCAGAATCAATCGGGGTTTTATGTATCACAGCGAGGCACTGTTTTTTTCCACGGTAAGGTAAGCGAACAACTGTATTTCTTATCTCAACCCCGCTTCTGTTACTCCATCTAACAATCTAAAACTCCAACCCATGACTTTCATCGTTGTATATATATCTGTTCTATCACCCAATTCTAGTCGGTGCTTCTACAAACCCTTCCACCAAGTCGTCCTAGCAATAATAAAGCTCCCCCACAAGATCTGTCCACTCGCCGCACTGGTATTTGCAACGAGTACGTCATACGTATCCTGCTCCGACACCCACTCATCCCTCTCCTCATCCCAAAAACTCGTCGCATACTTGGTCTCAATCTCCACAACGCCAGTCTTCTTTTCTCCTGGCTGAAGGTGTACTTTCGTGAAGCCCTTCAGCTCTTTCTTTGGCCGTCCGATAGATGGATTTCGCTGCGCAACATACACTTGCACCACCTCCGCGCCTGCAATCGAACCGGTATTCTCCACAGTAACGGACACCTTAACGATCCCCAAAGTCGTATTATGTTCAATTTCTAAATCAGAAAATTCAAAAGTCGTATAACTCAGCCCATGACCGAAAGGGAAAAGCACCTCGCGTCTGACAGACTCATAGTACCGATACCCAACATACACATCCTCGCCATAAAGCGTGCGGCCACGCTCGCTCTTGAAGCTGAGGAAGGTAGGGTTATCCTCAAGGATCTTGGGGAAGGAGAGGGAGGTTTTGCCGCTGGGATTGACGGTACCGAACAGGACGTCCGCGATGGCATGACCAGCTTCGTTGCCCCCGTACCAAGCCCAGACCACAGCTGAGACGTCATCTATCCATGGCATGGAAACTGGTGTTCCAGCTTGCAGAACAACTGCAGTATTTGGATTTGCGCGAGCGACTCGGGATATCATTGCGTCGAGATGCCCTGGGAGGGACATGTGCTGTCGGTCGCTGCCTTCAGTCTCCCAATCGGCCTATGTACACGGGTTTGTCAATTTATACTTTCTTAAAATATTTCGGGTAGAAGACAAAGTGAGAACTTACATTGAGGCCAGCGCAGATTATGACTTGGTCAGCACCTTGAGCCAGCTTCACAGCGGATTCAATTTCAGCCTCAGGATCAATTACAAAAGCTCCTCCGATACGGAACCCACCACCACCGAATCTCACCACGCCTCCGGAGCCAAGCGTATTGGTAGGTGCGCTTGAATACTCGACTTTGACATGATATGTCTGTCCCTCCTTGACTGAAATCACCGCCTTCTCTTCTACAGTCCCACAGCCAAAGAAGGCAGTCCCCTGGCGCTGCTTGGTGGAGTTATCTATTACCAACTTTGCATCTACAAAAAGCTGACCTTGGCCATAAACACATAGACCGAGCTCATATTCCCCGCTGATTTCCGGGGTGAAATAGCCTTCTATGTCGGCATACCAAAGGCCACTTGTGTTTGTTGGCACGACGTAATCCATTAGCATGGCATCAGTCTTAGTTATGACCTTCCGATCGACTTGATAGCGTTCAGATGCCGTTGGAGGTTCGTTGTAGACGCTGAAGCTCATACCGTCCTCACCTCCTGCGGTCTTGACTTGTAATCCCAGAATGGGAAGCTCCTTGTGAGAGTAGGCTCCTACTGTGAATGGAACCTTGATGCCCAAGGCTGCTTGGAACCCTTCATATGGTGTGCTGGCATTGTAAGAAGGTAAAGATGCGGACCCACCACCACAAATTGTAGCTATCCTTGCATTCGGTCCAATCACAACTGTCTAGCCCGAAATTAGTGCTGAATATCTACGTAACATTCTAAGATCTTACAGATTTCGTCTTCGAAAATGGAAGTGTTTTGTTCTCGTTTCTCAAAAGCACGATTGAGCTGCTCGCTAATTCTCTCAACAGCGCTCGACTTTCCGGACTATCAATTTCTAGTTCTGGTGCATTTTCGGCTATTCCTGATGCAGCACAGCTGTTGACAAGCTGAAGCACTTCTCTCACTCGCGTATCGATGACGTGTTTTCCAACCTTATTCGTCGTTATTGCATGGCCCAATGCTGTTCCGCGAAACCTCGAAGGACCAGGCATTTCTAAATCCAACCCCGCGTGAATAGCAGTTGAGGTGGAGTAAGTGCCGAACCTGAAATTCGTTAGCAGTAGAATCATATTGCTCTTTCGAGATCTTACCAGTCACTCATAATCAGTCCCCGCCAACCCCATTCTGTCCTCAGCACATTGTTCAGCAACTCTTTACTCTCACTGACATGAATGCCATTGATTTTGTTGTACGAGGACATCATTGCCCCTGGTTTCCCGCCTTTGATAGCAAGCATAAAAGGTAGTAAATAAACTTCCCTCAGAGCTCGTTGTGTGATTCTGACATCGACACGATTTCGCTCATGCTCTTGATCGTTACAGACAAAATGCTTGAGACAAGCAACCACGCCGTTGGCCTGAATACCCTCGATTAACGATGCTGCAGCGAGACCGCTCAGAACCGGATCTTCAGAGATTGACTCAAATCCACGTCCGCCGAGTGGTCCTCTTTGGATATTGATTGTCGGCCCTAAAACAACATGGACGCCTTTTGCGACAGCTTCTGTGCCCACAAGCCGTCCCGCTCGAACAAGCAAGTCACGATCCCAAGTTGCACCTAATGCGGTACCACATGGAAGAACCTGTTCTGTCAGTCATCAATTTTCCTTGAAAAGCCAGAAACTTACTGCTCCCCGGGTTCCAGCAAAGAATGTCTGACCTCTGATTCCATTTGGTCCATCTGAAAGTCTAAGTCCCGGGATGCCATGTTTCGGTAAAGATTTTGTGTGCCAAAAGCTTCCTCCTGAAATTTATCAGCGAATGTGGTCGCACAGAAGGGTTTATTTCAAGTATCAGAGGCAGTTACCTGATAAGAGGTCGATTTTCTCTTTTGGCGACAAATTTGACAGAACATTCTCCACGTCGAGTGCCGCCATATTGTGGAAAAGATTCCAAAGAGAATCTGAATTTTGGAAAGAAAGCAAACAAAAGCTGACTGGGACTACCGTGCAATTGTCAGGACAAAATGGTTCGGGATGCGATTTCGACAGGATGCTACTTCGGTTGGATGAGACTTTTCAGTGCTGGCCAATTACGCTAAATACAAAATCAACAGAGCGCAATCACAGATGCCGCAGATAAAGCGATATACAAACGGAAATGGGGAAGAATTTTGGGGAGAACTCTCCTCAGAAGAAGTCGGAGAGACGGGTTCACCATATCACCCACTTTTGTTCTTTATTGCAAAAAGGCGATCCTCCTCATGATCCATATATATTCGGGTTATCATCGGAGATCTACACAATCATCGGACGACTATCGACAATATTAGGTCTTATCTCCGCTTTGCCCAGACACATCCAAGATAGTCGGAGGACAAGAGACAAATGCCAACTTTCGGAATGCCAAGTAAATGCATTTATAGGAGGTTGGGTTGAAATGGAGGACTCTGTGGCTTCGGAACAGGGGCAAAGAACAAGGTTTGTAATTCTCGGAAGGTTCCCAGTACCTGGAATCTCCTCCACAAAACACGAGTCATGTCTCACTCGATACCTGGCTTCCGATGAAACCCCCTTTTTCCACCAGACTTCATGCCTTGGACCTCTTGGAAGCGCAAATATTGGTGAATTACTGGAGTCACAACCATCTCCACTCCAGATCCCCAGACTCCAAGCCCCAAGCCCCAGAAACTGGTTCTTTGCTAGCAACATATTTAATAGATGGGGCTAACGCCTTCGTTCGGCAACTCCGCCCAGGAGAAAGTCAAATCGAGCACTTCAATAATTGCTTCTCGTCTTCAACTCACGGCTCACAGCTCACTCTCTCTCCCTCTCTTTTCATCCTTAACTCCATCTTCCAACAGCAGCCATGAGCAGTACTAAGGATAAAGATATGCCCGAGACGCATGTTGAGGACGCAAGTCCTCACGTCCTACCACCGGATGTCAACAATGAGATGTCCGTCAGTATCTGGGATACTATCAAAGCCAATCCAAAAACAATCGGCTGGTGTTGTACACTGGCTTCAGGACCCATGGTATACGGATTCGACCTGATTATTGTCAGCCAGGTTGTTGCCATGCCCGCTTTTCAGTATGTTTTCCCTCACATTCCCTAATCGTTGAATCAGCAATGAACATTGAAATGAACAATTGCTGATTGAATACCTTTCCAGGAGGAGTTTTGGAACTCTTGTTGGCACGAAATATATCATCCCTTCCATGTGGCTTGCTCTCTGGAATTCCATGATCCAAGTTGGTGCCATGGCTGGAGCTCTTGTGTCTGGTGGTATATCGGATCGATTCGGTCGAAGGACTACATTTCTCTTCGGTGCCATCGTGACAGCTATCGGTGAGTACATGCAATCTGTATATCACCGGTTCCCAACTAATCATGAGCTGTAGCCACTGCCGTTATTTACTTTTCCGATTACCCCGCCAATAGAGAAAGTAGACGAGTGATGTTTCTCATGGGCAAGATCATCGCTGGACTTGCATTCGGATTGATCACACCCGCATACCTAACCATCATATCTGAAATCTCACCCTCCCGGTTGCGAGGGCCTCTAGTGTCATGCTTCACTTTCTTCACAGTACGCACATCTTCAGTTTGGCTCATCCGTATGTTCACTAACGTATCAGGTCACTGCACAATTAATCGGTGTTGGTCTAGTTCGCTCTCAAGTCAATGATGTCAGCCCCTCTGCATATCATGTAAGATCTCTCCCTGCCAGCCAACACATCACCACATATCTAAGCTCTCAAACAGAGAGTTTTTGCCAGTCAGTGGGCCCTTGCAGGTGTCGCAATCATTGCCGGAATCTGTATCCCAGAAAGTCCCATCTACCTAATCAAGCGCAACTACATGGACAAAGCTCTGCGATCATACAAACGTCTCTACAGCCACGATGACCCAGAAGCCAGGATCGCAGCCCTACAGACCGTCGTTGAACATGAGTTGATGGCCGAGAAGAACCAAGATTCCGTTTCCTACGTTCAATGCTTCAAAGGAACCAACCTGCGTCGAACCCGTATCGTCATCTTCGCCAATGTAGCGCAACAGCTCGTTGGCATGACGTTCATCATCAACATGACATACTTTCTCCAACTCGGAGGAATGGATCCTGCACTCGCGGTCAACATGAACTTGATCAAGCTTGCTATTGGAATTGTTTTCTTGTTCGGTACCTTCTGGACAATGACATGGTTTGGACGCAGAACACTGATGCTGGTGGGGTCAGCTGTTGCAGCCGTCTTCTGGGCCGCTGTTGGTATCGCGGGTTTCTTTTCAAGTCCAGAAGCTCTTCTGTGAGTACTTCCATCACGAACCTCTGCTTCAACAATATGGTAAATTTGAAAACTTGACTGACGTGGGGCATTATCAGATTCATCGGTCTGGGCATGATCATCGTCTATGAAGCATACGCCCTATCTGTCGGCGCCGTCTACCCAGTCGTCGCCTCTGAAGCATCTTCAGTCCGCCTCCGCGCTGTATCAAACAGTATCGGCTTCGTCAGCCAGTTCTTCGCGGCCTGGCTCTTCGGCTTCACAGTACCGTACATGTTCGGTGCCGATGCTGGCAACCTCGGCGGCAAGACCGGGTTCATCTTTGCGGGGTTGAGTATCATTTGTGGTGTCGTCTCATGGGTAGATATTCCTGAGACGAAGAATCGTACGTATGCTGAGCTGGATGAGATGTATGAGATGAACTTGCCAACGAGGCAGTTCAAGAATTTTGTTTGCACTGGTATTCAGGTGCCGCATGTTAAGTCTGAAGATGCTTAGATCGATGTTTAGAAATAAATACTGTATATTTTGATTATTGTAGCGTTTTATTCACATTTTATTGTGTGTTATTCACCTTGGTCCATCATGAGACCTCTGGGACATCCAAAGACCTAGAAGAAGCACTTCAGTTCTTTACATGCCACACAATAATTTGCTCCCGTGAACTAGAAATATATCTCGATATCCACTTCTCCTCCATCAGCTCCACCAACCCGGATCTCTTGCTCCTCATGATCTTTCTCTACCTCATTAATCTTCAAACTCCTCCTCTTTACCCAAACCTCCTCCGGAACCCTCGCAACTCCATTCAAACCCCCAGGAGTCTTACACCACAACCTCCAGCCTACACCAAACAATTCCCACCTCACAACAATCGGCTCCCCCACCGGAGTAGGCACTCTCCCCGCCGCCCACCTCACGCCATCCATCTTGAATCTCGGCGCCACGAGGAATGTCTTGTATCCAGGCGTGACAGGCTCTACGCCTAGCACGAATCTCGATAAGATTGATGTCGGACCAACACTGAAGAGCTGCGCATACGAGCAGAATTGATCTTCGAATGGTGTACCGTCAGGATTCATAAACTCCCAGGTCGTGCCTGTGAAGTGAGGCGAGAATACATCACACATTGGTGCCCATACTGTGCGGAAGATGTGCTCGGCCGAGGAGACGTCGCCAGCTTGTAGGCATGCGAGGATGTGGAACGTAGAGGTGATTGGGGAGATGGTCCGTGGCACGTTTGGAGTATCTTGGGAGAACTGTGTAGGTGAATTGTTGTGTGTACCAGTGTAAAGGGCATTGAGTTTCTGGAGTAGGGAAGCTTGGATTGGCTCGGGTGCAATGCCCGTGGTGAGGAGCCAGGCGTTGGTTTCTTGTTGGAATCCAGTTGGGCGGTCAGCTGTAATCTTGTAGTGACCCGTTTCAGGGTTGAAGAGATGCTTGTTTATGGATTCTGCTGTTCGATTCGCTTGGGATAGATAGATCTGGGCGGCTTTTGGATCGTCTATGGCTGCAGACTGAGCCATTGTAGCGCACTTCCTGAGTACTGCGACATAGAGGACATTGCGTTTTGTAGCAACTCCCGCTTGCTGACCGTTATAATAGTCGTAGTCCATAGCTATCTAGGTCAGCCCTTTTCTTGGAACGGGAGAGCAGTACATACCAGCCATTCCTTCAACCGAGATCAAGCCATCATCGTTCGCCAGCTCCTCCATGAACTTTAAACATCCTTGCATTTGTTCCCAATAAGTAGAAACTAAAAGGTCATCGCCTGTATAAAGCCAGAAATCATACACAGCTAGGATGAGGTACAAAGAATAGCTTGCCGACAGAACTTTGAACATGGTGTCGTCGGCACTACGTTCAAATTCTCTGCCAGGCGGAATTCCTCCTGGTAGAAGACCCGCGGCGCCGTTCCTTGCCGTAGACCTCATCATAGAAGCTTCAATGTTCCCTCTAATATATTCCAGACCTGCTGTTGAGTAATATAATGCCGGTCCTCCAGTGATGATGTCGGCAGTCCACGCATACCGGTCTCGCTTAGCTCCATCAAAAATGTATGGCAGCGGATTCCAATTGATTCCAAAATCGCCCAGTACCGAGGGGTTATTGAGACCGGATGTGTACAGAATCTCGTCAGAATTTGCGGACTTTACTGTGACATTACGAAATCTACAGATCTGATCCTCGCCAGCCCCGAAACCGATTGATCCTTGTGGGAATCCTTGGGGTCCGAAAGAAAGACTTTCTGGTTCTATGGCAGAAGTCAATAAAAGGTTCTTGTTGAATGCGAATGACTAACTTGGTGCATTAGAGGCAGCTGTCTTGAAAGTACCCACAAGCTGGCCATCAATAAAGACCCTGTATACTTCGGTTCCAACACAGACGCATTTGATGTTATACCACTTGCTGGCCTCAATTTTGCGGTTCTTCAACTCTTGAGACTCCAACAAAAGAGGAACCAAAGTCTTCTGTGGCTTATTGTAAAGTCCAAACCACAGTTCCAGTGTGGTTGAAGTGGCGCCTGCATCCACGTTGAGAACGAAGAGGTGGCCGCCAATTGGCTGCATC
Source organism: Cadophora gregata (assembly GCF_030347475.1). NCBI lineage: Eukaryota > Fungi > Ascomycota > Leotiomycetes > Helotiales > Ploettnerulaceae > Cadophora > Cadophora gregata. Next base: position 306,700 of record NW_026695932.1, on the reverse strand, counting down.
CTCACACCCCAGCAGAGACCCCCTTCAATGACCATCCCTTCAAACTTCACTTCATAATCCCCCCACCCGCCTCCCCACCCGTAGGCATTGCATCTCTGTGAATCGACTAAAATTCCCATATCTTCTGAAACTTGCCATGGAGGAGGAACAGTCCTCGCAGGAATACAGTTAAGTTGCAACGTACGTGCTCCGTACCCCCAGAGATCTGTGAGCTGGGTATCTGAGCAGGCAAAATATCCCGGAAGTTGGTCTAAAGGCGTGTTCTCGGTAGTCGGCTTGAACGCAGCTAAACTCAATGATATCGAACACGGCTGTTTTGATGCCAAAGTGATTTTCATCCATCTCTGACTTCCTTGGACATGTTTCGCTTCGTAGAAACCAGGCCCACGAATCCTGAATCTGTTCCGCCGCTGTGTGTCTGCTCCGGCTGAGAAAGGGAAAGGCCCATCACCACCATGTCGTTCGATGCCTGGAAAGCCCTCTGAATATGTCAGATCCAGAAGAACGGGTAATGAGGTATGTTGAAGAGTAGCAACTCGAATTACAGGTATACCAGCAACGGCAAATCTAAAGTCAAGAATGAGTGAAGCGGTCTCCTCTTGTCCAGCAACCTGCTTCAAAGTACATGACGATTTTGGCTCATGGTCATTTTCTCGTGATAATAGGACATCTGGAGTTGAAACATTTCCAGTACTCGAATGTACCTTGAAGGGAAGAATATGTTGTGGGATCTCAATAGTGTTCCGATGCTTGTACTTCGTATTGAGAAAAGCCCCGGAGGAGCTGAAAGCCAGACTTGACGACATATGGATTCGGATTTAAAGCGAACACAAATTGGAACAATTATGACGAGACAAGGAATCTTAAACGAATGTCCAATGTCTTCGGCGAAGCCGTCAACGAGGGAGGCTGAACTTCACGGTCGTTCCATTGGTGGGGTTATGTGTTTCCCATTTGCAGTAGGTTCCGGTGGGGTGCTTCCGAGCCCAGACTTTCTGGTGGGTACTGTATGGTGTGCGTTAACGAAGAAGGAAGTCGTATGCACAACAATCCGAACCTAAAATCTGCACCTCTCCACAGTCTCCATCTTTTGGTGCGTTGGTCATCCAACTTTGGGTCAAGGCAGAGCGGGCACAGAGGCCCGGGGTCTTCAGGCGGATACGCCGCAATGTGGGGGAAGCTGGGAAGGCGAATGGTTGAAAGAGAGGCAACATAATGGACATTGGCTCAGTGGTAGCCTGTACGCTTAAATCCAGATTTCGATACTCGAAATTCTTCAGTATGATATAGAAGAATTGAAAATCTCATTGGAAGCTCCCTATTCTGTCATGTCTATCCACTCAACTGCCGAAGACACAGTTTTTTAAGGGACCAAAGCTGAAGCGAGGCACTAACGTTACCTATCTTACAGGGAAGTAGCGTGTTACAGGCTGTTCTTCGCTTAATTACAGGGCATTTCCTCAGAATATTAGCCCCCTGCAGAATAGGTGTTTAGTTTACTAGTTGAAGGGATAGCTAATCCTGTGCACTCTAGACAATCTGAAAAAGTACTCTTGTGTCTCGACTTTTGGAATCAGATTACTAGAAACGATACCCAGAAAAGATCTTTGACAATGGGACCAGCTACTACAAGTCAACACAAGACTATAGAGTCATGTTCTACTCAAATTTTCCGGAATTGAAGTCCAAAGGACATGCGACCAAACACTCAATGTAGAGTATTTTTATATAAGCTGCGACCATATCATTCACCATATCATACACTTTCCTCTCCTCAGAGAACTCGAAAAGTTCATATTAAAACAGCCTCCATACTGAGAGACTTCCCCATTGTGGTGGACCTGTTCTAGGACATATGGACTGATGAAGAGAATTTTTGCGTGATACGGGCAAGCGAGCATCTCCAGGTACTGTAACTTCGTAAGGCTTAGGATCGTCTAGTGCTATGCGCCCATAGAGAATGCGGAATCGGACTCAGAGACGTGGCTCCCGAATTCGATGAACGCGAGGCGGACCTTTGCTGTCAACTTGTAGTCTGTTGTCACTAACTTGTTATCTGTGTAATGACAGCAAAATTTCTGTACAGTACCTCATTTGTTACATTTGCAAATTATCACTCTTATCTCCAAGAATACTCGTATTCAAATAATTTTTCACAGCAATGCATGTGATGACCATGTTTCCGTCCGCTCCTTATTGGCTTCTTTGAGCTCATCATCGCTCTCTGCCATTCCAAATCACTCAAACTGTAGAGACTTATATACTCAATCTCCGTCCCTCAGTGAGACAAGGTACTTGCAGGTGAGTCTCAACCATCATTCACTATCCATATGATCCTCTCCCTCAGCAATGTTAATATTCCTTCTCAAAAGTACGCTCGCTCCTCAATCCTGAGAGGCATATAAGCAAACACCCTTTTCTCTCAGGGAAGGGTGCAGACAAGCAGCGAACTAAAACCAGAAAACATATGGTTTGAGAGATAGATGGAACTGCTTGTAGACAACAAATTCTGTACTTGTGTATATTCTGCTTCAATGGGAGTTTGAGGTAGCTATGGAGGGAAGGATTTATTTACTTTGTTGTGCTGTGGCAATATGACACTTTTTCTCCGAGCTCTGGAAGACGATTGCTGTCATATTCAAGTCTTTGTCAGATTCAACTTCGCTGTTGTTGATCTCCCTTAATCAGAACCAACTTTTGAACTTCTTTTTCGACATTCTATCGTTTTCCAGACTAAATCCGCAACGCTTCTTAGCAATATGCTTGCTCAAGGGACATCTCGTATTTCATGGTAAGCTTGGGGAATGAAAACTTCAAAATTAGAATTGAATAGATGATGACGAGGCTGGGCGGTTATTATATATCTTTTTCCTAGGAGCGGACAGACTGTATTTCTTACAGTATGTATGTATACACGTAATTATCTAATTTTACAAGCCAGAAAATCTAGACTAGTTTTTTTTTACCTACTATACAGGTATTTTACAAGGAATACATTCAATTCCGAAGTATCCATCAATCTATCTGTTATCCAGCCGCTTCGCTTTTGAGCTTGATCTCAAATAAACTACTTCTGATCCTGAGATTTCCTGGAAGGTGGCATCCACGTGGGGATGCTTAGCCAAAGAACGCCCGCCCGTAGGCCTGACGTCGATTTCTTTCTCCCTGTCTTTACAGGTAAAGGCTGGAGTAGCACCTCTCGCTGTCTATCTCTCGATGACTCTGAATTGTTGTCTCTGATTTTTTTGGAGGGTTCGAGCACGATCCTCGTTCTAGAGTATCGCATTCCATTCGCGCCTCATCCGTCCTCCACCGGCACCCATCCAAACCAACTCCTATTTCTCTCTCTCATAGAAGACCCACCCTCCCCTTGCCTTTTCCATTCCCCTCAAAATCCCTCACTCACTCACTCATCAACAGCCAAACACATAGCCGTGGCATAATCCCCATCATGACTAATGCTAATCCTCACCTCCTTCGGCAGCGCCTCACCCTCCTCCCCATTCCACCTTTCCGGCAGCACAACCGCCACCGGCGCAAAGCTCCTCGTCTCTCCTTCTTTCTGCTCCGGTTTTAAAATCAAGATATCGTGGAATGTGAGGCGGCGGGACTGGTGAGCTTTGATGATTGCTTCTTTGGCGGCGAAACTGTGGTGGGGGAGGGGAGTATGTTAGTTTGTGGTTCTGGGGGTGAGAGGGTGGGTGGTGATGATGAAGTTGAGATGTCAGGGCGAGATTGGGTGAGAGGAGAGGTGCTGGGGGTGTATATGGAGGTGCGAAAAGGGAGAGGAAGGGAAAGAAAGGGGGATCGTGAAGGTTGTGTGAAGATATGGAGGATATAGGAAGGGCAGACATACCGACCAGCCAACCATTGTGCGACTTTCCGCAACTCTATGTCAGCAGCTTCGAGATCCCTCCCTAGCTCCTCAAGACTCTTTTCTGGCGTCCCGGCCTGGATCTCATTTATTTCCTCTGAGGTCATCTCGTCCGTGTATTCCAACAGCCTGTCTCTCATCTCCTCGGAAGTCTCCTGGTTGCTGTCATCTGAAATCACCTCTCTCAAATGCTCAAAGTTGTTCTCTTCCACAACATCATGAGGAATGCCATCCTCTTGCTTTGGAGGTTCGTCCCCAATTTGCGGTGGCACGCCATTAGTCCGCTCGGGCTCGCTCTTAATACTAACAGTGCGAAACGTCGGGAACTTTTTAAAATACTCGTCCCCAACCTGCTTTGACGAGCTATTAGCGTTCGTATGGCGATATCCCCGCTTGCCATAGCCTCCCCAATCATCAAGCATCTCCAACTCCTCTGCCAGAGCAGCAACCTCCCAAGGGTGCACGTAAATCCCCTCTCTCCCCATCAGCGCGAGTATGTTCGCCTCTGATCTGCTTGGTTTCTGCATTCCTCTCGGATACAACTCTCGGTAAATGGTGAGTGGCTGTGATTTCTCCCTAGCAAGGTCAAGATCCTCCGGGTCGACTTCGTTTTGCTGGGTAAGTTCGGCAACCCTGTTCGATACTTGTGAACTAGACGAGTTTGACGAGGACGAAATCGAAGACTCTGTTGACTCGGCCAAGTTCTGCGTCGTATTTGGTAGAGATAATGCAGATTCCTTCTGTTCCGTAGTACTTTCTTCACCATCTATATCCCGTCCCTCCAGTACACTGTTGTCTCCCACTCCGGAGAATGGGTTTCGTTCTGATGTCGGAGGAGCCGATTCGTCAGAAAATATCGATTCTGGGTCTGTTGTCATCGCTGGGATGTCATGGGTGGTTGTAGGCTGTTGAGAAGCAATGCGCCCTGCGTCGACCGTCCCCTGGTCACCTATAGCTCCATCTTTTATCTCTCCTGAAATGCTATCGATCACTCCGCCATCTTCGCTCGGTATCGGTAGACTTAATCTTATATGCTTCGCAACTTTTCGCAGAATGCGATACTTCTCTCGCTTCTGCAGTAGCTTCTGTTGAATCCAGTCCTCCTTCCCCTCGGAAGGCATATTTCTATTGTCTTGTCGCCATTGGTCCGCCACCTCTTTCATGGTCGCGGTAATCCAAACACGATCCCCTTGATTCTGAATTGGGGTTTTGTTTTCGTCTTCATAACCCTCGTAACCTCTCTCCGTCATCCACGTCTTTCTGCATTCCAACGCAGCCCTCAATAAATCTAGATCATTTCTAGCCTCATCCTCAATATGTTTTGCCATATCTGACTTCTTCTGAAGGTCTTCGGACCTTTTTTTGTTTCCTGGCACATCCGCGCCAAGTTCAACCGCCTCTGTCCCCTGTTCCAAGTCCCTCTCCGCTTTTCTGCCCTCCTCCTGAGGTCCTTTCTTCGCACCGAAGATACTCTTGACATTAGAAAGCCAAGTTGCAATTCCATCACTCTTCTCCGCCACCTCCTTATCCTCCTCCGTGACCTTCTCCGATTTGGACTCCTGAGGCTCTTTATTGATCGCCAATAAGTCCTCTCGTTCAAGGTCATTTTTGCTTGACTCCTGGACTTGACCCGCATTCTGAAACTCTTCTTCTCCCACCAACCTTATTGCCCCTCTGTGTTTGCTCAAGAAAGCCCTTCTACGCGCGTCACCTTTAAGCATGAAAGTCCGTAAATCCTCCACCTCCTTCTTTCTCATCCCCAATTTCTCCATAGTTTCCTCCCACATCTTCATGCCAGTCCTTCTCTTCGCAGAGGCCCGAAACAATTCGAAATTCGCATATGTCCAGTTGTGTAACACTGGCCTGATACTGCGCTCTTTCACCTCGCTCCGCTTCAGGACCATTTTTGCAAACCTGAATCTACGTTCGCTCCTCAATATTTTCAGGATCCGGGAGACTTGGCATATATCTGTGCCAATCCGATATGGGGAAGGAAAGGGCGTGTAGCGTGGTAATAGAGTCATGGTTGCGTTGCTAGGTGGCTAGCAAGCTGGCTCTTGGATGTTGGACAGAAGGGTAGCTGGGTAGCTAGAGATTCGTGGTGCAGCTTTTGTAGATCCGGTCCGAGGTGCCTGTATTCGAAAAGATGCCAGTACCAGGAGTAAATCAACGCTTCGCCGACAATTCAGTGTGCAATCCCCACGCCGCCTCATCCATCTCTTCTTCCCCCTCCGCTTTCCCGCCTCCGCTCCTCCAAATATAGTTTGCTGGCGTTCAGTTCGTGAAATGATTGGAACAGAATGTTAGACTAAGGACTGGCGAGTCCGTGAAGTGGTGGAGTGTACTTGGAGTTTTGTTGGAAATGGATCCAGCGAAAGACGGGATTCCTATGAGTAGGAGACCAAAACTTTTGGACAGGAGCTTGGGCCCGGTCTTGGGTTGACAGGGGGTGCGGGAACGCTATCATGTGGGGCTACGGTAGGTGAGCATACCTTAAGCATCACAATGGAATCAGAAAATACATCAGACCAACTCTCGGGATATTTACAGAGAGGATATGACAGATGCGAAAGTAAAGTCGATTTCATTCAGCTACAATGCAACGCCATGCCAAAATACAGACTTGAAAGTACCATTTCCTCCGATTCATCATCAACATCTCGCATGGTCACCAATCGGAGAAGCACGCCTGATCCACACATTGCTCGATGCATAAAACAGAGGTATCGAAGACCTCGACCATAAAAGTAACCTCCAGACGCGATTCGCCGTCATATCATCATCCTCTCAATCTTCTCTACCGTCCATGTCAGTGTGACTTAGTTGTCGTCCAGCAGAGGAGCTCTCTCCTGATCAGCCGAAACGACATTTTGATCTCTTCGGAGGCTGATCTCCTTGCCAAAAATGCCTGGGATGGCAATGACGAGGGTGGCAACGAAAAGGGTAGCCATGATGGTGAATGCGAAGATCCACTGGAAAGCAATGGTCTTGGTGAAGAATTGGCCAACTCCGAGAGCAGCGGTGAGGTAGCTGAGAGCAAATCCCATGGTGTAGTCCTATTTCTGTCAGATTTGACTCACAAGTTCGGCTTGGAGATAATACCTTGAAGATAATCAAGAAGAACAATCCATAAACCAGAATACCCCAAATGGCAATATTGGCCAAAATACGAGCAGGTAATGTATGCGCATTAACAGCAATAGCTCCGTTCCAGTAAAGCGCAACGAAGTTCCAAGCCAATGGTCCCGAGACAGCTGGGATATGGATTGCTCGGGCGTATGTGTTGTGGCGGAAGTAGAGGGAGGAGAGGTTGAAGAAGTTAACGACTAGGATGACTTCGGACCAGAAGAAGTGGCCCCGGACGAAGAGCATGATCCAGCCGAATTGGAGGAGGTTGTTGAAGATGAAGTGGCTTCCTACTCCAGCAGCAGCTTGGACATGGTCACCGTTCTTGGAAAAGAGGTGCCACATGTAGCCAATTTGAGACAAGAAAAGAGCGAGCCTAGAAAGTTAGCCTAGTACTCGGAAGACTTGCGGCTGGGATTGAAGTGGAGAGCAGGAGAGAGCAGCCAGCATACCAGTACAACGAGCCCATCAAAGCATTCAAGGCGAACGGCGTTGGGTAAGCCTTGTTCTGGCCCCATATAGTATTTCTCCAATGCTTCTTGTCATCGTATGGTTGGGCGAAGGTATAGTTGACGGTGGTGATAACTACGAGGAGCCAAGTGATGATTGTCAAGACCTTGTATGTCCAAATTGCCTGAACATTGTGAGACTCGCGCTTGGCGAATGGGTTTGCTGGGCGGTGTTAGCAGAGAATGGATTTTTGGTGGAAATGAGTATTTGGTGTCAAGGATACTGTCAGGTTGGTGGGAAGTTGCTAGATCGGTAGTATTTACCTTGAGAGAAACCAGCCATGTTGGTGGATGGTGTTTGGTGGTTGAGAAGCTGGACGTGCTAGAATTTTACAGACGAGGCTGTGATGCGGGAGTCAAGGTTCAACCTGCCTAAGGAATGAGAAATTTGGTCTTCTTCCTTTGAGATGGAATTTGGAAGCAAATTATATGTACTCACGATGTCAAAAGTCACTTCGCTTCAGTGAATGCGGATGTCGAAGACGAAAGAGTGAAGAGAGAAGGAATGGAAGGAAGAAAAGAATTCCCAGCCCACAAGGAAGCTTTAATGAACTTTTAATTTCGATCCGATCCGATCAGGCAATACAGACAAGGCAAGGCAAGGCAAGGCCAACCCACTTGCCTCAGTGACGTACCTACCCAGGTCCCGCAACTCCTACTCCTATTGGTCACAATCATTTAAACCAGGCCTCGGGTGGCCATGCAACAAAGGAAGAGCTTTTCTGCTGTCCTATCATTTGCCCACTTCTCCCCCCACCTGAATCAGTTTACACGACTTTCGTCTTTCTTGCGAATCGAACAGGCAAGTGAGAGACGCGTCGAGGAGTGTGGCGTTGTGACAGGAGGGCGAGGAGGGGTACGAGTGCAGATTATGGCTCTGCTGGGCTAAGTGCGGGGAAGGACAGGGTCAGCTGGGTCGCGGATCAGTGAGATGCCAGGATGATGGCTAAGGGCGGTGTTTATTATTGTTAGTCTGGAAAATTGAAATCTCCTGATCTCTTTTCCATGCGGGTAGTTGTTTGTGCTCTTTTCAGGCTCTTATTGATGCGAGTTAGCTAATAGAATGAGTAAACGACCAAGAAACTAGTGTTGGTGTTGATGTTTTGTTGCCCCTGAGCTGCATCTCAAGCAACGGCGTCTGTCACACGGCATCAGATTGACGGTGTACAGAAAGCGTGGTACCGGACTTGTCAGATTTGCAGCTGGGGGACGGCGTGCTGCCAACTAGACGGGACTTTGCTCTAGATCGGTCCAAATTACTGGATGATTTCTTCAACCGGTCGAACCTTTCTAATAGACGGCAATGGGATTTGTCCCAACTCTCCTGATAAGAGCTCTTGTGGACAGTCCTTAAGCCGACGCCATCTGAAGTCGTCTATTCCATGGTTACGAGTACTTTCGTGGGCCAATACTGCATGCTGATCTCTCTGGGCGTTCATGCAGAGGACGAAGACGAAAATTAAAAGGTTACAGAAAGTCTAGCAGCGACGTCATGTTTCACGTTTCAGCTTGAGCCACAGTTGAGGTCTCAACAGCCACAACCTTACTGTGGACGCGCGATTTGCAGCTATCGGATCTTCCCGAGGTCCGATCAACGCAGGCTGACTGGTTGCCTGCCCACCAGCTCTGGAGCTTCCATTGATGATTGTACAACAACAACAACACAGCTCTATCAACTGTTCTCAACCAACAACATCATGAAGCTCACTACTGTCTCCCTTCTTGCCCTCTCGGCTGCAGCTGTCAATGCCCGATTCGTAGAACAGCATGAGACTGATCAAGTCGTCATCAACGCCATAGAAGATGAGCGCTTCCTGATAGAGCTCTCCCCAGGGAAGACACAATGGGTTACTGAGGAAGAGAAATGGGAATTGCGCAGAGTAAGTCCTCCATCTTATCACCTCTAGCCTCCACTAATACATCCAGAATGGCCAAAACTTCATGGACATAACCACAACCCAAGACCTAGGCTCCAACCTCAAAGCCAGCTCCAAGAAAACACCCACCTTCCCCTCCAAACCTACCCTGCAAAAGGACCTCTCCCCCCTTATCAAGACCCTCTCCAAGAAGAACATGCGAGCCAACCTCGAAACTTTCTCCGGCTTCCACACCCGTTACTATAAATCCGACTACGGCCGCCAATCTTCCGAATGGCTGCTGCAAAAAGTACAAAAGACAATCTCGGATTCAGGCGCAGATAAACATGGTGCCTCTGCAGTACATTTCAAACATCCCTGGGGTCAGAATAGCATCATCGCTACCATTCCCGGAAAGAGCAATTCCACCGTCGTGGTTGGCGCTCATCAGGATAGCATCAACCTCTTCCTTCCCTCCATCTTCTCCGCGCCTGGCGCAGATGACGATGGATCTGGAACCGTAACTATCCTCGAAGCCCTGCGTGTACTCCTCACATCTGAAGATATCATCAAGGGGAAGGGAGAGAATACCGTGGAGTTCCATTGGTACTCTGCGGAAGAGGGTGGATTGCTGGGCAGTCAGGCTATTTTCACAGAGTACGAGAAGACGGGACGAGATATCAAGGCTATGCTGCAGCAGGATATGACTGGTTTCGTGCAAGGGACTTTGGATGCGGGAAAGAAGGAGTCGGTGGGAGTCATTACTGATTTTGTGGATCCTGCTTTGACGGACTTTATCAAGAAGATTGTCACTGAGGTATGCTTTCCCATCCACTCATCAATCACTTCCGAATGTATTTGCTAATAGCTGCAGTACTGCGAAATCCCATACGTCGAGACGAAGTGTGGATATGCTTGCTCTGATCACGCATCAGCTTCCAAAGCAGGATACCCATCAGCTTTTGTCATTGAATCCGCTTTTGATGACTCCGATAAGCATATTCATACTAGCGATGACACGATCAAGTATTTGAGTTTCGATCACATGCTTCAGCATGCTAGGTTGACTCTTGGACTGGTTTACGAATTGGCTTTTGCGAAGTTGTAGGAGTGGGTTGATGAGGGAAGGAAACTTGACTCCTAGTAGCCGGCCATGATGTCTCTGTACCGAGTTTAAAGATTGTAATCTATGATCGATCTGTTTAGTTTTAGAAATGATTCGCTTGACAAGCCGAAATTGTAAGTGATTAAGACTTCCTCCAACCATCAAACCAGCAAGTACTTCCCAAATGGGAATCTCACTCTTGCTAGGCTCTTCCTCACAATCCTCCTCCCTATGCAAGCAGCTTAATACAAACATGTATTACAAACCGTAAAGTATTTCCAATCTCGCTTTTTCTCTCAGATCACCACATGGTTCATACAACTCCAGCCTTCGACTCATACATCAACCATACCTCCCAAGTCAAAGAGTCACCACGCCCTCCCCTCCTTCCTCTCATTGGTCACATCCCCGTCTCTTGATCCCGCATTTCATGCACCCAATTCCAGGCTGCCCCACATCTTCTTATCGTATCGCATCCTAGCTCCCGAGCTCTCCATATCCGGTCCATCCAGGCTTCAACATCCATTTCCCCTTTGTTTTAACAACACCAGCATCAATCCATCCATCTACATCTGCATCGATAGATTCCTGCGTTGATTCTTCATTCTTATCGTAAAGAAAGGATAAGAAACCCAGTTCTCGGCATCAGAATACCTAGAACTACACAGCGCAACAAAGCTCCGATAAGCGTCGCATCCAGACACGTCTACGCGTCATTCATCCATCCATCCAACAATCTATCTTTCAAGTACAATTACCCAGTCCGCATCACATTTCGATCCCACGAAGCACAATCCAATTCATCTCCAACCCGCAATCATGGCGATTTACTCCTCCGTCCCACCACCCTCTCAAGTCCAAGCCCCAGCGCAAGCCTCATCCATCCCCAACCAACCCACGCAACCCATCGACGTCGCAACATGGGCATCCACCTCCCTCCAAAGTCTATCCATCTCGCCCTCCGCGCGCGGAACTGGCGTCACTCTCTCTCTCCCATTGGAGGACGATCTTGAAGTTAAGGTAAAGAAGGCTGTCAAGGCGGAAGGAGGTGCAAAGATGCGGAGAGATAGTATGAAGAGACGGGAGGCACTGCTTAAGGGAAAAGAGGGGAGTAGGAGGAGACAGAGGTGGGAGAATGGTATGTCTTCTCACTTCCGCTATGTCTTACATTCATTATCAAATCCCCACGCCAAGCCCTCAATATCATTACACTTTCAAGCAGAAATCTTATGCTCTCCCCCACAGACAACCTCCTCCACAACCCACACATAACCCCCCCTCTCCCCTCCGACTGGGCCCCCTCAGCAACCCACCGCGTCCGCCACATCCCCTACTACCTCGCCCCCCTCTGGGACGCCGGCATCGCCCACCGCGCCTCCGAGCGCGCCGCCCACTCCTCCCCATCCTCCATCCACGCCAAACGCAGCGGCATCATCGAAGAGAAGGGCCGAGTCCCAGCCGATCTCAAGAACAAGCTCAAGAAAGCCAAGGGTGCCAAAACCCTCTTGCAGGAACTTGAAGGAGAGGTCAGGGCATTTGTTAGGGATTTCGAACGTGCGGAGAGAGTTAGGGAGGCGAAGCTGGCGGGGAAGATGTCTGGGCTTGGTGGGAATCAGGATAAGGATGAAGATGCATTGCTAGATTCTGAAGATGAGGAGATTGTTTTTATCGGGAGAGATAAAGACGGGAAAGGCATCACAATGAGCGATGAAGTCAAAGACGTCGTCGAGGAAGAACTCCAGCGCGAGAAAATCGTTTATGAGGGCTTAGAGGGTAGTCCTAGCGGGGGGTTTGCGAGGTGGCTTGTTCATTCTCTGGCGGGATATTATGGCTTGCAGAGTTGGAGTGAGACAAGGGAGGGCGCGCCGAGGAGGAGAGTGGCGTTTGTGGGTGTTAAGGGTGGGAATGGGAATGGGAAGAAGGGTGAGAACTTTGGAGTTGATGATCTGCCGAGACCGCTTTGGGGGATGGTTTGAGGGGTGAGGGTGTTGTTTACCTACCTGGTATCAGCGAGTGCCTTGGTTTTATCCAGGGCGAGAGTCTCCCAGACATGCTTGATTCTGAAGAGCAGCGGCTTGATCCCAAGCGTTTGTATGTTGCTACAGTCCATATCTTTCGTCCTCGCTTTTGATTTTAAAATTGTCTGATTATGTTTAATACCGTTCATTTCCTTTCATCCTCATGTATTGCATGTTTCCTTCTTTCATTCACTATCGATCTTTCATTCCATTGCTTGTCCGTCGAGATAGAACCGTACACATCTAGATACACGCACATAGAGCTAGATTTCCAAATCTAAACAAAACTAAACTCTCAATTTTTTCTCCAAATACAGCTCTTACACCTTGGCCAAGATACATTCTATACAGCCACATACTTCAACCTGTCCCGTCTTCTTCATGCCACTGCCTAAGAGTCAATGCCTGTTGTTTACCCATACTTTAAGCGAGTCCCCAAGCTCCAAGCCCATCCCTCCTCCTCCTACCTACCCGCGTAATACCAAAACCACCGTCCACCTCCCCACTTCAATCCACTCCAATCCAATCCCACCCTCCACAACAACACCACTTCTCACCACTTCTCTCCTATCACTATCAGTCCTATGACTCCCTGGCCTTTGATCTCCTCTTCCTACTCTTTTTCTCCTCTCCTCTCCTCTCCTCTCCTCTCCTCCTCTTCCCTTCTTTTTTCTGAAGTTCAGAAACTCGGTAAGTTACTTTAAACGCTATCTATTCCAGGAAACAATTTTAGTTTCCGAGATAACGTTAGTTTGTTGTTTAATATTGCTTCCAGGTCTATCCACTCCTACCCCGAACAGTCTATTTATTCATTGCTTTATTCTTTTATTCATTCACGGCCGTAAATGCCAACCCACCTGGTTTAGAAAGTCCGTGTGTCTAGCTATAGTCTTCAGAAAAGACATAAATACGGTAGAGTTAGTGAAGGGATTTCTATAAATACAAGTTTAAATTCCTGGCATCAGAAACACAATTGCGCAAGAAGGCAAAGACACGAGTCAACAATGCTGGGCGCCGGTTTGTATGAATTACTGGTAGGCTTAATAGTGGGGAATGATGAATCCTGAAGGAGGATACTGGAATGAGAGGTGAGGTGCGTGCTGCATGGCGCAGTGCAGGCCAAATTGAGTGATTCGTTGAAAAGATGATAGGAAGTAGAGATACGATGGGGGAGTAAATGACAGCAGGACATGTGTATGACAGCAATACCATACCTTCACCTGAAGTTACTACGTCTTGTAACTTCAAAGTTAGACTTCTCAGGGTCTCTTTCTTTAAGATGGTGCTTGCCAATCATATAGATTTTTATACATACAGTATCTCAATAAGCAGATCCAAGGTACGGACTGTTTCGTGCATGTGGTGAGTAGTGCTGCACACCATCCCACACCATCCAAGCTGTTGTGTATTGTGCTTATCGTATGTTTGATCTCTAGAGTAAGTGGTAGAGGGAGAAGAGGGGTTTATATAGCTTGTCCTGTCGTCTGGGACGGGACCACCGAGGGTAGGGAGATGGTTAAGGATTCGACTTTGCCAAGTTGATCATCAAGCGGATTCACTACACATGAAAATTTTCAGTCACTCGTACATACTTCATTTTCATAACCTGAACAATCCCTCCTGAATCGTCAAGTCAACCATGCCATGTGTAAAAACAAATGTGTTTATGGGCATCTATAAAAGCTCTACTGTCAACCAGAAATTCCCTGTATTTCCTTGTAGTAAGTCAGACGAAGAGACTGCGACTATAAGATATGGCGCCGACACTTATCGGAGAGCCCTATTCAATATAACCTCCTTAGAAATTCGCTTGGTGAAAACTCAGGCGGTAACTAAATCTCCTACTCGGCGCTGGAGAAAAGGTAAGAAGGCTGGTGATTCTTGTATTCAAAATTGCTAACACGAGGGAAAAGGAAAGATATCATGCTGTCGCCTCGAAAGAAGGAACAGAAGAAGATAAGGCTGGAAGGCCAGAGTATCACTAGCAAAGGATCGAGGCAACAAGCCAATTGCGTTATTGGGCCAGATTAACTGGTATCATCGAATTTCAACGAGGAAGTCGATGTTGATCAGATCATAGCAGACTGGGAGTGGATGTGTGCTCATGCATAGAACCCTGAATTCTCTGACAAGATTATGATGGAAGAGGTGAAGGATGTGATATTAATCGCAAGGGTGGGCAGACATCTCTAAATCAACATTATGGAGAGCGAAATATTGACAGTGGACGTTGAAATGACAACAACTTCAGCATTCTCAACAACGTTTTAGATCTAAATTCTCCAGAAGACGAGTTGATCTATTTGCTGTCCATATCCATGTTGCTTTGACATTTGCTCCAAACGACTAGCTTTAAGGATGAATTGTATTGGCTGCCCGTTTCCATTAGCCTTCTGAGCAGGGCGATCCTTGAAGTCAGGTCAGGAATCTCATTCGACCGTTATTGTATTTTCTAGTTGCAGGCAGTGTTGCGGTGCTTATATATTATGTCTCTCGGGCCGACTTTCTGATGTTTGGAGAGAGCGTCATGCGCCAGGCCGATTCTCAGAATCCCAAGTTCCGGCATTGGAAGTAAATTACACATTCCGAAAGGCCTGTTTCTATTGTTGATCTAATTCACTCCAAAGGATCAGTGTCTCTTCTCAGAACATGTAATTTGAGATATGAAGGAGCTGGGAGGGGCTATAAATATACCCGCTCGTGAGTTTCTTCGGCATCAAGATAACAAGCTAGGTAGACTAAAAGTCGCATATGATACTTTCTCGTTCAGGATTTCAAAAACATATTTGGATTATAGGTCATAGCCATGACTGGAGGTCTCTAGTGCTCCGTGGGATATTCCGGTTAGTGCAAGGGGAGATCAATCTGGCTGTGGTGTGGAAACCAAAGCTGCGGCAGTCGGAACGTGACAACCGGAGCGAGGAATGGCAATAGTTTTGGCTTTGACAACAAATAGTGACTTTTTGTAATCAACGGCTTATTCCAATTCGTCGCAAATTTTGAGTCTTTACCTACTGCACGACTTAAATAAGTATCAATGTTTAATATCATAATCCTGTCAAGTTCTGATACTCATTTTACAGCACCAGAGTACTAACGCGAGCCGTATGGTGCTACACCACCACATGCATCGCTGAGATCGTGTAGGAATGCCTTTGCTTTTGAAAGATTAAGCCTCACAGAAGCCGAATATATACCTCACTTCCACAGGTGGGTACGCCTATCTTTGGTCGCTAGCCTTTATTCACCGGATACTTACCAGCAAGGTGAAAACTTGAAGGTTCCATTGTCCTCCAAAGACTAAATCAGCTGGCAATCGCATATTGCAGGAGTGCAGGTGACCTTCATCGGGGATCAAAAAAGTGACACAGATCAGGCAAGGTATCCCCTCAACTGCCGAAAACACACTTTTCTAGGGCAGAGCGCTGAAGCGAGGCGCTAAGGCTGCCTGGACGACAACAAAGTGTTCTAATTTCAGCGTTCTTCGCTTAATTACAGGGTCTCGCTACAGGTGTGTTTGATACGGCAGTTGAGGGGATACGTATCCCCCGGCTTGAATGTTAAATGTGTAGAAAACTGGAGTCAGTGTGGGTAGCTTTCTAGGGTGTCTATCCAACAGAAATCGCTGCTTTGAGCCCTTCTACGGAGGAGTCCTCTCAAACCTTCTACAGCTACTCTTACCTTTTACAACAGACCTAATTCTGGCTCGTGCTCTAGCTCTGTCTAGGGCCTCCGACCACTCAGCACTTGAAAGTCAGGCCTCCGACCCGCAAAAGTTCACATTTACCATTCAAGCCGGGGGGGGGATAGTAAAAGGTTTGAGATACACTTAAAGCCTTACTTAGGGCTAATAATTAGTAAAATCATTAGATTAACACCTTAGCTGACTACCCACACAAGGTCCAGTTTTCATGAGGTTTAACGTTTGTTTAGGGGGGCTAGAGTAGGCTTAAATCAACTTAAATTCAGAGGTCCCTTGAGATCGACTCCATCGCAACAGAACATGAGCTTTATGTTGTGTACCAGAGACACGCTTTTCTGGCTTCCATTCTCTCAGATTCATTCCTTAAGTTCTGTGGGCTGTTTTAAACTTTCTCTGAGACAAGCTTTTCAGCGTTTGGAAATGACAAGAGAATATTTTGATGTTAGCAAGAAATGTGATGGAATGACATTGAAAGGACAAATGGCAGCTACATGTGTGGATGTTTACTAATATCATTTCACCAGTAAACTGAGATTTATTTGTATTAATCTATACCCAGAAGAAAAACTGCTGAGCAAGTCAAATCAAGCCCCCCCCTCTGCAGATTCTCGCATGCGGCCCACATTCCCTGAATCATGAGGCTCATCTGGCCTTACGAACTCACACTCCTAGAATTGTCCTCTGTTGAGTTCCAAACTGCGTCGATACCGGCTGGACTTCCTCTCAGCATCCAAGCCATGTTTTATACTTCCATCATCTCTTTCCATCTTCTTGTGAATACAAAAGTAAAAGGGCATCCAACCTCAGCTTAGTTACCCCACTTCTGGTGGGGACCTCGCTTATCGGTGAATATTAACAAACCATTGTAGCAGAGGTCCACGCACACCGAAAGTACGTCGTCCGGAAAGCTGAAGGCACGAGCAACTATATAAAATCCTATGGATACTGTGTAATGGGTTGTACAAAGCAGAGAAAACGGCGAAAGACTTTGCAATGGGTCTGGGTTGGCGGGTTTGCAAACTGCTGGAAGATTCCTGCCTTTATTGCAGTATTTTGCTGAGCGGTTGGGCAGCTGGACAACCAGTATTGCCGATTCAGGGGTGTAAGATGTTTTTTGCTTATGTAGTCTCATAGATCATGGGGCAGGTTTCCGAGGAATGACAGCGAGATCCGAGGTGGCAACAACCACCCTTCTGATCGCTGATTGTGAGCCGAGAAACATTACATTCAGCTTTCTCATTCTGTTCTTAGTGAATTGGAGCTTACGTTCCATGCTCCCGCAATTCATCAATAGATTCGTCCTAAAAACTGTTTTCTCTGCTTCAGTCAGCTCGAATGTTCATGGTGAACTGAGAAGTTATTACGGTCCCTGACTGCATTCTGAAAGTCAAACAGAGTGGTTAATATAGCCATGAGCGGCCATGCTTGACGCCAGTCTTTGCCATATGTTCAACTTTGCTGTGAACTCGTGAAACCCTGTTCAGTTTCGAAGCCGCGATAGTGTCAAGACGGCCC
Source organism: Cadophora gregata (assembly GCF_030347475.1). NCBI lineage: Eukaryota > Fungi > Ascomycota > Leotiomycetes > Helotiales > Ploettnerulaceae > Cadophora > Cadophora gregata. The sequence continues at coordinate 288,994 of NW_026695932.1, read as the reverse complement.
TCAGTTATTCGGAGAGAGCGTCGCTCGTAATTGCCTGTTTGTACCAAATCTGTAAATGAGTACAGCCCCACAATAGGAAAGTCCAATATATTGAAAAATCGAGAGTATTTGTACCTGATGATTGTAGATCTATATTCTTCTGGAGAGTCAGAACATTCACCGTCAAGAACTAATGACAGATATTTCAGGCCCCGAGAATCAAGTGTATAAGATGGGCATACAAACACGTCGATGGGCGAACTTTGAATCGACGGGACTGTTGATGATGACACCTATGTCAAGAAGCTCACATGATATGGTGGAGTTGCGTAACTTTTACTGCAGATCCCTAAGTCTTTTCATATCGTGGCGATCCTCCATGATGAGGGGTTGAGGAACTTTCGATGCATTAGCTACAAGAAATTCCTGAATAGAAATTGTACACGCTTACCGTGATGGCGAATTTGCAAGATGTCGGTTTTCGAGTTGGATATCAGCGACAATCAATCATTACATATAGAGAATTTTTCATAGTTTTTCGTCCGAAGTCTCTGGAGTACCTCAAAACAGGCTGCTGATGGTGAACTCTATATCCTTTATGTAAAGTCAACAAATGTCGACTTTCTTATCTAGCTTTGAAGATCATTGAAGAAGTGAATATTCTGTCCGAATTACAAAGTATACATTGAACTACCCAACTCGATCCCCTTGCTTGCCGCTAATCCAGACCCCCCACCCTCTCTTCCGCTAACTGCTTCACCATTGTCTGGACTTCGCACTTTACGAGATAGGAAACCCACCAGCCAACAACATTACACCCTGCGGATCATACAACGACCTAATCGCCTTCAACCTCTCCGCATTCTTCTGACCATACAACTGATCCCACGTCGTAGTCCCATAAGCATATCCCGGATACTGACTACCCTCAACCAAGATACCCTCCGCCCTTGCAATCTCCTTCAAATGAGCAATACTCTTCTGAATCGCATCATTCCAAAACGCATCGTTCTCTGCCTCACCCCATTGAAAAAACGCATTGAGTGGAAGTGGCGAGTCCGCATGAGGATACGCCGAATCAGTAGCATGTTGTCCGTATGGCAGGAAGGGCTCAATATCGTACTGCATAAGAAGACCATCACGTGCTTCTGTGAACTGACTCCAGTAATCTGTTTCGTTGGCTACAGCAGCGAGCAGAGTGTGGGTGAGTGTCGTAGTGGAGATTGATGCGAAAGTTCCACGAGCACCTTGTCCGAGTGATGCCAATGTTCCTGTTATCATGGAAGTGTAATCTTGCGTAGCCAGATTACCGAATGTTTCGTTGAAACCGTTGAAGACATCGAAGTCTGCTGGTCGGCTCTCGCCGTCGTAGAATGAGAGGAGGATGGCGCCGGGGAGAGCTCCACCGCCCATGGTGAGAATTACGGAAGCTTTGGGGTCTTTGCTGTTGAGGTGGAAGGACATAGTTGCATTGATGAGACCTGGTACTTGGGTCCTGTCAAAGAATTGAACGCCACCATAAATTTTGCCTGGTAGTGGGACAGTCTACAAGATACGAGTGTGAGTTTATATCCTGGCTGCAGGGCAAGTAATTGAACGTACCTTGTAGACGATCTTCGTCACTATGCCGAAGCGGTTCAGGCCACCTTTCAACGCAAAGAATAGATCCGGTTGACTCGCATCGACGGTTTTGATTTCTCCACTTGAAAGAACAAGCTCATACGACACCACAGTATCGGAAACAAGCCCGTATTGGTTGGTATACCAAGAGTAACCACCGGACAGAGTAACTCCTCCTGTCCCAGGGCCATCAGCTCGACCTCCGAGGACATTGACACCTGAATTATTGAGAGCGTTATAAACTTCCGTGAAGCCCTTTGAGTGTATCAGTCAAGAGGCTTTTTGAAACAGAGTGAGGGAGACAAACATTTCCTAGACCAACTTCAACGGTCGATTTGTCTTCCGATAATTTCACTTGCTTCATCTTTTGCAACGATATATGAACACCCGTTGTGCTTGAGAATCCAGGTACTGAAGTATATCCAGCAGATTTGACAGCGAAAGGTGTCTTTGTCTCACCAATAATTTGGAGGGCTACCGACACATCATGGGCGTTAACAACCTCGACGACACATAATGGTGTTTGAGACGAAGAGGTCATGTAATGTGTTATGGCTTCGGTGTATGGATTCGTGGTAGTCGAATTTGTGTCGGTCGAATTCGTTTCCCCAGGATTATAGTATACATTTCCATTTATGCTATTCGCGATATGAAGACAAACATCATCAGGAACTGATTGGCAAGCTTCGTCTGCATCGCTTTCTGCTTGGCGTTGAATCAGAACTCCAGCAGATACTGAAGAGATCAGAAGTGGCAGAAGAATTGGAACATGCATCGTGATAGATTAAGCAGTTGCTGGCAAGAAAATGTGACTGATATCCTTGAGTGAAGACGCAAAGGAGGAATTGGAAAGCATTTATTCCATAAAATCGAAATTTGTCGGAGTTACCAGTGAAGGCGCGAATTACGTGTGTAAACTTCTGTCAAGGCGTGAATTAACTATGTAACTTTCCTTCATAGTTCCTACAGCCTTAATTTCTTGCAAAGTTACATTGAAAGGATTAAATTAGGGCCGAGAGTGATCTAAACATACTTTTGCCCAGAACACCGAAGTTCCGAGAACAGTTGACATCCTGGGCATGATGTCGATATAGACTTTTGTCACTCTCGCTCTCGCGCCCAACCACTTTCTACGTAAAGAGCCGGGACTCCCGGGCCATTATTGCGCAAGCCAAAATCAAGGGTAACGGTCGCTTCAAGTCGTGCTCTGCCAGGTGAAGGAAACCTCGGCTCACTGAACATGTAGACTTTGAGCTGTTCCCTGGCGGCAATCCTTCATCTTGGAGAATTGGCAGAGATGATCTCGCTTACAGTCAGTAAAACGCCGACACCATTGGCTCCTCCTTGTCACCGCCACATCGTTGCCTGAAATTCATGCATCCAAAATCTCATCAATACAGAAGCCACACAGGTGACCAGGCGTTATTCTCGTGTTTTGATATGTCCCTTGAGTTCGGATCGTGAGCTTCGAGGCAATGATCTTCAATTGCGTGCTGTTCGCTCCCTTACCATTGCTAAGCAGAAATGAAGCTTGTAAGACGGTGAGATATATTCCGATCGATCTTCCCGTGTGGTGTAGACATAAAGATATGAACTTGTTCTATTGTATCCTTCCTTCAGACATCACATCGACCAAATCTATAGACAGATTATTCTTCCGAACAATCAACTCACAATGCCAAGCAAAGTCAAGTGCCCTACCTCACAAACTAACAATGATGAACTAACACACCTCCAGATCGCAACACCCGAGGAGTACCTCCCAGCCCACCTCGCGCTCCTCGCCAAAGAAAAACAACTCAGGGAGCTATCCTCCTCTGTTGCCGCCGAGCGGCGTGCTCTCCCCATGGTCCACATAATCAAACCCTACGCTTTCACCAGTCCCACTGGCCCAACCACCCTCAAAGACCTCTTTGGGACTAAATCCCAACTGATCATCTACCGCTACATGTTCGAACCTACCGCTGAGGAAGGTTGCCAAGGTGGCGCCAAAAGAGTATAATTTCGAGCCTGCTGAGAAGCTGAGTGGGGAGAATCCGGGGCTGAGTGTTTTTAAGTTGGAGGATGGGCAGGTGTACCATACTTATTCGGGGTTTGCCGGGATTGAGAGTCTAGCGGGTGCTTATGTATTTTTGGATTTGACTCCTGCAGGGAGGCAAGAGGGTTTTGACGGGCCGGCCGAATTTAAGACACCTGAGCAATATGCGCGGGAGAGTAATGGTTGGAACTGATGGCATGTTAGCCACACTGGATCTTGAACTTGAAACAAAAGTACTTACTATGCAGGTTTCTTGATTGTGGTCGTTTTTGATATTTTAGCATTTTGCCATTTTCCAAACTTTATGTTTGGAAATGGAATGATGAAAGAGTAGCAGCCAGGGCACGGGGTATCCTGGCAGGCTGAATGACAACATGAATATAACAAGATAGAATTTACTAGAACTAATTTACAGGGGGTAAAATATGCTAAATATAGCCATGGGGGCCATATGAAATAGTTACACTACTTACGGTAGCGTATTTATGGTTATTCTAACGTGGGTCAACACGCCCGTGAGACCCCTCATGATTGACTTAGGTTTAGATCCGTTCGCTCTACATGTCTGATATAAGTCGGAGCCATCTCTGCGTTATGATTTAATGTTGAGAGTGGAGCTGAGGGAACTGTTGTTTTTGGCTATCCATAGAATTATATTTGTCTGTAGAGGAATCATCAAACAATCAGATGCCTGCCACGTCAACTGCCCGCTAAGATACCCTCGCTCATAACACCATTTACATGACTAGCGAAGTAAAGCGGGCCTCGGTCAGTTTTTTACAGTATGACACCAGGTATGGACTCGCCAAAGTGACTAATGGTTGTGGTGGTAAACAACATCGTTTGCTCCAGCCAAGGACCTTTGCTGGTCTAAGCGAGACGACTTGTATTTTATTATTATTGGACAACTACAAGCGGAGACGACAACAATCAAGTTGAATTAAGCTTAAATTATATACCTATTCCCAGGTGAAGAATGTTTTCGCGGGAATGCACGCATTCAACGAAATCGCGTTATTCTCCACTTTTGAATCGGGAGCGGTTCAAGAATTTGTACAGAGGCTGGTTTTATTCTCGCAGAACAGTTTCCTTTCCTTTACTTTGCTTCTTTCCCATGATCCAAATATATCAGATTCATGAAGCCCATCTCCAAACCGTTTACTAGAGCTCTGAAAATTATCATGTGAAGTAAAGAATCAGAATCCGGCCTCATTGATATTGCCCCACTTTCCCACACCCCGCATTGACCCCGCGTCCCGGAACGGCAGTTCAACCTCTCGGACTTTCCAAGAAAGGCAATTTCCATTCTCAGCACCCTAAATTCTTTCCTTTCCCCGAAATTTTCTCCATAAAAAAATTCGCAAGGATTTCGCGAAACGTCTTTTTAAAAGCCATCAGAAATTCATATCAGATTCTATATCCAATATTTGCTTCTGCGGTCCTTGATTCTCTATCAACCTTGAGGATAATCGCTGTAATTCACATCTCCAGGAACACCAAAACTCAAAATGGGAGACATCTCAGCTGCTTCACCAGCACCTCTGATAACACATATCGTGTTGTTCAAATACAAACCTGACATCACGTGGACGGATTTAGAAGCACATTTCGATGTCTTCTTACAATTACCTCAAAAATGCTTGAATGAGGATGGAAAGCCATACATGGTCTCCATGAGAGCTGGTACGTATCAATTCACACCACAAACCCCAAAAACACCTGGCTTTCCCTTCTCCCTACAATCAAAGTTTTAACACCCACTTCTAGGCAAAAACCAATCCTGGGAACCCTTCTCCAAAAACCTCACCCACGGCTTCGTCCTCGAATTCGCCAGCCAATCCGACCTAGACTACTACCTCACCACCGACCCCGTGCACCTCGCCTTCTCCGCCGCCGCCAAACCCCTCATAGAAGACAGCGTCGTCCTCGACATCCACGACGGCGTGCTCTTCGGGCCCTCACCACGCGCTCCACCAAACCAGACCAAAACCTACCAGGGCTCCTGCCACTGCCAATCCGTCGCGTGGGAAGCGACCCTCACGGACGCAAAGCACATTCTGTGTCATTGCGGCACGTGCCAGAAACTTGGGGGTGGACCCTATAGTTTGAATGCGATTATTGACAGGAAGGAGTTGACAATTTTGAAGGGGGAGGAGGAATTGAAGGTTTATACCTATAAGGGGGATTCCGGCAAGGAGGTTAGGTGTTATTATTGTGGGAATTGTACGAGTCATGTTTATCATCAGCAGGAGATTATGGGGGAGAAGATTATTGTGAGGACTATTCTTTTGGAGGGTGGGAGCGAATTGAGTGTTGGTGGGGAGATTTTTGGAGAGGGGAAGTTGGGGTGGGTGAGGGAGTTGGGGAAGGTGTTGGATAGTGCTTAGATCGTTTTGAGAAGTCAGGTGCTCGGAAAAGTTTAGGAGTTGAAATGTCAAGATGACAGCAAGATATAGAATGATAGCAGCCGCTTACGCATCGTCGGGTCTACTTAGGAGCTCAGGTTGGCGTTAGAATTATTGGTCGGTCATATTCAAATTTCAATTTCTCTTGTATCATTTCAATGTTCCAAGTGGAGAGAAGGTTCATGCCGCAATTGAACGATTTCGATTTGAGGCGTGGAGATTTTGATGTTTGCCTGTAGCTGAAGGGGCGTTTTATGCACCTCCACGCTCTTACCACTTTGCTCCCCATCCACAACATTCACTCTTTGACTTCACTCTTTGACTTCACTATTCAAAACCCCTTTCCCCGCCCCCCCCCATCCCCCCCCCCCCCCCCCCCCCCAGAACACTGCCACCATACCAGCCACCTCGCACCCAAAACACACTCCCTACTCCTTACTCCAATCCAGACACAATGCTCCATTCACTAATTCAAAACATTTCAACGACTTGAAATTTCCTATAAAAACAACCGCTCATCACCGTACTTCTCAGAGCATGAAAACCCCAAACGATCAAAAGAATAGATAGGGTTCAACCATTCAATCTGCTTCCTTGAAGATAGCTAGGTCTCTAGAGGGCTGAGAAATACAACCGAAGAAAATTGAAATTTGAAAGAAGGTACAATCGTTAACGTTAATAATTTGACGAGTACGTCATTAGTTAACAAATCAGAAGATCCAAATTCACAAACTTATTTCACATGACAACAAACCAGTCAATGACAACAACAAAATAATCGACCTTCCCTCGCAACAACAACAAGTAAACATCACCGACAGTATCCTATGTTTTCTTCCAGTGGCTGAAACACAAGCAACCACATCCATGACCAATCTGAAATAGTCACGTCTACCTGCGCGTACATCTTCATTCTCCAAGACGACACAATCCTTTCCTTGAGATATCCATAAAGTGGCTTTTGTGATGCTCATTCAACCAATACAGTCGACATGTTCGTATATATATACCCCCCTCAAACTCCCAGCCCCACTCCACACTCTCCAATCGATCAAATTCCAGACTCGTTTCTTCTTTCCAATCTAGCACACAATCTCACTCCCTCCCCCGGCTACCTTAGTAAAGTGAAGTGAAAAGTGAATCACTACCCTCACACCCAGACAGTCTCAACTCGCAGATAATTGGGGTGAGTAGTAGGTCTATCTATACATATATATAATCCATCCCAAGCCCCTAAAGTTCAGATCCTCAACACACCCACAGCTACCACTTTGTGATGTCACATGGGGGTTTCCATGTATACGTGCACGATTCCCTTCCTTAAGTGGCTTGCTCGTGTAATATTAGCTTTTAAGGTTAGGTTGAGAGTGAGAGTGAGAGTGAGAGTGTGAGTGTGAGTGTGGGATGGGAGTATTGGACATTTGAGACTTGAGGGTTGGATATGAAAGCCGCGAGGGATTGATGGTGGGTTGGTCGGTTAGGAATGAGAGTGAGAATGACAATGAAGTGGTAGATCACAGCAGTAGCTATAGATGAAACTCGCGGAGACGGTACTGGAAACGTCCACCAAGGTAATTATCGAACTTCTTACAACAGTCACGACAACAACTTGTAAAAGATTTATTTTTGATAAAGGACTGTAAAAAGAAAATCAACTGGTTATCCAAATCCAGTGCTCAAGCCTCAACTGCGGAGCTTTAAGCGTCTCTTCTAATGGTATTGTTGTTGGGTACAAGAAGGACGGTCAAGGAGCCTATATAGCTCGAGAGAGTAGCTGAAATAAGTGAATTGTTTGCTTATTCCGTTATTCTGTGAATGCATTCAGACAGATGAAGGGTATCTCAAGACCAACCGACACCAACGCCATTTCCGTCCGTACCCCACCCCACAATCCCAGCGCCGCGCCCAAACTCCATTCCAAACCAACCCCAAAGGAAGCCCATCTCCACTAAATTTGATGGCCAAAAGGATCTCAATCCTTAATCTCCAAATTCGACACCCTCCTCCCCCTCCCCATCCTTAATTGCCCCGGACTATGCAAAATCGGCACATCATCCCCCACAACCTCATCAACCAACTGATACCTCTGCACGCCATCATCATCCTCCCTCCCTCTCCTCCTCCTCTCCTCCCGGAGGGGACTCTTCGGCGGAACAGCCCATTCTGGACTCCTATTCCCACGTGCACCCCCATTCCCATTTTCTTTTTCATTTCCACCTTCAGCTTCCTCACCTATCCCCACCCCTCTCCCCCTCCCCGCATTCCCAGTCCCGGAAAATGACCCAGGAGGAGAATGAACACCACCACCACCACCACCAGACGACCGCCTCATACTCAGGCCCCTAGGACTCCACCCCGCGGGTTTGATCGGTACAGGCCCCGACGCAAGTCTCGGTCTCTGTGCGCGCAAGGCTTCAGTCGTGACGCCCCAGTCTTGACTTCGTCGTCTTCCTCCACCGCTTCCGCCACGGAGGAGCATTGGTGCTGCTCCAATCCCGGATACAGCGCTGGGAAGGTCCCCAGTGTGGATATGTGTATCTCGCTCTTGTCCTTGTTCTTGTTCTTGTTCCTGGCGAAAAGCGTCGTGGTAGGAGCGTGAGAAGTCGTCTATTTCAGAGGTTGAGATGAGGGGTGTGTTGGCTGTGGCTGTGGCTGTGGTTGCGATTGCTGGGGGGAGATACATTGCTTGGAAGGTGCCTGGTTCGGAACCTGGATGTGTAGCGTGTAGATTAGGAGGTGTGAGGGGTGGTGAGGACTGATTGGGAAGACTGGTGTAAGCGTTATTGTATGTCGTTGGGAAGATACCCGTTGCGTTCGCGTTTCCGTCTGCGTTGGCTGTTACGGTTGTGATGGTTCGGGTTTGGGACATGGACCCGAAGTCGTCTGGGCCGTAGGGGGCGATTCTTTGGAATGGTCCGGATGTTGGGGGAGAGCCGCTGTTGTGTTGGGTTATGAATGAGCCTGCGCGGTGGGCTTTTCGCTTGTTTCGGCGGCGACGTCCCCACCACAGGGCGAAGCCTACGATGGCTGCGAGGCCGAGGACAGATCCAATTACTGCTCCTGTTATGGCGCCTTTGTTTTCACTATTTTTGGAGGTTTCGCTTTCCACAGTTGCGCTTGATGAGGAGGACTCGGATGCTGGAGTAGCTTTTCCTGCCGTGGCGAGGGTTGAGGAACCCGAGGATGTTTGAGATTTTGATGAGCTTAAGCTTGAGCTCGATGTTGACGTAAATGAGCTGGCCGAGCTCGTAGTTGAGGACAAAGATGACGAAGAGGATACCACAGACGTTGACTGAGACGAAGAAGTCGGGCTACTGCTTGAAGCTGATGTGGTACTCGCCACAGCAGAAAAAGGACTGAAATTCACACCCGTAAACACAACCTGCAAAAGCACATCCGAAGCCTGTCCCTCATACGTCGTCTCAACCGACGTCGCATCTTGAGAAGCACCACATCCATACTGATAATACCCTCCAGGATACGTATTCCGATAACACACATCATCTCCAGAACTAATGGACACCAATTAGCAAAGATCCCATCCCGAAAATACAGCCTCGTCCACCTACCAAGAATAAATCCCATTATTCTGCATCCCCTCATTCGGCGACCACCCCACACTATTTTTATCCACACAACTCGTATACACACCCGCCGTACACGGTCCCTCCGTCGCACAACACCCAACAACCGCATGTATCGTATCATGGATACACGACGACCCCGACGAACACACAGCTGCAACAGCCGAATTGCCCCCAACCCACCCGCAAACATTTACATCGAGCGACTCCCTCTTGAAGATATTCGCTGGGACGTTTGGCACTGCTGTCGGCGCTGGCGACCACGCTGCTTCGCGGTAGACATTTGTTTGCTGGGCTCCGGTCCAGGGGAGTGCGTTGGTGGTAAGGCTGAATGCGAATGAGAAGAGGAAGACCATGGATGAGGAAGGCATGGCGAAGAAATTGACATTGACAGCGACAGCCATTGAAAGGAAGGAGAACCACTATTGTAAGAACTATTTGGTAAGATAAAATAGAGAATAACGAAAAGAGGAAAAATCAAGAGATCATGACAGATAAGTAATCCAGCAGCACCCCTCCAACAAACCACGACTCGTGGGAGCAATAAGCTCTACATATCTATTTGGAAATCTCGACGCCATCCATCCAGCAGCCAGCCTCGCTAGCAAAGCTAGCTCTGTGCAACCGTGCCGCAGAGGCTGTGAGTTGCGTTCTTACAGTAGGTTTCCCCATCCCATCCCATGTTGGCGCACACCCACGTCCACTTGACGAAACCATCAACCCAGACAGCTGCACACTCCGGAATCATCATTGGACGGCAGCTGTAGGATTCAAGACGATACTCCTGACGCAGCCACTCAGCATGCATCGTTTGGGAGCTTGTTCTGAGGCTTAGGTGAGGATATGCAGGACGGCGGGTGCTGAGCCACAATCTCACAGGGGCACCGCTTAGGCTCCCTGCCTGCCGAGACGAGTTGAGGCGAGTCGGAAGGTTGGGTTATCTGCCTTGTGGTATCGTTGTTCCTTGAGTCTCCAGATATTATGAAACGCGCGCTGTGCTGAGATTTAATAAAAAAACAATGTTGGAAGACTCGACTCGAGTCATCGCTTGAGTTTCCGCTTTGTTGTTGTTGTTGTTGTTGTTGTTGTTGCATTGGTTTCGTCGCGTAGGATTCTGCACCTTCGGTGGGTTTTGGAGGGGACGTTGGCTCGGTTGAAGGTTGCTTACCGAGCTTACCTACTGTAGGTACGGAAGTACCTGCGATCGACAGGCGCGGACGTGGGTTTTAGTGTCTCTCGCTTAAATTTAGGTAGGCTCCCCGAACGGCGGGGAAGAGCTATTTTTACCACTCACTGGACCCAGCCCTCCTTCACTCGACCTTCATTCGTCGACTACCCATTTCTGATCTTCCTTTTTCCATCCTAGATACATCCTAGATGGTATCTTTCTTGGGTGGCACGATAAATTTCGTTATCTACCTACTAGGCTAAAGCTGAGTGAGTACAGTACAGTACAGTACAGTAACTATCGCCCTCGCTAAAGAGAGTGCAGTGCAGTGCTCGACTCCTCGCGCTTCTTGGGAAACCTACCTTAGGTAGGCCTGACTCGGCAAAGACTTGTCACTTTTGTCACTTTGTCACTTTGTCACTTTGCCACTTTGTCAAGTGGAAGCGGTAAGAGGAGAGAAGAGAAGTCGGAAGGAGATTGACTTTACAAAACTTACGGCAGATTCAGATTCAGATTCAGATTCAGATAGGGGTTAGCTACAGTATCGTGAAGTCAACATACAACCAACAATCACTCATTCGCTGTGATCCGGGCTGGGGTGGCCACTAGCCATTCATCCGTGGGGGCTGAAAGATGTCAGTGTGAGCCTCCACGCAGGATTGATTTCGCGGAAGTGTCCAATGGCAATTTGGTATATACCCAAACTTTCTGTTCTGGAAAAATAAAACTCGAGTCAGGTAGAAAATTTCATCGCGCTGTGTATTGCCTGTTTTTTGGAGTAGCATTCGGGACTGCATTCTTCCATGACTCTATCTTCCAACTTCCGCTTGCTCAATCACCGCTCTACCATCGACACTTCAAATAACTCTCCATCCAACTATCTGGGTAGAGTTCGGGCTCGCATACCCCACTACACTAACATCCAACATCTTACATGGCCTCAAGCCCCCAAAAGTACCACGCTCGTCTAAACCCATGTACTTCACTGCACAGTTCGAGGATTTCTGCGCGTGAGATTGGTTCTCCAACCGCCAGGCGCAGCCCCAGCCGCCGACCTAGAGCACCGCCTCCATCCATCCTCCAATATAATCCACTTCCATGCCTTCATACTGCACCTAATACTGCATGTTGGCTCACTGAAACAAAGTTGGTACTTTTCAAAACACCAGCTCCTGCGTATCCGATGTTGGAAAGCGTGCTTCAGTTGGTATTCTCGGCCTTAGAAACATGAGCGATTGCTGGTTCCAGACTACTGGATACCAACTTGTCGAGGTCCCAATATCATACAAGAACAAAGCTCGATTCATGAAATATATCCAAGCCTCCAGCGGGTTTTGAATACCGGAAGAACCCCACACGCTGAAACTGCTTCTCACCATCTGGAGTAGCCGCAACATCCCCTTCTCCCAACCCTTTAACCTCTCGAAGAACCAAACAATAATCTGTCCGCGCACTCGAAACTACCCTTAGGAGGTAGTACTGAGAATCAGCAAATTCCGTGCCATCTCGAATATCAGCAATTATCTGACCCCTCAGAGCAACCTTCTCCCCATCTGCTGTTTGCGAGGAGATTTCACCATCGTCGTCGAAGGTAAATGTGGCCAACACTCCCTTAACACGTATGATGCCACCATTCCGAACTTCCTCTCCACCCACGAATTCATAATCGTCAGCAGCCCATTTATCATCTGGTTTGTAATCTGGCCGGAACCACACCGGTCCACTCAACGATAGCCACGACCAAGAAGGACAAGGGATTTTTGTTCTCCGTCCCGCACCGACTGAATACCATAGGAGGCAGAGCGGTAACTGTTCTTTCCAAAGCCCAGATATGTAAGTCATGGACCATTGCTCCGATGCCTCGATAGCCAGTCCTGCAATGGCGTTCGACCTATCGTCCTCAAAGGTCAATTTCATGGCAGAGTATAAATTCGCGATTTTTCCCCATGGTGTGATTGTATCCAGCTGCAACATCTCGCTAGTGGGCATCTGTCGAATGTTGTTAGGGCGAGTATCGCTACGCTGAGGGCTACACTCGCACGTAATATGGGTGTCACATTCCCAAACGAGCTCAGAGTGGCAGAAATGCAAGACTCTTCGAGAAAGCATTCTTTCTTGTAGTACCCAAGCGCGGGTTTGCAATTCGTGTTGTAGCTGGATATCTTTAACTGGTGTAATTTTTGGGACTGGTTTGAAGTGGGAGAGACAATCGCCGTCGAGACTGGGCTGTTCCCCAGTGGAGACTCGGACACCCTTACATCGACTTATCGGTGACGATGCAAGACAAGGACTCAAATCACCCGTCCTCCCAAGGCCCATGGAAGAGTCAGTGGCTGAATCCGCCGAGATATTGATGACCGCGTTTGCATAGATACTATGCATCTCTTTGCACTCTTTCTCCCAATATTCCCGCGAGTCTTGGATGATACACAGTGAGTCAATCCACAGATAGGTCAGACCAAGAGCGCGTGTAACAACGATTGCATCTCGAAACGTTCGCGGCAAGTCATCGAACGAGATTCCAGCTATCCTTTCATCCAACGTTTCTTTGGTCGTGGTAAGTGGTCGCGGTCTTCCCTCTGCACCCCAGCAATGGCTCAAAGTTGCGTATTTTCCTCGCATGCCTCGCGTGATAACCAGCCTGGGTTTCTTATCCGTGCCTCCTACTTTTATCAGCCGCGTAGGTAACTCGACTTCTCGCACAGTATCACAATCCAGGTGATGCTCTGTACACTCTTTCAGCCAGGAACACGCTCGACTCAACGTTTCCTCAGACACCGCATTCTGGTCGATCGATCCTTGAGATCGGGAGCCTATCTGCGGCCATTTCCGACAAGCCGACGTACCAGGGACCGTGTATATATGACAACGGGCGCTAGCATCTTCCGAATCTCTATTGACATAGGCAAGAGAAATGGATCCAGGTTCATACTTAACTGCTCGAACAGTCCGTATGTATTTATCTAGGATAGTCGGCTTCCTAGCGAGTTCGATTGCTTTGGTGATGATTTCGCACATCTCGCATCCTCTCTGCTCATTGTTGAAAAGCTCTGCACGCGGTATATCGAGTTTCTTCGCCCCTTCCACCTTGTGTACTTCGTAGTCGACGAAGTTCTCGAGATCAAGATTCTTGCAGACTTCGCACATCTTCATTTTCCCCTTGCTGCCCATTGTGCAGATACGTAAGGTAGAGAAATAATGTGAGGAGGTAAGAATGAACGAAGGTGTTGAGGCTGGCAGACTAGCTTTCACAAGAGTCAGTATATGGAGCGACCTCCCCCATGGCGTGGTGAGGAAGAGGTTCACCACAGCGCCCGGTTTGTAAGAATGGAGACCGATGTCTTAAACAATGTTGTGGTTCGAGAAACGATGTTGATTGTCGGTCATGACGAAGTCGTGGAGACTTGCACTAAACATGCGAAATATTATCTGGGCCGATCTTGAACCTGCTCTATTCCTTCCTAAAATACCTATACTTCGCAATCATTTGGAGAAGCAACTTGCGACAGGAAGGAGCTACCGGGCTTCACAGCCAATTGCCTCGCTTGCCACGGACAGCAACACCAAGTTACCAGCATCACACACACATAAACACCACACCGTTGAATCCCAAGAACTTCAGAAAAGCAAAGTCAATTCTCCAACTACGGGTATCATAAAGAATATTGAGCTCCCCTCGCCCTTCATAGGCCCCCTCTCAAGGCTCAAACTTAACATAAATTCCGAAAAGCAGCAGAAGGTCCTCAAAATAGTACAGTATCAAAAACACCATAACATAACATACAAAAGGAAGCCTTCCAAAAAGAATGCTCGGTGGAGAAACTCAAGAGCTGACCGCAGGTCCCAAGAATTCATCACTTCTCTCGCGCTTATCGAAACATACAATACAGTACAGTACACTTTAATGAAAAATCTTACACTCCCATCTTTCTTGATACACCACCGTCAGTGTGGATAGAGCGGACCTAGAACGGGAAGAGCACTTGGTAAGCTCAGCGACGAGCAGGCGTGACAGGAACTTCCCAGATATCAACATCCTTGTCCTTTCCCAGTTCACTGCCAGAACCACCCATCTTCACAGCTCCACTTACACTGGTATTCACATTCCCTTTATCCCCACCCTCAGCACTATCACTTTGCAGCACTTCACTACCCCTAACAAGCGGCTTCGCCATCCCTGGAACTCCAAATGGGATAGCGCTCGTAGCCGTCCAGACAGGTAGGTCGGCCTTCTTCACACCAGCGCCAGGACTGGGACCTTTCATAGGGCTAGGGGTGTTGGTGTTGGGTTCTAGCCATCTGAGAGGTTCTTGGGTGTTGGGTACGAAAGTTGGTGTTGGGCCTTCGGGTTGGTAGGGGATGAAGACGTCTGGTGTTGTGGTTGGGACGGGTGGTGGTGCAGTGGATTGAGGGAGGTTCTGGGGTTGATAATTTGGTTGTGTGGGTGGCCCAGTAGGGGGCTCAGAAGTATGTGAAATAGGTACTGGCGGCGAGCTTGCGGGAAGGGGGATTTCGGTTGGACGTCGGAGATGGGTTGGTATAGATGCCTGAGGTGTTGATGGTAATGCGGGTAGCATGTCTTGTGTTTGTTCTGGTTGCTGCTTTGCAATGCCATTCGTTTCTGAAGCAGGTGTTGGAAGCCTCGCAGGAGGCAAAATCGCACTCTCCTTCCTCGCAGGAGCTGGTCTGGCAGCTTTAGGCACAGAAGGCTTCGCCGCCGCCGATTTAGCAGCGGCTTTAGCCTCTCGTTGTGCTTTAGTCGTCAGGCTTATCTTGACTTTCTTCATGCCAGAAGTCAGGCTATCAATATCTGATGCTTGTGATGTTGTCGCGGAGGTCTCGGTTGTGGGAAGAACCACGCTGCCAGATCTGGATGGAGGGTTCTTTGGTAGCGTATCTGCGGTAGAAGCGCCTGCATCATTCAGAGGTGACTTCTTGCGCACTCGAGAGGTTTTGGCTTCAGGGCGAGGTTGAGCTGGAGCTCTAGTCTTCTTCAGGACGATAGGGGCATTGGGTTGACCTCGTACACTTATGGATGATTCTGGTCGAACGCTTTGAGATGTTCCTGGTCGGGCACTGTTTGATGGTACGCGATAACCATTTTGGCGTGGAGGTGCCTCTGATGTTACGGATCCAGCGTTTGAAGACAAACTTAGCCGGCGACTTGATGCCGTGGTCTTGGCGTAGTCTGGCATGGGAGTAGTGCTCCTCGAGGTTGCCTGATCGTATATTAGCTCTTGTTTGTCAGTGATATAGAGAATATATGATCTTACAGTGCTAGCAGCAAGTACGGCCGCTCCTGCAACTGTCTTACGACGATTTGTCTTTGCAGCGGCTTTCTTCTCATCCTCCTCGGCACTCTCAGCCAAAGGCTTAGCGGGTTTCCTCGTCCTCAAAGCCATCCGGCTACCTGGGTTCTCAACAGTCGTTTCTGTAGGTGGTGTCAAGATCGATTGTCGATCTCTCCTAGCACGAGTGGCTTCCGCTGATAAATCTTCCGGCCTACAACTGAAAGTCTGTCTCTCTGTGGGAATAAGCAACTTGCTCAACTCGTGGGCTGCTACTGTCCAGTCTACTTCTGGAGGAGGCGGAGAAGGTGCTCTTGACGGAGCTCGCGGCGAGCCATTGCTGAGACCCATGTTGGAGACCGTTCGACGTGCAGAAGGAGAAGTGACTTTGGCGATAAAAGATTGTGTGGGTGAGGAATATGTTGGAGTTGGCATATCTCTCGGTTTTCTGGGTTCCGCAGTTGCTGGCTCCGGGTGTATGAGAGCATCGAGTTGCTCAAGTCGCGGCACCGACCACCACGAGGGATCGTAATTTTGTATCTGAGAACCGATGGTGAGTGTCTCTGGATGTGGGATACCATCATATGTGCCGATCTTCTGGCCCATCTCATATCCCAAGCCAGTTGGACTGCGCTCTTTCTTAATGATCATGGGATCTCCCGCAGACATACCGCTGAGATGACTCAGCACGCCTGTACA
The DNA here is from genome assembly GCF_030347475.1 of Cadophora gregata. Lineage (NCBI taxonomy): Eukaryota > Fungi > Ascomycota > Leotiomycetes > Helotiales > Ploettnerulaceae > Cadophora > Cadophora gregata. Next base: position 272,213 of record NW_026695932.1, on the reverse strand, counting down.
TAATGCGCGATCACTGTATCCACCCTCCAAAACACTGATAATCCGACCGTCAACACCGAGACCTTCCTCACCTGCAAGCTTGACCACGTCTCTCGTCAGACGAGCATAGAACTCTGTAGGAACGTTGACCTTATGCCGTTGCATCCCTGAACTTTCCCACTCGCTGGCATCAAATCCAGCAGACAAGAAAACAGCCCCTTTTGGCTTCGGTCCATTAGGCGATAAGCGAAGGCGCTCTGTTTGGGCTCGCAGGTAATTCCTGGTCTTTTCCAATAGAACTGCATATTTCGTCTCATAAAGCTGCCAGAATTCCTGCTCACTCTTCCATGGCTGCAGATGAACATTCCAGATGCTCTGACCGTGAGCGTTCTCGATACACAAACTCGCATTTTTGACTTTCTCCTCATCGCCCATCTCACAGGGATATGAATTGATATCGTGAAGACTGAAATATCCGATCGAAGTCTTCTTCCACTGATGAGCATTCTTGGCGGCGCTTGTAGCTCGTCTATTGCTCTCCCATGCAATAGCCTGAGACCCATCTCCATGGTGGAGATCGAAATCGATGATCGCCGCATGGGTCAGGCCGTGATTTAGAGCCGCATGAGAAATCCCAACGTGCACATTATTCAACCAGCAGAATCCTGATGGATAACTTGCTGAGCAGTGATGTCCTGGAGGTCGAATCGCAACGAATGTCCGTAATGGTCCTTTCCCACTTGCTGCTCCTTGGAAAACTGCATCCACACCTTCACATACAGCACCCAGTGCGCCTTCCATGGCATCTAACGACTCAGCGCATAAGTACAGATCTCCTTCGTGAAGTTTCGCAGGCGTGCCTTGATCTGGGCTCCTATTCATATCCGGTCGAGTCAACTCCTTCCCATTCATGGCCAGCCTTGATTCTGCATTATCGCACATAATCTTCAATTCCTCCATCCACTTTGCCCCGTGAACATTCGTCACGGCCTGCGAAGAAAGTGCCGTCTTGCGTGTAGTCTTGCGAATTCGAAATGGTATACTAGGGATCGAAGTCGCATCCCGATCTGGATGTAAAGGAAACTGTCCGTCGGCATGTCTCTCCCCCAGGCAAACATACGCCACTGATAGTCCCAGAATACTGGCATGTATACGCTCCGGTCTCTCCACAATCGTACTGAGCGAAGCCTTCGAGGTCCTAGGTCTAGAATACCGGTGGCCATAACACGAGTCGTGCAATATCACAATGACGTCCGCAGATCGAGAATCGTCCTCCCTACTATGCAACTTCAGCTCGCTCTTGAAATGATTACTGGCAATGGAAGCAGGTGTATGTCGTGGCTGAGGAGGGATCGGGTCCTCGATCTCTGAAAGGGGGGATTTGCCCACCATGGTGGAAGCGTTGTTGAATTGCGCCGAGGAAGATCTCCTTGACGTCGATGAGTTACGCGACGGGGTAACACCTCCTACACCATGCAGGGAATTCATAGAAGCCTTTCGAAGCAGTGTAGGTGTCGAGGAGCGAGAGGTTGTGCTCATGGAGCTGGGCGAGCGATGGAGGGGGCTTCGAGGGGGCAATCTGCCATTCGGGGATGCGCTGGAGCTGCTTCGTTGGGGCCCAAGATTCCTGGCTGGAGAGGATGGCTGTGATGAGGGTGGTAGAGCCGTTGCTGAGGCTTGATTGAGGGTAAGCCGTCGATCTGATTGTGAGAGTGCTGCGTGGCCGTTGTTTGTTGTCGGGGGCAATGGTGGTGTCTCTCCGGACACGTTGTGTGGATTGGGATACGCCATTGCGAATGATGGTGCGGCGGTGAGCCCGACCTCACCAAACCTGCTAAATAAGAGAAATCAGGTTCTTTGTTTACTTTGATGCGCGGATGTCGGTTGGTGATGATATATTTTGGAGAGCTTGTTTAAAGTTACGCGTGCTGCACGGGGTGCGTCTACTGACGCGCACCCCTGTAACCCCAGTCACAAGCAGCATGATATCACCAGAATGCAAGGTCTCAGATATTCCAGCCAAAGAGTCATTGTTGATTTCTGTATGTTGACTTTCCTTTTGTTCAAAGCCCTTTGTCAATTACTATCTATCATCTTCTGCTATGCAGGTGGTGGTCTGATGGGGAGTGGAGACTGACCCCTGGATGATGAGGCGATTGACGGCAAGAGAAGCCTGTGAACTAAGGTATGGAGGGGTAGCTGCATCTTGTTTCTAAGTTGTAAACATTGATTCATCTAACGGGTATCTACTCTAATGCAACCTCTAAACTCTTAGTCTACCATTAAATCAACCCCAACAGTTCCTAACGCTTCAACAGCCCAGTCGGGGTATTTTGATTTATCCCCGCCATGCAGGTCCGAGAAGAACTTCTTCAAGAGAGCTGGAAATCTGTCTTCTATGATAGCTTCTCTGACACTTCTCATAAGCGCCAGCTGATACCAGACATTGTGCATGGTCAGTAGATGTGCTCCAACTGTCTCTTTTGCAGCAATATGATGCACAAATGCTCTTGTGATCTTTAACCCACCTTCGCCTGTTCGACAACAAACACAACCACATCCATCCTCCACAGGTCCAAAGTCATTCGCATACCTAGCATGCTTCAGATTCAGAACACCGTACTTTGTGATAGCATTGCCAAATCTGGCTGTCCTTGTCGGCCAAACACAATCAAACATATCCGCACCAAGGGCAACACTGACAACCAGATCTTCCGGATATCCAATACCCATAACATATCTTGGTTTCAGTTCCGGGAGCAGACTCGTGCATGTATTGACCACGCGACAATAATCCGCCTTTGCTTCCCCTCCACTCAAGCCTCCAATTGCAATTCCTGGTGTCCCCCTCGCAACCATCTCCTTGCAGCACTCTTTGCGCATCTCGAGATCAAGCCCTCCTTGTATAATGCAGAACAGATTCTGTGTCGTCGGATTCGCATGTGCAGCTATACATCGATCCAACCACCGCACACTGCGCTCCATAGCCTCTCGCATCCGTTTCGCATCTGGCGAAGTCGTAACAAGGACGTCGTCAAGTTGCATGATAATATCGCTGCCTATCGTGTTTTGCAGAGCTATGGAATGTTCCGGTGTGAGGAGCATGGGAGACCCATCGTGCGGACTGAGGAATCGGACGCCTTCTTCAGTGATGTTGGCCAGTTTCAGCAGGCTGACCATCTGGAAACTGGGAAATGTACTTGTCAGCGACAAGCTGCGTAGCATGTGAAGTGTTCGGCATACCCTCCGCTGTCAGTCAAGATATTGTGTTTCCATCCTTGCAGCTTATGCGCTCCGCCAACTTTCTCAAGCACTTCTTGTCCTGGCTTCAGGCCAAGATGGTACGTGTTGTTCAGACAGAGTCGGCAGCCCGTTGCTTCTAGCTGCTGAGGTGTTAATCCCTTCAAAGAGGCCTGTGTCGCAACTGGCATGAATAGAGGCAACTGGACTGGACCATGAGGAAGTGTCAGGTTGGCTGCCCGAGCTTTGGTAGTCTGCGATAATGAGCATAATGCGCGAGTAGGACACAAGAAAACTTACTGAGCAACGCGCAATCAAGTCGAAAGTCAGCGCCGACGGCATTGGTGTGTGGGACATAGCTGGGATGGATGTAGGGGAAGTGAGAGAGTGGTGGGGCAAACTTGGGATGAGAGGAAGGAAGATGGAGGGAAATGTTTCGGACGAGAAGAAATTTGGTATGATTCTGCCGCTTGACAGGAAACCCCAAGAGGCTTGTCAGATCTGCATCTTCTTTTGACCATGAAGCAAGTAACGGATGGTGAGACGCCAAAATCGATCTAGACGATAGAGTAAGGAGTCAAATAGGATTCTTCTTTATTTGACTTTTGTTTGACTTGGAGGAGTTGAAGTCCCTACCTAATGAAGGGAAGGGAAGGTTTGGCGGGGTTGTGTTGTCAGTGAATCACTTTCTAGCGAGACTAGGGGGTGTAGCTATCAGTCATGCTCCTACCTAGGTAAAGCAAACATTGCCCGTGCCACTCCTTTTCTTCCTGGGCATTACAACTTAAGTTATGTTATGTCCATATCGACCACAAGAATATATTTTTCAAGAAGGTTCCTGCTTCGCCCTGAACAATCAAAGGAGCGCCATTTGATGATGCATACCTGCCCAATCACATGGAAAATCCCGATTCTACCTACCCAATGCCAAGTGGCCATTCATATCATTGCCTCCGTGTCTTCGCGAAATGTCAGGCCATTATGACAGTTCGCGCGACGGGTCTTCCTTGCAAAAGCATTGCGCCCTTTCTGTCTCTGGCACTCTGTCCAGGGTCTCCCTCCCTCAGCCAGATTACTGCTTCAGCCCCATTTGGACCAGTTCAGGAGCTCCTTGTCGCCAAAAAATTCTAGACTTTGCTGGACGTGGCAGGTCTGGTCTGGTCTGGTTCCTGGGATTGCATTGAGGAAGCTCTCCGATGACCCACTACAGAGCCCACACAAGAGCCTCTCCCGCCTCTCCCAGGAGTTTGGTTCAAGTACTGTGCATTTTCCTCTTCATTTCCTCTTCTTTCTTAGTCCTGTCCGAGTTGAACGTCGTTCCATTCTATTTCTTAGCGCAAATTGTGTTTCCTGTACTTCCGTCTTTTTGCTGTGACCTGGTCGGATCTTTATGCACAGCGCTCCCTCCAGTCTCGACCACTCACTCCCAGAAACGAGGCGCTTCAAAACACGCCACAACCACAGAACCCCGGATTATTATCACCGCCAGTCGTTCTCATTATCTTGAGGTGGACCCAGTCTTGCTTTTTCTCTTAAATCTACCATTTACTCGGTATTTCACCGCCAAGATAGATACGTCACGATCCGACTGGTTGGCATCTCTTGGACACAAAGCGGCCTAGTACTTGCACACGCGAATAGCACCTCGCCCAAGGAATACGCGCCTTGGCCACATGCTCCAGCCTCCACTCCCAAGGCTACTGACGACAGAACAGCCTGGGCAGGGATTGAGGATTACAAGATATTATCGGTCTTCACCCAACATGTTTTCCTCACCAAACACAAACAAAACCACCTTCCCCAGGAACAGATACGGCAACTCAATGTCATCTACATACACCACCACAAAAATGTTTACTATCTTCTCCAACCTACCCTCAGAGTTACGAGTTAAGATATGGCAACAAGCTTGTTTCCCACGCACATTAACACTCACCTACAACTCCACAATATCCTCATTCACCAGCACAACTCCACCTCCTACCCTTCTCTCGGTCTCTCGCGAATCCCGCCATGAAGCCCTCCGCATCTACACGCTCTCCTTCGGCACCACCTCCCAACCACCACAGACATACTTCAACCCCCTCTTCGATACGCTTTACCTCCCCCGGCACCAAGAAATGGGCTACGACGAAACGCTCCGCGATTTCCGCCAACTCGTCCACGATCCTTCTTGTCTACTCAACCAAGTCCGGTACGTTGCCATCGATCATGTAAACGTGGACGTCAAGCGGCCCTGGGAGTCCTACAATAAAGCGGTCTTCCTACGCAGTTTCAAGCACCTTGATGAAATTGCACTGATTCTCAACGCAGACGGGACAGGAGCAGGCGACATCTCACCACCTCTTCTATCGCCCTCTCAAACTACCGAAATCAAGAAACAAAGCCAAGTCAAGCTCATCTTCGAAGAGCTACGCATTGATCCAGAGCGCCTCCTCAAGATCTGGTATTATTTCCGCCAGAGCTTCATGATTGAGGAACGACTGCTGGAAGATATATGTCGTGATTCAGGGAGAGAGTATCAGGCTTTCGAATTACCTACTGTGCGTATCCTGGCTAAGGGGTTCGAGGATGTGGGAGCTGTGACTCGGTCTACTTCCAATGAGTTCAAAGCGGGCAAGCATATGCAGGCTGCACTGGACATGATGCGGTCGTGAGCATGGCATGCGAGTGCTGCGGTCTAGGCTGCGGAAAGCAGTTTCGATAGGTTGTGCGCAGTACGAGGTGCATATGATAGAGATAATGGAATGATAAAGTTCTAATCTCCGAGGCTGTTACTCGCGGGATTGTATTATTGACATGGTGATGTGGTCACTTGACCAGCATGTGAAAGGTTGCTCCTTGCCAGTTTTGCTTTTGCTGCTAAGCGAGATGTGTCTCGCCCGAAAATTCGGGATACAATGCGGTAGAGGGCGCTTGAAGACGTGTTCTGGGTGCCAAGGATTTTTGAAATGTGATAGCTTTGAGGATGATGAGAAAGGGAAAAGGAAGGTTGTGGTTGTGGGTTCAATGATAGAACTTGAGCAAGAAAGCCTGCTGGTGGTTGGCTGCTATGCCTATCAGCAGCGGAAAGATACCAAATGAGCTACAATGAAAATCGCCAGGCTGTGTTTATAGCACGTAAACAAACTAAAAAGTATACGGCTCTTTCTATTTCAAATCCTGGGATCCCTTTCGTTTTCATTTCTGTCACGAGTAGAATTTCCGTCACCAAGTTAGAAGACAGAAGACGGAGGTCAGCGTTCAAAATCTGCGATTGCCGAAATAGTTCTTAAGGTGAGAGAGCATCCTGACAGGAAGTACAAAGCCTTTGTAGTATGCTTTCAAAAGATTTTGAACTAATGAATCGTAGAAGATTTGAGTCAAAAACATAACGACAGTTGGCAGCACTCACAAACACTGGTCGAGTATTTGCAGACCTGAGTTTAGATCTTCGCATGCTTGTCGACAATATAGATCAGTAAACAAATAGAGCTTCAGGTACCGTAGACGAGTCCCATATAATCGTAACTTCCCTCCCGATAAATTTCCCTTTTAAGCACTCTCAAAGCAGGAACAAGTTACTGTACAACCCATCTACCATAAAAAATGGCCGACCGGATCCTCCCGCAACCACCAGCCCCTTCGGCCTCGGCAATTTTTCCCTCTCATCGGAAGCCAAGCGCGATCCCGGTCCGCCTCTTTCCAACGCCGACAAAACCTCCCAAGCAAAGAAATCCAATCGTCCACCACCACTTATTCCCACCTACAGTTTCTCTTCCGCCATTTGCATATATTAGAATTTTTTGGTTGTGCTTTTGTTGCGCAGTATACACATATACATACATACAATGCAGCACCGGTAACGTGCTTTTCTTGGGAACAGATTGGTTTGGTTGCGATTGTTTTTTGGATTGCGGCCGTGATTGCGAGTTCAGATTGGCATTTGCGAGGATGAGGGTTAGAGCTGGAGCTGGAGGGAGGGCCTTGGGGAGGGTGATTGAGGGGACGGGGAGGAGTGGAAGGAGAGGGTTCTGTGTGCAGTGTCGGCAAGAAAGGGGAGGAGTATCTGCGACTTCAATTGGGGTGGGCTATGTGGGAAGACAGAGTGTCACTGGGAATGCTATGGGGAGGAGACCAAGGTTTATCCTGCCCTCGTCATTTATAGCTGGGCAGAGAAGGGCTTTGGCCACGGTGAAGAATGGTACAGCTCCCCCACTCCACCAGAAGCACATCAATTAATCCCGGTGGCAGTAAATCCTGACGATCGAGGGCCATTGATCGAGTACGACGACCGAGTTGATAACGGCCGACTCAGAAACGACGAACATCAGAGAGGTTAGCAGAGATATTCTCAACGCCTGGGATATCGACTGATAGCTTTTAGGCATCATAGAAAGTCTGCAGCACTTACACGACGAGCTACGACCATACCACGCCCGTCCCATCACGCACCCCACCATCGAATCCCTCAAGCCGCCACCGCAATCCGTGTTAGGTCGGCTCTTTGGCAATGCGCCAAAGGAGAGAAAACTACAAGATATACCCGAGGATTTGCCCAGAGGGTTGTACCTGTACGGCGATGTTGGGAGTGGCAAGACGATGCTGATGGATATGTTCTACGAGACGCTTCCCAGTAGCGTGACTTCGAAGACGCGCATTCATTTCCATAATTTTATGCAGGATGTTCATAAGAGGTTGCATCAGATGAAGATGGAGCATGGGAATGATATCGATGCTGTGCCATTCGTGGCGGCTGATATTGCTGAGAAGGGGAATGTGTTGTGTTTTGATGAGTTTCAGTGTACTGATGTTGCGGATGCTATGATTTTGAGACGGCAAGTTTCCACCCTACTTCAATTTTAGATGTGTACTAACAGCCTACAGCCTTCTGGAGGCCTTGATGTCTCATGGTGTTGTACTTGTTACCACGTCTAATCGCCACCCAGATGACCTTTACCGCAACGGCATCCAGCGGGAATCCTTCATTCCTTGCATAAATCTCCTCAAGAATCGCCTACATGTTATCAATCTCGACTCGCCAACAGATTACCGCAAGATCCCACGACCACCCTCAGGAGTCTACCACTCTCCTCTAGACAAGCATGCCGATTCCCACGCAGAGAAATGGTTCCGCTTCCTAGGCGATCCAGAACAGGACCAACCTCGCTCAGAAACGCAACGAGTCTGGGGCCGCGAAATCCACGTGCCGAAAGTCAGTGGCCGAGCCGCCATGTTTACATTCGACGAGTTGATCGGCAGACCCACCAGTGCAGCCGATTACATCGAGCTGACGCGCAGCTACGACTCCTTCATCGTAACGAACGTCCCTGGCATGACCCACCGCGAACGCGATCTCGCCCGGCGCTTCATCACATTCATCGACGCAGTGTACGAGTCCCGCGTCAAGCTTGTCCTCACTACCGCCGTTCCCCTAACACAACTCTTCCTCTCGCGCGAAGAAATTGAAAAGGACGTCAAGAAAGACAAAGCGGATAAGAGAGGCCAGGTAGAAGACCACGAGGACTTGGACTCAACGATGCGCAATCTGATGGATGATCTTGGCTTGAATATGAAAGCGTTGAAGAATAGCAGTATTTTTAGTGGTGATGAGGAACGGTTTGCGTTTGCGAGAGCGCTGAGTAGATTGAGTGAGATGGGAAGTAGGGAGTGGGTTGAGAGGGGGATGGGATTGGAGAAGGATGGGGGGAAGAAGGAGAGAGATGATTGGCAGAAGGTGAGGAGTAAGCAGATGGAGGATAGTATGTAGAATCCTCGTTGGTAGGAGCTGAGGTGCGGAAGCGCGCAGAAGCGCTGTTGGATAGTTTTTGGGAAAGTACCTATAGAAAGAGAAGAAGTTTGGACACCATAGATGGCGCCGGAGCCATTGGCATGAGCCAACCGAAGAAACGGTAGGAAAGACAGACATGATAATCGTCTGGAACACCGTACCCCAATCTCCTCCAAGCCTCATATTACATACATCACAATTCACCACCCTCGGGATCAACCTTCCTCCCCCCTGCTCCTCTCCTCCTCTCCTCTTCCCCAATGTGCACACATCCCACATCCCAAAGAGCCCTTCCCTTCCCATCCCTTCCCTTCCCGCCGCCAAACATTACGCCACTTCCTACATACCTACCCACCTTACCACCCTCTCCCATCCCACTCCCTGCCCATTCCCCCCTCCCCTCTCCACGTCCAGAAATCCAGGCCATCAGCCCATTTCTCCATTCTTTTCAGCTCCGCGCCGACCCAATCAACCAATCCCCCTTCACCGGTTAAATGCTGCTGGACCCGAGGGAGTGGTTGTCTGGTTGTTTAAGCGAGGTGGTACATACCTAAGGTAGGTATCCCTTGATGGGATGGGATGACGAGTGGAGAGGAGGTATAGGAGATGCAGTGTTAGTGTTAGTGCGAGGAGCTAAATTTTGAGATGTGCAACAACGTTTTTGGTGGAGGGACAGGGGGAGGGAGGGGGAGAGGGAGGGGGGAGGTTGGGGGCTGAATTTGAATTTACATTTTCTGGGTGAGGAGTTTGGATGAGGATTAGGATTGGGAGTGAGTTATGGATGGGTGGGTAGGTATGTGAGGATGGAGGTGTTGGTAGGATGAGATGAGATGGGATCGGGGGATAGGATGAGATGAGATGGGATCAGGAGAGAGTACTGCTGTGAGCTTGAGACGGAAGCAAAGCAGAGAGGCGATGGCCTTGCAGTGGATGGGGCTATTGAAGTGAAAGGGCGGGGAGAGGTGAGATGGTGAAATTATGCGATGTGTACGAGCAAGCATGTGGTTTTGTGGTAGTATTAGAACATTCTTGAAGACAAGACGTGGTCTATAGAGCTCCTTTGCGGATGGTTAGTGAACGGGAAGTTCAGGTGAAGTTTGAAGCTTGAGGTTCTGCGAATGGGCCAGGTGTCTGAGGGCAAGTCATCAGCAGAGCGGGAAACAACTCAACTTCGACAATTAAACACACCGGCTATTTCTTAGAATATAGTCTTTACAGACTAGTAGACAATGTTGTTTACTTAGGTAGGACGGGCTGAGGGGTGGTCAGGCTGGTAATCACTTGACATGCGATATCTCAAGCTTCCCACACCTGAGATGAGTGAGACTTGATTATTTAATGCTTGGTTTTCAAACACCTACAAAGAAGAGATAATATTCTCTGAATTCAAATTACCGGTATATGGGTCGAAAAATATAAAGGACGTCTCACTGCTAGCCGAGTGAAATCAGGGGGCGAGATTAGAGTTTCGCTTCCAACAGTCGAGTCAACAATCCGGTCTGAATAAATAACTAACAGTCCGCTGATGTCTCGGGCAGGGCCGGGGTTTTACGATGCTGGCCTTATAATGGTTCTCATTACCTGAAAAGATTTCTCTTGAAACTAGAAAGCGACTTTATTCAAACTCCCTCTTCGTGCGCTCGATGACACTCTCATCTGCTAGCCAACCAAGGAAGCCATGAACTCTTCGTCATTAAAGATTGCTTCTCAATGATTGAGAACTCTCAGTTTGTCTTCGACTAATCCACTCATGGTCGATCACCGTTCATAATAAGCTGTGCATAAAGCCTGACCCCCTTAATATGCTCTTTCATCCCAATCCTCTCATTAACCGTATGTCCATTGGCTTTTCCCTCGTTCCTTAGAGCACTATTCAGAATCCTCAGGATGAAGCTTGCAAGTTTGTGATTGATTGGAGAGCCGTCTTCCTAGTTTAGATATTTGTAATTCTTCGAGGAAGTCATATTGGCTGCTACATCCAACAAAAGATGCAAGGAAGAACGTAGAACTGTCCATTTGCGGAATAAGAGATTTAACAAGGCATAACAGACCCGTTACGCCCGATGATATGCAAGTCTTGTTAATTCATCGGATATACCGTTATAGAATGGTGGAGCTTCACCGCACCTCCCACCTTCAGGCTTAACACCATGATAAGCTGTTATACTATTATCTAGATATATGTTACTACTTCTCTCTATAGTATAAGATCCTATAGACTTAGTGCAGGTACACCTCATATGGTTGTGGTTTATCTGTCTCGTCATGGGCAAGCTCAAGAGCTGACCTATCTAGTGTCACCCTAGTTCTATGTACGTCAATAAGAAATCGAGGATAGACTTCTGACATATTATTACTGAAAACATTCTATATTACTGAAGATGTATTAACAAGTTTGCCTGAATCTCAAGCTTCATTTATGATGAAGTGCGGAAGCCAGGTTTTGAGACTTTAGTATGATTAGGTTCCAGATCCTCCGCCACGAACTTCAATCTCAAAAAGTACTTGTACTCAATTGAGGTGACCAGAATAGTATTCTGATCTGTGTGAACTTCTGCCATCAGTTGCAACTGTGCTCTTGAGCCCTCGCCGATGGTGGTTAGCAGTTCATCACGATGTAGTGATTACCTCTGCGACGACTTTCCATCAGATTTGGCAATTTTTCGAATGATATTTGTGAAGCTGGAGCTGTGTTCACATATGCATAGTCTACTTTGTAACGCTATATGGTTTGACAACTTAAGGAAAGTCTATATCTCTATCGTCTAGCAAGATTTAGCGAAATCTTACTTGTCATTGTTTACATCCCACATTTGGTCACCCAACTCAATCTCCCACGGCACCTTCTCCGTGAACGGCATCTTGTATGGTGGTAGCTCTGGCCAATGCTTCCTCAACACTGCAATCAAGCCATCGAAAACAATTTTGTAGCCGGATGGGCTAAGATGGAGGCCTGTGGCATTACCAATTAGCACAGACGCCAGAAAGATCTTGAGGATTATTCTTACCGTCATGTAGCAGTTCAGCAAGGACAGCATTCCTCACTTCCGCATCGCCACCCGGCAAAACTTCACCACTTTCTCCTTTCCATCCAGCTTTCTCCATACACAAACCCCATGCATCAACCACTGGAAGATTAGTTTCTTTGCCAACCTGCTTCACTATCTCGGCATACTCTTGAGCATCTTTTGCCTTTCTCGTTTCGCCAGTTGCACCCCACAACTTCTGGAGCTCAACAAGAAGCGATTCTTCGAACGGCGGTGGAGTGATCAAGATAATGTTGGGCGAGTGCGCTTTCACGGCTGCGTGGTTGATGATGGCAAGTAAGTTGGATTTAAATTGTTCAGGAGGGACGAATTGCCCTTGCGTGGGGTTCTTGTTGGGGTCATTCGCACCGAACCAAATTGTCTGTCAGGCTTTGTCAGAGTCGTTCAAGTGGCTTATTTCTAGAAAGAATACGGGAAGGGACTTACCAGGAACTTCATTGAAGCTTGTTCCGGGGTTGGAAGAGCACGAGTGATGATCTCGACAGCATGATTGGTGTTGTAGCCCCTAGAGTACAATATCAGAGACCTACAAAGTTCCATTCGACTATGTAAGATCAAAATGCTTACGAATATCCACGATTTATGACATCGAATCTTCTCACATATGCTGATAAAGTCAGCGAACACTGTTGAAGCGAGACCAAGCGAAGACTTGTTGTTGAATGGAGTCAGGTGTACCGACCTGCTTGGAGCTCTGCGGCCATTCCAAATCCCATTGATTGATCGCTTGCACCCTGTGTGATGCTGTCCCCTGGATCGACAACATTAGGTAAATCTTGTTTCCTCGTGTGCAGCTGGACTGACCAAAGAGGACAATCTGTGGGAGAGGAGCCTATCACATGTCAGCACATCAAATTTCAAGAGTCTATTAGCTCGAAAGTACTGACCATCTTCAATTGCCAATTTGTTGAACACTGTAGCGGAGGTTCAGGGAGTGTTCGGTGGCGGAGAAATTCCCAGACTGCTTTACACTGTTTCTTTGGCAAGACTCACTTATCCGTGAGAGAATTATCAGACATGCGTCACAGAGGCACAATCAACTGTTCAATGCTATCACCACTAGCGCTTCAGCTCACTGATTTCCTATCCGTTCAAAATCGCAAGTAGTCGAGGAGGTAAGCTGAGGCGAAAGCTAGAAGTGGGGGTAGCGGGGTACTCCACCTAACGGGTATTCAGCCTGAAATTTTGCATATGCACGCTTCCACAACGCTTTCCGCCAATGATCTTTGCAATGCCATGATCTACAGCTAGGTGTTCATCGAACCGTTTATCCATTTTAGCCGTCGGTCCAGGACCCGAACTTTAAAGTTGCCTTGGTCCTTGAAAGTAGCCTGGACAGGGGATGACATACACCTTGTGATCCTTCGACCTCGGGAGCTTTTGACACGAGCAGAGCTTGTGCGAAATGTAAGTCGATGTTGACTTCGGACACGCGTTTGTCTTTCAGAACAATGCGACCTGTGGTCTTCTAATTGTGTTCAACGTAACAAACATTTTCGAGTGTTTACCACCACGAATCTTGAGGCATGAATCCACAAGCAGCAGAAAAAGTCAAGGACCTCAAGGGAGTCCTCGGAAAAGATTTCTATTGGGGCTACGCGACAGCTGCAACCCAAGTCGAAGGAGCATGGAATGTTGATGGCAAAGGGAAATCGATATGGGACCAGTTCGCACACACACCTGGCAAAGTCAAGGATGGCAGCACACCGGATGAGGCAGTTCTCAGCTACTACAAGACGAAAGAGGATGTTGCACTCATGAAGTCATATGGAGTTACTGGATACAGATTTTCGCTATCATGGGCGAGAATCATTCCATTGGGTGGGAAGGATGATCCTGTAAACGAGAAGGGAATTGAATACTACAATGGTCTGATTGATGAACTACTGGCTAATGGAATCACACCTTTCGTGACTCTTTTCCATTGGGATATTCCACAAGCATTGGAGGATCGATATGGCGGCATGCTAAACAAAGATGCATATACACCAGATTTCGTGAGGTATGCAGAAGTCTGTTTCGAGAGGTTTGGGGACAGAGTCAAGCACTGGATCACGTACAACGAACCAGGTGTCTACACATTAGCAGGCTACGCAGCTGGCGTCCACGCTCCAGCCCGATCTTCAAATCGCAAACTAAACGAAGAAGGGGATTCATCCACGGAACCGTTTATCGTTGGGCACACTGAGCTCGTCTCACACGCATACGCTGTCAAGCTCTACCGTGAGAAGTACCAGCCTGAGCAGAAAGGTATGATCGGCATCACACTACACGGTAACTTCTCCTTGCCTTGGGATGCCAAAGATCCTCTCGATGTAGAAGCAGCGCAGAGGGCTCTTGAGTTCGAGATAGCGTGGTATGCAGATCCAGTACACAAAACTGGCGACTACCCCGCCTCAATGCGAGCTCAGCTTGGAGATCGTCTGCCGACGTTCACTCCAGAAGAATCGAAACTCGTACTTGGTAGCTCAGATTTCTATGGTATGAACAGTTATACGACTTTCTTTGTCCGTCATAGGAATGAACTGCCACACATCGATGATCATTCTGGTAATGTGGAGAAGTTGGATACCAATTCCGAAGGAGTGTCGAGGGGACCGGAGAGTGATACGTATTGGCTGAGAACTGCACCGGGGGGATTTAGGTTGTTACTGAATTGGATTTGGAAGAGGTATGGCGTGCCGATCTACATTACTGAGAATGGAACGACAGCGAAAGGGGAGACTGAGCCAAGCGAGAGTGTCTTGGATGATAAATTCAGAATTGAATTCTTCGAGGGGTATATTGAGTCCATCGGACGGGCCGTGAAAGAAGATGGTGTGGATGTGAGGAGTTATTTTGCTTGGACGTTCACAGATAATTGGGGTAAGTTTTTATGTTCTCTGGGATGCCTCAAACATTGTTACTGACTTGTGACAGAATGGGCTGCGGGGTATTCGGATCGTTTTGGTGTTACATTTGTGGACTTCCAGTCAAAGGAAAAGAAGCGATACCCAAAGAAATCGGCGACTGTGATCAAAGAGCTTTTTCAGCTCATGGTCAAGTTGGAATGATTTGTTACTGTATGTGCAGAGACAATCATCTAAGTAGAATAGATAGAATGCACTCCTGTCCCAGTGAACTCTACTCTCTTCCCTCCAGGAAACTTTAAAATGCCATCTTTTCCAAGTCGAGAGTTGACGAGAACTGGCTCTTTGATGACTTCATCCACCCACTCAAAGGTAACTTCGAAGCCACCTCGCGCCTTGACTCCCTTCAAGTAACCACAACTCCATTCCTTCGGGCAAGCTGGAAGTAAGTGGATATATCCATCATGGCTCTGTATCAGCATCTCAATAATGCCTGCACATCCACCGAAATTCCCATCAATCTGAAATGGAGGGTGATTATCCAGCATATTCGGCAGCGTGGAATCTTTCAACAGTCGTCTAATATGTTCCAAACATCCTTCGGCATCGCCAAGCCGGGCATGCAAATTAATCAGCCAAGCTCGACTCCATCCCGTGTGCCCACCTCCATGTTCAGCACGACGGTGAAGCACTACTGCACTTGCTGCCGCTAGAGAAGGTGTTTTTGTCAAACCTATCTCATTCCCGGGGTGGAGAGCCCAGAGATGTGATGTGTGTCTGTGTCCAGGTTCGTGTTCCTTGTAATCTTTCTGCCATTCTTGGAGTTGCCCAAAGGAGCCGATTGACATCGGCGGGAGTCTGTCGAGAGAAGCTAAGACTGTCGTTAGGAGATCGTCGGAGATGTTCAACTCGTTGACAGTGCCGATAAAAGCAGAGAATACGGCGCGAATGATCTGAATGTCGATTGTTGACCCCTCACAGAGAACTCCTTTGGTGTTGCTTTCGCCTAGGAAGGTGTTTTCTGGAGACAGAGATGGATTCGTGACAAGATAATTCCCAGAAGAATCCTCAATCAGGAAATCGACCAAGAACTCAACAGACCCTCGCAGAATGGGATACATTCGTTTTAGAAATTCTTTGTCGCCATTGAACTGATACTGCTCCCAGATATGGTAACACAGCCATGCACCAGCAAGTGGCCAGACTGGTAAGAATCAGTAGATGAACGACATAATTATGAGCGCATATACCGGTTGCAGGCATCCAACGATCTTGGGGGTCTGTGTCTGCCCAGATATCGGTATTGTGGTGAGCACACCATCCTCGACAGCCATACATGATCTCAGCAGTTTTCTTTCCGCAAACGGCCATTCTCTCTAGCAGATCAAAAAGTGGCAATTCGCATTCAGAAAGGTTGCAGAGATTCGCGGGCCAGTAGTTCATCTGAGTGTTGATGTTGATGGTATATTTGCTTCCCCAGGCTGGCTGAAAAGAAGGGTTCCAGATTCCTTGAAGTGTCGCTGGAAGAGCTTTGAATCCGGGACGACTGCATGAGATGAGAAGATAACGACCCAAGTTGTGGTAAAGAGCAATGAGACTTGCATCTACGGCTCCAAGCAGCCTTTGATCAGTCGGTAGGTAAGACTTGTTCTCACCAAGATGTAGTTCCATACGTGAATATAACGCTCTGTAGTTTGTAAGATGATTCTCTCGCAGATATTTTTGACCAAGTGCTCGATTTACATCACCTAACGTAGCAGATTCAACATCATCGCATCGATAAGTAGTTTGAGCTGAGATAACAATGGTCGTCTTCTTCGAATCAACGACAAGACAACCGCCTACGACCTCAAAAGTTCCATCTTCTTCACACTTTACCTTCACAGCACAGCAAAGTTTATTACTTCCCCGTCCACCAGGTGTCGCATGCATGATGATCGTACCATCTTTTGCCGCCACGACAGAATCGACAAAGTCATTCGTTTCGTACTCTCTCTCACTCACTCGCGTCAATCTGAGAGTAAATCTACTCTTAACCGAAGATTCAAGGCTTAGTACCAGAACGCCATCTGGCTGACTTGCGAATATCTTGCGTCTGAACTCGACCCCGCCATGCTCATAGAGCACACTCGTGATCGCAGTCTCCAGGTCTAGTTCCCTCCTATAGTTTGTCACATCAGCCTCTACATGTCCAAAGTCGAGCATGAACGTGCCCAAGGGCTCGTAATGTCGTTGACTATGCGGCGTAGCAAAGAATGCTTTTCGGACGAGGTCTTCCGCTTGTTGATGTTGTTCGGATCGGATCAACTCTCGTAACCGAGGTAAGTTCTTCAACGCATCTCGAGGTGTACGATCCAGTGGTCCTCCATACCAAACCGAGTTCTCATTCAACTGCAACAATTCTGTTGTCGTTCGCCCATACACCATAGCACCCAGTCGCCCATTGCCGATGGGGAGAGCCTGGGACCATTCCGTTGCGGGCTTTGCGTAGTGCAGTTTGTTTGCCATGTTGTTCGATATTCTGCGTCTCAATAATCGGGTCAATGTCCAGCGACATAGATGCGCTTCCTCCGAGCAGGTATGATTGTACTAGGGGTGGACCCTTTTCAGTCCCTGGTACTGGATTATGATCAGGCACCGAATGAACCTATCATAGACGTGCCAGAGAGACTGGAGGTGGCGTGAGAAGTTCGATACATTTCACTGTGAGGACATCATCCAGACCATCAACTTCGCATCGGATCTACAGACCTTTGCCTATCGTACCATTACTGAATCCACTTTTCGAGGAGTCCATGAGGCACAGTAGAGGTATCGTTACTAAGTTGGACATGTGTGGAGTTGGGAGCCTCTTTGGGGCTAGCTGCGGAAAAGGAACTGAAAATCCACCAATGAACATGGCGCCTCATCCAAATCCCGAACAACATTCACAACTTCCCCATTCTTGTGGGGATTGAATTCTGGGGACGTGCGGGGGTATTCAGCATGCAGCATGCTATCGACGGCTGGCAGGACCGAGATTCCTTTACTTGAATGATTCGTGAAGGAGGTCTGGGTCTGGGGATGCGGGGGTGGACGAACCAGATATCTGGATCTTGACAATGGGGCCAGTCGCTAACATAAAAACTCAGCAAACTCTCTTCTCGTCAGAAGTTCGGTCCAAGTCGTTCACACTTCTCCATCATGGCGGCCAGATATAACGACAATGCCGATGATCTCGGCAGAGCCGACACCAACAATGACTATCTTGCCGACCTGAAGACATCTCCTGACCATGTTGAAGAGGTAGTCATCGCTCGTCTAACTGAAGAGGATGTCTTTGGTCTCTCGCAGGAGTCCCTTAGATTCAAATCATGGACCGGCTTTCGCCTTTGCCTCATCATGTTTGTCATGGGCTGCAACCAAGCTGGATATGGAATTGATTGGGCAGTTATTGGTGGTATCAACGCCTACCCAGCGTGGCATGAATACTTTGGTTTTGGTACAAGCGGAGCTACTTTTGGTACAATCAATGCTTTGATGACAATCGGAACTGTCTGTGGTGCGCCGTTCCTCGCCCTGTCAGATGTGATCGGACGTCGAGGCATCAACTTCCTTGGTAACGCCATCGTCATCGCAGCTGCCCTTCTACAGGGTCTCGCAGTCAACCTACCAATGTTTATGGCTGGCAGATTTTTCCTTGGATTTGGTTCCGCCCTCATGTCTGCTCCTCAGTATATGGGAGAAGTTACACCAGCTCATCTTCGTGGTCTGCTGGTCGGACTTTTTGGTGCCTGCTTCCAGATTGGAAGTCTGGGAATGAATGCTGCTTTGCTTGGGTTCAATAAGATGGAGGGGAACTGGGGCTGGAGAATCCCCCTACTTCTTGAAGCACTTTTCCCCGCGATTGTCTGCTCTAGTATCTACTTCATCGCCCCAGAAAGTCCGAGGTACCTCATCATGAGGGGCAAGAAGGAGCAAGCCAAGAAGATGATCGCTCGCTACCACACAACGGAAGGGAACAACCCAGATCACCCTCTCGTTGGAGTTGTTGTTCAACAAATCGAGGAGTCTCTGGCACACACACCAAAGAATCGTGAAGTTTGGGATTTCAGAGCTTTCTTCAAGAGAGGTGCACGTTACAGAGTTCTTGTCTTGGTTCTCTACTCTGTATTTCAGCAATGGAATGGCGGTGGTATCATCGGCCAATATCTGGTTCCTGCTCTGGAAACCATCGGCATCAAAGATTCCATGCAGCAGCTCGGTTTTAACTTCGGTTCGACCGCAGTGTACTTCGTCTTTACTGTGTTCGGTTCCTTGATCATCGACAAATTCAAGCGTCGCACCCTGATTTTCGCTGGTTTGATCTCCTTCATTATCCTTCAGACATGCGCTACAATCACTTCATGGCAATACAATCTACACGAATCCCAAGCTCAAGCCGCCCTCACCGTCACGTGGATTTTCATCTTCCAAGCTTGTTCGGCAACACTCATTGCTACTATGCACAATCTCTATCCGGTCGAACTTCTGTCCTTGCATCTCAGAGCAAAGGGTATGGCTATGTATGGTCTCATCCAGGGAGCAGCCGGAACCGTCAACAATTACGGAATTTCCGTGGGTATCAACAAAATCGGATACAAGATTTGGGTCGTATACATTGTATACAACTCCATTCAGCTGGTACTTTCGTACTTCATATTCCCTGAAACCCATGGATTGACGCTTGAGGAGATGGATGCTGTCTTCGAGACTCCTGGTGTTCGACCTGTCAAGATGTCGATGGATATTCAAAAGGCAAAGAAGGAAAAGGCAAGAATGGAAGCCGAACAAGCTCAGCATGGAGAGCTTTGATTGCACTCATTCTTTCGTCAAATCCGGTTGATTAGTTCTTCAGCGTTGTTTACCTTGTCTCTTGGAATGTGATATCCATTAAGTGGCTCGCGCCTTGATTCAACAATATATGCAGCTCTCTCTTGCTCAGTTGTGGGTTTTTTCACGTTGTTGAGATTTTGATTTGGTCCCTAATCATGACAATGTCACTTCAAAAACAAGTGATGGGAACTTACCCTTTAATCAGTTGCCAGGTCTGTTAGAAAATACTCATAGTGCCGAGACCTCAACCCGCATTTGTTGTCTCGCTTATTCTAGGTCCATCCTAAACAGGAAGGTCACGATTTTCCGAGAACCCTGCCATGGTGATATCCACGGCTTTTGGACTGTTCTGGGACTCTCATTCCGACTGTTGTCAAACAAGCTTCAAAGTGAGCAATCTTCGACGCTCAAAAGAAACCTCTTTCTATAACGGAGATGAACATTTCTTGGCCGCTTGGCAATACGTCCTATTCAACTCCTAACTGTCATGGGTTGATGAAACCACGATACTCCGTCACTCACAGTCTTCTCAGCTCACAGCAACATGCAGACTTCGCTCATAGCCGCGACCATAGCGCTTTTGGCGTGCGTATCTGCATGGGAAATGCCACCATCGGGCCAGAGAGATCCTTCATTGTGTGTTGCCCCAGCTGAGTACGAAGCGTGCAACAAAGATGCGTGGGCCAAGGTCGACAATTATATGAATGGCAAGAAACGGGATACATCGGAGTATGTCGATTGTTTTTGCTTCAGCAATGCATATCTGCTGAACTGCGAAGCACAATTTTGCTGGAACAAGGTTCGTTGTCGTCACCATGAAGTGAAAGAACGTCGCTAAATCTGGATTTAGGTTTACGGATGTGAATATAACGACATAGCCGAGAATTTACTCAGCTTTTGTAGTCCAGATCTTGTAAAGAGCGACGGAATTCCCTTCTGGCCGGCTCCTGGCAATGCCCCGGGAGCTTGTTCTTGCGACAACAGCGCCACAGATCTCGAGATGGCTGACATTTGGTCCACTACTCGTGAAGCTTGCAGTACCGGCGAAGTCACAGATCCAAATGACAAAAATTCGGCGGCGAACTGTGGGTGCTGTTACTGGAGCATCTCATTTCTGTCGTGAGTCATCCCCTATTGGGTAAATCAAAACATGAGCTCACGAACTATCTGCTACCTAGAACAATCGAGAGCTGCCCTAAATATGATTTTCCATATTTTCGCTACGACGATGAGAGGAAAGCAAATCTCAGCAATTTCGACAAGACCTGGTTGTCTTGCCAAGATACTCTCCCAACCGCGGATTGCAAGGCTTTAGGATATAGTTACACTCGCGAAGTGTATCTACCTTCTGCTCTTCCCCTTCCGGGCACGGAGACAATGTCCAATCTTCCAGGTCAAGTCACTGCTCCTGTCAGTGGATGGACATTTACTTGGTCTGCTGCAAGGTTCAACTATGCTGTGACTGCTTTCTCGCCGACTGGGACGATTATCAATGTTCCTGCGTCCACAGATTCTTCTTCGAGCTCTGGAGGAATATCGGGTTCTGCCAGCTCAGGGACAATCACATCTAGTCCTATAGCAGCAACTTCGGCTTCGAGTTCGAGTGCAACTACATCGACATCTTGGGGGCAGAAAGCAATGGATGGAAATTTAGTCTTGAAGGGCGCAGTTGCTTGTGTTCTGTTCCAAGTGATTCTTGGTTTCTCGGTCTAGCTGATCAAGACAATTGACGAACTGTACATCCGTTATAATGTTTACTTCAGCCTTCAACAGTTTGCTCCAGTAACAAATTAGTTTTGGCTGGTAGTTGCCTAGCTGTGCCGCTCACGGAAATTACCCATGACCCGTTTCCGTAAATAAACGATTATTTTACATCCCTGCACCGATCCCTTTTTCGGCTCAGTGCCCCTTAAAATATCTCAGTGTCCAATCATCGATGAACAACAAAAGAATGTTAGTTGGTGATAAAAGCCGGTTTCTTCAGTGCCCGACAACTTCGTTCCTCCAAAGACTAACTCACCGACCTTGTAGTTGAGACCGTCAGTATGTGGAGTCAATATTTTGCAGTCTTTGCATCTTGGGGAGCGACCATGGCCGTGGGGCAAATCGAGTTCGACAACGGTTTGCTAAACGGCACTTCATGCGTTGCTCAAGAGCAATTCGAGCAGTGTCGCCTCGACATTCTGAACGATTCTAGTTGTTTGGATAATCTGGAGCGAGGAAATCCCTGCGTCTGCCAGAAGCGAGCAGAGATGCTCAACTGTTTCGGGAGCTACTGCTGGAATTTTGTAAGTGGCAGTCCCATCTTCTCTGAGCTGCACTAACACAATACCAGATTTATGGATGCGAATATCAGGAAACGATTCGCCAGTTCATGCTCGATTGCTATCCTGATCCTGTCTCGAAGCTTGAATCGGTACCATTTCGGCCGGCACCTCCAGAAGGACCAGGTGTCTGCTCTTGCAATCTTGAGTCCATGGAACAGGATTTAACGGATGTCTCATCTCAGTACGATACATGCATCGATATCAGGAAGAGTGACTCGAATACACAGGAATGGGATTGCTACTGTTGCTCAACAAGCAGAACTCTCTCAATGTAAGCTTGACGCCCACGCAGCCTCAGCATACAAGTCAAGACTAATGCTTCGGGCAGTCCGATCGACGTATGTCAAAAGTCTGATATTACAGAGATCCATTTGAATGCCTCGGATGTGTCGACCGAATTTGGCGAGCTCTGGCTGAATTGCGCACCTGTCCTGGAGCGAGTTGACTGCAAGAAGATAGGCTACAAAGCCCTGCCGTCTGCAACCCTCTACCAGCCTTCGAATCTTCCATTACCTGGCACTGAGCCACTTTCAAATCTCCCTGGTCAGATGTTGACCCCAGTGAGTGGGTGGACGTACTCTTGGACTCTGGGGACGAAAGAGTATGTCGTGAGTGCATTTTCACCATCTGGTACTGTCATCAGCACTCCCACGGCCTCTGTTCCTGGAGGGGCATCTTCAGGACCAATTTCATCGACAGGAAGCGCAGGTATAGGACCTACTAGTACTGGATCTGCAGCTCCAAGTACTACCAGCACATCATCAGGCTCATTCAGGCACACGAGACCACTCAGATCACATGATGAGCAGATCATGGTAATCATCATTAGCCTCCTCCTGATTGCCTTGTTGGTGATGGCCGGCATGTACTTCTAGAGAACTCTTTCAACGAATTCACTTGAATTTCGCAAGCCTCGATTTTCAACGGTAATATGTATAGCTCCCCCGACACATGCTATCTCCCTTGGAAAGAAGGTCCTCCGTCTCGCTACTTTGTCTCGCTTGGAAGACTACACGATTTTACATCAGACATCGACTTGCAAACGCTGTTGGAACAACATATTGACCACGGAATCCCTCATAGTGGAGTTTGACTCCGAAAACCTTGTCCGACCCGCTGTCAACGGTAGGGCACCATTTAAGGTTCATCTATGTTCTGAAGCGAGAACTCAATCATTGGGAATATCAACAACAGCAACAGAGCTCAATTCATATCCCCCAAAAATTGAGTTTGAGACACTAGCGGTGCTGTAAATTTGAAGAGGGTATCCTCCAATGACATGAAGCTGGCCTCTGCTCTCCTGGCATTTCGCCAGCCTCGTCAAGCATAATCATAACCGCTGGGTACGAAGTCACATTTTGGACAGGCAGGATGCCAAGCATAACATAGCCAGGAGCCTGGAGAAATTAAACCACAAGTAACCTAGAGAAACGTCATTGGGAAACTTCCCATACACTGTCTCGAGGCAAAGATAGCTGATTGGCCTTCTGGAGCAACTTGAACAGGCGGTGGACATTTGTAGCGAAGTGGTATTTCTATGAACAATGCCAAAACATGACGGAAAGCCGAGATGGTCCTCAAACGCCGATGCTAACATGTACTGTGATCCCACCATCCTACCTTATAGTTCCTTTTCCTTGTTCCTGACCTTGTCTGTGGCCCCACCTCTCACTACATTTTCTGTCTTCATTCCCAAGCTTTCCTCGCGTCCAGTCGCAGGCGCATTACCGACCGCCTCCTTTCCTCCCACGATCGCGAACCCTTTGTGGAACACCCATTCTACTGCTTCCTCCACAGGCTTGTCGAACAAGTAGGGTAATGCTGGAACAGCTGCTAGACCTAAACCAATAGGTCCATATGTCCGAATACGCAAATTCTTCGAGTCCTTCAACGCTCGCCCAGAATAGCGCACAATCGAATGGATAGTGAAAGCCGGGAGACCCATTGATGCAATGCTCTGGAAGACAGCCCGTTGCGCCATAACAGTTCTGTAATCCTCCAGGGGAGTAACCTTGCCCGGGGCTAAAGATACACCCGCGTCTGCCGCCACAGCTTTCAAATCCGTTTGCGCATCGTTGTATCTCTCCGTCACAGCTTCTCGAGGAAGATATGGGTGCAATATCCTTTGGTTGCTGCAGTATGCTTTGTATCCCTCATGCGCTACATCCCCTAGAATATACGCCCAGGAGATTCCATATGCTGTTCGGACGAGATTCGGATGTGCCACTGGACGGAAAGATTCTCCAATGTCTGAGGTATAGGCCACGTATCTTTGGGCAGAGAGAAGTGCTGTTCGAATACGGGTTACGTATGCAGCATATCGAATATTGCTTTCTGTTGATTGAGGGGCACTGGGGAAGTCAGCACGCGAGCACTCGGAAAATAGAAAAGAATGGAAAATGTTGGGAATAACATACGTTCCATCATACAGCTCGTCGTAGAAATTGTCCTCGCTATCGGATTTGTCTATGATCTTCTGGAACGAGGCTGGCAGCTTCTCTCTTGCGGGAAGGCCGCGTGGTGGTGGACCTCGGGAGTCGTTCTTATCGGAGTCTTTTCCAGACATTATGGTTGTGTTCGACTTGCGAACAGATGATAAAGTTTCAATCAAAGAGAAAAACGAAAGACGAATGCAAAAGAATTGGTGGATGTTGCCCCCTTCGACCTCGGGCTTGGATACGATAACGTCGGCTGTGTCCGGGGAAATGACGCGCCCGGGCGTGGGCCTGGTGGGGAGGCGGGTACGCTTACATAATCGCCAAGCATAATGTATCTTCACCTCGAGTATCGAGGTATCTACAACTAACCTTGTCTTAGATTCGTAAATGATTCAGATTTGTCTAATAGCAGAATAGGTCTGCTCTGTACTGGTCTGATTCGACGAATAGTGTTCAGAACTAACGCTTCTTTCTCCTTCAACACCTCTTTCCGGGCTCGTCACTCTGCATCTCATTCGTAGAACAACGGTTCCTACCTATTTATCATATTCCTCTCATACAAGTCTAAAGAGCACTTAAATGACCTCTAGAGCATATTTCATCTAGCTGTTTACCTGCGTTTCCTCTACCTCTTATGTCTTGGTCATCCATTAAGTTTTGACGTAATGTCCTTGTTATCTCCGTATCTCCATCCTCAACTCCACTGCTCAAAAATACAAGCGGCGAATACGAGCTTCAACTTACTCTAGATGGTAAAAAGCGCAATTAGAATGGAAGCTCTTCAAGACATTCCGATTCATTTACCATATAACAAGTGTTGCCAATTTCATGTTCTCTCTTACCTGCGCATATCAAGCTTCTGGAGACTTGACCGAAACTGCTATCCGTCACGTTCCCCATTCATCGGACCACAACATATTTGACATACATCTCCCAACTTTTCATCAAGTCAACGCGCAGAATGACAACCGTACAACAGCCGATAGTAGTCGTCACTGGAGGGAATCGTGGAATCGGCTTTTCAACAGTTCAAGCACTATCCCTACGCTATCCATCTGGAACATACATAATTGGTAGCCGAAGCGTCTCTTCGGGTCAAGAAGCCATTCAAGAGCTTCGAAGCTTGGGTGTAAAAGCCAATCTAGAAGTCGTCGAACTGGATGTCGTAAACGACTTGATAATTGAGGCAGCACAAAGCTGGATTAGCCAGAAGTTCGGTCGCCTGGATGGTACCCTCTCTTCAAACCCTCGTCTTTCCGTACTGACTCTCTTAGTACTTGTGAACAATGCAGGCATTGCACTCTTCCCTTCATCATCCTCGCCAAGGGACATCCGAGAGACATTCAACACAACTTTCACCACGAACGTCACTTCCCTGTACACCGTGACCCTCGCTTTTCTTCCACTTCTGCACCTCTCCAACTCGCCAAAAGTAGTCAACATCTTGTCCGGCAGAGCCTCGCTCACCCGCTCTTCCAACGGAAAACTACCAACAACCAGGGTGATGTCGTATTCGGTTAGTAAGGCTGCAGTCAATAGTTTGACTATAGATTTGCAGAAGGTGGAGGATGCTTTACTTACAGACAACCCTGCAGAGGAGGGAAGGAAGGTTGGAAAGGGCAAGGTGCAGTTCTTCGCTGCGAATCCGGGACATTGCAAGACTGCTTTCAATGGCTACAAGGGGACGAAAGAGCCGCTAAATGGCGCCGAGGTAGTGGTCAGACTTCTCGGTGGAGAAGGGGGGAAAGGTGGATTCTGGGAGTTCGAGGAAGGTGTGTTGAGGGAGGTACCTTGGTGAAATGGGTTGAGATACATGAGATGCCTCACAGGTGAGGAGAAATGGACAAAGTATCGCACAACACACCAGTTTTGGAAAGATATGAAAGTTTACACTACATAGTCAGGTTTCAGAAAATCGAACGTTGTATGTTCAGTGTGCAGTGTGCTAGTGAAGCTGAAAGAAGATTGTCCTGACCTTGAGAGTTTATTCAGCCGAAAACGCTAATCCAATTTGGACTTTAGTGGATTGGCTTCAACCTCTTTCTGCAACCTTTCACCTTGTCCACGAAACCTCCTTTCAACTCAGCACCCTCACCGAACTGTACATGGCCATAGCCACCTCTCTATTCATTAATTCAAATACGACTATGGCCTTATAATTATAGTCGCCCAACTGGTATTGTTGTAAGAATGGCCGGCTGAACAGCGCATAGAGTGAAATCGAGTTGCGAGAAATATTGGCGACAGCCAGCTGAAAACCTCGCCTTCCCATGGCTTCGCAATTATCCTTCAATTGCGACTCTGCTTCCCAGGGAACTGTGTACGACATTCTTTGCGATGCTTGCGAAGACTTCCTTGGAAGACCTGAGGTAGCTGTGAGCTCCATGGTCACGAGGACCCGTGCCTATCATTGGCCTCCAGGTCACAATGTTCCTGCAGCAAAAATCCACTCCACATTCGCCAATATGAAAACATCCTCTCAAAACGGCTGCCACATGTGCACACTGATTCTCGCATCTTTTGGGTCTCAAGATGACTGCACAATACCAGATACCTGTCTGATATTGGCAAAGCTGTGGCGTTTTCCAGACAGCATGGGCCAAAACATGGCTAGTGTAGCTGTATGGCCGACCGGAGTTCGCGACAACTCTGACTTGAATGGCTTCTTCAGGAAGTTTTTTATATCGCATCTCGTATGTTTTCCGGATGTACTTGCTCTGGGGCTTATCTGATAGTCACAGAACATCAGAGAAAAGAACAACATCCTTGCCAGACGGGCAAGATCATCCACGAAGATTGGAACGAGACCTCTCAGCCAGGTTAAGTCGTGGCTAGTAGCTTGTTGCAAATATCATTCCACATGCAAAAATTCCTGGACTCTCGTATCGGAGCAACGAAAAATGCCGACACGACTCCTCGAAATTGCTCAGTCAAGTGGAGATTGGAAATTGCGTATCATATACGGCTCTAGAATCCCTATAGATTCAGAGTATGCGACCTTGAGCCACTGTTGGGGCACTTCGAACAAGATTCGTCTCACATCTGAAAATCATCATGTATACACAGACAATTTACCATTCGAATGTCTTCCACGGACTTTTCAGGACGCAGTCGAGTTAACCTTTTCCCTAGGACTCAGATTTCTTTGGATTGACTCGATCTGCATTATACAGAACTCCAAGGATGACTGGATATCTGAATCGTCAATGATGGGTAGCGTCTATGCTCAAGGATATCTCAACATCGCGGCGACATATTCTCACAGTGGTGATGGGGGACTCTTCAACCAGTCGAGTTCGCTATCGGGCAGCCCATGTACTATCCGAATGACCGACAGTGATGACTCAATATCAGAGGCCATTTTCTACCAAGACAGTGTCTGGGAGCGTGAAGTTGAAAACGCACCTCTTGGAAAGCGAGCATGGGTCGTGCAAGAGCGAATTCTTGCTCCAAGGGTTGTACATTTCTCCTCGAACCAAATTCTGTGGGAATGTTGCCAAGAGCGAGCAGCTGAGTTACTGCCTGCAGATGCTGTGAATGAAGATGGCGAACTGAAGAAGGTTGCTCCGTATCCAGCGACCAATGAAGCCCAAGATCCTGACCGTATTTGGGTGCATAGGAACTGGGCCTCTCTCGTCGAGAAATACTCGTCTTGCTCACTTACTGTCCAATCAGACAAATTAGTTGCCATCTCTGGTCTCGCACGTCGGGTATGTGGTCAGCTTGGACTCACACCACAAGATTACATAGCAGGGCTTTGGAAATCGAACCTGATATATGGCCTACTGTATAGAGTTGAGCGCGACAGCGCCATCATACCAAGCAGGTTTTCTGATAGAGCACCATCCTGGTCCTGGGCATCTGTCTATGGCGTTATCACGTTCTTCCCGCAAGATTATGGTAACCTAGCACAATGGCCATACACTACTGTTGTTAGTGCACACATAGACCATAACGGAGATCCTTACGGACAGTTGAAAGGCGGCTCTATTCAGCTTCGAGGGCCACTGTCTGAGATCCCCTTAGACACTAGTCTGTCTGAAATGCCAAAGCGATCGGCAGATGAGGAGTCAAGTACCTTCACTGCCAGTGCATCTGACATTTTCTTAGATGAGTCGAACTCTGAACGAGTAGCTCGGCTCAACCGAATTTATTTCCTCCTCCTGATTGCAGAATTCAACTTCGATGAGCCAGCGGAAGTTCATGGTCTTCTACTTTGTCCAACCGGGCTCAAGAAAGGGCAGTTCGAGCGCATTGGAGTTCTATTATACGGTCAAGCGGGAAATTTTGATTTTTCTCTGAAAAATGCCAAGGATCCTGCGAAGCTGGACGAGAAGTTGTACCTGGATGCTGACACTGAGAAAGGTTTCACAATCGAAATAACTTGACACACTAGAATGGGATGGCAGCAAATGCGTTAGGAATTTGATGGCCTTTCAGCATCTCCTCTTTGCTGGCTGGCCGATCAGAACTAGCAGTGAATGGGATATAGTACAGACACCGTGGTAATGGAATTTCAAAGACCGAGCTCCAGACTGAAGAATCTCAGGATCCTCACAACTCCTTCTTCGCTTCAGCCACCTCCTTGGCCCGACTCGCATCTTTCTCCTCTTTGCCCTTCCCCATTCTCTGAACACCAACGCCATGAGTGTACACCAAACCGCCTCCTAGGAATGCCGCATATGCTACGCCACCCAGCATCATAAAGCTAACCAAAGTGTTGCCTCCCATCGGCATATACGCCTCACGACCCCATCTAGTCAACATGTTGTAGATGGCCCCAAAGATAGCCAAGTCATTCAAGCCCGCATGGATAAGTGTAGTCTTGATGACAGGATTCGACAGGTCAAGGCCCTTGGCTGAGATCATGGCATAAGCTTCGAAGAGACCAGAAGTGATAGCTGGGAAGGATGTCAGGACACCTGCAACGGTGCTGACGAAGCTGAAGAGGCAGAGGTGGTAGACGACAGCGACTGGGCTGGCGGTTGAAGAGAAGATACTAGATATATTGACGGCGAGATTGAGGAGCGACGAGGAGCTGACGCAAATGAATGTCAGGATATCGAGTCCTGACGCCGCGAGAAGGAAGGCTATTGGGAGATGGACGGTTGCGGGGTGAATTGGATGGCTATTGATAAGGTATGTCAGCATGCTACGACACTCGAACATTTCAATATTGCCTACCTGTTACCGCCGACTTTTCCCAAGCCAATATCCAAGATTGAAGCCATATCTGCGAGATTCTTGCGTGGAAAGCTTTCGTGTGGATTGGTTTACTAAATAGGAAGAAAGGGCGGTATCAGGAGCAATTTATCGAATCATATCTGTTCGCAACCTCAGCAATTGGCCAATCGAATCGAATGTTTACTGCGTGACGAGTTCTCAATCTCGAATTAGTTACGTCACGAGTGCTAAGCGGTGTTGCACACAAACAAAGAGAATGGCGGGGTTGAGGCTGGAAGCTATGCTCCGGGGGATTGCTTTGTCGCCTCGATTATCTCAATGGCAGGGAGACTACAGATTTTCTGTCATTAAGTCTAACAGCTATGGATTGAATTCGAGGAATTTTGGGGAAAACATTGACAGGAACGCTATCGGCCCATGTGACAGCTTTTCTTACTGTCTATTTTATCATTTACGCCCATAATTCCGTTTGTCACACTCCTTTCATACCCCCACAACAATCCAGCCTCTTCTGTCTTACACCCCGCCATCAAAATCCACGAGATTTATACCACGGCCAAGAACCCAGCCACAGCAGCAGCTCCCAATCCCGCACCCAAACCAGCCTGCGCAAACTGATTCGATTGTGCCCCAGCACTACTCGTCGCACCAGCCACCAGACTTGATGCCTTAGAAGCCTGCGACAAGACAGCAGACGGACTTTGCACAGCAGACGAAAGAGCTCCCGATCCGACACCAGTGTACGTCGCCGCGAAAGATGATGCTTCTCCGCCAATCTTGGAACTGAGTTTCGATTCGACAACGTTCGCCAAGGAGGAGGTGAGGGCAGAAACGATTGATGCGTTGGTAGTGGAGAGGAGGGCCACCAAGCCAAGAGTGAGAGCGTGGAACTGCATGGTGAAAGGTGATATGCGAGGTGATTTGATGTGAGTCTTGATTTTGCTTTTTGTGGAGGTGTAGGATGGAAATCGACGGCCAATTTTCCTTTCCAAGCCAAGAGCTTCCAAGCTATTTATCTAAATCTTCTTTCTTTATTCCAGCTGACAATCTGTCGCCTCAGCCCCATCACACCCAAGGCACATGCCAAACATCTTGTTCTTTGTTAACAACCTGGGAATGTTCCAGTTTGCCATGTTTGTTTTGATGTTCCGGTTCGGGAATTTCGTGCGGTCATCGTTTTAAGCATCAAATACCCGCACGTCACGGAGATCACCCACCAATCACTTGCCCATCTTGCAGCCGCAGCATCGAATTCTTGGTACAGCATGCGCCACAAAACGAAAAACGTCCATTCAAATTGGGTTACTTGAATATGACATGCCTAGATTTCGGGAACTTGCTGTAAACGGAGCAAATGGTCCTCTTTCAGCTTGTGGGAAGAATCCAATGTCCAATCGGAATAGATTATGAGATCAGATTCCTCTTGACAGCGGTAGGGGTCCAGCTGGTTTGTATCATTCTCGACGTACATGGCTGCTCAATACAAGTTTGCGGGATGTATTCAATTGAATGGAACGCAGGTTTCTTTATTGGTGTGGCAGTACTCAATGACGCGACCCCGTTGATCATACAGCTGAATTGGTAAATATGGACCCAATGTATCGTACCCCATTCCCAAAATCAAATCCGTTTTTGGAAACTTGACTTTATTTCTGACAGAATGTCGACTCCAGTACATAATTTTCAAGATGTCAGGACTCCGGCAAATATTCCTGCAGGTGAGCAGAACTTAGTCGCCGAAAATGGTCGAGAGCCGAATGAATACGATCCATTCAAACCCGAGACGGAGAACTTTCAAGATGCTCTGGGTGCCATTGCCGATGACCAGCCATTGCGTGCCAACGCAAGAGTTCAAGAGACAGTAGCAAAACTGAACCCGGTCCCCGCCATTCAGCAACAATCGAGTGTGATAACGGAGCACTTCACTGCAGATAGCCATGATCTTGCTCGCGGCTCAGAGATTGAGGGTGCTTTACAATCCCACGATGGTCAAATTAATGGTATGGTGAGGGACATTGGTTGGCACAAAACCAATAATGAGATCCCGGATCCTCTCATTGGCGGTCTATTAAACGGACAATTGTTTGCCATGATCAGAAGATTCAACAAGGTACGCATATACCTGCCGAATCATGTGGGGTAAGCTGATCACGGTTCTGCAGGATGTATTTTCAGTCGAAGCTGTATCTCCCTATGTCGCCAGAGGTCTCGATTTGAACGACGCTTGGAGCGATGAATATGCATCAGACAAAATCACTTTGCATCTCCAGCGACTATACCTGAGCATCGTTCTCGGCCTAGCAAGCTTCGGGAAGCAGGTCTCTCGACTCCGTTCTTGGAAAGAGACTCAGCGAACTTCGGCATTTTGCTCAGTAAGAATGTTCTACACGTTTCAATAGAATGAACTGACGCTCGAAGGTGTACTTCGTAGCATGGCTCTTGGATCTCCTCATGCCACTCTGTCTCGGGACCTTGATGCTCGTTGTATCCTCCGAAACGTGTCGCGATATACTCTTCCCACCTGCACCCCGAGCTCTCGTCAACATGAACACAGGAGGGCTTCAAAACCCCGCATCTGGCAAGCTTGGAACCGACGACAGCTTGACAGGCGCACCTGAGAAACAACAGGGAGAAGCAATCGAAGAGGAAGCTGCCAACTTCGTGAAGAACGTCCGACACATGGTCCAAAAAGCCGTTGGTATGCACGAAAAGGACCAAAATGAGGGCGATCCACTTGAGGGGAAAGTGCCAAAGCCGGTCCGGAAGGCTGTGAAAGCAGTTAAGGCTGAGGGAACTAGCGATGGGCACGCGACTGAAGAAGATGATCAGACACAAAAGCCGATGGAAGATGTATTGTGGAAGAAAGCAAACCCAGAAAATCTGGCTGATATGATGGAAGTTGCTCCGCATGTGGTGGGTGAGATTGTGGACAATTGGGAACGATTTGCGAAGTGAGTTCCGATCATCTATGAAAGTAACCACTCTAACTTTGGCAGTGCACTTTCTCCAACACCGCCATTTTCCAAACTATCTTACCTCAGAATAGATGCTGTGCTTTTGCCTCTTTTCCTGGGTTCGTTGTTCCTAAGCAGCTACATGGTCTACAAAGGAACCGGCTTCGCAATTGGACTTGGGATTTTTGGCGATCCTTTGTTGACTCCAGCATTGAAATGGCTGAACCACAATGTTCCTAACTGGGTCGAACTTTTAGAACCCAAAAAGTATGATACTCCTTTAGAGACAGGCACCCATTCTCTTGCTAACTATAAACAGCAATATCTTGCGTGGAGTTCCAACGAACAGCCAGTTGACACTGGCGCTTCTCCGCATTGGAGAAGTTCACAACACGCCCATCCCGCCCGTACCCACTTCGAACCCAGAAGATGCAGACCAGCACCAGGCCATCGATCTAGAAGATATCCCAGTCGGCTCTTCTCCATCCGCGAAACTTTCAGCAATTCAAGAGTCGCCATCGACGCAAGCCCAGCACGAAGAAAAGAAACCCAAACCCAAGCACAACAAACTGTCCAAGATAAGTCGAATCTTCAAAGGCAACACCAAAACAGCCGTCGAGTCAAAACTCGCCATCGATCACGTCCGCGCAAAAGTCGGTTCCGACAAAGCGAAAGGCCATCTCGGCGTTCTCCCCAAACCAAAGAATCTCATCTACGCAGGACCAAGCCATTTCAAAGCTCGCCTGGACGGCAAACAAGGCTGGCTGTACATCACAGAGGGTACTCAACCGATATTACTTTACACGATGAAGGACCCAAGGCCAAACAGTAAAGATTCTGGAGAAAGCCTGGAACCGGTCGTGCAGATTGATGTGGAGGCTATTAAGAAGTTGAAGCGAGCGACTGCGTTCGTAGGTAAACCTGCTGAGATGGCGGCGGGTTGGTCGAGTGATAAGGAGTTGTTAGGTAGTGTTGAGGTTGAGGATGGGGACGGGAAGATGTGGAGGTTTACGGCGCTGCCCGAGAGGGACGAGCTATTCAATAGATTGATTGCTGTCGGTGGGCAAAGATGGGAGAATAAGTGAGTATAAAGCAGAATGAAAGTGTAGGGCAGCACATGCAGTTCATTTAAATCTTTTGTTTTCTTTTCAAATACGACATTTCGATGCGTGAGCGATATTTTGTGGAAACACTGTAAATTCCATGCATCTAGTATTGTGCATACCTGAGTCCTACCTGGTACGGTGGGCACAACAAGTCTGAATCTATTGCTACGTGGTTTCTATGGTGTTAGTGCAACAGTTGTGGGATTCCCATATTTCAGCCGCTCATAAAAGGGAGGAGTCCGATGTTGGAAGCAAAAGATTTTCTCCAGAAATTAACCTCGCCTCCTATCAACTGTCAGCGGCGTGTTTCTGGGTCAGGCTGGAAGCTTGCACCTGCTATTCACTCGAGGCGGGTATGGGGAGACCGTTGGATTTGAGGAACCATGGCGTTATGAACCAGGGTGGCGGGGTCATGGTTGCCTTTAACTGAATACTTTTGGGATACTCACTGATCTCAAGAGAATTCCATACATTCAAAAGTGAATTTTCACTTTCCCTAAAAGCCTTCCGTTCACGAAATAAATATATTTACAAAGTGGTCCAAACTCATTTTTCATTCAATTCAAAGTCCAGAATCAATCTGGTTGATCACCGTCGTCCCCGTGAAAGTGGCCCATTCCCTACAACCTTGGGCAAGTGTCTGAGGGATCTTGATTGCCTTGATCTTCTCAGGCTGCTCCAAAATCGTGATATACAAGCCCCCGGAGACATGCCAAGCAATATGACTAGAGAAATGTTAGCAACATTTATTAATCCAAGATAGTAAGTGATCACGAACCAATGGAATGGCCAGGCGCCAGGGTTGTCTGTAACTATCTGGATGGCAACGTGCCATCCACCTGGTACCTGGATCACATCACGTCGTATTGGATTGGCAGCATTTGTTACTGATCCATCCCATGCTCCTGGTCCCTGATGTAGCACGAAGAAGTTGTGTCCGTGCATGTGCATGGGGTGAGCTGGGAAGCCAGCTGGGTTGTTTACAACGAAGCTAAGACAATCTTCAGCATACGTCGCATAATAAGATTGTCGTCAAGTTTATGTACTTACGTGACTGATCCGTTTGTTCCATAGTTATAAACATTCCATTCCGGTGGATAGGATGTGTTTCCAAGATTGGCCAACATCAGCACTGGAGCGTTGTAGTTCCCTCTGAATGCTTGGCCATTGACACTCCATTGAAAGATGTTGGAGGCATTTGGCGCAAAATTGATGTCGTACTGTTGAATGAAATCTGACTTCGCTGGAGGAGCGACGGGAAAGAATGGAGTTGTAATCGCAAGATCATCGTTGGCGCATGTTCCTGGATCTGGCACATCCCAAGGTTTGGACTTTGGTGCTTGAGATAGACTTGCAAAATCATACCCGACTGCAGCGAGTGCGAAAGGTTGCTTAGTTACAGAGCAGGGAATTGACATGTTAGCTCTCATCCAGAAGCTATCAGTTAGACCTCCGACGTTTGCTGTGACGAGGACGTCGGCTCGTTGGCCAATCTATGTGATGTTAGCATAGTCTCACGTGAGATGACAGGTACATACTCCGAGCGTCACAACTTTCGTCGTGTAAGGCTTGATAGGTACGAAATCATTCGATATAACCGTCAACATGTGACCGTCAATGCTGAATCTTTGAACCGCCTATCAAATTTTCAAGTGTTAATCCAATGAAAGCTAGAGTAGCGAAGACATGTGTGATAGGATCACATACCTCAGCACCAGTGTTGATCAGCCGAAGACGATGAACTTTTCCTTTGCGAAAACGGAACTTGCTTATTCCAGCATTCGGGGTACAAGGACGGGTTGTGTTCGAGCAGTCGAAGATACCCTTGCCATTGATCATGTTGTTGTCGCTTGCTGGTACGATAAGCGAGAAGTCAAATGTGTTGGAGAGCACTCCTTGGAGAATCTCAAAGTAACTTTTGTGGAAGTAGTCACTCAGCATGACTGGGCCGAGGTCGATATCGTAAGCTTGATTTTTCGGACCGTGGACAACGATGGGTCCAATCAATCCATCCGCACTGTTGGAAAACTTGCAGTTAGTAATGCCGTTTCAGGATGCATTTGCGAGTGGGGTTCGAGCAAGTCACGAGATAATGAATTTATCTGAGGCGTTGTGCAAGAGTGTGAATCCTTTTAAGAGAGCTCAATGAGAGAAGAAAGGAGTGGAAGGTTACGTACTACTGAGCACTGTAATGCGAATGATACCAGGTGGTGCCGTAGGTATCAGCCTGGAAGTTGTACGTGAATGAACTACCGGGAGCAATTGGGCATTGCTGAACAGATGCAACACCATCGTAGTACTACATCATGTTAGTCAGAGAACATGTTTGCTCGCTGTGATGTTCTCATGCCTGAGTTTTCTTTTGAAGGAATCCATGCCAATCTATCACAGAGATGTTAACAGAGAACTATATAAGTTCTACTCAGGGACCTCACGAATACCAATTCCTTCCCCAGGACTCATGATATTGTTATGAACAGTAACCATTATTTGGTCTCCCTGAGTTGAGTTAGACAATGTGTGCTGGTTTCGAAGATATATTTTGCTTTTACCCAGTTTGCTTCTATCGTGGGTCCTGGGAATTGACCGTTGATGAGGATGACGTTTTTGGAAACACCATCAGGTTTGATCACACCTCGGGAAACCGTAAAATCATAGAATCTTGTAACTCCAGTAGTTGGAGGGAAGTCAGGATTTGTGTTTCCTGCGGTTCGACTTCCCCACGGAAAACCGAGCGGAAGGGGATTATTTGTGAGGAAAGCAGGCAGTGTAGGTGCATTCAACGTGCCATAAAGAGAAGCACCATTCTGCTGACTGGGAGTCAGATTACCAACTAGTGACAGTGCACCAGTAAGCAATCCTGAGACGATCTTTCCCAAATTAGACATTTTGATTGATGATTAAGTGAAGGATACTGAAAGAAATCTCAAGACTCATGGTGGGGATGCCTCATTTTATATACAAGCATTCCGCTGCGATAAGGATAGAGCACATGGATTTGCTCTCACAGGAAACGGTCAGACTTCTGAAAGTGTCCATACTCGAGAGAAGTGGATACTGTGGAGTGATCAGACGTCTTTCGACGAATCACGATTGATACGTGAGAGCAAGCTCGGCAAAAACAAGACATCACGGCAAGAAAAGCTTACTGAGAATAACCCATTCCTAAGTTCTTGGAAAGCTTAGCATTTCCCCCACTTGAGTGG
Organism: Cadophora gregata; assembly: GCF_030347475.1. Classification (NCBI taxonomy): domain Eukaryota; kingdom Fungi; phylum Ascomycota; class Leotiomycetes; order Helotiales; family Ploettnerulaceae; genus Cadophora; species Cadophora gregata. The sequence continues at coordinate 235,259 of NW_026695932.1, read as the reverse complement.
ATGTTCGGACAGCATATGGGTCTGGCCACTTCTATCTTGTCCAGTGGCTGAAGTGGGAAAAAGCCCTCCAAAACTCACCGACTGTTTTTGCAATATTTATGCTTTAAATGTAAGCTTACAGTTGCGAGGTGCAGTAGCATGCAGCAGTCAGGAAATCAATAGATTGGAAATAAGTTTTTGAAAAAGAGACGACATATGCACAGAGCCGCCCTGACCATGATTGAGGCATTGTTCTTGCATCTCTTCGGAGCGGAATTCCAGAACCCTATGAGCTGTATTGTTTTTGCTTTTCTTTGGTAACACAAAAGGACAGCTGCATCCAAAGTCATATTGGTCTTGCTCCGTTGGAGCCTGTTTGTCGATGAATATAGAACATAAACACTTCTCGTGTCCTCAGAGCCGTGTATGCAAACATGCCCAATAACTTTTCTACTCACTCCCACAACATCGACGACATCGCTACAGAAACCTCTCTCTACTCCCCGACTTCTGAGTTGCCTCTTGTGCACATCATTTGTGGTCAGACCAACCCGCCGAGATCCGAGCATAATCCCAGGAAGCCCTAAGTCTCCTTCTTGGTGGGCACTGACCGCAAAAAGGTCCGAAAAAAGTAATCTTCGACCCGAGCCTCGAGTTTGAACTCTTGACAAGCTTCCAGGGCTCCAATGAGAGTTTTGCCGGGCGATCCTTAGCACAAGGGAGTCTCAGCCTCATTGAGCCAAGCTCGGTCATCAACCGCCTAGTAATTTTAGCACCTCGACTAAATTTTCGTACCTGATCTCAGGACCTCTTCGGATACAGATACGAGGTCACTAGATAACTTTGGGATTTTGACATGGCACGGGAAGGAGGCTTTTGCAGGGGACTATTGATTTGGCGCTCGGACGAATTTGATGCAGAAGCGAGTTTGCGGGAGAGTGCTGCATGGATCTCCAGCCATCAAGATCTGATAGGCGCTGATTATCAAGGTTCCCGGACCTGTCCATGTGTCCTTGGCTGAAGCTTGGCATGGGAATCTGATGGAGGAAATCCGATGGGCTATTTTAGCTTGGAAGCAATCAACGGGAATTTTCTAGCTCATCTCCAATATCGCGAGAGCAGAAGTGTGCGAGACTGCTGATCATGAGTGGTCCTATGTTTTGAGAAGATCCTGAGTCAATATGGATCCATGTGTTACTTTCTTTGTACCGAAACTTTCTTCTGATGTTTGTTTTTTAACTTTTGCTGATCAAGTCTTATCGTGAGATGAAGTCAGATGGTTAGAGTTTCCGAGGAGGCGTGCCGCGGCATATTTATAACCACTTGCATACATACTAACGCACAACAGCGGTAGCCACATGGCACAGCAGGATAGGCTAGGGCTCGTGCAGATAATATTTTTCGGAATTCTCTCCGAGATGCGGGAAGACAACGGTCATAGGTTGGTCAGGATTATTCAGGACTGACGAAGTGTTTGTTCAGTGCACGCGGTTAAACCATGGGAAAAATATCAGATGTATTTCCCGATCAGGAACGCATGGCTTTTAGCCGCATGTAGCTCACTGACCACCAAGTGCTTTTTCCACATAATGGAAAATTGGCTGGTCCAGATTCACAGAGGCTTGAGGACTTTCTTATGATATTGGACAATACTGGCTGTTTGAAGAAGATCGAATGTTAACAGCTTCTTACATTTTGCTGCGGAAACAAGTAGCTTTTGGATACAACCGAGAAAGCTGTGCATCAAAGAAGGAAAAATCGAGGAGATGGAGCCATTGAGCCGAGGCCACGCATACTGTTCGTGCTTATGCGCTAGGCAATGAAGCCTCTTGGAAGCCACAAATGATATTCTCTGTATCGAACCCAAAAATTGATAACTTTATTTCTTCTTCTTCAGCAGCATTGTAACACGTCGACCTTGTCAAACACTACTTCCTCTGTACCGTAATAGTATGCACGAAGCGGATCTTTCCCTTCTCAATCCTGAACTCATGACTATCAGGCAGCCCCGTCTTACCACCAAAGTTCAGGAACACATCAACAACACCCACCGTCTCATCAATCACGTAACGACGATTAGTGAGATCCAAGCCACTCGGCACGCCCACATTGCAGGAATCGGTTGGTTGACCCTTGCCAGTATACGATCCTCCTTCGAGGCGAGCACACGGGGTACCCCAAGGCACGACCGTCTTCTTGTCAAGGAATAGATTCAGGTAGGCGTCCCCAGCTGCTTGGATGACGGCTCGGGTATCTCTATCTGCAACAGGTATAACGCCCCAATTCTCCCTCGAAGTATAGTACAGTGTTCCCGTGGCGTTGAAGAGCCAATCGCCCGTTGTGGTCACAAGACTCCTGACACTGGTAATCTTCCCGTCTGTCAAATGCATCTGGGTACCGATCACGTATGGCTTGGTCTTGTCTGCAACCACAACCTCGGTGTAAGTTGCGCATGTTGTGGTGTCAAAGGAGCTTCGGTTATGGTCTATCTTGAGTGGTTGCGATTGGATTCCAGATGCTATGATGGCTGTCTTGTCATTTTCGACGTATTCGGTGACTCCGGTGAGAGGTTTGCCGTTCTTTTGCGCGGCGAGGTAGGTGTCGGTGGCTTCTTTGAGGAGTGCTTGTGTGCAATCTACTGCAGTAGGAGCGGCTGAGATGACAGCAAATAGCGAAGCGTAGAAGATGAGGATAGAAATATGCATTTTGTGTGATACTGTTGGCAATCGAAATCTGGAAAAAGAAACCTCGGGTGCGTCCGTGTTGAACAGCATCAGCGAAAGGTGTGGAGAGTCTATATGGTCCCATCACCTATTGAGTTCGGCATTGTAAATACCGTAGATATACCCGACATGACTAGCAACCTACCACAGATATTGGGTGCATGTTGAGACGGAAGGTAATTGTCAACAGGCAAGAAAATCTTGCTAGCTGTGTCTAAGCGAATGGACCCACGTAAACACAAGGGATAATTGGCAGCAACCGTCAACTACGGACCATCAGCGTTTGACGACCAAAAATGAGCAGTCCAATGGTATCAAATCCATGCGAAAAACAAATCCCTTGTTGAATTGGGATAATCAATACAAAAGGGAAGATGCGGGGTTCGGCAGTTGCTAGATTCAGGGGGTAAATCGGCAATTTAAACTTAGCCGAGACCAATCTAAACAACAACCATTGCCAAGCCAATGACATTGCGGCCGTTGAAATGGATGCGACGATTAAATTCGAATTTCTCTGATGCCAGTACAAATAATTGGCCTCCCACGGCTACATGATTCCGAAGCTCATCAGCGAATATTGGGCCCTGAAAAGTGAAGGCAACGGGAACGTCGTGACGAGAGAAAAGTTCCAAAGGGAAATAATGCTCCCATTTGGAACGGTCTTCTCTCCTCAAAGTCTGGTTTTGTTGATTATTTTGAATTTTGGCACGTTTCGAGTCCGGCATGCTCAAGGGCTCGAGAAATGAGTCGCTGCTACCTTACCAAGCGCCAAAACCTCATTACCAGCTGATCTCGTGATGCTCCCTGAGGTATCATCGAACGCTCCTTTAGTACTCGTTTCGACACCCATAGCCTCATATGAATTACTATAATTGTCTGATAAGTCTTCCAGTTCATCATGAACTGTGAAAGTGACCACAAATCTTGACATCTCGCATCGGCGAAAGCAATTTTGTCCTTATGGTGCCGCAAAGACTCCTTTGCTAACCCCCCTGATGCTGCGGTCTCCAGGAGCTCGGCTATAAAATCAAAAACGAGTGTGCATAGGTAGGTCAATGATTGACTTTCCATATTCTCGGTCGAGGCTCGTGCCCGGCTGAGCGCGCGGTTCTGTATCATGTGATACTATTTGCAGCATATCTGCTGCCTGCCGGTTTGTATGCTCTATGCTAATGACTATCGTGCCATCAAGTTGAGGCACCAGAGCAGTCAAACACAATAACCCACTGACGTATAGGCCGGCTAAAGCCCACGCTGAAGATGAGCTACAAGAGGGGCAAATGCAGTGACTCCCATAGATTCTACCCTGCATGCAGCGTTAAGCCTTCCCTCCAGTCGTTCCTCCTTGATATTAGAATCTCGTGTTGGAATTTTTAGTTATCCATGTCATTTCGGAGCTTTCATTCTTTCTGCGGATCAATGGGCCGTGCTGCTTGATGAGACATCTACGATCTATTGACCATATTTAGGTATCTTTCCGTTCTCTACATTTACCTATGCTCCCCAGTCAGACTATAAGGTCACAGCAACAACGAGTTTTTTTTTTTGATTATCTTTGAGAACTCATGGAGATAACACCAATTTCTCCACTGGCGCCACCGGTCTCCCCATCGATACCTTCGCCGTCCTCGCCTCCAGATCCATCACAATACTAAACAACGTCGCCAAACTCCCCTCTACATCCGTCTCCTTCCTACAAATCGACGCACCACACCCCATCTGCTCATCCATCAACATGCCTTCCACAGCCTCAACACTGACTCCCTTCCTTTTAACCCCATCCAACAACTCCCCAATCCTCTCTAGTCTGAACCTCGTATCAACCAACCAGTCCGGAGCTTCAACCACACTCCATTTATGCTTGACGATCATATGATTAGTATGCGTCACAATCCCATCAGCGTTCATCTCTAATCTGACGATATCGTCACTCGTGCATTCGAGACCGGTTCCACCTGTTGCGTCTGCGACGAGGATATGACATGCGCTCGCTACACCAGCAGCTTCGAGTCTCGAGATTGCATCTTGCCGAGATGACGATTCCATGACTGTCCTGAGCGCGAGATGGCAGGGTAGGCTGGTGAATGATACGCCTTTTGCTTTTAGTGCGTTCAAAGTGCATCCCACGCCTTTGGAGTTGAGTCCGATTTTACCAATGATGCCGGCTTCAGTGATCATTTGGATGTTGAGGCCGTCTTCTTTCTGGATCTTGAGACAGATCATGTTTGGTAACTGTCTAGTAACATTAATACAACATCTGAAATCTAAGAGGAAAGGTCGACACTCACTCATTATTCCAATCCCAATTCTGCGCTAGCACACTTCCACCGTCGCCTTTCCATGATAGAGCAGTACATCCATCACTAAACGCCCCAAAAGCAATTTCAGTCCTTACATTTAACGCGAGAATATCTTTATACTTGACTCCTGCACCTTGAGCTACTCCTTCCATTTCAGAATTATATTGTGGCCAGTTTGCGGACAAGTATGGCTGGTATTTGAGGGCAAGTTGAGTGACGGCTGACCAGTCTAGCTTGGAGATTTTCTGGAAGAGAGATGCGTAGAAAGCTATGGAGCGGCTTATTTCTAGCGATGCAGCCTTGCCGTGTTGAAGGCCTATTGAGTGGGGTGTGCCGGTGCAGAGAATTTGAAGCATTTTGGGAGAGCGAAACTAGATTTCGCAGGGTCAGACCCCAGGGATCGAGATTTTGTCTGGACTATTTGAGTTCTCGCGAGCCAGTATCGAGCGCGATATATGAGTTGGGGGTCGAATATACCTCGGATATCATCGAGATAATCGTTAATTTGGCCTTGACCCCACTTTTCAGATTTGCCATCCATCCCATCTCCCACTTTCGTCATTCCCGCTCTTGAGCCGCATATCTTAAGAGCACCTGCATAGGTAGATTTTTGACACCCCTGCTGCTTCTTGGAATCCTCTTCGATACAAATTGAACTCTATGTGCCGTCACGTGAAATAAGCTAAGCCAGCTTCTTCTGCTGCACGTATGAGTCGATATGAGTCGGGATAAAAGAGTAATGCCAACAAGGCGTGAAAAAATACAAGAATCGGTTCGCTTGCTTAGTCGCATATCCAAAGATTTCAAACCTTCTTAAGAATCGTTTAGAAAGCTGCTCATCTCGTACTCGTACGTCCTGACGACACAATGATCTCCGAGCCAGGATCAAGAATCCTCTTCCAGCCTCCAATCCCTGTCACCGTCTTAGAGACCTACAAACTACTACTCCCAGCAACCTCACAGTCCTCTCTCATCCCACAAGTCTTCCTCGACTCCCTCACCGTTCGCGCCACAGTCTTCGTCGAGGAGCAAAAAGCCGTCCCATTGAAACACCACATCGACAGGGATGATGCACGATCCTGTTGCATGGTGTTGTACTCTCCTGAGCCAGAGAGTAGACCTGTAGGGACCGTGAGATTGGTACCTCCACCGCATCATCCGCATCCTATTGAGGGCGCGAGGTTTGAAGCACCAGGTGATAAGGTTCCAGAAGTGTCTGCTAAGGAGCTATTCTCTGCGCCGTTACCGAGTTATGCAGTTGATGGGAAGACGGCATTGCATGACGGGGTGGAGCCGTATGTGAAGTTGGGACGGCTGTGTGTGGTGAAGGAATCTCGAGGTAGAGGATACGCGATATTGTTGGTGAAGAGGATGTTGCAGTGGGTGAAGGAGAACCCGGATTTTGCTTGTGGAGGTGGTGATCGAGAGTGGAAGGGCTTGGTGGGAATACATGCAAATGTGAGCGCGGTTGGGACTTGGAAGAAGTGTGGGTTTGTGGTTGATGAGGGGATGGGGAATTGGTATGAAGGCGGGATGAAACATGTTGGCATGTTTTTGAGACTGAACTTGGATGGGGTTAATCAGAGGTGATAGCATTGCGGAAATGGCATCCCTGTATCAATTTCTCCCAGAACATCTACAAAGCTCGGTATGATGGGGCAATGGATATCCCATCCGATGTCCTACGTGCTCGTCACACGCCAGATCACTGCGTCCTCAGCATGACATAGCTTAAACAGGTCTCCTTGCCCTGTAGGGCGGAGCGAATCTCTTGGGGGTCACTGTCTCCTCCCATCTGGGCTTGAGGCCTTAGAATCTCTGACAGTATAAACCCCCCTCAATTCGAAGTGGATCCCGGAAGAAGCCCAAAAATTGTTTCGTACTTTGCCGTCTGCTGGTTCTCAACCAGCTGACAGCGATCCCCCTGCTGCCTGTCCAATGAATCCATTCACAAGTCGGCGAGTAGCTGCACCTCGAGACGACTCTGCATCACCACTTCCCGTCAAATATGTCAACTTGACTTTGCCCTCAGCACCAAGAACAAAAGCACCACAAGCGACTCTTAGAATCTTGACTTTCTCATTCCGCAAGTCCAATGCTAAGTGTCCTTTGATGTACGTTGCCAATGCATCAAAGAACGGAGATTCGCTGTTCTCTTGCCGTCCAAGCTTCTTCCCTCTTGCGATCATGCGAGGAAGATCCTCTCTTGCGATATTGATATCAATCGTTTTCAGACACCCAGTTGCGCCAGGAACATCAAATCCAACCACCACTAGCGTCTCCTTGATTGTATTTCTCAGAGCTCGGCTCTTCTCAATCATGTCCAGTGGCTCACCATCACCGCCAATGGATATATCTGCAACGTATCTCTCGAACGCATCAGTAAGGTACGTAGTTGAGAAATGCAATGCCGAAACTCGTGTATCGAATGTCTCCATCAGGAAGTTGGCGAATGCTTCCCGCAACGACCCTGGCATCCGGGACAGCAGCAGCGGGAAGTGCTGGAAACCATTTGTCTCCTCGCGGACGGTTACCATCGAAGCATCCGGGTAATCGCCCCTCTCGTCTCGTAGCAGAATTGCCTTGTATGCCATTTTCTCGTACGTGACTGTAACAATCATCCCTCTGCAGACAGCCAAGCTCACAGTCGTATCGTCGTTCGCCAATTGTGTCTCGTCCTCCGCGCTCCATGTCTCTTCCTCGGGCAGGAGTCGCCATGTCACAGTCTCTAGAGCTCCGACGCGTGCCAGTGCATCGGCGTCCTGTCCTAAGCCTATTCGTACGCCGCGCAGGACTTCTCCAGCTAGTATATCGCGGAACTGTCTTGCAAGTTTGCGCAGCGTTGAGTTGCTGAGAGCGTCCTTGCTGCCCGTGTGGAGGGGAGAAACTCGGTGGAGGGAGAAAGTCGTGTTGTAGAGGGGATAGAGCTGGCTTGTGTCTTCGGGAGCCATGATGGCGAGCTGGGAGGTTTGCAGATGCGATTTGGAGACTTCGGATGTCTTGCGCACTTATTCCTGGGTCGAATACAGCCTTGCTTGTAGCCTCGATGTTGTGGGGTGAGGCTGAAGAATATCTGGCGATGGATATTTCTTGACGCGTTGTCGACGCGATGTACGCGTCTTTTGGCAATTCGAAGACGAATTGACCCTACGAGATACTGTATTGTGCGCGTAAGGTAATCCGCAGGGTCCTGCAAGATGTTGTCGGAGTCAAGAGTGCAGGAAGAGTGGCTGAAGTTGGTCGTCTTCAAGCCGCTCGCTTACATATTTGGTGCACGATCATCCAACCTCACATCTTGCGCCATCCTCTCCTACCTTCAACAAACGAGAAAGTCACAACGATCGGGCTGGCGCTATGTGAACATTGCAAGTACAGTAACGCTACACAATGTTATGTGCCGGCTGCAAATGCTGACCGGATAACAACTTCCTCCTGATTACTCATACAGTCTAATTTAGAACCGAGGATGATCACAAAATAGAAAAACATCGCACGATGCGTTTGCCCTTCATCCAGATATATATCTTCGATTCTTGGACAGTTTTATCCTAAATCCTCAAAATTGAACCCTAACAACTACTCTTAATTGAACCACCATCATGTCGTACAGCCCAGCCTTCCAAAGCCAGACGTTCGAAGCAACTCGCATCACTCTCAAATCCTCAAAACCCTACGACGATGTCTTGACGGCCCTCCATAATTCCATCGGCTCTCCAGATGCCGTCAAGGAATGGCCAAAAATGATGAAAGCAATCTCCGAGTCATCAGAACCACGAGAGCAGTTTACCGACACTGTCAAAAACTCTGTTGGTCCTCACGACTTCATGATCTTCCAGGTATTTCCCCTCTTACACGTCTAGGCACTTCTTGCTGAATGAACCTAATGAAGGAATTCAACCACGGTGCATGGGTGCCTCTTTTCGGAGTAGGCAGTGGTTTGAAGTCAAAGCGGATCATCCTCGGCAATCCTCTGATTGCAATTACTATGCTCAAACATGATATCAATGCAGGGCTATTCGTCCCAGTTGAGATACTTGTGCTTGAGAAGAAAGAGGGTACTGAGATCATCTACAACTTACCTAGTGGACTGATTGCTGGCGTGAATAAGGATCCCGAGTTGGTCAAAGCTTCTGAAAAGCTGGATGAGAAATTGGCAGGTCTGATAAAGCATGTGCTTTCTTGATCCAACAATCAAGTGCCGATCTTTGGTGGGGTTATGCAAGTCTGGATTTTTGACTGTCACTTCAAGGTTTCTCTCCGGTCCCTGAGAATGGGCAGGACTTTAGTGCATGGACTCTTTAATGTAGCGGAGGCTCAGCAGTCATGCAGTAGGGAATGACCTGCATGTTGGAACGCTACTTTTTATCTTTGAAAATAGCAGCAGATCTACAATTAGACGGGAGTCAACAACTGTTTCACTACGAATGATGGAGCACAGGCTGGCTGGAGTGTGCAGAGTTTGCAAGTTCCTGCAAACAGTCTACTGCTCCCTTCGAATAACTGTCAATTCTCCTCGAATTCCATCCCTGTCCTGCCTCCAGCTCCAGCCTCAGCTTTATTCCAAGCGTCAGCACAAGCCCCGGCTCAGGCTCCAGTCCCAGTTCAAGCTCCACTGCTCCAGTCTGATTCGGAAATCAGAGGCGTGATTTTATCTTCGAAAACGTTAACTCGCACCGGGCGTTGGTCTGCCATTTGCGAGGAAAATGATATTCAGCCTTAGATCAAATCACATCCAGTGGTTGGGCGGCTCCCACGACATAGACATGGCCAAAAACAAACATGAAACATCTTTAATAAATTCCTTCTATTTCTGTGTTCGTTGTGTACTTGAAGTTCTTTGAATGTGGCAGTACGAGACTCAAGCAGTTCCTGAATTCACCAACCCCTCCTCAATACCCTTAATTTGTAATGCCAACAATCTACTATACCATCTACAAAGCGCCAAATTACCACCCATAAACCAGAAACCCGGATGTCCACTCCCCCTCCACATAGTCCGGATTTCACCCTCCTCGTCAAACCCCCACACATCCTTCACCCTATCCGCGACCTCATCACCAAAGATCTCTCTACACTGCGTCCGCATATTCAAATACCCCGTTGCAAACACAATTTCATCCGCCTCCATTACCTCACCATCTTCAAATACCAAACCTGTAGGCGTAATCTCAGCGATCTCCACTCCAGATTTGACTTTAATCTTCCCCGACGCAATGAGCTGGCTACACCCCACATCAATGTAATACCCACCTCCACGCTGCAAATACTTGATCCAAAGCCCACTCCCATCCGGTCCTCTATCCAGTCTAAACCCCGCCTTCTCCAATCCGCCCAAGATCTCCGCATCCTCACCAGCCTGTACATCCGTCATGTCAATGTTCATCCTCTTCACCACCGCATTGGGAGTGCTCATGAACACCACATCGGCATCGTCCGTCGCGGGACCATCTTCACTCCAGAGGCCTGCCATGTGACGGAGGTTCGTGTCGGCGTTGAGAACGAGGGTTGTGGACCGCTGGATCATGGTTACGCTGTAGCCGTTCTCGTGGTAGTCTTGGGCTATGTCGTGTGCGGAGTTGCAGCAGCCGACTATGACGGCGCGTTTGGGGGTTGATTGGTTGTGAGCGGGGACTGCACCAGTGAAGGAGGACGAGTGCACAAGGCGGGTGCCTTTGAAGGTGGAGATACCCGGGATGGTGGGCATGTTGGGGAGGCCGGATGCTCCAGTGGCTTGGATTATGTGCTGGCAGTGTCAGTTGATGTCTGCGTCTTTGAGATAGGTGAAAAGATCACCTTTGGGTGGAGGATTCGAGTTTGAGTCTTTCCGTCTACAATTCTCTCAAGATTGACTGTCCATTTCAGAGTGCTGTCATCCCACGACGACTTCGTGATGCTGGTGCTTGTCCAAGCGTTCAACTCAAGCAGCTTGACATAGCTTTCGAACCAGTCGCCTAGCTTATCTTTCGGTGTGAAGATAGGCCAATACTCAGGGAACGGCATATATGGCAGATTATCGAACCAGACGCAGTCGTGTAGGACTAGTTGATGATATCGTGAGCGCCAGTTATCACCAATTCTCTGTTCGCGATCCACGATCAGGGATTTGACCCCGAGCATCTTGAGTCTGGCTGCAACAGTAAGGCCGGCTTGTCCAGCGCCTTTCAAGAATCAGTTCTGTTCATTCCATGGTGTTGAATGAGAAAAATATCGCTTACCGAGAATCAACACTGTTGGCTCCTCCCCATTCTCAAACCCCTCTTCAGCCTTCCTTCGATCTGCCCAATTCTCCCTTGACTCATGCTCACCGTGCTTCACACCATTCGGCCTCTTCCTTCCAATGTTTTCCTCGAATCCTTTCAAGCTCTTCAAGAATGTAAATAAAGTGAAGACTTTCCACACTCCTACTTCTTCGACCAGGCGCACTAGTCCCTCGCCACTCCCGACATCAGTCTCGACTTTCAGGAATGCTTGCACAACTTGCACTTTCCCATCGTCAAGAGATGAAAGTGTTGGAGAGCGATAAGCAGAGCTGGTGTCGAGAGCAATGGAAGTGACGCGGCAAGGGTTACTGCTGAGCAGAGAATAGATCTTGCTTGGTCCAGACAAGGTGTGGAAATCCCATGTAAGACAAAGCTGGTCGCGCCAGTACGATTCAGTCAAGAATAGCCTGGAAAGGTCTTCGGTTGAGGGGTTTAATATGGATTTGTTAAAGGCAGTGACCCATTTGGAAGCAACGTCATTGGCATCGACAGTCTTGGGCTCGGATGCAGCGGGAAACTTCGCTGTGATAAGAGGGAATGAGCCGGGTTCCACTCGGTCTGAGGAGGGTACAGAAGTGGGGGATTGGACTGCAATGCTTCCCATGATTATCAATTGATTGCGAACAAATTACGGTCTGTATTCTGAAGATGGACAGATGGGGGATGAAATAGAGAGATAGGAGAACAGGCAGATTCTTAAACAACAAAGATCGATCCACTCTTGGCAGCATGGAAACTTTTCCGACAGCTGCTCATGATCACTGACATGCTGGTGGCTGAGAAGTTTTCGACTTAGAGGTTGCCTCTTTGCGATCCTTGTATTGCGTGCATATGTGTTGCACGGGGAAGTGAGGGGATCGCGGGGTTGGATGGTCTTTGGAGGGGTGGATGTGTTAGCGTCGGCATACCTTCCCTCGCTTGACACTGGCCCGAGTTGACTGTAATGGAAGCTCGAGTCTGCCGAAGACGGGGGAAAATAAGGCCAAACTCACATGGCATTTACCGACTGGACAACCGAACCTGCAACAATGAGTAAGATGCGGAAGCAATCGAACAGCAAACATCGGCAACTTCTGGCAATAGTCACGTGCGCGGTGTCGAAGGGACAATTGTGTTTGATAGGTTGCGTGATGAGGACTATCCCGGACATGCCAGATACATGGAGTGAGAATGACAGCAGTCCATGACAGTAATCCAACGCAGCGCAGCCTTACTCTGAAAGTCAAACGCAAGCAGAAAAGGCCAACATGTCAACCACCAGCACTCTTCAAGCAAACAGCCAAGCAATGATCTGTGATCAGTCATGATTCGGAAAGGTGTTCTGGAATCTAATAGATCCCTTCCCAATTCATCCAAGGCCCCAGATCTTGTCTGTCCCGGAGGTGGGCGCGCATCATTGGGTTTGTCCCTGCCCGTCGGGGTAGCCCTTGGCGAAAGTTTTCTGCTTGTCGGTGGGCATTGCGCCAATACTGATCATGTTCAACGTCCCATCTCTGTCCAAAGTCAGCTTCAGCATCAAATAAAGCATGGGGAACATAAACCTTTGGTCCATGGGGAGTCCAATCATCACCCATAGCAGCAGGGTCGATCAGATGACCACGCCTCCTGATTTTCTGCATCCTGATCCATTCCTCACGAGTGAATCTTGGCATGCCATTCCCGTGGGCGCCTACTCCTAAACCATCAACTCCAAGTCCGAACCAATCATGAGGTGTCGACCACTCTTTGTAGGTCCGGTCATGAGGGTCGTATCTTTGGTAGCCTCTGGATGCTGGATTGATCGACTCAAGAACGTGAGCATCGTGGAAATGGTAAGAATCCCTTCTTGATCATCAGAGCTGCGTGCAAGTAGAGTCAAAAGTAACATACCAGTTCTGCCATTCATCCGGCATGATAGGTTCAGTCGAACCTTTGCGTTGGAGGAAGATATCTGGTCCTTTTCCAGTCCTGATGTTGTTTAGCCGGCCCCAGAATCCGCGTCGTCCTCGACCCTTGGGCCCATCTTTCGGCCACACGAACTGTAAGTTCGGCGATCTTGCCATTGAAGCTGAGTGAAGGTTGGTCTCTTGAACTAAAATCTATGGGCTCGGGACGTCTGAAAAATTGAACTTGATGGACGAAGAAAATTAATGTCAAGTGGTTGTGCCAACTTGGCTTGTTCCATGACTCTTATGCCCATCTCTAGATGTTTGGGTGGTCATAACTTTGAACAGCCCATAGCTTGTCAATCTTCGCTGTCTATGATTACATTGCCCGTTGGCCTGATAATCCAACCGATTTGAGCAAACGAACGAAGCAATCCGGTGAAGCAAAGCAGAGCCTGATCATCATCACATCATCCTCATACAAGCCAGCAAAACTTTTGCGATATGAAAGAGGTGGTAGGAATGGAGCCGTGCCACTTGGCGGGCTTCACTATGATTAGCAGCCACAAGGCACATTCTAAATTGCAAAGAGAGGATCTCGCTTGCAATTCGTTTTTGAGGTGTCGTTCTTGAGGGCGACGCAAAGCCAGCTCTCTGACTGGCTCTCCAAGCGAGAAGCCTAAGAGCCACACCGGCTCACCGCTCGCAGCATCAGGCTTGGTCTGGAGAAACGACAGGGATTCGTTTTGCCAAAACATACGGAGAGAACGCGACCTCTAAGAATCAATTGCAACCTCATCAGCTCCTCCAGTTGGCACGTCTACCTCTATTCTTTGGTTTAGCAACAACGACGGTGTGCACCCACAGTGGCAGAACACCATAGATAATATTCGAGACCGTCTGGAACAAGTGCGATCTATACTCTTACAAATTCCTCGAGGATTCGGAGGTTCGGCGCGTCTTCGATCTACCCTGCGACCGACGACAACAACCCTTTCCCTCCCCACAAGCCTTGTGCACAGCCTGCCAACAAAGAATCTAGTCGTCAATCTGCACAAAGAACAGAATCAATTCGAGATTGGTCACAAGGAATCATACTTTGGCGCAGGATCCCGCCCCGCAGTTGTCCTGCCTTGTCCAGATCGAGGGCAGCTAGGCTAAAGGCACCAAGAAGAATTGAGCCAGCAGCAGACAGAGGCGTTACTCCACAGTCTGATCTGACGTTCTCAAGAGCATTCTACCTCTGAAGTGGTCTTGTGGGAATTCTGCGATGATTTGATGGTTTTGTAAAGGTGAACAGATGAGAAGTCGCGTCACCGGGAGGGACTGAATCACGCGTCCAAAAAAGGTACATGGGCCTTGATAACGTCAAGGAATTCGAGCCCTGAGTTTTGATCATTTGCCCTCATGAAGTACTGAGAATTGGGGCTGCAAGTGGAATTAGGACGCGTCAAAGCTTGGTACTGTACGAGGAAGGAAAGGCAATAGGATTGACTGGAGGAAGGGAAAGACTGTTCAAAGGCTGGACTACCAGCATCAGACTTGTTTGGAATATTGTGATTGTACAATACCGCAGCATGCCTACCATTCAAGTTGGCCCAGGCTCAGACCTGGAGCTTCAAGAGGTTGCGGATATCATGGGGAACTCGAAGAAAGTCGTGGTGGTAACTGGGGCAGGCATCAGTACCAATTGTGGCATCCCGGTAAGTTGTAAACCTGAAAACAAAACACGCTAGCTTGTTAGCTTGGTCTACTCACATTTGCATAGGATTTTCGTTCTGAGAATGGTCTGTACTCTCTGATCCAAGCCCAGTACGACGCAGCTATCAAGAATCCTCCTTGGGAACATTCCAATATCTTCGATATTGACGATAGGCCGAAGAAGAAGCGCAAGCAGTGGTACTATGAAGTTGTGGCTCCTGACGGTAAAGTTGTCGATGTGATAGACGAGGAAATCGCTCCACCAGAAACTTCGCAGCCGGACCCGCTTCCCGAAAGTCAACAACCGCACACTCCCAGGCGTTCTTCTCGATCTCGCTCATCAAACACCACCAACTCCAATTCTCGCACTTCTACTCCATCAATTCACTCTTCCGCAGAGAGTTCGCTATCGAGCTGCTCCTCTATCACTCCTGAGGTGCCCCTTTCATTCTCGCAGAACACAGTCAAAAGCTCTCCACCAATCGCCTCCGATCGCTCTATCAGCCCAGTTGCTTCACGAAACGTAGCCGCCGACACATCCAACAGCATAGACGCCTCTTCGCCACTCTCCTCTCCAATATCCTCTCCAGAACCCTTTCAAGAGTCCTCACCAGAACCCTCACAAGAATCTTCGCAAGAATCATCTCCCGCTCCTCAACCATCCCAATCCCAAAATTCGTCTAGTGGCAATCGACAAAGTCTACCTAACCTTAAGGGGCGCGATCTCTTTGACTCTATGGTCTGGCAGGACGCTTTCACTACAAGCATCTTTTATATGTTCATTTCGAGTCTTCGACAGAAGGTTCAAGATGTCGCCTCAACAACCCACTCCCACAAATTCCTCCGTGTGCTCCGAGATGGTGGCCGCCTTGTGCGAAATTATTCGCAAAATATCGACCTACTGGAAGAAAGGGAAGGCCTCTGTACGGACCTGGCTCAAGGGACTGGGTCGAAAGCACGATTCAGCCGACGAGGAGGAGGAGGATCTGGATCTGGAGGCTGCGAATCTGTTACATTGCACGGATCTCTGGAATGGCTACGATGCTCGTTGTGTAATACCAAATCCAACTGGGATGACGAGGGTCGAATTACAACAACACTCGCAGGCAGCGCCCCAGACTGTCCGACCTGCCAGACGTACTCCAACAAGCGGACTGGCAACGGTCGACGAAAACTTGCCATTGGGCGCCTAAGGCCAGACATTGTGCTCTACGGGGAGGAGCATCCCAATGCCAATCTTATTGCTCCTCTCGTCACACATGATCTGGCCTTAGGCCCCGATGTGCTCCTCATAATGGGGACGAGCCTTCGCGTACACGGGCTGAAGATAATGGTGAGGGAGTTTGCCAAGGCAGTCCACTCGAGGGGTGGAAAGGTAGTGTTTGTGAACCAGACTAAGCCCTCAGAGAGTACCTGGGGCGATATCATCGACTATTGGGTGTCCTGGGATTGCGACCAATGGGTCCTTGATCTGAAGGATCGGAGAGAGGATCTGTGGCTGCCACCAGGAGCCGTGACTGAGGAGAGGAGGAAATCGGTTGGAGCCTGTACAACTGTACCCAAGCGACCACAGTGCAAGAGGGACGACAAGATAAATGGCGTGTACATAACATTCAAAATCTTGGACCAGTTGGGAACCTTCAAGGACGATCAAGGACAGACAGCCAAGCGATCATCATACTGGACTGGACGAGCACTGCCAGCTAAGAAAGAACCGGCGAAGAAGCAGCCTGCAAAGACAGGAACGAAACATACCATGAAGTTCACGCAAGTACCCAAGGGCTTGGTGACGAAACAGACCACATCCAAACCGAAGAGGAAGTCAGCACCAGCACGAATTGAGCAAGACACATACCCTCAGAATAACCAAGTTGCCATCGTCACAAAGTACTGGGAGAAGCTTCAAGGCCTGGCACCTGGATTGGGTGCAGCACCACAATACCTACGAACTCCCCTCGCACCATTCTCTGGCAACGAGAAGCCCGATTTCCTCAAACCCTTCGCATTCAACTCCTCCTCCAACCATCTTCCGAACATCGGCACTTCAAGCGACTGGCTACTCTCCAAGATAAACCTTGTCTCACACCCACCTTCTGGAACATCGATTCCTATCCACACGCCAAAGCCAGAAGAGAGGAAAGCAGCAGAGCAACGAGCTAAGGAGAAGAAGGCCGAGCAGAAGAAGGTCGAGGAGAAGCAAGCCGAAGAGAAGAAGGCCGAAGAGCGGAAAATCGTACACTCCTACGGCACTCGAGCATCCAAACGGTTCAGCGCAGCAGACACAATCGTAGTAGACAGCGGCGAAGTTGAAACGGTACTACAGAGCGGAGAAGTCGAGAATCCAACAGACGAGAGAGAAGATACCATCGTGGTGGACGAGACGGCGTGTACACCAGCTAGCGACGATCGTATCAAGCGGAGCTGTAGTATTGGAGCGATTGTGTCGAGTCCCGAGGAGGGAACTACGTGGCATGATGCGCAGGAGGTTTTGTGACTTCGGCTGTTGGAATTGAGTGAGACAGATAGACAGAGACAGATATAGTGGAACACAGTGTTGGTTTAGTTCTAAGGCAGTGGATGGGTTGGATGAGATGACTATATTGTGTCTATACGGCACTAACATCAGCAAGACAGCATGAGATACGAAATGAAACATAATTGAACGTCCCCTCTTGACCCTTGTTTGTTTACTTCCGTTTATGCTTTAACCCGTGTAAGATATTTCGTTGCGAGCGTAGTAGTCTAATGTCCATCTGAATAGAAGTCTACTCCAGATGGAAATCGGATGTTATCGTTTTCTTCCGCTGGTATTTCGATCATTCCAACAATGATTTAGTAGGGGTACCATTCTTCGACCTCATCGTCCCGTCGCTGAACCTCAACAAGCCTCACCACCTGGTCTCTACTTAAGGTGCGACTTTGCTGCTTCTGAAGTTTTACCTCACGGGATGCAATGACTAACACCGACTCCAGCTCCTGCACGTCCCATCTTTTGTCACGACCGATTCCCAGCCCCGGATCCCCTACTTTGTCTCAGAACATCAGGTGACATCCAAAGTAAAGCTACTATTTGATGCCTAGACAAGATCTCTTTTCTCTCGCTCTTCTTCTTATATTACTCCTACCTACTCCCGTCCTGTCTTGTCAGAAACAGAAGCATAAGCATTAGCAAACAGCACCCAAGCAACACCACCACCACCGCCACAACCGATGCCTGATCTGGTCAACTGACTCCCTTGACTAAAACCTATTTCATCAACTCCGAAGCAACGGCGGAGGGCGTGAAGGAGGCTCTTAAGAGAAGAGTAGGAAGAAAAGGTCTTGTCTTCTCTATCTACTCTAACTTTCGTCCAATCCTAAAATTTCCCCTCTTTCCTCAATTTCCACCTCCTCGCACGTCTCTTCCTCGGATTCTCTTTCTAGCCACTTTTTTTTCTTATTATTTTGAGTCTCTATTCCTCGCGAACAGTGGTTGAGCAGGAAAAGAAAGAGGGGAAGAAGGGGAAAAGGGAGAGGGAGAGGGATTGGGGAGTGGGAGTGGGAAAAGGACTTTGAGGAAGGGACCAGAGTGGGGAGGGGGAATGGGAGGATGAGAGGATGAGAGGATAGATGGTGTACGGCTTAATTGAACGTTGGAAAAGTGGGAAGAAGTGAAGATGAAGGGATATGGGATTCGATATAAGTAGAGGGCGAGGGAGGTGAGGCGAGGGATGGGGAACAGTGAAATGGGACCTACCCGAAGCGGTCTAGCCTAAGATCATGTGACTAACAGGTGCCAGCGAAGCACATCGGGATCAACTGGATAAACTGTACATAAATATATACAATCTCATTGACATATATCATCATCATTAGCCGGAATCAGAGTCGTATGCATCAAGAATGGCTAATCGTCCTTGTTCAATATGTCAGCGAGCGTTTGGACGTGACTCAACTCTCTTCTCCCTCTCGAATGACAAGATAGGACTTTCGCAAGGCCCCAGAGTTCTTCTGGCACCCATAAATAGCATTAGAAGAGCTGCCTCAATCGGCTGCCCTCTATGTACAATTCTGACTTCTAGTCTCGAAGTCGAGTTCTTGGACCCCATAGCGCGAGAGAGAGAAATAGCCACTCTTCAGAGAGCCGTTCTAGATCCAGCCTGCGCGTTAGCTATATATGTAGGCGTCGATGACGTCTCTCATACAAGTTTCTCTCGAGTACCTGTTTCTTGGAGTACGTATAGCCGCGATATATTGTTTAATTAGTTACCATCCGGCTTATCATACCAAGACCATCTCCCGCTTGGACAACTGAACACACCTAACGAGGATGGTATGGTTATGGAAGCATGGGTCGTTGACTGTGTTAAGAATCACCCAAAATGCAAGAATGATTCAGGGTCCTTTATTCCTACAAGACTACTTGATATCGATGCCTTCGAAAACTCTGACGACATCCGACTCGTCAGGTTGGATTGGAAGCTTTCTTCGCCGCAATATGTGGCTCTGAGCCACTGCTGGGGCCCTGCCACACGGCTCCCAATAACCACTACCACATCTACGCTGGAAAATAGGATGAATCGGATCAAGTTTGGTCTCTTGTCACAAACGTTTCAAGATGCTGTCAGGCTCGCTAGGCAATTAGGTCAACGCTATCTTTGGATTGATTCACTGTGTATTATCCAAGACGACAAAGACGATTGGGTGGCCGAGGCATCAGCTATGGCCGCAGTATACCGCAACTCCATCTTCACCATTTTTGCACTCAGCTCTCAGAACAGCACAGGGGATGTCGTGTCAACGCGCATGGCACGTCACCTCTGAAATCGTCACGTTACTGTGATATCAACACTGGCGCGGGCAGGATTCGTCTCTTTGAGTCTCCTCCTAAGGAACGGCATATCGAATATGGTGATGATACGTATAAACATGGCCGGTATAGCACTCATAATCCTCTGAGGACAAGAGCCTGGACACTGCAGGAACGAGAACTGTCGGTTAGGGGTATCCACTTCTCTATGAGTATGGTACTGTGGGAATGTCGTACCACAAAAGCCTCGAGTGAGGTCCCTTGGGGGACGATCCGGCCGCTGGATGATTTCCTTCCGTGGCCAATACGAAATAATCCTTCTGAAGATACCCATTCTGGTGGACCCGTCTCGCTTAGGGACCGCTGGTATGTCCTCACAGAGGACTTTTCGTCTCGATTCCTCTCTCATGAAAACGACAAACTCCCAGCACTCTCGGGGCTAGCTTCTACCTTCGCGGAGTCTTTTGGACCTGAGACATACCTCGGAGGAATTTGGCGCAGTCATATGCCTTCTGGTCTCCTCTGGAAAACCACTCTTCAGAGCGAACCATCGCTATTTCCAACGTTCCAACCTCGACGGCCCATGTTGTACCGAGCACCGAGCTGGTCTTGGGCGTCGATAGATAGTTTGATCTCATATGAAAGCCAGAGGCTCTCACACATGGGTGACAGTAGACCGGAAGAAAGCGCTGGCAGTTACGATTATGGGTTTTTTGAGATTGTTGCTAGCGAGCGGAAGCTTGCTAGGAGTGATCCCTTTGGTGCAATATCTGCCGCATCACTGTTGATAAAAGGATCTATACTGCCGATGCAGTTTCGTTACGAGAAATTCGGAAACGAGTCCATGTACGACGATGGGATGAGAGTCCTTATCGGCGACGATGGTAGTACTGCTGGAGCATTCTATCCAGATATTATAACCGAGATCCGAGACATGGAATGGATTCACTGCTTGAGTATCAAGGGAGAGTCATTGTTTGCAGAGAGGTCCGTACCATACGAGTTGTACCAGAAGCACTTCTCTACAGAAGATGAAGTTTCGGGAGAGAGTGCGATGATCATGGGGCTTGCTCTAATGAAGGACTCGACCAAATCAAATGCATACCAGCGAGTGGGACTTATACGATGGGTGAAAAAGTCTCTATTTTCTGGCATTTTGCCATCAACTTTCACCTTTCTGTAATCTAAGAGATCTGCCTTTTTGTTTTCCTCGAGTATGGTCGGGCTGTCGAATGGAATGATGCCTGTAGGGTTTTCCCAGGAGTCTAGTTTCTAGCCGTGCGAGAGAGTTCCGTCATCACTATACTATAGCGGTTAACCAGTTCATGAAGCACACAAAGTCCCATCATGTTCAGCAGCTTGATTTCACCTGCATGCTGCATATTGTAGTGTATCACATGACATCACGCTAGGCTCTTCTGCTACCTACGTACGATGAGAGTAGGGATTTTGAGAGTTGTTACAGGTTTGGGTGGAGGGGTAAGGTTGGAGGAGGTAGAGGTATGTCTGGTAACTGAAGAGACAGTTACTTACTTCTCACTGTTTTTAAAGACTCAAGATTTTTCAAACAAAAGATTGAACTGAGTGCATTACTATCCGAACCAATATTTTTATGATCTATGCGTCTAAATATTTACCTAACTCTCATCAACGATCCATCGCAAACTCCCAAACCCATACCTAAAAAAGAAATCCCTCAAAGCACAGCAACCTCAATCCTCCTCCCCGTCTCATCAAAGTTAATCTTCTTTCCCGAATTCAAACTCTCCTGCAACGCACAGCCAATCTTAACCGCCTGCACCGCCCCACTCAACTTCATCGGCAACTTCGCATTATCCAAACAACAAGCCGTAAACTCATTCGCCTCAGTAACAAAAGCCTGCTCAAACCGTCCATAGTAATCCCCAGGGATCTCCCTCTTGATGCCCCCAGCCTCATAGATATTCACCAGGTTACTCATCGGCTGCGCATTAACCTGCAGCTTCCCCCCCGTGCCAATAATCTCCGTGGCGTCATCCTGCCCCGCCGCCATCATCCGCGAGCAAAACAGATACGCGATCTGGCCACCATAGAACTCCACAATGCCCACCGCATTATCCACATCCTTATGTTTGCGAAGTTCCGGCTGCACGGCGGTGATGCCGCTGCTGACTACGCTCTTGACGCGGCTGTCTTGCCCGAAGAACCAGAGCGCCAGGTCGATGTCGTGGATCGAGCAGTCGACGAATATGCCGCCGCTGAACTCGGCGTAGGCGACGAAGAAGCCCGATGGGTCGAGCTTGTCGCAGGTTTGGGAGCGGAAGATGGAGGGCCGCCCGATGAGCCCGGAGTCCATTTTGTTGAAGGCGTCGCGGTAGGAGGTGTCGAAGCGGCGGGAGAAGCCGCACATTACTTTGAGGTGGGGTTTCTTTTGGGCGGCGTCGACGACGGTTTGAGACTGTGCAAATATTCCCCAGTCAGTATATGAAATTCCAATTCCAATTCCAAAATCCAGGATATCTGATCCTGAATCTGAACCCCCCCCTTTTCAAATCCCAAATAAAAGCAGGGGAAGTGAAATCAGGTGCTGCAGCAGCTGAAGGGGAGGAATTAAAAAAATGTAAATATACTTACAATCTCCGGCGACGTCGAAAGCGGCTTCTCGCACAAAACATGCAGGTTCGCCTCAATGGCCTTAATCGCCTGCTCAGCATGCACCGTCGTCACGCTCGCAATCACCACCGCCTGCAACCCCTCCTGCTTCAACATCTCGTCGTAGTCGGAATAGATCCTCACTCCCCACGGCTCCAGGTGCTGCTTTGCCCACTGGATCTCCGTCTCGTCGGGAGTGCTGGCTGCGACGAGTTGGGCGCGGGGGGTGCGGTTGAGGAAGTGGAGGGCGTGTCGTTTGCCCATGCGGCCGAGGCCGGCGCAGGCGATTTGGAGTTTTTGGGGGGCCATTTTCTGGGGGAGGGTTTGGTTGTGAGGACGTGAGGACGTGAGGACGTGAGGAGGAGAGGAATTGAATTGAGAGGGTCGTGAGATTTGGTTTTGGTTTTGCAGTCGAGAGTGGGAGGGGGAGAGAAGAAGCTGATGGGGAAGAAGCTGAGGGAGAAGAAGCTGTTGAGGTTGAGTACAGAAGAGAGTTCAAATTCTTGTCCGGGGAAAAATATTATATAGGGGTCCTGCACGACCGAAAGTAAAAATTCCAATCCAGTCTAATCCAGTCCAGTCCAGAACCAGTCAGCCAGTCCAAACCATCCCTCAGTCAAATCAAGTCAAGTCAGGTCGGTCCTGATCATCCGACGACGTGCTGAATCAAGTCAGGTAGGTCACATCGAATAGAATCAGCTCAACTCAATTCAGATCCCGACATATCAGCGACGCGCCGTCCTTTCCCTTCCCCTTCCCCCAACCCCTCCATTCCATTGTACCTACCTACCCCTCATTACCTGCAAAGGAAAAAGAGCGGAAGACGTGTCGCATCACATCCTACCGTGTCGTGTCGTGTCGTGTCGTGTCGTGTCGTGTCGTGTTCCTGCATACCCACATCACATTCCAGAACTTCCCTAGAAGCGCTGGCAGCCCTCCTCAGCCATCAAGGAAATTCCCTCGCGAAACCAAAAAAAAATTAAAAAAAATTGCCCGTTTTAGAGAAAAATCAGGAATTGCCGTTCCTGGAAGTTGGGGGCTCGCTTATTCAGAATGGGCAATTTTCTGGGGTGGGCGCTTGGGCGTGGGGTGCTGCCGACTCCACAAGCCCCCCATACCCCAGACTTTGCATTAACTTATTAGGTGTGGAGGCAAGCGAGGTGAGGTCAGCCGCCGTTGTGGAGTGGAGTAGTGGAGTGGAGCCGCAATAATGTAGGTAGGAGGTAGGAGGGAGGGTAGGTAGGTAGGTAGGTAAATGCAATTTTGAAGGTTTGCTCGAGGTTGGCCCCGGATGGGGTAGTGGATGGGGTAGTGGATGGGGTAGAACAGTAAGTGTACTGAGTGTAGTGGACGGGGATTAAGTTGTTTCCTTTCAGTTGGTGGCATGTGGACCGTGGAGTAATAATAATGTGGAGTGAGTTTTAGGGAAGGGTCTCGTGCTGCTCATTTGGAGGTATGTGTGCCTAGGTATGTTTCTGTTTCTTCTCGGTGGAACTTCCATACATGTTGAAACTCAAGATAAAAATATGGTCATGTGATGGATGGTGTTAGACTTTGGAGATTTCCATTATTGTACCTTCTATTGGTACCTTGAGGTACCTTGTCCCCGGATCTTGATCAGGTGAACTGATATTTCTGACTTTCGACTTATAACTTCCCTTCCATTTTGAATTTTGGCTTGACAACTTGAACTTTTTGAGTTCTGACAGACAGGCTACCAGGCTTCCAGGTTATATCTTTTTTTTTTTTTTTTTTTTTTTTTTTGGAGTTTGCGTGTGAACCGCAGACGAAGCTTACCATACCGTTCGTACTGTAAGATAAGAATAAAAGATCATCCCTACCTACCTACCTGTCTTAATACCTTTCTCTAGAGATTTTCATTCGTTCGTCGATGTGTTGTGATATAATAGCTTTGACTCGGCTTGGCTGTGGGGTAGGTGTATACCATTCGTACGCGGTGCAAGAAACAGTCTCTGTAAGATTTCAAGACTAGAGATATACGATTCAAGAATTGAACCTTGAAATTTGAGATTTGAGATTCCAAAAGAAATGTCCAGGTAGGTACATAATACGGAGTTCTCGAATCGATAGAAAAGAACAAAATGCGACAAAGCTGGCGAAAATACCTACCTACTTACTTACCTGTACCTCTACCTAAGCAGGTAGCCATACTGGTAACGTGACACAAGTCAACACTACCTACCTACCTATACCCACCTATTCCAGCACTTTTCTTTTTTTCTTTTCCCTTTCAACTTTTGGGCTTCCTGTAGGTATGACACGTGCAGGTGCGAAGAAAAAACGTGGTATTCATGTATGAAATCTAAGACTGACCGCAGACGGGACGGTACAGGACGGTACTGAAAAGTCTTTTTTGTTTCTTTTTTTTTCTTCTTATGGACGGACGGATGGCTGACTGGCTGGCTGTTGTGTGGTGTTGTGTTGTGTTGTGTTGTGTACCTTACCTTAGCTTAGCCCAGGTCAGGTAGTACCGCAGCGCAGGATCATGCAGAGATGATCGCGATCACATGTGAAAGAAGGAACTGTGGAATGCAGGTAGAGGTGAAGAGTATTGCTTGTTCAAAGGTTGGATTCTTATTGTATGAACAATTGCTTGCATTGCTTCGCTTTGCTTTATAAGGATAGGAAATCATGACTCCCCCAAAGTCTCCAGCTAAACTCGCTAACTCCCTGAAAAAAAAATCCCAATCCAATTCTCATCAATCAATCAAAACACCCGACTCTTTCCAGTATCATATCTTGTCAAATCCCCCAATCAAACTCCACTGCCCTCTCTATGCCGAAGCGTTATCTTCAGACTTAGCCTTAAGCTTCATCTCCTTCTGCAACTGTCTAGCATACTTAACACCAAACCCATGCTTAAAGATCTCCCTAATATCCTCCAGCGTCATACCCTTGACCTCAGGATAACAGAAGTAGACCGCAATCCAGCCAAAGAAGCAGATCGCAGCGTAGAAGCCGAATGCGCCAGATGGGGTCGTGTTCTCCATCTGCGTGAGGAAGGTGGATGCCACGATGATGTTGGAGCCCCAGCACGAGCAGGTCAGCATCATGGTTCCGTACGAGCGGACCTCCATGGGGAAGAACTCGGACGAGAGCCAGGCTGTGTTGCCCATACCGGAGGAGTAGAAGCCGACGTAGATGATCATGCAGGCGAGGACGACGTAGGCGGGCCAGCCGATTTCTTGGGTCTTGAGGGTGAGGTCGTGGTTGATTGGGATCCAGTGGAAGGCGACGGCTGCGAGGGCGAGGAAGAGTGCCTGTTGGGAGAAATGTTAGATATTGGAAAAGCAAGAGTTGTAGCGTGAGTAGAATTTTGACTTACCATTCCCCACATGGTGCTGAGCAAAATGCGTCTACGTCCGAAGCGATCGACAACCATCAGGTTGACCCAGGTGAAGAAGAAGTTGGTGGCTGCAATGATGGTTCCGACAGCGACTGGGTTCTTGAATCCGACGAGAGCGAAGAGAGTCGAGGAGTAGTACATCAGGGCGTTGAAACCTCCAAGTTGACTGATAGCCATGAGACCACAAGCTGCGATCAGAGCTCTGAAGTTACCGGGAACGACGTAGAGTTGCTTGATGAGCCAGAGTTGACCCTTACCCTCCTTCAATGCCTTTGCCTCAGCGACGTGTGCGGCGATGTGCTGGACCTTCTGCTGGACTTGGAGTTCGGTTCCTTGGGGGAAGATCTTGCGGATGACATCCGCGGCTTGCTCATGCTTGTCGTGGTAGATGAGTTGACGGGGTGACTCGGGGCAGAATGGGAGGAGAGCGCAGAGGATAATCGCTGGGAGTGCTCCAAGACCGACCATTGCTCTCCAGCCTTGATTGACGTGTGCAAGAGCTGCGCCGATGCCGTAAGAGACGAGCTGACCACCTGTGATGGACATGTTGTCAAGACCGATCATGCGTCCTCGATATTTGGCGGGTGCGATCTCAGCGATGTAAAGCTGGGGAATGTCTTAGCTAAATTGCACAATTTTTGGGGAAGGGGAAGAAAAACTCACAGGAACGATCATGGCGGCGGATCCGACACCGAAACCAACAACAAGACGTCCAATGGTCATCTGTGCAAGAGAGTATGCTGCGGCCTGCAAAACAGCGCCGACGATGAAGAGGAAACATCCCATGTAGATAGCGCCCTTGCGTCCAAAGCGATCAGCTGTAACACCAGCAGCGATTGCGCCGATGAAAGCTCCACCAGATGTGATCGAAGTAATCAACTCCTTCTCGCTCGAGTCCAAAACATGGCCGAGATCAGCATCGAGGTAGACGAGAACAGCCGAGATGATACCAGTGTCGTAACCTGTGATCCGAGTCAGTGGCAAAATTCTATTTTCTTTGACGAAGTGCGCTTACCGAAGAGCAAACCTCCAACACCTGCTGTGATGGCGACCAGCCAGGCGTACTTGCCAGACTGAGTCTGTTCGATGCTGTCCAAGTCTTCGAGATGTCCTGATTGAAGGACCTTGGAAGAGTCGGAGGCGGCTATCTCAACATGTTGAGAGTCCTCCTTGGAATCACCAGTGAAGCCCATGATGAAGATACTGAGAAGTTGCGAAGTGTGAAGATGGAGGAGTCGGGTGTTGCGAATGATGTTGTTCAGAGGATTGGAACCGGGGTGATGATCGACTTGTTGAGTTTTCGAAGGGGGGAGGAAGGGGTGATTCTTATATCAAAAAAGTTGACGTTGGCAACAACACTGGCGTCTCAAATCGATATTTGTCTGATCTCGATGCTCCCAAGCCATCATCCATGCACGGCAATCTGGAAGGAAAATACTCAGACTGAGGCGCCCAAACAAGTTTTTCGGAAGAAAGTTAATTCGCGGTGGGCGGGCAGCACCTGGAAGCGTGGTGGCGTCCCCCTAAGCTGCCCACCGAGGGATAACCGCGGGGAAGTGGAGAAACCCCAGACGGACCCAGGACCCAGCCCAGGCCCATGAGAGTTGCCGTTGGGGAGAGCAGGAGGGCGATGGGCGATGGGGCTCCAGGAGTCCAGGGGGCCCTCGTCCCCCTGCAGCGCATGGTTAGACAGGCAGCTGGGCAGCATGCGAGTAAATGCAATTGGCGTGGAGCTCATAGGTCATGATCCAGAACCCCATAATGGGCTTCAGATGGTGCCGGTACCTACGCCTCAAGTCCCTCTGATGATTGGGGAGTTGCCCTGTTCCAGAACAGCAAAGTAAGAGTTAGTGAGCAGTTAGTTGGTCGTTAGTTATGCTGGTGTTGTGTTTGGGTTGGTGGTGCAGCGAGTTACAGTACGGCTTTACCTGACTTAGGTCGGGATGGGTCGGCTATCAGCCCAGCACCCAGCACCAGCACCAAGCCCAGCCCGCCCAGCTGGATCCCCAGTGAGGGGTCTCCACCACCTCCACCACACTCCACCACCTGCACCTCACCACCAGTCGGGCTAGCTCAGCTGGATCCCAATCGAGTATTACTACTCTTGCTTCCCCGCATTTGGCATTTTTTCATCTTTCCCTCCGAATTGCCCTATCGACAGTCCCTCCGCATTCTCTCAGCGATCCCTCCGCGATACCTTCACCTTTGCTTTGGATGTTTATACTGTGGAGACACCGGGCACAACCGTAACAGCCGCATTGAGAAAGGGAAATTTCTCCATGTCAACGTCGAGCCCCAGGTAAGGGACATGCCCAACCATACGTCATGCTCCACTGTATAGCCTGAAGCTGATCGAGGTGTGGTCCTAGGCTGTCTGCCAGTAAGCAGAGTAACGATGGTCAGCTCTCCTCCAGATTCTAAAGATACCGTCTCGTGACGAACACGTGGCTTTAAAGTCACATGACCTCGAATGAGAATCGACGACGAGTGTGCTGACAGATGCTTTCAGGCAAAGAGAATACTGATGGGGCAACGAAATCGACGTTTGGAAAGCTGAAATTCCGGCATGGGAGTTCAGCCAGATACGATACCGACTTCGCGAAAGACCAAACATGGGTGCGGGTCTCAGGCAAATGTATGAGAGTACTCCTCACGCAGCAATTCAAATGCAGGCCTCGCACTAACACTTAATCGTACAGTGTGCTCCGAGTTCGTTGACGAGCTTCCAGAGCTAGAAGATCTATATTCTATTGTGCCAAAACCAAAGACGCCCATTGCCACGTCAACCGCGACACCTCCAGCCGCCCAATCATCTCCAACAGGCTCGGCAACCCCAGTATCAACATCTCTACAAGATTCGTACCTGGCTTCATCATCAGGATGGACTCCCAGATCTCTGTATTCCGGAACGCACGTTACATCTCCCATCAAACGGCGGCGGACAAATGATTCAAGCAGCGACCGCGGATGGTCAATACCAGATCCTGACGCCGACTCTTCTCTTTACCTACCCTCATCCTTTCACGCGAGAACAACCAGTTTTCCAGGATCGCAGTATGGACATGAAAATGCTATTGACTCGCTCCTCCGGGCGGCAGACTTCTCAGAACAAGTGATTGATGAAGAGACAGCATTTGCCTCTCCGCAAAGTCAGGTTCGAGCTCCGCCTCGTGTGCCTTACGATACACCGCGAGCTTGGTCACAGGGAAATACACAAGAAGCATGTTTGATGAGGTATTTCATTGACGAGCTTGCTTGCTGGGTAAACAATCTCGCCGTGCTTCACCACGTGCAAATGCTAATTTATCAAGTTCGATCTCTGTGATATGGAGCGTCACTTTGCGCTCGTGGTCCCGCAAAGAGCCCGAGATTGTCCTGCTCTACTCAACGCAATTTACACCGCATCTGCAAGGCATCTCTGCCGAATCGACCAATACAAGAAACAGAACTCAGTAGAGTATCTCCAGAAATGCCTCGCTGATCTGCATATCGACACCGCGGTGGAGTATCACAGCCGCTGCATCCAGCACCTCGTGTCCGTCTCAGACGATCCGGATGCGGTATACGACGAGAACCTGTTAGCAGCATCCATAATACTACGTTTTTACGAGGAACTAGATGGTGAGTCTACAATATCCCTTTCAATCTGATAGAATTGACGATGTACAGCACCCCTCAACGGCGGAGACTGGGAAACCGCTCTCCAAGGCACCCAAGTCTTCATTGAAGCACAAGCCTCATCAGGAGCCGAAAGCGGCCTCCGCCGTGCCTGTTTCCGTGTAGCATGTCGTCAAGAAGTCTACATGAGTTTCGTCAAACAGAGACCATTTCAATCGCCGCTCAACTGCGACGAGTATCGCTCTCTCGAGCCTGCTGACGACTTCACCTGGGCTCACAGGGTTGTTGTTCATACTGCAGATGTGTTGAGATACTGTTATGGAGAGCCCGATGCGAAGAATGGTGATTATGATGAGCTGGTGGAGTTTCATCGTGGTTGGGATGCGTTGAGACCTAGTTCCTTCGAGCCGATCTTTGAGCAGGCTCCAGATGCTTCGAAGGGCGAGTTGTACCCTGAGATGTGGTATTTGTCGGATTGTCATGGTACGGAACACCAAACTGATGCAAACAATGACTTGCTAATGGTTTGCAGTAACGGCAGTGCAGCATTTCGATCTCTCCAAGATCCTGCTTACAGTCTATGACCCCAGGATTCCCCGCTTAGGTCCCTCTCAACGCATCGCAACCAAGCGAATCGAAGTGAGTCTCAACAACCGAAACAACTTCTTGCGAACAAAAATGCTAACATCCTTACCAGGACGAAGTAAGCATAATAGTCAAGCGCCTCTGCGGCGTAGCTATCTCCAACCGGCGAGCTCCGCCTGCAATGAACGCAGCTTGCATGGCTATTGCTATTTGCGGAGACCAGTTCACGGACCTGAGGGAACAGAGAAGTCTGCTTGATGTTTTGATCTATAGTGATACGAAACATGCGTGGCCGACTAATGAGATTCAGGGTCGGTTGAAGGAGACTTGGGGATGGGCGGCGGAGTCTGACTAAAATCTTCTTGTAAATTTAGTTTTGTACCTCCTATGAACATATCTTTGTATCTATTCTGGAATCAATGTGTGGACTCCGTAAAAATCATTATATCAAGTTTTGACAAATTCTTATACTAAATGTGGACATGTCATTGTATAAACTTGGACAATCATAATATTATCTTTGAAACATCAGATAATGCTTATTCATGTTCATGTCTTCAATTCTTTATATCAAGTTGTCTATTTAAAGATACAATGCCGAAAAATAAAACCCTCAAATCGAAGAGGACATCAAACCCCACACCCCAACTCCATCATCATGAAAGAAGAATCGTGCAATCATTCCTGCTCATCCGGGAACCGCCTCCACACCTTCAAAGGCATCGGCCCAGGCGCCAAATTAAAGCTCTCATACCTATCCGGCACCCACCCCTCATACGGCAACGCAAACTCAAAGCGATGCACCACACTCGCCAACAAAACCGTCTGTTCCAAATACGAGATATTCCTACCAATGCACCCCCTAGCACCCGTGCTAAACGAAATAAACGCAGCCTGCAACTCCTTCGCATCATCCCCCAGCCACCTCTCAGGACGGAACTGCTCCGGCTCAGGGAACACTTTCGGATCCCTGTGCGCAACATACGCAGAGATGGAGACGGACGTCTCACCCGGTATGAAATCCCCCAAGATCGGCGCACCCTCCGGTGGAGTCCTCCGAGGAAGACCGAACGTAGAAGGCGGGTACATACGCAGCGCCTCATCCAAACACGCCCTCAAATACGGCAAATGCCTAACCTTATCATACGGAATGGTAACCTCGGACGGCTCAATCACGGCATCCAGCTCCTCCCTCAACTTCTCCAAACAAGACGGATTAGCCAGCAGCAAGTACATGGCGTTGTTCATCGCAATGGCAGTCGTGTCCGACCCAGCATTCATCATGATGGATATCTCCGCCACGATCTCACCCCACTCCATCCCGTTCGGATTCCCATTCTTATCCTCCATCAGCGCGCTGAAGAAATCATCCAGCTTCTCGCCCGCGCGGTACCGCGCTAACCGCTGCGTCGCTCTGTGCCACACAATATCGTTCCAGCCTTCGTTCAGCTCGAGCATGCGCGCGTAGTCCTTCGACACGAACCTCGAGAGTTTCCACAGAACGGGGAACCACTCATAGCACCACACCAGCCCAGACTGCGCGCGCGCAGTAGCATGCAGACACTCCCGGTAGTTAGCCTTGTAGAGCTTCCCGCCCATAGTCTCAGCCGTGCAGAGGTCGTGGCCCTGGTCGAGGAAGCCGAGGCGTTCCGAGAGCCCTATGTCGGCGATGGCGTCGAGGGTGAAGAAGTTGGCGTAGGCGCGGTAGTCGAAGGTGAGGTCTTGCGGGGTGGGCTTCTCGCCTTTTTTGAGGGGAGAAGTGCACGCTTTGTCGGCGGCGAGGATGAAGCGGTCGGTTTTGTCGGCGACTTTGTGTTCCCAGCCCTCGAGGTTCTTGAGCGCGTAGGCGCTGGAGAGGATCCGCCGTTTGCGTTGGTGGTCGAGCTTATCTCTGGCGTCGGCGAGGTGGTGGTGTGTGCCGGCTAGGGTGTCGTAGAAGACGTCTTTTACGCACTTGGTGTTGTGGC
The DNA here is from genome assembly GCF_030347475.1 of Cadophora gregata. Lineage (NCBI taxonomy): Eukaryota > Fungi > Ascomycota > Leotiomycetes > Helotiales > Ploettnerulaceae > Cadophora > Cadophora gregata. The sequence continues at coordinate 203,474 of NW_026695932.1, read as the reverse complement.
CGTAGATGTCCTGGGGGATTCAGAATCAGTACGTTGTTCTTGTAGAGAGGAGATTTCATAGTGGGAACTTACCTTGATGGCTGAGAGGTCTGAGTAGGAGAGTGAGTTTGGTCCGATTCGGATAACTGGTGCTGTCTGGTGTGCTTTGAGGAGAGCCTCTGATCGAAAGCCCTTGTGAGCTTCATAGCAGAAACTCAGATCTGTGATGCCGGAGAGGAAGTTGAAGTTGGGGTATTTGCGGAGGCCTTTGGGATCGCGGAAGTACTCGACGACTGGCCAGATGATAAAGTACGCAGTGAGGAGGAACGTTGTCGTTCCAAATAGTATGTATCCGTACATCGTGATGTGTGTATGTTCTGATTGTCCACAGAAGAGGAGTGAAGAGGGTAGTTGTGGGTTGAGAGACTCGTGGACAGATGTATGTGTATGCCCTACTTATCCACAGCAGAGGAGTCTTTATCTTTGGTTGAGGATGAGGATGAGAGACCGTGGACGGATGTGGCTTGTGTAAATAGAGAATGGGAATGAAGCGAGATTTAGTGGGAAGTCCGACTTCGAGATAGGAGAAGTGTGTGATTTTTTATCAATTCTCTACGCCTACTGGAAGCACGCAATAAATCCAAAGGAAAAATATGATTTTGCCCCACGTCAGCGTTTGAGGAAGGTACTTCGTTCTCCTTCCCCAGATTGTGCCAGATGCCGTACTGTATCCCCCCCACCTTACATGTGGGGTAAAACTTTGCATATTCTGTTGACGAAACTAGGCAATGACCCTAATCAGGCCTCAGCGCAGTAATTCTTGCAGCTACTACGTGTTTCAATGTAGTCCAGAACGTCAAATGCGAGGCGATTGATCCGGCTTGAAGGTCTTGGTGGTCTGGAGCAGATTAAGCGAGTGCTGTCAGGAAGGGAAATTTACTAGCGCGGTTCAATTATTTCCCTTCATGGATCCGAGAAAGGAAATTCTCAACTGTGTCCCCCACAATTAGATGCGAGCAATTGCCTCGGATCGGAAATGCCCCTCCATGCCACACGATAACGAAGATTCGATACGGAAATCCTGGTTACCCCGGATTTTGACAGCTCGGCAAACGGGAGGAGCGTAACTTGCGCTTCCAAAACCCTTTCGGGCATTATTGATTTTTCGAGAGGAAAGATATGCAATGTGCTTGGCATAGAAGTTTATGTTGAGTTTTCGACTCTTTGGCATATATGAAATGATCGTGTTGTCCTGAGAGCTCCTCCAAGACACTCACGGAACATCATACCTTCTTCACACATCATGGCGACCATGTCCACTTTGCAGCTGCCAGACAGCTACTCTCTTGCGAATGTGAAGAACCTTCTCCAGAATCACCAGGGAGACGATGCCGCATTCGTTACATTCCTTCTCTTCTGCTATCTTTTCTATACCCTCAAAGTACGCGACAAGGCAGACCCATATCACCATCTCTGGTTCGAGAGACCGCAGGCATCAGCTATCAGTGGCCAGAGCGCGGAGACAAGAGATGTTGGACAGAAGCTTGAGCAAACCGTAAGTACATAACCTCTCTGAATAGTCTGAGATTGGTGAACAAGGAATCAGACTAACATTTCAAAAGGGCAAAGACTTTGTGATCTTCTGGGGTTCCCAGTCCGGTACCGCAGAAGGACTCGCAAATCGCCTGGCTCGAGACTGCCGCAAGAAATTTGGCTTGAATGCCTTGGTAGCAGATCTCTCAGATTACGACCCCCAGTCGATCTCCACCATCAGCAAATCAAGCTTTGCAATCTTCGTCATTTCAACATACGGAGAGGGAGATCCCAGCGACAATTCCACACAATTCTTCTCTTGGATCGGTTCGAATAAAGAGACCCAGCTTCCAGATCTCCGTTATGTAGCGTTCGGGCTTGGAAACAGCAAATACAAGTTCTACAATCGCGTTATCGATGTTGTTGTTGAAGGATTGGATAAATTTGGTGCCACGGCATTGATGCCAACTGGAAAGGCAGATGATGCGAATGGAGCCACAGACGAGGACTTCACAGAGTGGAAGGAAAATCTTTTCAAATTGATGGGAGAGAAGCTGGGCTTCGAGGAGCGTCCAGAACAGTATGAGCCTATCTACCGCATTGTTGAAGACACCTCTCTCGATATCATTGATCTCCACCGCGGCGAGCCACTCCAGCCTCGTGGAAAGAAGAACACGGCAGCGACATCATCCATCCATGCTTTGCCGGTCAACTCAGCACATAAGCTTCTCTCAACAGTGGAACGAAACTGTCTCCACATGGAGCTCGATACCAGCGAGTTCCCCGAGCTGAAATACAAGACAGGTGATCATCTGGCTGTGTGGCCTTCCAACCCAACAAGCGAGATGAGCCGTCTCGTCAACATGCTGGGACTGCAGGACCACTTGCAGACACCTCTTCTCATCTCCTCACTTGATCCTTCAGTCCAGGTCAGACATCCATCACCTACAACCTGGCACTCTCTCTTCCAACACTACCTCGAGATCTGCGCGCCTGTTCCCAGAGAGACTGTCCTTTCCCTGGCACAATTCGCACCTTCTCCCTCCGCCAAGAACCAGCTTGAGAAAATTGGTAGCGACAAAGATGTATACCACACATATTGCTCGCAGAACCACACTACACTCGACAGACTTCTCGAGAACGTCTCCTCACCAGGAGACTCGTGGTCCAACCTCCCCCTATCCTTCATCCTCGAAGCACTCCCACCCCTCTCCCCACGCTACTACTCCATCTCCTCATCCTCCGTCGTCTCCCCCAAACAAATCTCCATCACCGTAGCCACAACCTCCGAGCCCGCCTCCTCCACCTCCGTCCCCATCCCAGGCCTCACAACCGGCTACCTCGGCGCCATCGAATCCAGAGGAAGCAGCCCAGCCTCTGGTAGCGACTTCAACCTCTCCGGCCCAAACTCAGTCCTAGACCAAGGCAACAAACTCTTCGCCCACGTCCGCAAATCTAAATTCCGCCTCCCAGCACAAGCCAAGACACCCATAATCATGATCGCATCCGGCAGCGGCATCGCCCCCTTCCGCGGCTTCCTCGCCGAGCGCGCACGCATCTCCAGTATCGGTCGTGAAGCCGGCTCCTCAATCCTCTTCTTCGGCTGCCGTGCTCCAGAAGACCTTTTGTATGGCGATGAACTCAAATCCTTACAGAGCAGTAACGAGAATGTAGATCTCGTGACTGCGTTCTCACGCACGGAGAAGAGTACCCGTGGTGGAAAGATGTATGTCCAGGATCGGGTTGAGGAGCGCGCCGCGGATGTGGTGCGGTTGCTGATGGAGGAGAATGCGTATTTTTATATCTGCGGCAGTGCGAGTATGGCACGGGATGTGGCGAAGAGGTTGGGTGAGTGTTTGAGGGAGAGGTTGGGGTGGGATGAGGATCGGTTGAGGGAGTGGACGGAGGGGATGAGGAGGGGGAAGAGGTGGCAGGAGGATGTTTGGGGTTAAGACTAATTTGTTATGTGCTCGTTACCTATGTATAAGAAATATGATATATGAATAGATCCATCATGAGATTCCGCAATCTTCGCAACGTCTTTCGGACTAGCCTCTATCGTTTCCCGATGATATCCCCATTGTTGTCTATTGTTGTCATCAGACTAGGCGAGCCACTAGCGCCTTTACGCGTTGTCACGCCTCGTTATCTCCATGTTTACAATCTTATCTTATTTCTCACAACACCAGGGAACACAGACCTAGTTTGCTGTATAATAACCACCAACATGGTCAGCGCAAGATGGCTGGCGATCTTTGATCGCGCGATTCGAAAACCCCGACCCATCACTAACAGACAAATCCTCCAATCTTGGGTAAATATCTACACCAACCAACTTCGGGTACGACCTCGAGATACACACGAGCAATGCCAAGCAGCGGCAGAGGTGAGATGGTGGAATTTTCTGTGTAAGTTACAGTATTCCCACTATCACATCCCCAATCTGACAGATCTACCTCTCAGTTAATGATCGTGAATGCCCTGAATCACCAGCCGAAATCTACATGTTGGAAGTTGCCAATGAATTCTACTTCGACAACCTCCCTGGAGACGCTCGCCAATGGCGCAATATCGTCAGGAAGGCGGTTCAATCTGGTCATAAGATTGCGTCTCTGTGTCAATCATGGATCGATGTTCGTGTCGAGCTGGCGGCCAATCATTACCTCGTTCACAGACAACAGACTGATATGTTCGCATACGCCGCAGAGGTGAAGTGGTTCAAACGTCTTTGTGAGCTCAACTCCAACAATATATTTGTGCCAGCCTGCTGATAAATTACAGTTCCTAATGAAGCATTCATGGGCAGGCCTCCTCAGGAATGGCTCGAATATGAGTTCGCTAGAGAATCTGCGGATCACAAGCACAGATATGAAGAGCAGAAGATTCTAGGTGCAAGACACGTACGGCTTTGGCTTGGGATTCTACCCGTCGGTGCGAGTCTCACAGTCAATCCATCGCCAAATGTTGGTCCTCAGCGCGACATGTCTCGTCTTCAGGCAGACGCGTCAAGCTCTATCAAGTCTTCCGTCACAATGCAAGCTGAGCCCCAGCGCCGAGGTGTTCAGACTAAACCCAATCGCAAATCTACTAAAAGCACTCCCGCACCACCTCCACGTACGGAATCCCGCAAAGGCAAGCCGAATGGTCCAATTCAGAGTACGAAGGAACCTCGAAAGCCGTCTCAACACCCAGGACGTGAAACGAAACGTCGCCCTACAGCACCTTGGGAAGAGCAAGGTATCTCCGCAGATGAATGGTCGACTTCGTTCCTGGATTCTATCGTATCACAGTACCAGAATTCCGCAAATGAGCAAGTTCGTCAAACTCCTGCCTGCAAGCGTTCTGCTTCAAGATTCACTGAAATGCCAGCCGAGAATTCTGCAGAGGGTGACTCTCGGAAGCGCGTTCGAGTTGAGTGACCTCAAATTTGATGGAGGGTGTTGGAGTATTGTTTTAGTGTAGAGTATAGAGTTTTGAAGGATTATGTTGGTTGGAAATTGAGGTGGAGACGAGATGTATGGGTCGATTGCCAGTACGACCGTGGATCTTTTTATATGGTTGAGCAAAGCGGAGAAGTGCTGCACATGGAAGTAGACATGCATGACTTGGGCAAATCAGGCACTGTGGCGTCATACAGGCAGCATGAAAAGTCTGTAGTGCTACTATGACCGTAATTTTTAGTAAACAATGTCATGACTCTGATGATGGTGAATTGCCGCCCCTTCACCACCGCCGTCTGGGTGAAATTGTGGAGGTGCGATTGGTCATGACTTCTCCTAAAGAGCAACGGTTTGTAAGAACTTATACCCTGTAGCAATGTCTTCAAGCATTTAAATGCAACACAGGTCCATTTCAAACTCAACGCGATATCACAGACCAGTTGGCGATTCATTGCTGACTAATCCTCGCTTATCAAACAACATTGAGCACCTTGTCGTCTTCCACACATACAAGACCCTCAATTTAGCTTAGTGAATGACATAAAAGTATTTAATGTTGTATCATGATGCTTTAATGCGCTTAGACAAAGGTTCGGTCCTTGCTGTGAGACTTGCGTCTTGGCCACTCTGATTTTAAGCCTACACTCGTTTGCTTACATCAGTGAATCCAACGATACGACACTATTGATGCGCCTCACGCATTCAGGCAGCAAGTCGCTTCGAGGTCGCGGAATATCTAGCTCGAGCTAGTGTATACACACTTGTATCCTTAACCTCGACTCTTGAAGCCCTTTTCCCATTACACCTACCTCGAGAAACAACTTGGCCACCATTGACGATCTACCCTGCACAAGAAAGAAACTGCCAAAAAGCCAGCCCCTCACGATCAAAGATTCAGTATCATCTTCAAGGTTGCACAACAAAATGAAAGCTTCACTGATCAAGAGCTCTTGGCTTTGTTCGAGTCGGCTCTAGAGCGGGTCATGAAAGAGGAGCCAGAGCTTTCAGAAGATGAGGCGATTACCAAAGCTTTACGAGCTTGGTTTTATCGCGTTAGTATGTGATGGTCTTCCTACCAATTGCCATTATTCTTACTGACCATGAAATAGTGCCAGAAAAGGATATGCCAGAGTTCCTGGCTGAGGGATTCCGCCAGAAGCGACTACCTAGGCTTGGGGATGCTGTCGTCATCCCGTCACAGGCCAAGGGCACTTTTTGGTAAGTATCACCAATATTCACACATGACTTTCCATCTGGTCTTGAGATCTGACGGCACTTCATGCTCTGGAAAGACTAGTACTGATTTGGTTTTACACAGGTGGAATCGCGAGACCAAGAAAGTCCAATGGGTGTGGTGGGATCCAGATCCAAGCAAAGCTGGACAGGTTCTTCACACTGAGCCACAAGCTACGACTAGTCAATTGCCAGAGGAACAAACACAAATAAGCAGGACAGGGCAGCGTTCTCCAAGTGACGCTGTCAAGACAGAATCTAGGAACCATGAGGACACAATGGGGGCTGCAGGTTTCTCGGGAATACACCAGGCCAGACTGGACAGATCCAGGCTCGGCTCCGCTCCACCTGACAGTGGTGAAAGAAATCAAGAGTTCCAAACAGGAAGAAAGAATCTGCCCGATCGTCGAGTCTCGCCTACACCGGAACGGCCAAGCCACTTCAGTCCACAGGACCTCAATCACAGATCTTCTTCTTCTTATCTGACAACAACTCGCTCACATCGAGGCCCCACTTCCGACACCAACAAACACCCTAAACACGACGACAGAAGAAAAGATGTGGCCAAGATGGCAGACAGAGCACCTTCTTTAGCACGCGAGCGCTCCTCTGGCGCAGAGAGCGACGATCCCCGCAGATCCTCTGCCATTCATTCACCTTAAAGATCAGCAACTCCAGGCGATCCCACAACCGATAATTCCATCATCCACACCGACCAATACAACGAGTACTACGCCATCCAACCCTTCATCACCATAAAAGCCGAGAAAGAAGGATGGACCACGGCAGAAATCCAAGATCGCTGGTTCCGCTGCTCGGCGCACTGCCGCAGAGAGTTTGGACACATGGGTCGCGCTTATGTTCAATTCAAGATTGAGTACAATATCTGGATCACGCTGTGTGAGTAGACACTTCCCTTTCATTGTTTGGATCTCTCTATCTGACCGAGAAATAGTCCCCGATGAGCTGTTCCCGGGCAAGGATCCACTTACTGGACAATTTACCTCCCTCACTGGACGAGAGATTTTGACTAGACATGAGAGTCAACAGGAGAATGCTTCGAGCTCGTCCCGATCTCGCTCCCCTTCTTCTGAGCCACCTCGTCGGCAAGCAAGAACTCGTGCCATGACCAATGTCCACGACAATGGCAGCCGCAACGGCAACGCCACAAATGGAGTTCGCCCTGATGGCAACCGCTAGACTATTCTGGTGGCGCAATTCCTACTTCTCTTACAACGTTTTAGTACAAGAACTGTCAGAGGGGATTGGACTTGGCGTCATTGGACATTGGGATTGAGTTTTGGATGGCTAATATCCGGAAACTGGCGTTTTTCGAGGTCATAATTGGTAAGAGCTTTTTCATGCATTATTTGGAGAAGTTTGGGGCTCTTGGAATTACGAATTGCAAGGCTTTCATATTAAGCACTTCTGGAGACAAATACAAAATAAGGCTCGCACTCACATTGGGATTCCCTAACGTGAAATATATGCAGATTAAGTAACATCACGTTTGTTTGTATTGTTTCAGTCTCATGCAAGGTGAACTCTTTAGGCAAGAAAAGAGGAATACCTACAGCCGTTGCGTAGGCCGAACGATACCCACGTGACCCACCCGCCATAATCCACAGCAAGAACACTGAAAGAACACCAACTTGGAAAAAATGCTCAAATAAAATGAAAATGGTCAAGCTTCTCACTTGTTATCAATTCCTCAAAAGACGTCAGCTTAAAGTCGCGCTAAGCACAACGCCAGCGCCATGTGGCCTCTCTCGCTTAATTTGATCGTTGACCTTGAAGCCGCCCGCCCCATTGTTGACTTTCACTTTTCCACAACAAGCCACGTTCGCGATCTTCACTGGAGATCGAATTCTCCACAACACTCAATCCTTCCCTCATCGCTGCATGCTTGAGATCGTTTCTCTCACTGGATACTGTATGGAAGACGAGATGCTCGCAACCATGACTGGGTTCGCAGTGAGAGCAGATGAGGAGCGCGAAGTTCAGACGAAGACCGCTGAGGTTGATCTGTTCTTCGAACGAGACCTACAGGAGATGTCAGCATACTTCAAGTCTGTATGTTGATCACTAAGATCTTCTCACCTTCTGTGATACTGACAGCTTTAAGGATTGGTTCGAGTCGACCTCCACGTCTGGTTCAATTGACGGTTTCTCAGTCGAGAGCAATGGTGAAGAGTCTCCAACAGTACCTCTGTAAGTTCAATGCTTATTTGTGTTGTGGTTATGCATTGATGGGTCAAGGCCAAGACAGCTCGCCGCCCAGATCGCTGAGATTGTCGAGATGGGGTTTGGAGCCAGAATATGATCTGGATGGATACCAGCACGAAACAGAAACGTCAGTCCTCAGCAATCTGCTTCTAGACACCAGAACATCAATTTTCAAGAGATTTAAAGGCTTGTTGCGATGAAGCATGGGCTAACAACTTTATCTCTAGATCGGCGTGCTCTGAACTCACTCTCAACAACCTGGCTCGCGTGCCTGCCGACAGTATCTTCGATGAAAATGGTTTCCTGCGGTATTAAAATACATATCTACCTAGGGATGATTGACCAGATGCTAACTTGTTCTCTGCAGTTCCGATACATCCTCCGCGATGTCACATTTCGATTTAATCAGCTCCGCCTCTACATCACCGGTACCACGACGAACCCGTTACATCCGACGTGAGAACCCGACTGGGCACAGAAAGTATCAAGCTTGGGTTAAGGATTCTACCATTCTTCGGGATGTGAACAGTGAGCAGACCGAACATTCGAAGGAGCGTACCGAGATGAACAGGATCGGAGAATACAATACGATTATTGGTGAAGGAAAAAGTAGCAACGTTACCGATAGTGGCGCTACTTCAGCCAAGCTGCCAGCCAAGTTTAGGCGTGGGCGAAGAAGAAAGACGGTTTATAAAGGGCCGATATGCTACAGATGTAGTAGAAAACATCACATCAGAGACTGTGGCGTTCGAAAGTTGAAGGGAAAGAGAAACAAGAAGGGCTGGAACAGCTAATAATGGGTATTTTCAGTCTTGTAGGTATACTTGTTCGGAAAATGTGGTAATTTGTATGGTGCGAAAATGTATGAGGTTACTATACAGGATTCTGCTGGTGCAGATTATCTTGGTATTGGGAGTGCGTTGGTGCATCGATTGATTATGGGCTGGAGGGTTTCAAACTGTACTTTGCCTGTGGTCAACCTTTGATGGAAAACAGATATACAGTCTAGAGGAATGAACAATAATACAATGACGGAAGTTTCGCAAAATCTAGCTTGACAATATGATCTTAACCTTGATTTTAATTTGTGATAACGACCAATAAGGAAAGAGCTCAGCTGACGTGACAGCTCTGTGGCATGGAAGTGGCGATATCGAAATCAAACCCCAGGAAAGGAAGGAACTTGGGTCAACCCTACACAACCTGGGTCAATCAGCCATCTTCATGTATCAAGGATACAAGCATATATTATGGCGAACCATATCAATATACCTCCTGCAACTCCGGAATACGTCCCTGTTGAGTGGCTTTTAGAAGTCCACATGCACGCTGATCGCCGACGTAATCATCCACAAATACACCTTGTCCCTCGCTTGACCGCTTCCGCAAAAATGCCTCTCATTAAACCGAAAATGCAGCGCTTACATAAAGCTCTCAGGAATGGCAATATGCGAGGTCTTGCCGACGAGATATACAAGATGAATGCAGAAAGGCTCAGATACTACCGAAATGTAGGAAATCGCAATGAGGATCCCCATTGGCCCAGTGAGTGATCATCTATAGTTCGGTGAAACAAACTTATGTTGCTCTCAGATATCATGGCTAGCTTGGAGCGACTGGAAAAGGATAGGACAACCTCTCGGATTGTGCACCAGTTACTGCTCTCCGTGCCTTCCTCGATCATTCACACCCTCATCACCAATGAAGTAGGACATCAGTATAACACTAATGACATGTTCAGAAGAATGTTTGTACCGTCAGATGGTTCTCCAGGTGCTTACGTTGTTACTTTCGCGAGGATTGGCCGTGATCTTAGCATCAGTGATGGCGTCCTGAAAGCAGATCTCAAGCGGATACGTGACAGAATAAACCGGTATTACACTACAAATAGACTCAAATCAGGGGACTAATGGAAAAGATAGATACTTCAAATACCAAGGAATTGTTGTCCCGGAAGATGACCAACATCCAGAACACGACAAGATTCTGCAAGGTGCTGAGTTAGCTACAGATGTCGAGCGGCAATTTTATCGTCACGAAGAAGACAGGGCGGATATACTAAGTGATATGAAAGAAGGCTTTCGAAGTCTAGCTTCCTATAGTAGTTTCCAGCTTCTCAGGGATCTAAACGACTACGTTGAATTTGACGATAGACAAGCCATGAACATCTCCTCATCCCAAGCACCCATTTTTGTTGGTAGCAGTTCATCAATGAGCAGCGCGAGAAGAATTCCAAGGGATGGCGAAATACTTGGAACTGAGTCGAAGTCATTTTCACTCATGTTCGGATGCTTGAGGTGCGTTTCAACCAAGATCAAGGCTATGCAACTACCTATTTTCAATGTTCGGAATGAGAACGAGCTTCTTATTGCAGAGGACACGCTGGGTTGGCTTACAGGAGCCTACGGAAGCCTTACGCCTTCAGTTCCCCAGCATCTCTTTTTCTCAGGTTCATCTCAAGCACCAATGTCTCACTACGAATGGCGGCAAATAATGGGTGCCTGCCCCCAAGTCATGGATAATCTCGACCAGGACCGTCTATTATGGAGAATATCTGTTGCAACAGAGAGCTATCTCCAATTGGTGAAGGAATCAAGGGACGAGGCTGATGCTCGAATGATAAAGCATTGCAAGGACTACTTGAAGGCTAAGGACAATCAATTTCTGTACTCTCAAATGAAAGAAGCTATAGATGAGTCACGCTCGGCTTTGGAATTTCGAACAAGTTCCTTAAACGCGGCAGCTTTGGAAACAGTGTTCTCTAGAAAAAGGATGGAAGCATATAAGTGGCTGAATCTTTGCATAGGCATTCGGGGCTCGGCAGAAGCCATTCTCAATTATTTCGAGATGGAAAAGACTTTAGCTGGTGAAGAATGAAGTTTCCTTGCTTTCGTCTTGCGGCGCCGGTCCAAGAAGTGGAGCGTTTATCAAACATCAAGAAAACACTGATACGCCTCTGAAGAGAAATGATGAGACCACTTCAAGGGCACTCTAAGTATATGGAGAGCTGTTGGTTCGTTTAGAGCAAAAACCTAATTGGGTTGCAACGTTTAGGTAGCATACAAACACACTCCTTATTAGAATTAGCGCTTATCAGCATTCATAAAGAGACTGTATCTCAAAGCCGACTTGAGTTCATTTGAAGATAGATCCAGAATGACACCCAATACCAACAAAACACGGTAGTAGAGCATGAAGGATGGATGGACATAAAACTTCTCCGAGCGGGCATTGAGCGATTATTTATCAACCACAGTCGTTTCATTCTACCAACCAGCTGCGGAGCGACCAGTGACGAAACATCTTCGGATGCTGATGAAAGCCGATTTAGAAAAAACTTTTCTCGTGCTGATCACTCAGCCCGCTCGAGTTACATCAAACGTCACCTACCACAAATCACACAGGAATCATGGTCAGCCACAGAGTATGAGAGGTTCTCAGTCCAAGACTTTTGCGAGCGAAGGGACTCTTGCTTGTAAGGCCTGTGGATTACCAATGGATGTGCTTCCAGAAAGTATATTCCTGCTGATGGAAGCGAATGTGGCATTGTATGATGCTTGGTTTCTGAGAAGAACCCTTCTGGTTTTGTTTTCCAGTTTCATAACTAGTGTTAACCTTTTCACCTTAGTCTTACTGAAGTCGTTGGAAGAGCGCCTGGGAGCGATAGACAGTTGGAGCCATCTCCCTGACCTGGTCTATGAGGAGAGACCACAGGTGGCTAGTTCTCCTTCACCCGATTATCCAATACGATTAGCTATTCAAATATCTGGACCTGAAAGTAATAGAGTTTTCAAAGATGGAATCCCTCGCAAAGCTGGCTTCGCCTCCACCATGTCAGAAGTTTCGGAGCCTATCGACAGGCTAGAACTACGAAAACGCCAGGCGAATAATGAGCGGCTTCTTGTTGAAAAATCTTTATTGTTGCTAAGCGGGTTGCCGGGTCAAACATCGACCAGTGCTATCGAGCTTTCACGGTTGCTCACGTATTCGGCTTCTCCACGAATACATTTGAAGGGTGTTTTCTGACTTGGCTGAACAATGATATCTTATGTCTTCGCAAACATGTCTTCGCCGCTTAGCACAAAAGTCCACCATGTGGCAGTTGAGTGGAAGTAAACCAACCTAAGTCCAATATGACGTCTTATCTTTAAAAGTATGGTTAGTCAAAAGGTCGGGTGCCCATGACGGCCAGACTTGCAAGAAAAGATCCAAAGTTGCATCATCTGACGACAAGGCTGAGCGAAATATTTTGTGACCAGTGACTGTTAGGAAGCTGAACGTCACATCATTGATACAATGAGCTTCAACTTTCGAGGATATTAGAGCAGTATATTGATTTCACGTCCCTCCAGCGCAGTATCCTTACATTTACAAGCTCACGTGATGGAAGCATGTGAATATGTTGGTACTTTGAGAAACTCATCAGTTTGCAAAAATTATCATCTCTCTTCAACGATTACCCTGCCTGCGCTTCTCAGCTTCTTTCTCGAGCAGCTCCACAACCTCGAAACGGTTGTACTCAGAAGCATAGTCAAGTGGTGTTTTTCCGCCTTTATTAACCGCTTGTATATCAGCTTTCTTTTCAAGGAGTAGCTTCACAACCTCGAGTTTCCCCTCCAAAATAGCGTTATGAAGTGGTGTATTTCCGAACTTATTAACCGCTTGTATATCAGCCCCCTTCTCAAGTAGTAGCTTTACAACGTCGATAGACCCTGCACTAGAAGCCTCGTGAAGTGGTGTGCGTCTGTAATTATTAACCGCTTGTACATCAGCCATTTTCTCAAGTAGTAGCTTTATAACCTCAACACGCCCTGCACTAGAAGCCTCGTGAAGTGGTGTGTCTCCGTTTTTATCAGTCACTTGAATATCAGCGTTATTCTCGAGTAGTAGCTTTACAACCTCAAGTTGCCCTCTCCAAGAAGCCCAGTGAAGTGGCGTCCAATCGCGTTGATCAGCCGTATTGACTAGCTCGACATTGAAGTGAAGGATTTTTCCTGATGATACAGCTGTTTGTTTGTATGTACAGTCATCGACAGATAGATTCAGGTGTGGGGCTGGATGTGCTGAAAGCAATTTCCTTAGTACTTCGGTGAGATTCCAATAGCAAGCTAAGAGTACCAATCTACCTAGATACCCATTATTCGAAGCCTTGAAATTTTTGATAAACCCGCTGCTGAGACTAAGAAATATAGTGCTTTTGTCGAGCCAAGTGACCCAACTCTCAAATGTTGTCGAGCCTAATCCCTGAAGCATCCACGCATCCAGCTCATTGGACACGGCAAGACTTTTCCGGTTCTTTTCAGTCGACTCGCGACAGTGTTCTCCCCAGAAGTCTGAAGCATACCAAAAAAATGCTCTCTTCCGCGCAATTCTTTCAAGAGCGAAGGGAGTCTGAGAAGATATGCATTTTATACACATTAGGGCGACTTGGGCGTGGCATATCGGTTTGCTGTATTGCGACCCAGACCTGCCTTGCAAGTAGTCCTTCACTGACACATGAGCAAACTCCAGCTTTCCACTACTTGCATTCTCAACGACGAAATCTGCAGTGAGTCGACGAAAGCATGTGTCATGAACGTTGTGGGTATCAATCCCGAGAGCAGCTACAGCTTCGATAATCATTGCTATTGACAAGGGCATAAAGCTGCACAATAATATCCTGTAAATGCTGGTCGCATATTTGTATTCGGCTGAGCCTGGTGCGGTGTTGCGTTCGAAGATATCTTTGTAGGCAAGGTTCAAGTCGTTATCGTCTGCGACGGAGCCGGTGTCAAGCTTCTTGAGATGATCTTCAGCAGTTTTTTTGAAGAGAATGTCGGGTTTTCGTTCGAAGAAGAAAGAGAGCTGCAATTGAACCCAGCGGAACCTTGATACAAGTCAGCTTACTAGTAGGCTAAATAGGAATAAAGACTTGTTTACATTCCGCCAGCCCTTTCACAGAGGATTTTGATGAGCTTGTCCTCGAGTTCTGGGTATTTTCTTCCCAGGAGTCTCTCGTCGTCTTCTCTTTCCTTGACCTCAGTGCTGATGTACGTATACATATCGGTTTCGGATACTGATGACCGAAGATCGATTATGGCCATGGGAGTATCGACAAACTTTTCGTGGACACGCACTTCGTATCGACTAGACATAAGCAGCTCAAGTCCGCCAGGAACAACCTTGAAAGCTTTTACCAAAGCAGCTAAGAGTTTCTTGGGCTCGTCACACTCATCGAGGGCGTCGATCATTATTCTGAGCTTGACCCCAGATTTAACGATACTGTGTAACAACCGCTCGCAGTCGTTGGTAAAGGAGAAATCTCGCAATTGCGATGAAGCCCCTCCAGAATTTGTGTAAGCATCCAGAACATCCGGAGAGATCTTGCCTGTCTTGGGGTCGAATGCTGATTGTTGGAGGATTGCTCGAAGAACATCCTGCCACGAGTGTTTGGAGTTTGTAGCTGTACCTCTAGAGCAATAAAAATACGCAAAGCGTGTCCCGGGGTATAAAGAAGCTGTATCTAGATGCCATTGAATTATCCGACATCTAAGGGTGACGATCAGCTTCTTTCATGTTGGCAACAAAAATACTCACAAGAGAGTTGATTTTCCAGTACCAGCTGTTAGAAGTTAGCATCATATCTAACGTGCTGAGATAATACTCACTTGTACCGCGAAGCCAGATGATCTGGCCATCTGATTCTACTTTGGACGTCGAGGCCCAGGTCTTGAATGTCTCATTGTCCAGCAACCATTGCCCGCATGCTCGATATTTCAGGGCGACCCCAGTCCTCTCAAGGGCATCATCATGAGCTTGTTCCGGTCTGAAGTTCCATACCCATTTCTTGACGCTCCCGACTATTTCGTCCTCTAGCTTGCAGCGGTCGAAGTTGCTTTTACAGATATCATGATTCGCGTTTATGTTACTGACAAGCTCTTTCCAGGTGGCGCTTCGTTCCGGTGTCTTGAGTAACTGGGCTATTTTATCGTCAGACTTGCTTGCATACAGCATCGGAGAAATGGCATACCGATACGTCCAGTAGAAATCCAACCAAACAGTTTGGCTTCTAATTTCAGGATCTCAACTTGCAGATTGACCAAGGAAGGCTCCAGATCCCTGAACCTAATTGAGCTAGCATTCTTCGTTTTCCCCAAATACAACAACTCGATGTTGGTCCATTGCCTGAGGTTCGAGATAATTTTCTCCAGTTCTCTTAGCTCTTCCCGAACGAGTGCAGAATCGCCTAAGCACGTCTAGTCATGGAAATAGCTCGACTTAGTTGCAGCCATTGAGGTGTGGGACATAGGTGCTTACCTCCAGTATCAGGCAGAACCCACGCCAAACAACTGGTGCGATTTTGTGGGGATCGATAGTCGCGGCAGCTGATACCATGTCCTTGAATTGGAGAATATACCTGATAGTATTTTCAATCGCTTTGGGCATCTGCTTAACATCCCTCATCTTTGGTAAAACAACGTCCAGTAAATCTGAAGGATCAATGTGATCCTTAATCTCAACTGTGGACTTGATGTCCACCAACTGCTTGAAGATCTCTGGCTGACCCACTTCGAGTCTCTCCATAGCTTGGACCACGCAAAGAGTTCGTTGCTGTAAGACATCGGGAGTAGCTGGGGCTGTCTGTGGCTGCATTGTGGGTATGGATGTACGGGCGGGTTGACTCTCCTGACGAGCTTCGGGACCAGGCTCAGTGAGAGATTCGAGGTCGGGATTAGCGCCAGGCGGGAGCGGCCCGGTGCTTGCGGGACCCATGTGGGCAGGCGGGTGCAAGTTTGGAGCAACATCTGGATGTCGTTCTGGCTCTCTCATACTACTCGGCGCAGCAATGGTCATGTCTATATAGGTGTGTCACAACTTTAGTAGGCCGCACATGCACCGAGATGCGAAGGAAGCTTGCTAACCTGATAAGGGCACGGCAGAAGCAGTCGTGCTGCGGTCTTTGCCAGACCTTGGCGGCAGCTTGCTGCAAGAGTTCCCCATGATTTCTTGGGACGCAGGCTATGGCAAGAATGGATGGGATGGCAACAATTGGAGACAGGTGTATTCTGGAGAAGGTTGTGACAGCTGGCCAGCGAGGTCATCACTTTTGGATGGCAGCGCTAACTTGAGGCTGAGTGATTTGACGTGGTACAAGGCTGCCATTCTCAGCTTCATAGGTAGGTAGGCATTCTTCTATTCAGCCTGTGAGCCAACCAAAGCCTCAGGCGGCGCCATATACAGGTATGACAACTCCTTTCCCGACGGTCTGGCCGGGCGTACTCAAAGCTTTCAGCTCGTCACGTGGGTATACGGGAGGTGAGGCTGGCGGCTGGGTGCATATCTTTAGGCACGCTACCGGGGATTTTGTGTGCGTCATGAATAATTCCGCGAGAATGAGGTGAGATGTATCAGAGGTCAATGTTACTTCTATCGAGCATGTATCATTCAGTAAGGGTGAATCATTCAAGAGTCATTCCTACACTATTCAGGAACCATTTAGTCGCTTAGTCTCGTTTACAAAGGTATAAGAGAGTAAACATGAATGTACTTGAGTGGGGACCTCAGGTATCTTTATTTTTCTAAGTAAGTGCTGAATGCGGGGAGAAGCCGATCTTGTAAGCGACTGTAACACTTATTGAAGTCCCTCGTGCATTTTGCGAAGGTTTCCAGAGGCAAAGTTAGTCGTTATGCGTACCAAAACAAATATGTGCTCACATCCAATCAACATGCTCTTGGAGTAATGCAATCTTAGCATTCCCTCCATCAAGGTTCTAAATGTTCATCTTGAATTTCTGGATAGCAAGGGACGTTCAAATCATCGTGGGGTATTTCCCCCATCTTTGGTCTCTACGAAGAACCTTAAATCTTCGCTCCGAACAAAAGTGGGGTGGACTGATAACCACCAAACCTGATTCAAGGAATGACTCCCAGGTCCTTGGACAAAGATTGGCATGCCCCTTCCAATGTTGTATTTCTGTTTTGACCATGAAAAATATTGAAAAGTGAATCTGAGGAGTCGGCCCCGCATCACAATTACTGCCCTATCTTTCCTGGATGACCTCTGGACTCCTGTCACCTCACGAGATCACATTTTTCTCACCAAGGATAGCCGATAACTCCTGGGCCTTAATAAATATCACTTTATTCATCGATCACGAGCCAGACATATGAACAGGTCAATATCCTTTCATCCATTCGTTCCGATTAATGGCCACCATGTCAGAGACGTTGCCCTTCGCATCCTCACCCGACATTCCCGCAGATATCTTCTTGCCATATATCACACTCTCAAGATCTCCACCCTCATTTAATACCGATTCACCTCTCTCCAAGGATTCGAGCCTATCGCATAGCGCTCGTACTGTACCTGGCACTGGCTCTCAGATGGCCATCGATTCTCCACCAAAGACCCAAGCGGACCAATCGTCTTCACCACCGCGTAAGCGACGGAAAGGGGGCAAGATATTCTCGGTTAGTTTGTTTATTCCCATACCCCTTGTCAAGGAAACGGAAGCAATGACTAATAGCTCTGATAGGGATGTTCAACATGTCGGCAGCGGAAGATGAAAGTACGTCACTCCTCACCCAATCTACTGTCAGATGTGGATGTAAAATTATGACAGCCAGCTGACTTTATAAGTGTGACCAACGGCGCCCTGTATGCTCCAATTGTGCTAGATCTCGACTTTATGTCTGTCGAGGCTTCGAAGATGATTCAATTTCCAAAGAATCATCCCGTACTCCTCGCACCGAAGCTCAATCTCGACCTCGACCTCGAGATTCTGCATACCATGAAACAAAGCCGCTGTGGGACTCAACTCTCCAAAGCAATCCACAGATCTTCGCAGCAGACCTGAACAATTTCTCTCCATTCTTCTTCCAAGATAATACCAGCCTGAGATTAGATGCCCAAATCCTCGCTCCCACTTTGCAACCACCACAGCCACAGTCATCCCGACCCATCTTCAGCACCCAGCTCGAGGCACCTCTACCACCATCTGACATCCCAGCATTTATCGACGACATTTCATTCTGGGATCAACTCCTCGACTCGAATGACACCACTCACCAAGACTCTCAGCAAGTCCGCGACCTAATCCACCTCCCACCACTCTCCCGTGTCTCCTCCCCCTCCTCCTCCCTCCATCCATCCCTTTCTATTCCAACCACCTTTCCCGCCCCATATTCCGAACTCCTCTATCACTACCGCACTCTCGTCTCCCAGCAAATGATGCCTACATGTTCACCATCCCAAAACCCTTGGCTACAACTCTATCTTCCCCTCGCACTGCAAGAGCCTCGTACGGAACCGAAACAGATGCTTTTACATGCTATTCTCTCTGTATCGGCGTTCAGTCGTGCGGCGTTGGCGAGTAGTGAGGGAGAGAAGTATAGATTGCAGGGTGTACGACATGGAGAGGAGGCGGTGAGGAGGCTGAGGGAGGCGATTGATGGGAATGGTGATAGGATGGATGGGGATGAGAAGGGGAAAGGGAAGGGAAAGCAACAACAGAAGGGAGAAATAGATCTGGTTGATAAGCAGGCGTTGTTGGCTGCTGCACTTACGATTAGTACAATTGATGTAAGACTTCTCTCTGTTTTCACCTCTAAACAAGAAGCCCATCCCTTTCATACACCCTCATACACCTATAAATTTCATTTGGTTACATTAATTGACACAATACAGGTCTGGAGTGGCGCCAACAAAGGAAATGGCTACACCTATCTCCGCATGGCAAAAGAAGTCATCCAGCTCACAGGTGGCATCTCCTGGTGGCTATCAGCAGCACCGCCTACCATGACCATCTTCCAGATCTTCCGCTGCTACAATATCATTGCATCCACGACCAGCTGGCCTAGCCCACAAGACGAGATTCGAGATCAAGATCGATTCCTACTCGAAGAAGATGACAATGGAGAGCTAAACGGGGATTCTCCTACCATAGCCAAAAGCGAAGATGATCCCAATTCTTCTTGCTCCCCAGACCCCCAATCAGCACTACTGTCCGCCGATAATCAAAACCACATCCAAGAACCCATCCATGATCAAGTGATCCCCTCATTCCCATCAACCCTGGACATCCAACACCCCAACAATACCCCCTACACACTCGACATATCCTTCGGCATCGCCATCAAAACCCTCTGGTGCCTCAACAAAACCGTCTCCCTCTCCACCCTACACTCCACCTTCACCCCAGGAAAAACATGGTCCCCCTCCCAACTCCTCGAGATCCAAGAACTACAGAATGAACTAGATTTCCCGTTGAGGAATCCAGAGGCGTTTAGAGCTAGTATTGCAAGTTCGAATTCGAGTTCTGGGGTAGCAGGAGGAGGAGGAGGAGGAATAGGGCCTGGAATCTCACAGATGATAACCGATGAGATCAAAGAGAACCACGTCTGGGCCTTCCACTACAGCGTCATCCTATTCTTCCGCCGCGCACTAGCACACACGCTTCCCTCCTCTATAATTTCCAAAGCACAGCAGGCGGGGGAGTATATCCCCTCGCAAACCCTCATCTCGCACACCCTAACACACCTCGAAAACATCGACACGCTCACGCCCTCCCTCCCCATCTCCAATACCCTCTGGCCCGCGTTCATCGCTTCCAGCGAATCAATCCACACCCCCCTCCGCCACCGCTCCCTCGCATGGTTCATCCGTGCGCGGCGCCACGGAATCGGTAATATTGAGGAGGCGAAGAAGTTGGTTATGGAGGTGTGGAGGCGCGTCGATAGGGAGAGGTATGTGGTTGGGGAGAGGGAGGGAGAGGAGGGGTTGAGGGGGGAGCTTTGCGCGGAGGTGGATTGGAGGGTGGTTATGAGGGAGGGGGGGACGTGGGTTATGCTTACTTGAGGTGGGGAGGGAGCTGGAGGGGAGAGGGGAGGAGGAGTAGGGTAGAGATAGAAGTGGGTTGTTTATGGAATTTGAATCTTATAGTATATATATATCTTATCGTTATCAACATTAGAAAAGACGTGACGATTTGATAACGAATTGGGACGTCACGGAATGCGGAGGTAAGCCGACTTGGACAACTCTCCTCGTTGCGTAATCCAAACTAGACACAGAGAAAATTGACATGAAAGGAAACCCTTTTATATCTACTACAATCCAAAGAATGAACCTGCTCAAACAGGGGGGGATAATTGTAAGCTGAGACTTGTCCATCCATTAGTTTTATGTTCAAGATAAGTTCCCTCTGAGCTTGACACAACTAAGAAACTGCTATGTTCTAATGCTCAAAAATGTAAACAAATGCTCTTCCTTACCCGTGTTGTAAGCGAGCGCAATGGTAAGTTAGCTGCCACCTTGACATGACATCTCTCGAGTGATATTTACCAAATGACCCAGGTAGACATCTTACTAACTAAATCCCCAAGAATCCAATGATAGGAATCACTACTGTAAGGAGGTTAAACACCTAACCATTCTGCATGATTTGAAATCAGCAACGAAAGAAAGAAAGAAAGAAAGAGAAAGACAAAGTAAGGAAGTTCGGCTCGTTCCGTATCCTGTAACATCATCCATCCATCCATCCCAACCAATTTCAAACAAACCTCCCAATCGGTTTCCAAAGGCAGCACACCCACCCATACAGTAGAAGCGAACTACCAAATACACAGACAACAAATCAAGCGATACCGAAAGCTTGAGAAACAAGAAAACTGGGAAACGAGGATAAGCATCGTTGAAGCACTGTTACCACTACCACAACATACTGTACACAAAGGAGAAATTTCCTCGTCGTTCAGGTCTATAGGTAGGTACTGTAACTTATCTCCTTTCTACTGTATCTCCGCCCCAATGCAATCAGCATCCGCTCGTGCTCTTCCGATTTGAAATGCTTGTCCATCCATCCATCGATCTGTCCGTCTGTCTGTCTGTCTATCTATCTATCTATCTCTCTATCTAAAAACCTCGGTATCTCTACTTAGTAAGGTAGGTAGGTAGGTAGGTAGGGGAGGGAGGGAGGGTGGGAGGGGAGCTTCGGATTGGGGGTTTCAGCGTCTCACCCCGCCTCGCTTCACATCACATCACATCGCATCGCATCTTCCCCCTACTACTCCACTTCCATTTGCTAATTGCTATGCTGGGCTTGCTTGCTCGCTGTGCTGGGCGAGCTGGGCTGGGCTGGGCTTCCTTAACCTTAACGATAAGGTTTTTCTTGATGCTTGCTTGCTTGCTTTGCTTGGTTGACAGTATGTATGTTATGCATGAACTTCTCATCCCCCCCACTCCGTTCCCGAATGAATGAACGAATGAATGAATGAATTGAATCAGCAAATCATGTCTGTGATCCTTACGTTTTGCTGGATTACCTAGATTGGGAAGGCCCGGGCCCTGGCTTTGAGATGTGCGTCATCTGCATTGCATTGCATTGTCGGATCGTGAGGCTGCCGGTAGTGTCGAGTGTTTGTGTGTGTATGTGTGTGTGTGTGCTGAAGGAGGAAGGGAGGGGTGTTCGGTACTTGGTGATTTTGATGGGAGGGGGAGGGGGAGTCCTAGAAGGATTTGATTTTGATTTTGAGCTTGTAAATGTCATTCAATCTTGTTAAGCTTGTTAAGAAAAAAATACGGGGGAGGCGGGAGGATATTCGGAGGTTTTTAATTACTGGATGCAGGTATCTCCCTTGGATGGATGGATGGGATGTGTGGATAGATGTGTATAGGATTGATTGGGGTTCCGGAATAGGTATATGCAAGATGCAGGTACGGATGGAGTTGGTGGGCCGCAATGGTGTGCTGTACAGAAGGAAATGAAGTGGAATTTCTATGACGAGGGAAGAAAAGGGTGGGAAGTAAGGTTCGAATATTATTGAATGTTATTTACTTGAAAGCAGCGGGATTGAAGTGATCAAAATCATAATCAGAAAGATCAGCAGGTCTCGATCATTCTAGAGGATCATCACACTGCTGTAGATCCGGAATATAAATTTGAAAATCAAGAGGCTCAAGACAGTCACCTTCTTGGCATTGAATCCATTCCAAGGCATCACATCATGTCACTTCACATCACATCACGTTAGATCGCAGCCGTCACTCGTTACTTTTCCCAACCCAACCCAACCCAACCCACACATTCTTCGTCTCCATCCCTCCAGAAGTTTCAAAGTTGGTTCCCACAGCCCCTCAGCTCATCACGGAAGCATCCGCGGCTCCAGCTCGTTGGTTGGCTTATCGATAAGTAAGGCACCCGCCCCGGCCGGAAAGTTTCACTCTCTCCACCAGGCAAGGCAAGGCCTTCAAGCCTCAGGGAAGTCTCACTTATTGTCTCCGTAGTGGAAGTGCCAGCTCCCAGATATCATCCCGGCATAGGAGATGCGCGTGTCAGGGGTTTTGGCTGGGATGCGCCTTTTTCGGGTGCTGGGACCGTATTATGGCGCTGCGCCTGTAACCATAACGCGTGGGCAGTAGTGGGCAGCGTGGCAGGCTGGCCCATGAGCGAGCTCGAGGTTGCACCGCAGTAGTGAGGTAGGTACAGTACTGTAGTAGAATTGAGTTCCTGCATTTGTGAAGGGCTGAGCTGAGCAAGCTGCTCGGGAGAGACTCGGACTACTGAGGAGGGGAAGAAGATTTGATGTGCACTGCACTGGAGGGCAAAAGTCAAAATTATTGATTTACGGCGGCTGGAGGGGTTATGGCATCTGCTTGTTTCCTCTGAAAAGTCAAGCGCGGTCCATGTGGGTGGTGGGGAGCCAGTGTTTCCATGAATGAGGTATTTCAGGTCTGTCAGTGTCAGAATTTAGCTCTCGTGATGACCTTTTTACGTGCCGGTCGGTGGCGAATCTGTTTACATGTTCATGCTGAACTTAGACCAGTCCAGCCCGAGCTTGATGAGTCCCATGATAAGTTTATGACCGACCGACACATGGAGGGAATTATTGAGAAGATTTACAGGTACAGATACCCAAATAGGCTGAAGAGCACACCCTCAGCCCTGGTGGCAACCCTCACGAGCCTATCTCGACGCCGGCACTGCCGCCCGTTGGGGCTGAGAGCGCTTGCGAGCCTGAAGAGGGGCGTGATTGGGTATGAAGAGGTTTATGGGTGGGGTACAAGCGAGGAGGCGAGAGGGAGAAGACCACAGAGAGCGAAGATGGACCTGCAGAGGAGGGGAGCTACGGATGCAAGTTTCGTACAGTGTACCGTATTATGTGGATGGGAATGGAGTAGAACAATGCGTATGCTCGGGATTGGTGTTGTGTAAGCTTGGTGTTGTGTGATGAGACTTCCATTGGAGAGAATAGGGGAAGCGAGCGGAATGCGTGTTTTGATTTCGGGAGAAGCTGGTAAAGGTGATGGTGCTTTTACGTCCTTGGCTGTAAATTAAAAAAGCTGAGCTACTATTGACTGTCAATACCAACATTGCTGCACTTGAATTTTTACAATTTTTTCTATGCCTACCCATCGATAGAACTCCCATTATCAAATTTAATATATCTCGCACCATTCGGATACCCCTCCTTCCAAAACACGCCGCGCACGCCCACCACTCTGAGACGCAGACAGAACGTTGACATGGATGGACATTGAAAACGATGGGAATTCTCATAGAAGCATAAAAGAAGTACAAAGAAGCAAGGAATCTTGGCATGTACTGAGGAATAGGAGAATTTGTTCTTATCGCCGAGTACGAGTACCTCGTCCAGCTCTTTGTTAGTCGCCATAGTGGAGTGGAGTTCCTCGTGCATCAACGGTCCAACGTCCAGGCATCTCTACCCAACCCGCCGAGGCGTGCCCGCCCAGCACTTTGTTGGCTGAGGACTTGAGGACTTGCAGCTCGGGACTCACAAAAATCCACGAGTACCTGAGGTACTGGCGAATAACTTTTTGCGCTCGAATCTGTGGCGACCATTCATTCAGTGGGATATCCTCACTCTCATCTCTCAGCTGTCCATCTTTCCTCCCAGTCGAGCTTCTCTATCTCATATATACCTCGCCCTATCGCATATACCAGCCCCTCTTTATATTTCTTCTCGCTCCTTCGCCGTCTGTGCAGGGCCCGCTGGGACTTGGACTTCCGTTCTTTGAGGGGCTGACGCTAGACCCCTTTTGCACCTCTCCTCCCAGGCCTTCCCACCTTCACAGGATTCCTTCCTTTTGATCCAACACCACCAGGACAACCGCGACCAAGGGATTGCAGAAGCTCGACAAAAACAATCGCGAATCAGTGTATCGACATCTCGACCATCCTCATCGTTCTCGCACTGCTCCGCGGATAGATAGATTCTGCCGTCGTCGCCATCGCTCTCAGATCCCCGGAAGAAGGACGGACTTGCGCAGGAGCAGAACAAACAAATCAGCCGGGCTTGTGGACCAATACAGACCAACCGGCCGACGCACCCCGAGCGAGCGACCGTGGACACGAGCAAGAGCGAGAGGAGGACCAGGAACCACACGACAGACTTGCTTTTGGTGGTGTGCGACCGAACTACAGCGACGTAAAGCAAACACAAACAAATATGAAGGCATGTCACCCCAAATCTCCAATCTCCTATCGATAGAAGCCCACTCGCCGCGAGGAATGTGCTGCACTGCGATCGCAACCCGTCCTCACAACACAAGCTAACAATGCTGTTCCTCCAGGCCCTCAGGAGGAGTTTGAAGAATGACAAGGACAAGGTCAACCACATATCCATCACGCCCAAGTCTGCGATTGCGATAGTGCCGCCCAAAAAGGTTTGTGCTTCGAGTCTGCGACACAGAGAGGGGTAATATACTGACTGCGAGATTCTGCGACCCAGGTAATCCGCGCATTATACGACTATGAGGCTCAGACCAGCCAGGAGCTCTCATTCACAAAAGGAGACTTCTTTCACGTTATTGGCCGCGAGAATGATAACGACTGGTACGAAGCATGCAACCCGGCGCTTCCTGATGCGCGAGGACTGGTCCCCGTTGCCTTCTTCCAAGCTCTAGGGAAGACGGAGAGGGATAGCGGACAATCGGAGAAATCTCCACAAGCTGTGCGAGCCCCCGATCACGATTCTGGATATTCGGATACATCTGGTTCGGGAACTCTGGTGGGAACGGATACTGCGCGATCGTCGAAGACCATGGGGAAAGGCTCGGGTGCGATGGTGTATGGCATTGTGATGTATGACTTCGTGGCGGAGCGACCAGATGAACTAGATGCGAAGGCTGGAGAAGCAATTATTGTCATCGCTCAATCGAATCCGGAATGGTTTGTTGCGAAGCCGATTGGGAGACTGGGAGGCCCAGGATTGATTCCGGTGTCATTCATTGAGATAAGGGACATGAGTTCTGGTCAAGCTGTCCCCGATGCTACGGAAGCGGTACAAAGGGCGGGTGTTCCGAAGGTCGAGGAATGGAAGAAGATGGCTGCGGATTACAAGAATTCGAGTATCACTCTAGGGAAGTTTGAAGTTCCAAATTCGCAGCAGGCACAGCAGCAAAGTTTGGAACAGAGTATGGACAGAATGAGTCTGCAGCAAGGCCAACAAAATGGCTATGTAAGTCTTCGCAGTTCATAGTTGTGACTGATGCTAATGGATTGATAGCAACAGCAACAGATGAGACAGTCGCAACAAGCCAGAGCTTTCCAGCAACAACAGAATCCCCTACAGGACGCATATGCCTCCAAATCCACATCCCAACTGTACGCTCCAATATCTGCAAAGATCCCAAGATACTGCTTCGCGGAGGACAAATACTGGTTTGTCATCGAGGCAGCGCTGGAAGATGGACGACACTGGGAACTGTCGAGATACTACGAAGACTTTTACGATTTCCAGATTGCCCTCTTGACAGAATTCCCTGCAGAGGCGGGGAACACTGGACAGCAGAAGAGAACTTTGCCATATATGCCTGGACCTGTCAATTACGTTACGGATGCGATTACGGAAGGAAGACAACACAATCTGGATGCATATGTCAAGAACCTGCTCACACAGCCACCGTACATCTCAAGGTGTACTCTGGTAAAGAAGTTCTTTGCACCGAGGGAGGGAGACTTTGAAATGGATCCTAATGCTGTGAATGAGGAGTATCGTTTGTCTGGAGCCTCTCAACAATCTTCAACCGACTCACCAACAAATGGCGCCTCGAGACAATCTTCAAGGGGCAATTTGAATGGGGGTGGATACGGAGGTCTGTCAGCCGCTCCAGCTCACCAACGAGGACAAGCATCAATCTCCCAGAATGGTGGCCTTCAGCCTCGTCAGATGTCAACCATGTCCCAACCTTCGAATCAATCCCTCTCCCCCGGTCTCAACGGTGGCCAGCCCTCAGCAATGAAAGTGAAGATCTACTTCGGAGATGACCTGATCGCGATCCGAGTGCCGTCAGACATTCAATATCAACAGCTATACGAGAAGATCCGTGAGAGACTAAAGATTCCAGAAGGAGAAGAAATTGCTCTGTTTTATAAGGACGAGGCAAGTGGGGAAAGACCTGGCCTATTGAGCAACAACGATCTGGACTTCGCCGTTAATCGAAACGACAAACTCATCATCTACGTCGAGTACAATTGAACTGGAGCAATCTGAACCTGCACAATATTTCTACTCGAAGGGTTTGAGCCGCTCGCATCGTCAACCACATCACGCCGAACGAAAAATTACACTTATCCTCTAATCTACTTCCGATGTACAGACACAGTTCTCCCGAGGTGGTAATAGCTGCCCAGCCAGGGACAGCAGCGTACTCTACACTCACTTGACGAAGACCCCAAACATCATCAGAATTATTCTTTACGAGCAGACACTTTTTGTTTTGCTTCTTCTTCTCTCAACTTGCTTCTTCTCTTTCTTCTTGCACCAAATTGGTACGACACTTTTTTTTTAGGGAGGAAGCGAATACGACATGGGATTACTATTGCTTGCTGGATTGGGATATCATTAAGCTGGGATAGGCTGGATGGCTGGATGGGATTGGCGTTCCGAGGTGCTCCTTCTGTTGTTTGAGATCGGTTGATTGATAACTGGTCTGGTCCGGGCTTCTTTTCGTGTCTTGTCTGCGCGTGTGTGTGCCTTCTTTCTCCGCGGTGTGTTTCAGAGGGCTGTGAGCGTACTGAGTCTGGATCCATCACGTTATACTTTGTGGAGAGTGGAAAGCGGAGAGGCGGTGTGGAGGATGGGGAAGGAGAAGCATGCCACGGGCGTGGTCCTCTGCTTCCTCGTCTCGTTTGGATGGACTGGCTAACGGAGCCGAGAGGGAAACGTCATTACCGCTCCTGTGGGAGGTAGGGTTGAAGGACGATGATTCGTGGATAGCCGGCCTGGGGCACGTCAAGGTGGTGATGGATGGGTGAGCGGAAGTGGATGGTTAGGGACAAAGGTATCGGGGCGATTTGGATGGTGTGGACGCAGCTGACGGACGGAAGGAAGGCAAAGGCATAAACACAAGAGATGCATAGCAGGCAGGCAGGCAGGCAAGCAAGCAAGCAAGCAAATCAAGCATAGTATGGATAAGGTAGCGATGAATAAGACCATCTACAAACACTTGCTCCTCTCTCTCTCATGTTGTCTTGGATGAATTTTTTTTCATTTTTTTTTTTCATACTAATATGTGATTTCTCATACCCACTTCGCCCCCCTATGCTCTACAATCTACAATCTCTCTATCCACTGCCCTCACCGAGCTTCATTCTTTTTATTCCTTATAGGTAAATTCCTTCCCGCTACCTACCTACTTATCTACCTATCTACTTATCTAGCTAAGGTATTCCTCCGATCCTCTGAAGTATACCTAGATAATTTTCTCTTCTCTTCTCTTCTCTTCTCTTCCTTTTATACTATAAAGTATTTATTGTATTCGCTTGCCCTGCCCTACCCTTAAAAATTGATAAAGTGATGAAAAAAGGTGTAAGATTTATATTTATATATATATATAGACACGCAATTTTCAATATTACCTACCCCAAGGTAAGAAAAATTATAATAAACAAACTAGGATCAGATGTGCTGTGCTGTTGCTCTAGAAGATAGTTTAGTTGAGTTTGGAGTTGGAGTTGGAGTTGGAGTTGGAGTTGGAGTTCTAAAATTGTTTTATGCCTTCCTTCTTCGTTTCTATAATGACGTATGTATGTATGTATGTATGTTAAGATGATCGATTTCGAGGGAAGGGAAGGGAAGGGAAGGTATCGTAGGAGGGTTGTGTTGTGTGGTGTGGGAGAGGTGCGTGCGGGTGGTTGGTTGGTATTGGGCTTGTTGGTGGGTTTTTTTTTCGGTGGAGAGGATAGACGGTACGTGCGTGCACTAGTGGTAGTACAGTACAGAGTAAATGCTGGACTCTCAGGTATGTATGGGTGGTGAAAAGAAAAGAAAAAGAAAACCAAAAAGAAAAAAGTTATGCAGTATACTTGATCCTACTGAACTCTGTCTGGGAAGAAAAGGCTTATCTATACTTGCTTAATCACTAATTATCGTGCACCCGGCGCACTTGACAGCGCACCTAAGGGGCTCTAGCCAACCAGAGGCTGCTTTTGTAACTAGAACTCTAGGAGCGTTGGGAGCGCTGGAGCAACAGGAGCTGGTGGAGCTTCCCGTATAGGGAAGCTCCAAAATACCTTAATAAATCAAGACTTTCACACTACTTGAACCTTCTCCCTGCGGTGCACGATACGAATGGAGTGGAGGAGGTAAGTAAGTCAAAACGATAATTGATTTTCAAGATGTGGATATTCTGTAAGGCAGGAGAGGGGAAAAGTCTGCGATTCCTCTTCGTACCAACTACGACAGATTATTATTGTTCTTATTTATACCGTTTCCTTGAACGCGATCTAGGGAAAGGAAAGGAAAGGGTTTCTTCTCAACGTTCAACAAGGCTCAAACTTTGATTCCATTGTTTACATAGAGCCACCCTTAAGCGAGGTGGAGCTACTTACCTACCTATTTCGGAACTCGAATCCCCCTGGACTGGAACAGCGACGATCTCGAGCCATTCCAATCTTCTACATAGGTTTCTCGGCATGCTTCTTAGATTGGAAGTTAGATGACGGGATGTTTCAAATGTGCATCAATGCATGCATGCATCTGTCTGTCGCACGGATTATCCCGTGGAGTCTAAGACGCGTTAGACTCCACGGGTCGCTTACGACTGTTGACGGACGGCTCCACACACCCCGGTTGAACTGCTCGATGACTGCCACAAGTGACGGATATATCTTTGAAGAGTGAAGAGTGTGGTACAAGGTATTGCTCAGGCTTTTATAAAGGGCCTTTTTTTTTTCTAGGAAAAAGAAGGGCAGGAGGGAGGGTTCAATAGTCGCTGAGGAAATCATGTGCAGATTCAAATGACCCTGTCAGGATACGGTGAAGACGTCAAGTTCCCGTGACAAATGAGCAATAACGGGCTTATGAATGCTTTTACAAACATACTTCTGAGAAGTGAAACGTCCATTAAATGATCTCTAGACGCCGAAATCTGGGATAGTTTCAAGGTACATGTTAAGTGAGACCTTTTGCTGACATAACCCCCACGGAATTCCGTCATCCACTGTTGTGATGGGCTCAAAATTTTGTCTTTGGGCTTTACAGGACCATTCTGACATTTTTATTTCATAATTCTGTGTCTGGCTACAAGACTATAGCTGCGCTTCCTTAAGTCAGTTCAATGGATGATACTCTGCCTTCCAACTGCCAGAGACATTTGCCTTCAAACACACGGTGTAGTCTTGCCTACTTGCTATCACCACTTAACTCTTTGTATGTTGAATGATGAAGACTGAAACGATATTGGGTTTGTGATTAACGCTGTTAAGCTTTACTATTATTAGACAGGCTTAAAGTGAAGTTCTTGACGGCCATGTGGACTTTAGACTTCTCAACGATGAATAAATTCTGTGACTGGAGATGATACTTCCTCCGAACTAAGTGGTCATCTGTCCACACAGGGCTTGAGAAGACAGGCGACGTGGACAAGTTTAGAAGTCGGGTTTTATGGTGCTGGTGCTACCGTGATTGAACTCATTCTATAAATGTCCTCCACCAGGTCGGTAGCTGTGATTCCCGGTTGAGTTATAGATAACACTACTCTGCGTGAGTACATAGCTTGCTCAAGACTCTAATATTCTAGACTGATTCACGGGCTTGGATCTTAAATTAAAGGAAAGAATGATTGACTGCCTTGCAGAATGAGCTCGGGGGAAAGCCCATTATCTATACGTGAACCTGCAAAGGGTAGTTTTAGCTTGTACAATCTGATGTCATACTCAACAGATTGGGAATTGTCACTCGCTCATCCGCGCTGTCTTCTCACAAGCTTCAATGTCAATGAATGGGCCTATTTTACTTGCTCTCCTAGAAATAAAGATATAAACAGTATGAAAATGCAAATGCAAATGTTTAATGTCTATGACACATGTATCATAGGATAAACAATAATCATCTGAACTCATGACTACTAATCTGTCCCTCATAGCAATAGTTGTGTTATTAAGATTATCAACGCACTCTCTATTATTAGTTCTCTTAAACATAGTATAAATTCACTCCTTTATGCCTGGAATTCCTCTCTTTTCATCAACACCCCTAACAAGACAACACCTCTTCGATCGTATGAGCAAATCCGCAAGTTCACGAGACATCTGCTTTCCTTTTTCTAACTCCCAGAAGCCTCAAATCCTCAAGATTCGCCTCTCCAGCGCCTAAACGGATATCTCTTGGAAACCGGCAAGCAGTAAATCCACAGTGCCTCTGTCAATTTTCCATCCACCCCTGTTGGTCTGACGATCCTGAAGGTCACGTATCCAGTGGTACGCCAACGAAGAAGCTGAATTTTAGGACAAGATGTGCCTTTTATATTCTTGGACCTCGGGGTGTCTACACGTTAGCTCTGGAACTGCTTTGCAGACGTGTATGCATACAATGCAGACAGGGTATTGCTATGGTATTCAGACCATGCATATTGGAATGTGATGCATGCTCTCGGCGGAGTCCCGGCTACGCCTGAGGTGTTCATCTGTCTTCAAACGTAGTGCTGGGGTGGAACGTCTGGAAAATAACAAGGTATTACAACTGGCGGGCTTGTGCCATTGTGCGTCTTTTTGGGGGGTTGTTTGCAGACCGAGCGAGGTTAAACCTTATCGTTTCTTTGTCTTCATGAACTCATTGGACTTTGGAATTTGGGTAAGAGTGATGTGACATACTCTAGAGTTTGTTTCTAGCGTCGCCAGATATCGAGTAAAGGGCTAGGTAAGTAGTCGACTCCTTGCATGTTCACAGAAATGTTGGATCTTTTACCAGAAACCAAAACGTGCGATCTCATGAATGTGACGTGATGTTTCTTGAAACCCTAGAGAGACAACGTGATGGAAGACTAGGTTTTAGATGTTTCGAGGCACTTACTTTTCGTTGCTAAACTAAAGCTATGACCTGTGGATATTGTGAGAGCATGACCAAGACCCCGGGCCAGTCCCCACCGCCATGAATCACGGAAGAGAACGTGTTTCTCCTGGAAGATCTTCTCCCAAGTGCAATGAGACATTCACAGGGGTCGATATCAAGACAGACACTACTGACGATGCGTCACGGCCCGCAACGTCATTTAGTAAACGAAGTCAGACACTTGTATAATTCGACTACACCAAGCCAATTTCACTGTACTTTCTTAAGCCAAGTCCTACATCAACAATCGCTTCCCCATCTACCAGCCCAAGAACGAAACTATTCGGAGCATGTTAGTAGTGACCAGACAAGTACAGAATGATGCCGGACCTTTCTCCAATGAATTGCCAATAGCCGTTATTGGCTGGACGAATGATGCACGGCAACTGTCCTCCCGTGAAAACACAAATTCGATCTCCGACCTTTGCTACATGGGGGGCAATACCGAGCCTACCTTCTGAAGTAATCATTAGTCGGCGGGAGAAGATACCACCCCTTTCTTTGTCCAATATCTCAATTAGAAAGGTTTCTTCGTCTTCATTTCTTGGAGGAATGCACAGTCCACTACCCGATATCCTACGAGCAAATCCTCTACTTGCCATCTTCTGATTCTCAATATCAATTTTGTCAAGCTCCATAACAATTGTGCGCCAGAAATCTCTCGGGCAATAGTCATTGGCCAAAGTTTTCCAGTCCTTGAGGACCGATCTAAGAGACTTTTCGTGTTGGAATACCTCTTCCCGGCTGGGAGCAGAAGCTCCGATCGCTGAAATCCCATCCATGAGAATGCCTCGCAATATCAGAGCTTTGTTATTCTCAGAGAATCGCAAGGTCAAACCCAATGTTAGAGGCTCATGACCACCAGCGTGGTAAAAGGGTCGTAGCACCCCTCGTTGCAATCTATATGCAACACGGGTCAAGACTAAGTCGCGTACATTCAGCGTCAAGTCTCTAACCCACGAAGGCAGCTTTCGGCTTGCTGTGTCGTCTCTCGACTTATGCCCTGTAACCCACCCTAAGCACTTCAGATTACGACATTCCTTCAGGACTTGTGCGATACAGGTTGTATTGACAATAGCATAATCCAAGCTGTAGGTGACTTGTAAGGGTGATGGTGAATCGAAGAGGCGAAGGAGACCAAACACTTTGTCTCGTGGATCGGTAGCTAAAAATTTCTCAGAAAGCTCCAGTGCCTCTAACAAAGACAGTGAATATCCGGTTTTCTTGCCTGTGTGCAAATAGGTAAGAGTCATGGCATTTGACTCCGCCGCTCGCTGGAAGAGGGTCAACGTTTTCTCAGAGAAGCCTTTTTCGGGATTTCGATCTCTTTGGTATCTCATTTGATGAAACTCCGCCGGACTGATGCAGTCAATCAGGCGTTGGAGAACAGGCCATGACAATTTGCCCGCCCCGTGATAGATGTTCGGATGATTCTTGGCTAGTGAAACCTCCTGGATGATCCAGGTTCGGGTCCACCACGGCAGGGTGAGGAAAGAGGTCAAGTGGCAGAGACCATTTCTGAAATCCGTGTCCTGCATTTTCTTCCAGAATCCGGTACGACGGTCGACCCACCCCGGTTCGCTTACAGACTGAAAGAGACAGGGGATGAACTCAATGGCTCGACGAGTTTCCTCGGTATACTCTCCTAGCCAAACGGCAACTTCGAATGCATTTGAATAGACGGCTCCCATCTGGGAGACCTAGAATTCTACATATCAGATCTTTGCAAATTAGTTGATGGTATCATGTTGTTGAGCTACCTGGCAGTTCCTTTCATCAATATCGAGCTGATTGATACAGATGGCGTCTACCCAGATTCTCCTACATGTATCTGAGCACCTCAAACGTGTCAAAGCACGGTGAAGATTTCCTCGAACTGGAAAAAGAATACCGTCGATTGAAATTGACTGATTTGGAGGATCAGTCCCCCACGTATAAGACAGTGCGTCATATGGTTGGCTCGGCGGTAACTGTTCTCGTACGAGGCTGCATTCGATTTCCAGCCATGGCTCGTGGCCTGGGTGGAGAAGCAGTATCCGAAACTCTCCGATGTTCACGGGTTCGTAAGGGAAGGGTTTAGTTGCATTCATCGTTCCAGAGATGAGGCTTTCGTCGAAACCGCGTTGATGAAATCTAAACTTCTGAAGATCATCTGTAGTGCTTACTGAAAGATCCAATTGAGGCAAAAGTGAGGCTGCTGGGGTACGCGAACAGTGTCACACTGTGGTTTGCTTTAGCATGTTGCCTCAGCAATATCCACAGAGCTCTAGTGTACGGCAATGTGTTCTGAATGTAACATGGATGACAACAGTTTGAAAGGCTACAATCTACGTCCTTCAGCTCTCGAGGCGGAAGTGCCAGACAGATCCTCCGGTTAAGACGCCGGCATGAGAAGCAACACATTACACAGTTGTTCTAAAGAAGAAGATATGCACGTTCACCGAGTACAAGTCTGATGTATGACAAGTGGAAAGTGCATAAATAAGAAGGCTGAGAGGAGTTACATATCATACAACGGCAAACAAATCAAAGTGAGGTGTTTAATGCAGGCATCCACTTTGCTGAATGGGGTTATAGTGCAACACACAGCAATGACAGTCTCGCGTGTGTTGAATGGAGTAAGTCAAGAGCGACCTGACTCAATTTCGCAGTTTGATTTCTGGTCTCTTCTGGGTTTCTTCTGGCATCAACAGAGACGGATCCTGAGCCGGAACTAAACCTTCCTGATTGGTAGGAGAAGCGAGGTTTGAGCCTACTATCCTCGGATGCTTCAAGCTCCACTTGAGGGTTCCTTCTTAACTTGAATAATATAGTGCACCTTGTTCTTTTTATTCATCAATTTGCGTAAATGTCAAAAGTTCAGAACTTCACGTGCTTTATGTCACCCTGATATCCTCCTGTCCAGATACTATAAACTGTCCAAAATGTGGAACCTATTTACCATTTTTTTACGCCTAGCTTCTTCCTAGGCTATCTGCACCTTCTGAGATGTCGCTAGCCTATCTCTGAGCAGTACCCCACTTCGCCTTCGAGGTACCTAGGTAGTTAGATAGAATACGATCACGTGACATCAAGAAACGACTTCTCTGTACCCCAGGAACGCAGGATTACTCTAAGTAGTAACACTTACTTCTCAAGTAAGAGGTACTATTAAAAAATTGCTCTTTCGAATATGTGACACTGCAAACGTACTTGAAGTGCATCTCTGGGGATTCCCGGGACCTAGCTTTTGCCTTCAACGTACCAAGATTCCATTTGTTCCACGTGATTGGAACCATTCAAAACCGAACTGCCCGTTCTCCAACCATTTCTATCATAAGCTGATAAATTTACAATTTAATATCTTCGTTGATGAAGCTGAATATTGATAGAAAGTTGGAGTAAGAACAAGAATACCAAGTCCTGTCAAGATACTAATTATACTCACTTTGACGTAGCATGATTGACTGATATTGGAAGGTGAGTGTAAAGTGGAAGTGGTAGGTCTGGGGGATTATTGTGGGAAGAGAGAGTTGATATTCTTGCGCAATGGGTTGGCTGTGGATTGCCTTGGTAAAGATCCTGTTCGGACTGTTTCTAGGAGTGACATGTTACATGAATCGGACACATGCACTGCAGCTGCTCTAGATTTTGGTGGTCTGACTGGGATTGAACGCTGTGTACTGCCTGTATATCTACCATTTGATGACTTTGATCTAAGAACAACTCTACTTTTTCTTCAATGGCTTACATGTCGAGCGGTTATTGTTGTGCCGAATCGATCCGAAGTTCGAACTGTAGGATAAGTTCTACAATGCTTACAAGACTCTATCATTTCAGGTTCCCTCAAGTTTCAAAACTCAAAGTATGTGAAACGTATGTGAAACGGAGGATATGGAGATAGTTTTATTTGGCGTTTGCACATGGGGCGGACTTGGTCATTTGAGCGGAATGGTAGAGGGAAAGGGGAAGTGCGAGAAGGTTACGAACACGTAAAGCTAACAAAATGTCATAACTCGAGAGCCCAAAAGTGGAATTGAAAAGGATAGAAGCCATCCAATCTATTAAAACAAACTCTGGCGCCTGGGATTCTACGAACGAAGTTGTGTCATTACCTTTCTCAACTATTAGATGATCTGAGCCATGTCCCCCCGTGACAACATTCACAAGGGCCGACATCAAAGAGATAAGGACTATTCGCAATCTCAATCAAGCCATCATCAGAGGAGTCTCGTGGCTCTGGTCCCGGGATATTGTAAGCCAGAATATACTGCATGTGTTCCAAAAATGGCCCCTTCGCTCCGTATGAAGGGCCACGACCGGATTCTTCGCTTGCTAGCCAGCTTGAAAGTGCGCCATCGCGGGCGAGCACTACATCTACGAAAGGTCAGCTAGCCATATCTTGAACAAAATGCGCAGGGAACGCTGGTTGTAACGTACTTAGCAACTTCAGAACCTGGACTGAGTGCTTTTCTAAATCCCAATCTTGATCAACCTCATTCTCCGACTGGTTCGGTGAAACACAAGCCACAATATAGTCTTGGAACCTACAGTCCCGCTCATTGACACCTGGGATGAAGCTCGGTATATTGGAACAATTGGACGCAACGAGGACTTTCATAGCCCCGCCTTCATCCCAAACCGAGATGCCATGTTGCTTTTTGAATTCCAGTTGCTGATCGTAGGAACGACCAATATGCAGGTGACGAGATACTTCTTCGAAGCTACTGAACTTCCCGGAACATTCAATGACATGCAAGGTAGCTGATCCCGGTGACTTCCAGCTTATATGTGAAGGATCTTGCTCGGAAAAAAATGTGATTGTCCTTGATGTATCCGCACTGCGGACGATGAGTTCATTTGAAGAGACCGCTTCTAGCTCGAAGCTGTGCGTAGAGTCTCGATATGGTTCTTCCCGAAGGATGTCTGCCTTTACAAGGTATTAGTAGATAACAACGACACAGCACAATGATGTGCTGTGAGAAGAGTATGACTGACCGCCTGTTTTGCGTCCACGAATGGGTCATTAATCGCAGCTACAACAGCATGAGGCCAATGGAGACTGGTGCAGAAAATGGCTCGGCCGAGTGAGCCGAAGCCGTTAATACCGATCTATCTATATATCAGACATGGCGAGATGAGTAGAGTGTATTTCGAGAGCACGGGGAGGCTCACTCTGAAAGTGTGGTCAAGGTCGTCAAGGATCACGTCCACTTCGCGAAACTCGTCAAAGGGGAAGAAGACCATAGCTGAACGGTAATAGTGGTGATCTTGTTGTAGAAGAGTAAGCTGCTCAGGGTATGGCTGATTAGCAGACGGATGTTCTTGAAGGATCCATCTGCTATAGTTCAAAAGTTCTGGTGTCACACGAAGTTGTGGCTTGGAGGTTGTGGCTCTATTCTGTTGCCTGTAGAGCTTGATGCAGGTGGAGTGCAGGTGATCAGGAAGTGAGCACGAACCTCCTTGAATTGGTGATCTTATATTATACGTTGAATGACTAAGTCTATCCCGATCGAACAGCTGTGTTGGTGTCTAAGACTGCAGAGCCTGCAACGAGAACAGTGACTAGCGTAGGTATCGCCCCAATTCAAATGGTCATGGTCAAGAGGGCCAAGCCATTGCTGCCTCCGGCTAAAATGGCGAACTAATTTACGTAGCGCGCGCTGTTACGAACACAGTAGGTGTGCTTTGTTAGCCCAGTGCAGCGAATTGGGACGTCCCGTTGGGAATAAGCGGGGTTGGTAACATAGTGTAGATATGGTGAAATTAAGCGATACTATGTGAAAGGATGTCGCTGTAATGCTTTTATGGATCATTTCTGTGAGGACCTCACTCAGCGATGCGAGCCGAGCTATGTATGTTTAACTTTACTCACATCTATCCAAAATTACCTTGTAGGTGACTCGAGCCTGACGAAAGCGGTTGAACCTTATATCAAATAAGCTCAATATGAACTTGATGGAACCGTGCCATTCTATTCATCCTCGATGCGCCAAGAATGGGCCCTTGCAGAGAATCCCAGGCATCTGCGGCATGCAGCTGCCTCCATATATGACAAGGACAATCGTTTGACACTAGTACCACCCTGTGCACCGGAAGAGACTCCCCAAACAGCTGATGTAGCGCTATAAAATCGTCCGAGTCGCCTGGGCAGAGGACTAGCTTTCGGAGAAATGCTCCGGAATTCTTCACAGGCTTGACTTTACTGTTAAGACTTTGATGTGCTTAACCATCAATAGACAGGCAGTCATAATGTTGAATGCCAATAAAATTTCACTGCCACTCAAAAACACTCAGCGAAGACCGCCTGACTAACCCCAACTCAGATGCTCTGCTGTGCCAGACTGCTCCAACTCTTCCCTGGTCCTCTCTTATCCTCCTTTACTACATGCCTGTCTCCCCTCCACACTAGAACCTGCATAGCCTGAGCAATCATGACTTCCGGCGAAGTGGCTTGACTGTATCATCGACGCCGCGCTGTTTCTTCTCCGGGCCGTTTTTCGACCACAATAGCACCGGTTTATTGTCAAAACCTTTCCTAGGGTCAATTCGCCAGTTACGTTCGACCTTTTTGTTCTTGGTCAATGCTGGAAACTCCCATCCAATCCATGTGAGATCCTCTGGATTTTCGTGCTTCTCGCCTGGCTCCTCATCACTCTTAGTGAAGAAGGCTATATCACCCTTGCACTCCTCTGGAAGCGCTTGGCTAATAGTCCGAGGCATCAACAATGAGCCTATGCTGCCCGGTCCTCCTTTCTGACCCATTCTCCTGTTCAAAGAATTTGCCTCTGCAGTGACCCAGTCTTTCTCAACAGCATCTTTATAGCCTACACATGGTTTCCCTTTGCTGAACTCATTGGACTTGCATGTGCAGTATTGTCTGATGGTTGTGATGGCTTGTTCCTCATCCAGATTCTGTTTCAATTCAGCTAACACGCCGTTTCACAGCTGGGGCCCATTTTCATACCGCGTAGAAATACTGTCGATTGATGTTTGCCTCTAGGATTGCTTTTTTTTTTATAACTCTCTAGCCTCTGTGATGCTAGGAGTATTGTTGTTGGCGCAAACCCACTTGTTGCCTTGTTTCGTGCATTGCCCACGCTTTTGCAGGCTCCCCGATCCAAGGTTTGTCAAGTTGAACTGGGAGGTTGGAAAGTTTTCGAGCGCGCGTTTGTCATCTTTCCATCTACTGCTTTCTCGCGTACTGGGAAGTACTCTTGATGAAGAGGGTGAGATGACACCAAGTAAAGTCAGAAGAAAGAAGAATGAAAAGACAGAGACAAAGATATGAAACTGAAAGTACTTCATGCCTGCTGTGTTCCGCTTGTTACCAGCAGTATGGCGATGACCAAAAAGGGTGGGAGACCTCCAGGTATTTGACCATTGCTTTACAAATCAACCTGCCTGACCATTTAACTCTCGTATCATCAACATAACAATGAAATGCAGCTAAGTTGACTTGGCTGAAGTTCTACTCCATGCCTGTTATCAAATGGTAACCTCAACCAGGCAACCCATATTCCAACATCACATTGTCCGTCTTGCATGAGTTAATTAAGTCGACCACACATAATACCCATGCCAGTAGCTTCGGTTGTGATCACACAAGCTAAGCTGCCTTAGCGGGTCTTCCAACCAAGTCAATTGCCTATATCAAAATGCACCTTTTACTGAAGAAGGTTTCTCCGCACGCGAATCACACACGCCACCAACATACATGATTGTATTTGGTGTACTTTGCGATCTTGCCAAGCTGGTAGCTGAGTCCTGGGGATTGATGGACAAGGAGGTTGTTCCCAAGCGAGTTCGAAACCGAACTTACGCCAGTACCGCTATTTACAGTCCTATCCAAAGGTACCCGGGTAATATTAAATGTCACAGCTTGATGCTACACTGAGAGGTTATTATGTACTGAGCTTCGACTTCTGACGAGGTGTGTTGGGAAAGATACATAGGTAAGTCTCTTTCGCGTTCCTGACGACGTCACTTACTTGTGCTACATCTCACCTGTTATTCTAACTTTAATCATTGACTCTGTACATTTTAAAAGCTACGTTTATCGAGTTCCAGTGCTTTTTTGACTCTTCGACCCTTAATCGTTCCGGTTCGACCATGTGTCGTCGTTGAGATGTGGCCTGCTTGTGGTGAAGCACAGGCCACTACGTCCCACTGGAGGCGGCTCCCGGGAAAACACCTGAATCAGTAACTCCGGGTGACTAAGGGGCACGGCACGATTACGCGCAGGGCTTAGCTCTAAGTTGGGGCTATGTAGTAGCAGTGCATTGACGGTAAACAAGTGCGCACTACCTAGGTAGGATTTGTTGGTTGGAAATCTGATAAGCGAGGATGCAGTACAGTATCTATGGAAGCGAGCTCGCTTCTTTATTTACCCGGCATACGGAACACCTATGTTTGCGGTTTAGATGTGGCATAGCAGAGCTTACCAAAATACTTAACAAGACCGTCATAAGGCTCATATTGGCGCCTTGCATAATTCGACTCATTAGAGGCTGGCCAAGCTGATAGCTTCGGCGCTTGGAATGGTGATGTTGGAGAGAAACAATAAGACCTGAACCTTGTTGCTAAGAAAGTAGTCTTTCAATCCCAGTTTAAGATACCTCCAACTCGGAAAGTACAGTCTCAATAAAGACAGATCAACTGTGACCAACAAAATAGCTTATGGAACTTCATCTGTAGGCACTGCCGAGTGGTAGTCTGGCGAGGTACTACCCCGCTGTTGGTGATTGGAAGATACACAGAGAGGCTGCATTGGGTGATTGCAAGCCCACGGAAAAATACATGGAGATAGGTATGGACGGGGAACACTTTTCGTCTAGCTTCGTAGCCGGCAGGAATCATGAGCGAGGTGACTCCCGTTCAACCTCTTGGTACCCTCTATGTGATAACCCTCAGTGCTCCCATCTCTGCTTTCCCCTTCAGCATTCCCTTTTCACTTCCACAAAACATCTCATTCAAGAAATATTCTCACCATGTCTTGGCCACTTTCTGGTGACCAGCGCATCGCTATGATGCTTCTATTGTGTATCGTTCTGATTATTTCTCCCCTGGCAGCAGGTCAGAACCTGTCTGTCGACTTTTCATCTGCAATAGCACAGGAAGTCTCTATTCAAACTGAGCTTATGCCGGGAAACCTGAGCAGTCCGGTTCCACTCCCTCCTAGTGCTGATGGCATTCCCAACTACGACAGTATCTTGAGACTTGCAGCGTCAATGCCTCCATTACCGGTGACGCTAGGCGAGCCTGTTGTCAGCGATATCAAATCTGATGTTATTCCACCCGAAAACAGCAACGAGTCAGAAACAGAGAACACTTCCGGGCACTTGGATACACGACAAGATGTTTTGAGAGTTTAGTGGTTGGAGACTCAATGATCCATTGCCGCGAGGGCGACTTCACCTGGCGGTACAGATTACTAGAGTGGTTCAATTTCCAAAATATCGCAATACGTTATGTTGGACCATATGCTGGTACAAAGGCACCTCCTGCACCTGGGCCTCCAGATAGACCTGCATTGTACAGAGCAAATCCCACTGCATCGCCTCCTAATACTGACGGCGGGTACAATCTAGGCATCAAGTCTTTGGGCAATTTGTGGGTGAAACCTGCCCCATCCACATTCACGATAAGCTTCTAAATATTTACCCAGAAAACATTTTGCTGTCACTGGTCGTGCAGCCTCAACTGATCAATATTTGATCGAAAAAGTTGCAAGAGACTATCCAGCTGATCTTATGT
Source organism: Cadophora gregata (assembly GCF_030347475.1). Classification (NCBI taxonomy): domain Eukaryota; kingdom Fungi; phylum Ascomycota; class Leotiomycetes; order Helotiales; family Ploettnerulaceae; genus Cadophora; species Cadophora gregata. The sequence continues at coordinate 161,997 of NW_026695932.1, read as the reverse complement.
TGATTAAGCTCGGTTTTAATGACCTGGGATTTTATTACTCCGACGACAAAGGTTTGATTAGTAACATGCGGAATCTGATTAATAATGCACGCCGCGTAAGACCTACCCTACGGGGGTTTTCATGCAGATAACGTCTGTAAAGTGTCTGCATTTTATCTTTGTTCCTAGTAGTAGTAAAATACAGACAAAATTGAGATAATATCTGCTATAAGTGTGTCTAAAAAGTGCAGATAATATCTGTAATAGATACATTAAAAAGCATAGATAATTTAGTATGTATCACAGACTTTTCATGTTTTAATATAAAGTTAAACACAGACCTTTTACTACCTACCTCCGGAACACTCGGGATAGAGGGAGGGAGACCTACCTTAGGAGGGGGAGGGAGGTTAAGAGGGGGACTTACCTTAGGAGGGGGAGGGAGACCTACCTTAGGAGGGAGGGAGACGTACCTTAGGAGGAGACCTACCTTAGAAGGAGACTTACCTTAGAAGAAGACCTACCTTAGATTAGAGGGAGAGAGAGAGAGTAGGAAAAGGGAAAAGAAGGAAAAGGAAAAGAGGGGGAGGAAATAAGAGGGGAGAAATTAACTTTATTAGTTAGAAAACTCTTAAAATACAGATAATAACTATATTTCCCTTAAATTACAGATAATATCTGTATTTTCACTCTAAATCTCTAAAAATCAATTAGAATCAGAGAATCTAGCTAAGAAAAATACAGATAATTAACTAAAATACAGATAGAAAATCCGTCTAAAAAGCCTATTTACAGATAATATCTGTAGGAAGTGCAGACAGTGTCTGTAAAAAAAAAACCCGTAGGGCTAACATGCGTCGGTAAGCTTGATGTGTGTGCCCATGGCACGTGCCGAACATTCCACTAATACATGCTTCAAGTTCACCGAACATTTATTGGTGGTCGTGAGAACCTAGTCAAAATGACAGACTCTTATAACCGCATGTTAAAGTCTCAAGTCAGAGAATGGAGCACGCCTTCATCCCCAGTGAGCCATATGAAAAGTCTCTAATTGCCACAGCTCAGCTAATCTTTCTCGTAGGTTACATGGGCACCAGTTCGAGAAGAATACAATTGCGGGCCTCAATACCCAGATAACTGTCCTGCCGCATACGACGGCCTTCATCCAAATGAACTTGGTGAGTATCAAATTGCTCGCGGATTCAGCCGAGCACTGGTCAGTGGCCTAAGAATCGGGAGAACGCCGCTCGAGATTCCAGGGAACATACCTTCAAGGTCACTGCCTACGCCAGGGAATTTCCGAATGTTCTCTTCTGATCTTGGTGTTACGGCTACTTGGGATAAAGGTATGCTTACCCATCGACAGTGTGGTATCGGTATACTAAACCCTCACTAACACCGGTTTGCAGTTTATGGAGTCTACTCATACGATGTGGAGTACATAATCAATGGTGGGGCTCCATATAACTTCTCTCCCGGAAGTGTCGCGTCCAATAGGTGGGATTCGAGATGGGCTCTTGATGGCTGGAAGTACGTTTTTCGAGTCTGCCGTCTTCACCAGACTATATATAGGACTGTAGTGAAGCGACTGACATTGTGTGGTGTAGATATGAGGTTCGAATTCGATCGAGCGCAGGAAATCGCAAAGGCGCATGGACTGCGTGGTACTCTGCCATAGCTCGCCCTCATACAGCATCGGCACCAACCAATGTTGTCACCCGTCCTACTGCGAATGGGATAGACGTCACTTGGACGGCATCTACAGGCTCGTACAGTGACACAGTATCACAGTACAACGTCTATTTCTGGGACCAGGACCAGCCTTGCTCGTTTCTTCTACTTGGAGGTTTCCTTCCCGGCGGCTCTGCATCCCTTGTGGACCTTGTCCCCGGCCACAGGTATCTCATCGCCATCGAAGCTTGGAATGCCGTAGGTGCTGGTTTCCCACTTGTAGCCAGACGTGCAGTGCCTGGACGTGGTGGATTGTACTGATCCGAAGACGGTGTCAGTCTGTACAGAGACAGTGACTAGCTTCTCGGCGACGACTACCACCTTTACCCACTGCGATGAGGTTACGGCTTGCGATGCACAAGGAGCGACGAAGACAGTGACTGAGAATTGTCAATGCACAGCATGTTCCGACGATTCTGATTACGATCCATTTTTCGTTTACGAAGACCAAGGACCGGTGTTCAGAGACCCGCCCACATATCCATCTGACCTTATCGTCGTGGTTGCCGGAACGACCATAATACCAGAAAGTCCTTCTGAACCAACTTCAGAACCACCTCAGCCGACTCAACCTACTACGCCATTGTGTATCGCAAGCAGCAGTAACCCGGTTCCAGGTGGATTTCCGGTTTATAACTATGTTGCCTTCTTTCCGGGTAAGTTTAATCTCGCCGGCATTTATATGAAATCGTTGATAGATCTTAACATGATTTAAAGTTGATACTTGTCAACAAGGTTAGCCTATCGCGGATCCGAATATTGGATCTCCGCCAGACTTTTGCAGTATCCCACGAGATGAACCTGTGCTGGACTACTGTGACTTCAAGGGAAGGTTTGTAAATCAAGGTCAGAAGTATCGTGAAACAGGGTGTGCATTGTCCGTTGAGATTAAGGGTAGCGTCTACTCTGACTATGAAATTCCGAAGGAGGGTGAGGAGAAGGATTTCTGCCGTTGCAAAGGGACCAATTGGACTGGTCTGTTAATTTTCAAAGCATTGCCCTCGTTTTAAATGTATGAGTAGTTAAGAAATAGATTCGAATAGTTGGAAGGGGGTTAATGACATAGGGTCATGTAAAGGCTGATTGAATGCTCAACATTTCACCTATTACCTCATTGAGGATAATCATGAAAGAATTCTGGCAAAGGTTTGTTGCTCTATGATTGGCAGAGAGTCAGAAAGGCGTTTCACTCAGCAACTCGTTACTATATCTCGCCTCAATTGCCGAAAACATATTTTTACACGGGGCAGCACGAAAGCTGACTAGCACGTGCGTCCTCCAGGTTTTGCTGGCTTAATTAAATGGTGTCCCTTGAAGCGTTCTCCCCCTTGTAAAACAGTGTTTCTCGTCTAGCAGCTGTGAGGGCAGTAAAGAGGCGAAGTGGATTTAGTTGGGATATGAGAATATTACCTTGGTGAAGATGCCCATGCGTCACGGCTATCTTCCAGTAGCTGAGAGGAACGATCTTCAAGAATCTTCAAATCTCGATATTGACCACAGAAGCCCGTTGAACGTCCATGAGGCATTGTTCTACATAGAATCCATGAGTCATGGTGTTTAAGCTTGACTACGCACTGACCTTGGAGAGTATAATCGAAGGTCCGGCCAACTTGCCTTGAGTTGATACGAACACTATCTGGGACAGAATATACTTTCACTATCAACGGCGAGCTTTCATGGCTTTATGCAGCTATTCTAGATATACACAGTGAATGGAGTATCTTATATCCACTCCAATATTAATCTCAGACCTTGAAATCAGCAAGTACAGTTCTGGGGCTCAAATGTTGAGCTTTTCGATAGATAGTGAGATGAGAACAACATCACCACTTCTAGAAACAAAGACTAATCTCGATTCCACATACTACAATCGATGGCTTAACTCTAAAGAGCGCTTGGTACCTTAAGATTTGATAAATAAGATCGTTGGGGACTAGCATTGAGATATTTCATGCATACAAGAGGATGAAAATGGCAAGAACTGACGATGCTTCCAGACTAGACAACAAATATCTAAATTGGCAAGATGCCATACAAGAAGACAACAAAGCCAACATGCGAGTAACCCACAAGAACTTATGGATGGATTGAAGGCTTGAGGTAGCGTCTGGTTCTGTAGCTTTAGGATGGTTGTCATCTTAATATTGCTGCCAGCAGAAGGGCGGAAGAAACATGACCGTAAGGACCCACAGCTACTTTCTCCTCGGATAATTTGGGTGAAGTTCAGAAACCAGCTTGAAAACATGGAAGTTTAATTGGACTTTCTTACTAAGGTTAGAGAGAACTTTATGTTCAGAAAGGCCGATCAGTGTTCGCTTTGAGCCTGACCAAGGCCATCAAATATTCTCTCAGGACTTCAATAAATCCGAATTCCGACAAAACATCAGTTACTCAGTTTTAGACTCGAATCCATGATTACGCTGCTCTTCCTGCAGCTTATGAATAGCGTCTTGGGAGCCCGAGAACATATCACGTTACGTTGTTACCCCGCCCCCACCATCAAGCTCCTCAGTGACCGCCCCTCTTCTGTGACGATCTGACCCCTTGGCATCTAAAACAAGACGGGAAGGTCAAAGTATCACCGTCTTACCCGCTGCCATGTTGTGGTGTTACTTTCGGCTCAACCTGGGCATCCGAACTCTGATCTCAAGACTCTGGGCAATAGCATGACGGCATGCCGATGAGGGTTTTGATTCGTTTTGGGGAACCAAGCCAGTCTGCCTGGGAACTTGCAGCTTGGGATTACGAAATAATGGGACTCCGGATCAGCCATATATGATCGGGATGGCTTCTCCTAGACATCAAAGCGAATGCACATCATCCTCGTTACTCTTCGGGAACGTAATTTTCACGCCGAACCAAGATGTATCGCTTTTTACTCTCCCTCTCCTTAGCAACTGTTACACTTGCCTGCTTGCGAGAATTCAACCAAGCTCCGAAACATACTCACCGCAAGCGCAATTTCAGGCGACAAGCTGCCTTCCCACCCGTGCTCACCGATCAAGAAACCACTCTTGTCAACTCTTTTGACAACAATACCATTGATCAATGGTCCTACTACTACACGCACGAGAACAAACTTGCCGGACTCGGCCGTGCATCAGCTCAATGGACAGCTGACAAATGGGCGGAGTACGGGTTCCAGTCTCGTTTGGACGAGTATGAGGTCTATCTGAGTTATCCCGTGTCTGCTTCCTTGCATGTGACTTTTCCGAATGGGACGACGCAGGAGGTCAATATCAAGGAGGACGTTTTGCCAGAAGATGATGTTACAGGCAGACCAGATAATCAGCCAACCTTTCACGGATTCTCGGCCAGTGGTGACGTTGAGGCGGAATATGTTTATGTTGGGTGAGTAGAGTTTCAAGCTTAAAAAGATGACAACTCACTAACGGGTATCAGACGTGGACAACAAGTTGATTTTGAGCGCCTAATTGAGCTTGGTGTCGAACTTGAGGGCAAGATTGCCCTTGCGAAGTACGGGGGCCCTTTCCGGGGTCTGAAAGTCAAAAACGCTGAAGAGCATGGAATGATCGGAACTGTCATCTTCTCTGATACTGATGGTGATGGTGAAATTACGGTTGCCAATGGCTACGAAGCATATCCTAGTATGTACTATCCCTCGTAGTGAATGGTCAGATTTGTTAACCATCACATTCAGATGGCCCAGCAAGACATCCAAATGCCGTCCAAAAAGGCTCAGTTCTCTTCCTATCCACCAACCCCGGTGATCCCACTACACCAGGCTACCCTTCCAAGCCCGGGTCTCCGTGTACAGGGACCGAAAACGTGATGCCTCAAATCCCATCCATTCCCATCTCTTACTCTGCTGCACAGTCCCTCCTGCAAGCTCTTGACGGGCACGGAACACCCGGAGCTGAAGTTAATCGAACTGCTTGGGTTGGGGCCCTGAACGCGACGTATAGCACTGGACCTGCGCCGGGTGTCAAGCTATCTCTTCACAATCTGATGGAGAGTAACATCACGACTATATGGAATGCAATTGGATGGCTTAATGGAACCAATAGTGATGAGACGATTGTTGTGGGCAATCATCGTGATACGTGGATGATTGGTGGTGCAGGGGATCCAAATTCTGGATCGGCGATCATGGTTGAGTTGTCAAAGGCGTTTGGAAAGTTGCTTGGGTCTGGGTGGAAGCCGAAGAGGAACATGCAAGTGATCTCTAAATTATTTCACACAGTACAGTATTGACTTGGTGAAGTGTTCTAGCTTCTTGGGATGCCGAAGAGTATGGTTTGATTGGATCCACTGAATGGGTCGAAGAATACATTAACTGGCTCACCGAGACTGCTGTCGCCTACTTGAACATCGACGTCGCAGTATCTGGGCCACGACCATCTCTTTCCGCTACTCCCGAACTCCATAAAATTGCATTAGAGCTTTTCGAGAAAGTCATTCATCCCAACGATGGAGCTTTTAACATCTCACTCTATGAAGCCTGGAACGAAGCCTCTAATGGAGAAATTGGGGTTCTTGGAAGCGGAAGTGATTATACCGCGTTCTTGCACAAGGGGATAAGTTCTGTAAGTACTTCAAATATCTTCCCCCACCTCAAATCACAATTCCATTAAAATCATGTTCCATACTGATGCACATTTTACAAACAGCTCGACGTCGGATCCGGCGGCGGCCCCACAGACCCAGTCTGGCACTACCACTCCAATTATGACACCTACCACTGGATGTCCACATTCGGCGACCCAGGCTTCCACCTCCACTCCACCATGGGCCAATTCCTCACGCTCCTCACCTACCACCTCTCATCCGACAATCTCCTCCCCCTCGACCTCCCCAACTACGGCGTAGAATTACAAGCCTACTACGAGGACCTCCAAGACGTGATCTCCTCCGCCTCCTCCCCCACCAATTCCACCTCCAGCTCCAACTCCACACTCGACACCTCCTCCCTCCTATCCGCCATCCAAACCTTCCAAGCCCGCGGAAAAGAAGTCAAAGATCTCGAACAACAAGCCATACTAACCAACAACAGCGAGCTAATCACAGTCGTCAACCACAAATACCGTGATTTCCAGCGCGGGTTCGTCTCGCAGGGTGGATTACCGACGAGGGAGTTTTACAGACATGTTGTTACGAGTCCCGGGCTGGATACCGGGTATGCGGCTGTGACTTATGCGGGGATTACGGAGGCTGTGGAGGCGGGGGAGTGGGATGTTGCGAGGGAGTGGGTGGGGAGGACGGTGAGGGGGATTGAGAGGGCGAGTGAGATTATTAAGACATAGGGAGTGAGGGGGGTTTACTGGCTGGCTGGCTGGTGGGTGGGTGGTATGGTGGTAATGCCGAATTGGGGGGGTTGTTAGTGAGGACTAGAAAATATAATTAGTGCTATATAATTCCAATCTTGAATGATATCATAATTTTCAATGATCACGCGAGTCTTGAACGGACTCGCAAAGAGGGTGACCAGTGCTGGATGACCAAACAAATTAAGCGAGATTGTGTTCCCTCAATCCTCGGCACGGTCAGCTCCTGTAGCATCATATCTCTCTAGCTGCCCATTTGAGGACAATTATCAGATTAAAAAAAAGCTGCATCAAAGCATGAAATTACATCCAACCCAGTCCGGTCCAGTTCAATCCATGATTTGTCGGCGATACCAGGCCAAAGATCCCGACCAACCCGCGAATATCAAGAAAGTCATCTATCTGTATGACAACATCCTTTGAAGAGCAGAAACAATATACATGGAACCAGCTCGACACCTGCCATTGCTCACAGACAGCTTCAGCAGCCAGCGAGACAAGAGCAACTAACGGCGTATGAATCTGTCTGTCTTCCTCCTATGTTGCATTGGTTGACGCGAAACCAAGCTACCTTCTCCGCTGGGCAATGGTTTTGATTGGTCGAACAGGCATAAGAGGTTATTTACGTGGGTGTGGAGGTGAGTATGGCTGTCGGAATGGGGTTTGGTGTCGACTTTGCTGCAGGTAGTGGTGGGCAGAATGGTTGTATTTGATGTTCGATGAACTTCTGTTGCTATTCGCTCTTGGTGGTGTTTAAGAACAGATATTTCTCAGCTCTAAATATCGTGTGAAGGAAGGTCAAGATCAGGAAGAAGAGAAAAGATGTTATCTGTCTGAGAAATTTTGAGGATGTGAGGAGGGTTTGGTATAGGTTATCACAGGAAGCTCGCTGTGAAGGTAACACACAAGCGAAAGGGATATCATATCATTCACACCATTAATACTGTGTAGGCAGGTGACCTGTTTTCCTCTGTATCGAGCATGTAACACCAAAGTATATCACAATTACCAAGCAAAACTATCCTCATGCAAATCAATCCTCGTCCCCCCCTCCCCATGCAACCTCACCACCTCCCTCCTCACTCCATCCGCCAATCCCCCCGGCGCGCAAACCAAAACCGCCACCCTCCTCACCCTCCCCACCTCCTCCTCTACCACCTTCGCAACATCCAACCTGCCCCTCCCCACACCCTCCTCTCCCTCTCCTTCCCCCTTCACCACCCCCTCACCCCCAGTACAAGTCCACCTCATCTCCACCCCCCTCTCCCTCGCATCCAGGGGAATCATCCTCCTTACAACACTAGCAAGTTCTCGCTCGCGAAAGCTCCACGTAAGAACTAGCCGCGAGGCTTTTATAACAGAAGTGGCCCCCGAGCGTCGCGCTTCAACGAAGAATTGAATGTAGGATAGTAAAGCGGTGATGCCGATTCCGCCGCCAATGCAGAGGATGGTGTCGGCGTGCGAGAGGTCGATGGAGTGCCCGTAGGGTCCTTCGAGTGTGAGGGGGAGGTAGGTGGGTGATGGGGGTAGGGATTGCGATTGTGGGGAGGAGAGGGATGTGTGGAGGGAGGAGGTTAGGCCTGACATGGGGCGGAGGAGGAAGGTTATACTGGGGCGGGAGGCGAGGGCTGGATGGGAGTGAGACTGGGTGATGCGTGTTGTTGTGGTTGAGGAGTGTGAGGCTGGAAGCGAGGATGTGGAGTCGGAGTCTCGGACGGGGGCGGTGGTTATTTGGAGGTCTTTCTCGACGTCTTTGTTTGTCGGCGTTGTTGCGGTCACGCCGGACTCTTGATGTGTTGCGATATTTCTAGACGGTGTAACTGAAGTCATGGACCCGGTATCCCATCCCGCAATGGAGAAAGGATGATTTTCCCAGAATCGACCTGTGGATGGGAAATACAAGAATGAGTGTTGCCCGGGCTTGTAATTCCAGTTCTTGGAAGGGTAGACGGTGAGTTTCATGAATTTTCCGCCAGGGGTGAGTTCGGCTACTGCTTGGGTGGTGGTCGATCCGACCATGTTTCTGTATACGATGATAGCCATTCTGCTTAGACGTTCGAAGCCCCAGAATGCGATGGCTATGTACAACCAGACTTCGTAGCCCCAATTATAGGTGAAGCGAAGAACGACGTGGTACCAACAGCCTACCAGCGCGATGATAACCATGATGATGTGTGTGACAAGGAAGATCTCGTACTGGAAACGCCGGATAGGGAGGATTGAGAAGGTGATGGCGAGGCAGAGGAAGATGGTACCAATTATGCCCCAGTAGTAGTATGGAAGCTTGATATTGGCGTAATATTTTGCTGAACCACCGCCCCAGAAATCGAGATACGTGTATATGATCGAGTGGACGACAGCCTGCACTGTCGCTACGCGAGCTGCCCAGCGGTGGAAAGTCAGACATGTAGTTTGACTGAGGCCTGTGAACCAGATGAGGGGATTGTTGCGGCCAGCGAAGAGGATTGATAATGCGATGTTGGCGAATGAGAGAACGCCAGTTCGGTTGGTCACGTAAGTTGAGATTTCGGATTTGGAGTCTGCGAACCAAGCACTTGAAGATTGTGGGAAGACTGATTTGTATGGTACAGCGGAGAAGATGAGGTTGAGGAAGACGTAGATGAATATGATGAGGGAAAGTAGTCGTGATGGGGCGTATCCAATGTCTGGTGATGTGTTAGAGGAGTTTGGTTAAGTAATTGGAAACATACTGCCTGCGAGAGGTTGCTGATGCTTCCCGTTGAACAGAGCAGGTAGCAAGAGAACTTTTGACAACTTGATTGGAATCATGTTCCCCAAGCCCGCAGCACTGAATTTCATGTACTTTCCAGCGAGAAGAGTAAATCCTACTGTGATAGTCATGATAGCGACCCTGGTGTTTGTCAGCACAGTTCAAATGCTAGGACAGGTCCAACTTACGAAAGCTGAGCATGCGTTTCCTCTTGATACTCAAACTCTTGTAACGTCTGCCGATTCATAAAGTACATCTCGTAGTTTACCAAACTCGTCTCATTCAACCACATCGCATCGGCCTCCAACTCCGTCGTGGGCGCCGTAGCAGGCAGCATCTCTTCGTATACAGCCGTGTCAGACATCGAAAGCTTGCTGTACGCCTTGGCGATCTTCTTCTCTCCCACCCCATCAATTCCACAGCGGTCTTTCAAACAATACGCCAAAGTCTGTAACCAAGGCATGTTGCTCGCCACGCACTCCATTGATGTCGTCGCCTCGACTTCTTCTCCCATATCCATCCGCTTGAGAAGCTTCATGTCCATACCCTCCATGTCGTGGTCCCCGGTTGAGAAAGTCGTGCAGTTGAGCCAGAGAGAAGCGAGGGAGTCGTGACACGCATATGCGCAGACTGGCTTGTACATGCTGATTCCCATACCGATGATACCATGTTTAACAGCTACAGCGCCCGAGGACAGCTGTGCGAGCAGGACAAGCTGGGTAGTGAGATGCATGGCTGAGAACGGCGAAGTGTTCGCCAGTGAGTTTGTCCTGGTATGAAGGTTCTCGCGTCGCTAACTTCACCAACACATACAAAGGTAAACAATAAACACAACCAGAAAAATCGAAGCAAGGTAAGATCGTCCGTCTGACAAGCAGAAAGCAAGACCCAGATCTTATAAACAGCCATCTTATCTACCCAGCGGATAAAAACGTGCTCATTCATGGGTAAAACTTCCCCACATCAGTGCATGGATCCTCGGCTCGTCGCTTGGCAGTAGTAGCTGCATCTGAAAACCCGCTCAATCGTTCTCGTGTGGGACCAATCAGAATGGTAGTCAGCCAAACAGATTCTGAGAATTGCCAATAGGGACTGAAGGAAAGGGTTTTATTATGGAGTGGCGAGATCAATAATGGGGTCGTGTCCGTGGCCTGGATTCCGCAAGGAGCTGTTATTTGCGGCTTTGTGCTAGGACCCTGGAATCTGGAGCTGGTTCTGGGGAGGAGGCCCGAGTCACGTGACTGAGTTGGTGTTGCGATGCCAAGAGTGTGAGCGTAAGCCACAGAGAGGATTTGAGCTGGTATGAGAAGTGAGTTATAGAGCTCAAATATCTGTGTTTGCTGTAATTGGTGAATAGTTAGCGCTCTGGTTTCGCGTCTGTGTTGGTTGGCAATTTCTGTATATCTCTTGGGTTGCTGTTGGTTAGAATCAGTCGACGTTTGATTTGGGCTCAATACAGCGCAATTATTTTTGGAATGCGAGCTTGAAACCTGGGTCGTATAGAGTGTCAGTAGGCATACAATAGATTATTGTATAATGAGGTACTGTGAGTGGCGTTGGATGTTGACAAGTGTAACAGAACGATATCAGGGTTACGACTCGCTTACAGGCTGCTGCTCCGAGACCGTCAGCGTAGATTAGCACAGTGCCCTAATCCTGACAGGCCGACGGAAAGCGACGGAGTCACAGACTGTTTACTCCATCTCGCTTAGATTCGTTAACCACATGCGGCGCATTCTCTCCTCCAGTGTTATGACCATTAGATATCTTTCTTTGTAAAGATGATAGTAATCGATGAATTATAAAAAAGCAAGAGTCGAAACGCTCGTTAGACAGCCACTTCAACCTGCGTGTTAACAGAGTGGGTTTGGTAGGAGTAACATGTTCAGTCGGGCTCATCAGTTTTGACTTCTCCTTGCTGATACACTGCTCTGCTCTCAAAGTGTAAGTTCACTCCGATTTTCTATTCCTACATACATTCAAATACTCATCAGAGCAGCCTAAACAAAACATCCCATAACATGGCCTGTACGCTCCACCTTTTTCATCCAAACCAATACCTTCCATTGAATTACCCCTTTCCAATGAAGCTTCACTCCTTCCTTCAGGAACTACTTTTTTCTGCGTCTGAGCCATCTGAGCCAAAATCCGCTTTACCTCCTGCACATACACGCCCTTATTCCTAATTTTTTCTCCATACCTATAAAACCAAAACGGCAACGGCACACAAACCAGTGCCAGAAAAGCCGGAACACTGCTCGCCCAATGAACTCCCAGCTTGGCATACATAGCCTTAGTAAATAGCGGAAAGCTCGCAGCGAACAAACTTCTCAACGCCGCATTCGCAGCCAGGGCAGACGCCGCGTATATGGCGTACGTATCTACAAGATAATTGATGACGCTTAGGAAAATAAGAACCATTCCGAACCCAAAAGGAACGGTACCCGCTATACAGATCATTGGGTTTAAAGGAGGGCCGTTCGTCCATGCGAACCAGAATAGTCCTATTGGTGTGGCAACACCCCCTATCATGCAAGGTACTAAGCGAGCCTCGGGTGGTGCTTTTCCATTTGGAGACGCCGCTGCTGTTCGGGCGTACTGCTTCCCTTGCAAAAACAGGAATAGCAAAGCGAGTAACATCCCCACAGCCAAACCTAGAAACGGAAGACCAGCGACCCCGGGACTGAGTCCATACCCGTCCACGAAAACAATGGGATATGCTGCGAACATCATGTACATAGTCCCGAAGACAATGGCCGTATACACGGAGAGAAGCGAGACGATCGGTTCCGCGAAGAGGAGTTTCCAAGGACGCAAGAGTGCCGTAGAGATGGTTTTCTTGAACGTCTGCTTCCCTCGAAGATGGTCCATCTTACTGATATAATGCCGCCCAGTCTTGACAGACATCTTAGCCGCTCGACAACGCAATAGATAAGGCGCATACGTCTCCGGCACGCACATATAAAAAAGCGTCCACATCAACGCACTCAGCCCCGTAATCAACGTCCCAATCCCCCCCCAACCCGCCGACTGTCCCAAAAACCCTCCCGCAATAGGCCCAATAACCGGTCCCAAAAACGGCGCAGAAGCAAAAATACTACTTGGCAGCCCTCTCTCCGCAGCAGAGAACATATCTGCTATCATACCCCCCGTATTGGTAAGTGTAGCTGAGCCGAACGCTCCAGCGAAGAATCGGAAGACTATCAGTTGAGAGATGCTGGTTGAGAGGACGGCGCCGATGTTGAAGATTACGAATAATCCGTATGCGAGGACGAAGACGCTTCTGCGGCCGTAGAGCTCGGAGAGTGGTGCCCAGAGGAGAGGACCGACTGCGAAACCGAAGACGAAGAGAGATACGCCGAGTAGAGCTACTGGTGAGGATGCAGAGAATTGGGTTTCGATTGAGATGAGAGCGCCGGTGTAGGCCGAGGAAGCGAATGCCATTGTGAGTGTTGAGAATGCGGAAATGGCTGTTACGAACCATTTTACTGTTGTCGGGAAGTTTTGGGGGTTTCGTGGGTCTGATGGAATCCAGTCGATTTGGTGCATGCTTGTAGCTGTACCATCACCGACATAGTTGTGCTCTAGTACTTGTGTTGTGATGAGGGTTGCGTCCCTGACTATTCGCCAGTGTGAGTATTTGGTTGTCTCTTGCGACTTCTTTTCTTCTTGCTCATCTTGAGGGCCCATTGTGAGGTTCGAGAAAGACTTCATTGCCTGGTTGAGCATGGTGGGCAGTAAGCAAGAGGACTGTCTCCCTCATAGTGCAGTTGTGGGAGGAGGGCAAACCCAAAGTTGGGAATACAATCTGCTCATACAACACGGGATTGCCAAACGGAGGAAGTCGAAGGACAGCACAACCTTGGTCGAACTTCGGCTCCCACAATGAAGCTAAGCTTTGTTTTAGCCAAAGTAAAGCATACTTGCAGAAAGTAAATCCTCGTCTAAAACGTCAAATGTGTAGCCCGAGACTGTGGTTTCGGATCTCGCTAAAGCTTCTAGGTTGTGCCATCCGAAGATCAGACAAGTCAGATCAAAACTTTAAGTCTGTTTCGGCGGGCCGGGTTGTCAAACATGTTTTATTTCATGTCTGTAGTGCATGATATGTGCGGGTACTTGGAACTTAGTAGAGGTATTAATATTTGTCACTGTCGCAATTCCTAACGGACAAGTATGGTTCGTGAAAAAAAAAATGGGCAGGGTTGAATGAAGGAAGTGTTTGGAAGATATGCATTTATTTTGAAGGTTTTAACGCAAATCGATCATCAACGAAGAGTAAATACATTGATCTAGTGAGGAAAAAGATTGAAGTCGTGGTACTAAAAAATTAATTCACCAAGCAGTGCGGACTTTATGCAGAAGTGGAGAGAGTTCTGACAGATAAATCCTTGGGTGACATAGTTCGGCTGGATATCAATACACAAATCACATGCAGACAATGTAGTAATGATGGAGATAGAAAATGCGATTTATGTTCTCAACCGCTCTAGACAACATACACCCAAACATTGAAAGACTCCAGCGCCCCTCTAAGAAACAGTCCAGCACTAAGTCTAAAAATCTAGCAACTCAACGCCTTTTGTACATACCCTTTAAGCACATCACCAACTGCATTCATCTGCGGTGCCTTCACAACCGAGAAGTGATTTCCGCTCACCACAGTGCAATCCACCTCCCGTCCCACCAACTTGTCCCATCCTGCTGGTCCATAGTCACTTCTCACTCCAAACAGCCAATTCCGGGCCTCGTTAGCAATGTCATCGTCACTCAAGTTGACACCAATTTTCTTCTCTTCACTCAAACCCTCCAACATGCCATCTTTAGCCCAGACAGCAACCACATTCTCGATCTTCGCATCCTTGGCTAGAGGAACCGGCTCAAAGTGCTCCAATGCTCTCACACTCGCTAGGAAATGCTGTCTCGTTTCCTCGGGGATACCTTTGCCGCTTTTGTCCATTCCATCGAACAGGCCCGCGTTCTCGAGGATATCCAGAGTCGGAGCCGGAAGTGGTGGAAGGGTGCGCGGACAAGGACTGTCGATGAACATGAGCATCTGTATTTTCTCACCTGCTTTCAAGAGCTGCTGTGAAACTTCGTAAGCGAATATCCCGCCCATTGACCAGCCTGCCAAGAGATACGGGCCATGGGGCTGGAGTCTCCGGATCTCTTCGATGAAGATGGAAGCGACTGTCTCGAATGGTAGGGTGTAATTCTCGGCGCATTTATGGAATGGAGAGAACAGAGCGTAGACCGGTAGGGACTTTGAGATTGGTGGGAGATCAATATAGGAAAGCGCTGATCCTGAACCATCTGGGAGAAGAAAGACTGCCGTTGATCCGGAGGAAGGAATGCCCTGGAGGAGAATGGATTTGCTTTTGAAAGGCGACAGAAGCTTCGAGACCACAGCTTTCAACTCAGGTACATTTGTCTGGCTGTACTTTTGAAGATCTCCAAATGTCTGGTATTCAGAGAAGAAAGATGATGGAAGGCTCACACCTGTCAGTTCTCGAACTGAGCCGAGAACAGCTATGCTGAGGAGTGAGTCCAGGCCGAGATCGGAGAATTTGGCTGTCGGATGTGCTTCACTTGGCTGGATACCCACTTCCTCGATGATGATTGATCTCAAAACTTCTTCAATATCATTGCAGGGAGGAGTGTGTATGCTGACTGAAGAGCAAGCATCCAGAGACGAAGTATCCGAGAAAATGCTTCGCACTGTTGATGCACTCGACGCTCGCGACCTTGACTCTTCCGATTTAAGGAGAGGCAGTCTCTGGGGTACAGGAGGTTGAACATGTGGCTGGAAATATTTCTCAAGCTCGCCGAAAGTGGAATAAGTGGTGAATAAAGAGCTGGGAAGCTCCATCTGTGTCAACTGACGCAATCGCTGCAAGATAGAAATTGTTAAAATGGAATCGATACCCAGATCTGACCATAGTGCATCGTCAGAGATCTCAGATCGTTCAAGTCCTGCTTCTGAGAGAATGGTGTCCATGACGGTGGGAGGTAGAGGGGCATCAACGATGCGGCCTCTAGGTGCTTCGGTATTCTGAGGCTGAACCACCCTGGCGCGCTTGATATCGGAACTGACTCCAAGTAGCGTGGAGAGCAAAGTGCGTTTCATTTGCTTGAACTTCAAACCAGCAACTACAGCCACAACCTCATGGTCATTGAACATGTAAACGTTGCCTGCATAGACACCACTTTCAGAGGTCGGTTGCATCCTGACATAGGTTTGGTATTGTTCCGTTTCTGATAGCTGGCCAAGGATCTTCATGCTCTTCCACCCATGGGAAATATAGACGTCATCTTGACCGCTTGGTGGATTCACGTTCAAGCAGAATCCTCCAATTTGCGCAAGACTGTCGATCCAATATGGGCTGTGGGTAAAGGCTCCGTCTTCATTCGACGTTCTGAACTTGAGTAAAGCGGACGCTTCTGGAATGTCGTCACTCATGAAAGTCTCTTTCAGGGCTTTATACTCATCAGAATAGTCAACAACGGTCTTGAATAGCTTGTACGCCATCTTCCGTGAAATGCTGTCGACATTGCCGTTACCGCTTCGAGCTTTATCTTGAAGCTCATTGCTCCTAGCCCGAATGAGATAGGCACTGCTGTTCCAATGTTCCATCATCTTTACACCATCGCAAAGTGAGACTTGGCATCTGGCATGCTCTTTCCACTCTGTTCCAGTTTGTGAATGGAAAATTATCCTGACTGGGTCGGAAGAGGATTGAGTGGCGGTGACTCTCAGAATCTGTCTCTGCATGTCTGGCTTGACCATGAAAGGGCTGAATATTTCCATGTTTGAAAGATCCATCGGAGGGGTTGTTAATGACCCATCCTTTTGGCGGAAAATATACCTAGCAGCCGTAAATGCCATTTCGGCGTATATAGAGCTACGTATATTAGAATAATATTCTTCAAGAAAGCCACAAATTACGTACCTAGGACAAAGCCCAACACCACAGACAACATGGCCGCGCGCCATGCGCGAAAGTTCTGGACAGCTGAAATCACTTTCGAAGATGACCTTCGCATCGGTTGAATGGAATGACTGCTCCTCAATTCGCTGCAAACATGTCGACGAGAAAATTGGCGATAATTCTGCTGTTTTGGACAGTTGAGGTGCGTCTAATCGACTTCGGTAGTCCAGCCAGTAATTTTTCGCATCAAAGCTGTATGATGGAAGGTCAACCAGTTGAAGAGCATGTTTATGCTCCTTGTGAAACTCAGCCCACTTGACATGGCATCCCTTTTGGTAGCTTCGTGCCAGGTTCTTGGATATCGTGACCCAGCAGTCTTTGTTCGCCTCGAGGGTAGTGAGCGAGTTCTCGAGAGACGTACTCAACGATGCCTTGACGAAGGATAAGCAGGTTGCTCCTGGGCCACACTCCATCCAGAGTGTTCCATCGTCAACTAGGCCATCTCTGACACAGGAAGTCAGTGCTGCTGGAAAGTTCACAGATTCTCTGGCTTGGCGACACAAATAATCAGCTCCAAACACTCCAGCTTCGCTAACGACTTGTCCAAGTAGTGTTGATGCCATTGAAAATTTTGGTTTGGCGAAGCTGATCCCGTTTGCGATCCTGCGGAACGAAGGCAAGATTGATTCCATCTGCTTAGAGTGGAAGGAGTAGGGAACCTCGAGGAACTTAGTGATGATACCTTGGACCTCAAGCTTCTCCTGCAGCTTTGTTACCTCTTCGGATGGCCCACTGACAACCGTGGAGTTAGGCCCGTTGATGCAAGCAACTTCCAAGGTAGTAGATCGGCAGCCTGAAAGGTATTCTCTGACTGAGTCTACTGGTAGTCTGATCGAAAGCATTGAGTGCGTAAATGGAACACAGTTGATCTGCATCTGTTCCGCCCTCTTTGCCACCAAGTAAAGCATGTCGCTGGTGGAAATAACGCCAGCAACACAAAGCGCAGCATACTCTCCCAAACTATGACCAATGACAACACTGGGAACAATACCCCATGATTGCCATAGCCGAGCAAGTGAGACCTCCACCACGACTAGACAAAGTTGATTCTGCGCAGGGCTCGCACGCTCCTTGGCGCCTCCTGTCAAGACGTCCAGGAAGGAAGGCAATTCCTGCTGGTTGCATAAAAGCTCACATTCTTGAACTTGATCTCGGAAGAATTGACAGGAGTCGTACAGGTTCTTCGCAACTCCCATAATTGCTGCTCCCTGCCCAGGAAACGCGAAAGCAACTTTAGTGGTGTCGTTCGACGATTTCGGTTCTTCCCAAGTGTTGATGTCTCTGTCCATTTCCATACACAGCTCTCCAATATCTTTCACAGCATACGACTTCCGAAGAGAATGGTGCAGTCTTCGAGCGGTTGAGGTGTATGCGATGTCAGGTAGAGACGAATTGGAGGAATCGAGGAAGTTCCGCAAGCGGGAGACATTTTCTCTCAGAGAGAACGGAGTCTTTGCAGAGACGGTAACGATATGAGCTGTTCTGGTGTCCACTCCAAGTATTTTTGTACTTGGACCATCTTCAAGAACTATACTTGTGTTGCCGCCCTTCTCTGCATTAGTGAAATTACTTCCATCGCTGTCATAAGGTGACTTACGGCTGCACTGAAGTTGTTCAGTAATACCCTCCTCGTTCGTTGTCTCGAGAACTTCTGGGAAGATGCAATATGGACATTGTATTTCGAAAAGTCGGGAAGTTTTGGATTCATTTGGCCCTTGACACCGATGTGTGGCGCGACTTGCTCTTTTTTAAGCATCAGGAGCGTTTTGATCAGAGATGAAATACCAGCAGCCTGAAAATGTCAGCACGCGTTTTTCCAAAACAAATTCCACTACTTACAGCTTCTCCATGTCCAATATTTGGTTTTATAGAGCCGATAGTCAAAGGCCGAGATCGAGGTTTCTTCGCCAAAACGCTCATCATTGATTTCGACTCCGCTGCATCGCCAGCTTGGGTTCCGGTTCCATGCAGTTCGACATAATCTATGTCTTCCGGCTCCACAGACGCTTTTATCAGCACTTCTCGGAATAGTTTCGCCTGGGTCTCGACGTGGGGATGCGTAATGGACACTGCTTGAGCGGAATGGTTTGTGGCGACAGCCTTGACAACAGCCAATATATTATCTCGGTTCGCCACTGCGTCTTCCAATCTTTTCAAGACGATCACACCAACACCTTCGCCACGACAGTACCCATCGGCGGATGCATCGAATGTCTTGCAGGATCCGGTGGGCGAGAGAAAACTGCCACGACTGAGACCAGCATACATATTGCAGCCAGTTAAAATATTCGATCCTCCTGCGACTGCCATATTGCACTCACGTGCCTGGAGCGCAGAACAGGCCAGCTGAACGGCCAGCAAGCTGGATGAGCAAGCGCTATCAATGCTGTATGACGGGCCTTCCCATTTGAAATGATAATTGACCCGTCCAGCACTGAAAGCTCGAATTCCTCCAGTGACATAATACATGTCAACGTCTTCAGCTGCATTGTATTCTTTCCAATCGTCGATGGTCTGACCGAAGTAAGTCCCAACATTCGGGTCCCGATCCTCCAAATCGTGCTCTTGAGTGTAGCCTGCCATCTCCAGGGCCTCGTATGTTGACATGAGGAGAAGTCTCTGTCCAGGATCTGTTTGAGCTGCCTCTCGAGGCGACATGTTGAATAGCCGCGCATCAAACATTCCGGGTCGATTGATAAAGCAACCATATGGCGTCGAGGTGGAATTCGCCAATTTTCTTGTTGGGTCGTAATGAGTTTTAACATTAAACCTGTCTTCTGGAATCTGTCTCTTGTCAGTGATCTGCTCACATTATAGTAGAAATGCCCATACTTCTCTGTGGAGATCGAGTCCACTATCCAATAACTTCCAAAACTCCTCCAGACTTTCGGCCCCTGGAAATCGCCCTGCCATCCCAACAATAGCGATATCTCCGCCTGCGGAGGAAATGCATGCTTGGGTGCTCTGTTGTGCACTTGTCACCTCGAAATTAATATTTGCATCTTTCAGGCATTTCGTCAGACGCTTTGTTGTACTGTTTGAACCGAACGAGGTGATCAAAACACTTTTTCCATGGAGCATCGACAGGACACTTTCCTGTGTGAGTATGTTGTTTATCGGATTCTTCATAACATCGTCAATTATAGCAGAATTGAGTTCTGCTTGATTTCGGAAATCGTATGGTTGGCCGGAGTGTGGTGAAATAATGAGGCGACATCCAGGTTGGAACACCCTGGGCACAGGTTCTGGTGAAATGATCCTTTCCGATTCGAAGAGAAGATGATCAGCGTGGAAAGCTGATGTGATAGGAAGCGGCATCGTTGTGAGATTCTTCATTGGCTCGGACGATAAAAATAAGTCCAATGAGGAAGGAGGACCGCTTATGGTGGTCGCAGATTCAGACATCGAACTGATATAAACTCTCTTTTGATCCGGAATTGTCTATTCATGTTAGTGATAATCATCTTAGAAGATAGCATCATTACATTGTAGTCATGGAACTCTTCAAGGGATTTCCGCAAAGTACCGATGGGAATGCCAGTCACAACTCTGGCCCAGCTCTCCTGGCAATCTTCTAATAGGGTCGATCGACGTTGAACTTCTAGTCCCAGTCGTACGGATGTTGCTACTATTTCAGGCGCGATAGCAAGAAGATCAACCATAGAATGCGTCAAAGCCGCTGCGGCAGCTGGCAGGAGTCCAGTACAATAGCCTAGCACGATTGTTCGGGATGATGAGTCGCGATCAAGCAATGTTGGATCTCGTTCCAGGTTCCTGAAATTTTAGCATCTCATGGACCCTGAAAGTGGGTAACATGACTTACTGTACCAAAGCTCCAAGTTGTGCTACGCACAACAGAAGTGTGCTCACAACGACATCTGGACGGGCATCCTCCTGCACAGTTTCTGCCAATAGGCAGAATGAGGAGAATCGAAGATGTCTTTGCTGGGCACTAGGAAGGTCACCAGCCAATTGACGCACAGCATCTTCAGCGGTCTTGAGGAAATGTGAAAGGAAGACGGATCTCTGTGATTGGCAGTAAAGATCTTTGATGGTGGGTAGGGGGTCTTCGGTTTGGTCTCCAAAGACCAAAACTCTCATTGGTTGCGCCATGATGAGTGTTGATAACAGTGGGTGGGAGAGATGAGGAAATCCCAAGACAATACTTCAGACTCATGGTACTTATCTTCATCTATAGTTGCCTCCAAGTCCATGACTTCTCTAGTCTCGATTATCTGAAAGGGCAAGACAGAAATCGACTGGGGGAAGATCCTTTGGAATCTGTCCAAACACGTCTGACAGCGGGTTTGATATCCAATGTCTTGTTTCAATGTTCGATCTGGAGTCAAGTCGAGACTTGACATGATAGGTTCTCATCCATATCCGGTATATGCTTGAAGTGTTTACGGTGACAAGCAGTGGGAGCCGACTTCATTGTTTGTTGTTTGATCTCCAACCCACCTCATGTATGAAATATCAGCCAGGTGGACACGCTCTCTGGATCAGTGCGAGACTCTTGTTTCTCAGCCTACCTCTCGGTAAGTACCCGAGTGGAGTTATCGGATGATTGATACAAGGATATGCCTCGTACACCAGGGGTTTTTCCATATGGTTATGTACTCCGTAGTCTAGTCTGGGATATGCCGTTGACTTTGAGGATCAGAAAAACCTTAACGAATATTCAAACCACAAGCGATAACACAATGCACAACCACCTGGACTCCCATTTACCAGCAACCTTCGAGTCAGATATTATCGCTTATTGTTTGGGATTTGCCACGAGTCATGAATTTATGACTTAACGAGAATCTTCTATGCACAAAAGATCGCCGAGATGTTTTAGTGTAGTCGAGCCCCAATGCCTGTAGCAGCCCCCACGTTTTCGCTTAGAAAGTCTGTGCGGTTGCATTTCCATTCCATAAAAATTGCGGGTGGAGCTGGGTGAGCTGCCAAATGCATAAAGCTGCTGAGCATGACATGTCTCGAATGTTTCCGAAATCTGCTTTGCGACGGGACAAACCTTATTCAATATGACTATGAGGCCATATAATCACATGTCAAATGAAGCTATCATGAAGCAGTTCCTATTCTTACCCTCCCCATTCGGCAGACACGCATTCTTTAACTCAACGACAAGATTCGAAATAATCATATTGAGCAGTTCCGAGATTTACTTGACCTGAGTTCGAGATTCAACCGTCAGTAAAGAGAATGGGAGCTTTCCAAAACGTTGGTAGACAATTTCTTGATAAAACGCCGCCGCTGACAGCAGATAGGTTATCATTGTCGGGGCTGGCCCTGCTGGACTACTTCTAGCTCTGTTTCTATCCAAGGAAAAGATACCTGTACATGTTCTGGAAGCTTCCTCAGAAATCGACAGCCAGCCTCGAGCCACTCTTTACGGCCCCGCAGGTGTTCAAGAGCTTGAACGTGCCGGCGTCCTTGAAGCTATTCGAGCAGAGGGTTGTTTGCCAAAACACGTTTGTTGGAGGAAGGACGATGGCACCATGATCGCCGAAATACAGCAAGAACATATTCCGCTACATTCGAGAGTCACTAGTCTGCCAGTAAATCGAGTTGCTCATATCATACTTGATGCTCTTCGGCAGCATCCCACTGCTAAGGTAGACTTCAATTGTAAGGTCACCAGGACTGGCCAAGATGAGAGCAAAGCATGGGCGGAGGTTGAAACGCCTGATGGTGTCAAAATTCTGGAAGCAAGTTACATTGTTGGGAGTGACGGAGCCAGCAGTACGGTTCGGAAGAATCTCTTCGGGGACAGCTTTCCTGGTTATACCTGGGAACCATGGCTCATCGCCAGTAACGTTTACTATGACTTTGACGCCCATGGTTGGGACGATATCAACTTTATCATTCATCCTCAAAATTGGTACATGGCAGCTCGCATCACGAGAGACAATCTCTGGCGAGTTACGTATGGCGAAGATGGAGAACTAACGCGAGAACAATGTATCGAGCGACAACAAGAGAGATATCGGTCTATGCTGCCGGGCAACCCTGGACCGGAGCAGTACAAGTTGGCGAATATAAACCCATACCGGGTGCATCAGAGATGTGCTGAGAAGTTTCGAGTAGGGAGATTTCTCCTCGTCGCTGATGCTGCTCATCTCTGCAATCCATTTGGTGGGTTCGGGTTGACTTCTGGAATTGTTGATGTTGGAGGCTTGTACGACTGTCTTTCTGGAATATATAATGGCCTGGCCGATGAGAGCATTCTCGATAAGTACGATGAGGTCAGGCGCGGGATATTTATGGAGCAAGTTGACAAGCTCTCGACTGCAAATTTCAAGAGGGTGATGATGGCCGAGCCTGACAAAGCTCTCGAGCTTGATCCCTTTCTGAGCGCAGCGGCGAATGCAAAACAGGATCCTGAAGCAGCAGCGAAATTGGCTCAGATGGCGAGAGTATGTATACATTCTTATTTTGCCTTACCGTACTGACTACAATGACAGGGTGCACAGGCTCTTAAGCACGATTTCAGACAGTATTACAAGACGCTCAAGGGAGAATCTAGCGCAATGGAGAATATTTGAATTTTATTTTTCTCCCATTTTGTACATAGATCTCTCAAAATCTTTCACGACACCCATCAGATTCATTCATAAAAGCATTTATTCCGTTGATTCGAGTTCGTATCCCCCTGTTTCCCACTTGTTGATTGTCTTTGCCCATTTTTCCATAATCTTCATGACTAAGTTGTACTCGATATCCTGCTTGACATTGATACCTTAAAAGAGAGGACAAATTTGCCCCCACCGTGATATGGGCATTTTCCTGAAATGGTAACCTCATGACCATCAACAAATTCCACTCGCTCTCAATTGAAACCTCGCCGATTTTCGAGAAGCCGCTCGGTCGGCGCCATAAGCAAGTTCCTCATCACAGTCGAGTATCTCCTTGATGAGAAGTCTCATTGAACCATTTAAGATTGCTGTGCAGCTTCACGACCATTTCATGCAGCGAGGTTCACTCTCGTGGACATTTGAAGCTGTAACATTACCTCTTGATCTGTCTCTTCGCGCTCGCTTCCCAAGCCAAAAACACGGCCCACCTTCATCTCCCCCTTGCCGAAGCGAGCGCCACAACACCAACTAGCGAAAATCCCATCCCAAATCCAGTAACGAAGCATCCACTTCAGCCTCATGGCGTTCACGACTGCAGCGCTTCATGTATTGGTTTCGGACGGTAAGTGAGGACTCAATTATCGATCCCGAAGCTAAGTTTTATCTCCCTTAACCTTATCCCTCCTCACAAATCGCGTCGATCATCCGTTGTTATCATTTCAAGATCGCGACTTACATTTCCCAGCATCAAGGGCCGTCTTCTGGGAAATCTTCACGATGCACGCCACTCTCTTCCTTCTAACTGTCATTACACTATTTTTCACATCTCCCATTCTTGCACAATATCCCAAATCCCCCAAACGCGGCCTCGTCTCCGTCTCAACCAACAACCCCCAAGACGAACCCATCTTCGTAAAACCAAACAATGGCCTCACATGGTACTACAATTACGGCATCTCGCCCACACCAGCCTACATCAATATCTCACAATCAGAAATCGAGTTCGTGCCCATGCTATGGGGCGTGAGTAACGTCACAGGCAGTACATTTCTCAAGAACGTCACGAGCATGATCGACAAGGGGAGGAATATATCGCATGTTCTGAGTTTCAACGAGCCGGATGTGAATTTCACTGCAAAAGGAAGCCAGGTATCTCCTGATGCGGCGGCAGCGAGTTGGATATTGAATTTCGACCCGCTGAGGAAGATGGGGATTAAGGTGGGGGCGCCGGTCGTATATGCGAATGACACTGGGTTTGCGTGGTTGGATAAGTTCTATGCGGCGTGCAATAAGAGGAAGTCGAATTGTACGGCGGATTTTATGAATATTCATGTTTTTGGGAACACGTCAGTTATTGATGCGTATCTGACGAAATACAAGAAGAAGTGAGTCTCGGTACTCTGGAAATGACATGAACGAGAGAGACTAATCGCTTTTAAGATATCCCGGCAAACCGCTCTGGATTTCGGAATTCGCGCTGGACTATTCTCCTGTCCTTGAAACCGAAGCAGCATTCAACGAGACAATTGCCATGTTTGACAACGATACAGCGGTAGAGCGGTACGCATACTTTGGATCGTTCAGGTCGTCGGATAGTGGGGTGGGGTGGAATGCCACGATGTTGGATGGGATTGGGGAATTGACGAATATTGGAAGTTGGTATTTGGGTGGAGGGATAGTGAAAGATGCGACTGCGACGAAGACTTCATCATCATCAGAGGCGACAAGCAGTACGAAGGATTCGGGGGCAGCGGCGTGGAGTGGTGGTCGCGGTGGTCGTCGTGAAATGCTTGGGATGATGATTATTTCGATTGTATTGGCGGTAGGATTACAGACTTAGCGTGGATATCCAGGTAATAATATGAGGTCCAAGATTATTTATATTACTCCAAATCGGGTAGCCGCCTCAAGTGGTGGGTTATCTGAATGGCCATGCCTGCTTCACGTCCTTCTGAAACCTCATTCCTAGTCAATGCCCCTCCCAGTCTGCCTTCTCCTCTCAAACACTATCTAAAATCAGTCTTTCAATTCTCTTGTTTTACTTTACAAGTCCTCTTCCCCTGCGAAGGATCAGTAGCCTCTTCAGGATATCTTGCAGACAACCCGTGTCGGCTCGCTGCCTCGCCCCTCACTAAACCACCCATCGTTTCCCTTCCTAGTCTGCTTCAAATCCCTGTAATGGGCTATCGAAACAAACATTCTCAAGTTTTGTCTTTACATTTCTGCTTTGCCTTCGAGGGCTGGCTTTCGTTCCGAGCAGCGAGACCTCCATTTACACGTGCTCAAATCAACAGTACCTGTCAGGTACGTACACTTTCGGATATTTGGTTCTCGCACACCCCCGGGTGATCTGAAAATAGAAATCATCGCTACAGTTCTATTTAGAACAGTCGCAGGGACTTTGGCGAATGACCAGGTGTTGTTCTCGCTGCGAAGCTCAGGTGTTGACAACGAACACGTGAGGTAAGGTCACGCGCACCAAGCAGACGACGATGTCTCAAAACACGAGTAGCTACACTGTTTAAAACACCTTGGGCTCGCATTCTATTCTTGGTTTCTCCGTGTTCAAACTCAAATTCCTGAAATAAGGCTGCTGTTTTGCTGAAAACTTTCAAGTGACAAGACAGCCCTCAAAACATCAACGCTAGATCCTGAAGTCATGAAGTCATGAAGAGCGATAGCCAAGCTAGAACGCGGTTTACGTCATCCAGTTCTAGCTCTTCCTCGTCGAGTTCCACTTCTAACGTGAACTACGCACGCATGAAGCAAGGCACTAGTACGGCAATCAAGAAATTCGGACCATTGCTCTTCACAGGTTTGGCTGCTGTGGTGGAACATCATTGGCTGAAGAAAGATGAAGATAACAATCATGAATCAGAGAAGAAAAGCTCAAGAGGAGGTCATAATCGTGAGATTCAGGATGAGAGGAAAAGGCGAGATCGGGGAGGCATGAGTGAGAGGGGAGAGGAGAGCAGGGAAGTGAGAGAGTTGAGAGAGGAAGTTGAGAGATTAAGAGGCATGAAGCAAAGCGATGGAAACCGAAACATAAACCCAAGCAAAAACACAAACTGGTCCAGAGAAGCCGAGAGGTCGTTCCAACCAGATCCCGTATCGATACCAATACCAATACCAATACCCCCCGGCTCAAACTCCCCCAGACCACCATCCCTAATCCGCGATCCACGAGCCCTACACGACGAATCCATACATCCTACTCACCCACACCCACACGACCACGAATACAAAGAAACAGAAGAACAGTTCATCAGAATGCCTTTCGCGCCCACACCTCCAATATCGTACACTCCTCCGTTTGTGTATGAATATGAACAATTCCCTAACATTGAAATGGAAAGAGAGGGGGGGAAGGAGAGGAGCGTGCCGAGACCGCCGCAGCTTTATGATCCGCCGAGCTCGAGAGGGAGAGTTTCAATAAGTTCGTCTTCATCTTCGTGCTCGTCTTCATCGTCGTCTTCGTCTTCGTCTTCATCTTCATCTTCATCGTCGTCTCCGGGGAGGTCTTTCTCCAGATATCGAGAACGAGACAAATATCTGCACAGAGATCGAAACATGAATCGAACCAAAAATCGAGGATTCCAGCGCTCGCCATCATATCCTGGTAATCATCGACCACAGCACAGACATCTCCCAGTGCCTCGAAGAATCCCACACCATCCTCATCTCGATCTCAATCTCAATCTCAACAAAGCCGATCCCATAATACACGCAACCCAAGTCGCCGTCACAGCCGGACTCGTCGAAGCACTGTACGTTAATGACGCGCCAGGGGAATGGATGGGAAGTAAGGGCGTGAGGGTGGGGACTGCAGCTGTAGCGAGTTTTGGGGGTGTGGTTGGGAGGGAGGAGATGAGGGGGAGGGAGAGGAGGGATGGGGTGGGGGTAGAAGGGGGGAGTGGAAGAAGGAGGAGGAGGATTAGGGATGTGCTTGTTGATATCGGGACGGGAGTGTTGGTTAGTAGGTTGGTTTTTGGGAGGGTGAGGGATACGGAGGGAGAGGGAAATGAAGATAGAGATGGGGAGGGAGATGGGCGGGTAGGGGGGAGGTGTGGTAACGAGGGGAGGAGGAAGAAGAGGGAGAGGTGGCGGAGTTATTGGTTTTGACTATTCTGCTGGAGAGGGGAGTTCTGTGTAGTTGTGCTTTGGAGTTGGGAGTTAAGAGCTTCGATCGAGTTGTGGATTCTAGGGATTTGTTTTGAAGTCATTATTGTTTAGTTGTTAATGATGTGATGTGATGTTTAAAATTATTTAGCGTAGATTATCTTTCACCATGATTTAATATCGAACTGGTGATGAAATCATCTTTTAATATAATTAGCCAGTGTATCTACATTGTCAGCTCAATTTTTTTTTTCTGAACAGTGACTTCATTCCTCGCCACTTCAGCTAAACTCCCCAACTCCCATATCCTCAAGTTCACAATGGTTCAGTATAACCACTCCTCAAGGGCGACCGCAAACGGTCCATCCATCATTTTGTTGCACATCGCATTCCACGCTAAAGATAGAGTTTCCAAATCTCCGCGCGCCTGCATGCAAGGCAGCCAGCCCTCTTTCAAGCTTTGCAAGTTATGGTGGATGAAAGCTGGTGTAGCCAATAATTATGATCTCCAGTGTTTGAACGCGCGCTTACAGTAGGACCGTGGATTTGGGAGGATTGTGGCCAATTGGCTGGAAGCGAGGGGGGAACGATGAGTAAGGAGAGGGGGCCAGGAGACAAGTTAGCATGGAGATAAAGCGGCTTACCGAGACCGTGGGTTTGGAATGGTGTTGGTGTTGGTATTGAAGGGCGGTGAGAGATGTTTTGTTGTTGGAGCCATGGCTGTAATATTTGGAGGCAGTGGTTGTGAAGCGAGGCAGCGACAGGCGAGGCGGTAAGTGAGGTGGTGGGATTGGGTGTTTGACTGAGGGTGTGTATCTTCAATGACAGACTAGAAAAATCAAGTAAAAAGCCTATTGGGGGTGCTGTAAACGGTGTATTCGTTTTGTATCTGGTGTTTATTTTCTTCTTCAATTGGATAAAACCCCCTGGTACCTGGCGTTTTCAACCTGTTGGTGCAAGCTTTAGTTCCACGGAATGGCGCCAGTTCTCCTTACGAAGATCGCAGCCGTAGCCGAGAATGCGGTGCATCTCTGCTTTATTCTTCTGCTGGACGTACCAATAAAATTTCTGAGCCGAAATTGAATGCATCGCGGGCTCTTCCTGGCAGGATTTGAACTTGAACAGTTCGAACTGATGCAAATCCCAGCCCAGACTCTCTGGCCTGCCTGTTGGGCCCCGCGGGAAATAGCCGATTTGAGGGTACAGGCCATCACCAAACCATCAAAAGGTCCTGGTGATGAAGTAGTATTATCTGCACGACCAATGATTTATTTTCTTTCAAATTAAAATATTAAACAGATTTAAGGTCTGTAATAAAGCTGTTGAAGTTATATCAAGTTGATATCAAATTTTGTTGTAGAGAATTCAACTGTTCAACTGTTGGCGAGCGTCCCCAAATCTCTACCACTTCCCGCGGGGGTGTAGAGCCTGCCTCAAGGTGAAGCGGATGGATGAAAAGGGGCTTAAGCGATCCAACCGCTGTACCTCCAGCGTGCAGATCATCTCCACAGCGATTTTTGGATACTACGGAGTAGAGCATGTTCTTTCATCTATCAAATTACAATATCAACCTTCACAGAGAATCGGCAGCATCTCGCATTGGATCATTCTCATGAAGCAATGCATTCCAAACATTTTCCTGTTATTCGTGGTTCAAATGATGCAACAACCCGACCCATCCCACGGTATGACTCAAACCCTCTTTCTTCCATCCCACGCCACGTAAGGCCCAAAGCAGGCACCCGCGCCCCCAACTAGCTCGCGCAGTGCCCAGGAACGCTTCGCCACCACAGCAAGAGAGGCACCCGGTTCCAGCAGCTCTTTCACAGCACCGCAACAAACGAAAGTGACTCAAACTTAAACCAAGCCAAAAGCATGTTCTTTGATAGCTGGATCTCGTTTAGGTGCTAGTCAGGTACAAAGCCACCACTATTGGCTGGAAGGATCAGGAGATGCGGGCTGGAGTTGGCGAAGTGCGGGGCAGGGCTGACTGACAGGCTGGTTTGATGGAATGGATGTGACTGCCTGATGAATGACGATGAAGATACCTAGGGATAAATAAGTAAACGGTCTCCCTCCTTGATCTCCTGTCAAGATTTTTCCCTATTGTCCATCGAGCCCTTCGTATTTTGGACAAATCGCTCAACCACATCACCGCCAATACCGACTTATCACTTCCGTCGATAAACCCCATCAAGGCAGCATTCGTACCACGCAACTACCCACAGCCCACATCGACCAAAATAATGGCGACCGATACCCCTCACAAGCAGGAATTCCGCATTCGAGATCTCTCCACTCGAAGCGTGCTCCTCTTCCCCTCCCGCGCCCAGGTCATCCGAGACATCAAGAACATCACCCTCCAACCAGGCGCCAACCAAATCGTGATCGACGGCCTCGCCCCACTCGTCGACGAGCACTCCATCAAAGTTGAAGGCACAGGCTCAGCAACCATCACAGACGTCACTGTTGATTTACTACCTAATCGTGAAGTCTACGAGGATGTGTACCCTTCCGACTCTGAAGACGAGGATGATTCCGAGTCAGAGGATTCAGATGCCGAGGTTGATGAGATGAAGCGTATTAATGATCGAATCAAGAAGTTGAATGTGCGGCTTCTGGATGAGCAGGAGAAAATCAACTCTGCTGCGAATCGGCTGAAGATCTGTGATAATTTCGGTAAGAGTGTTGAGACTGAACGACCTCCGCCTGCGGACCTCGATAAGTTGATTGCGGCGTACGATACTGAGAGGAAGAAGATCTATCGCGATCACGAAGCTGCCACTTGTGCTGTAGAGGATGTTCGAGAAGAGATTCGGAAGACGGAAAAAGAGAAGATGAAATTGGCGAAGGCGCTGGTGAAGGCTAATGAGAAGGCGGAGAAGGAGAAGTCGAAAGAGAGGGAGAAGAAATTGAGGAAGAAGGCTGAGACTGCGAAGGAGAAGCAGAGAATCAGAGCGGAGAGAGAATCGTTCTGGCCGAAAAAAGTTTACTGCATTACTATCAACTTGGAGCCATCCAGCTTGACGCCTGGCTCATCTAGGAGAAGCTCGATTGATGGAGATACCGTTGTCAATCTCGCCACTTCGGACTTCCATGAGCCATCCAATGCCCCGCTAAAGACTGGTGAGATCTCTTTGTCTCTGTCGTACATCACTCACGGTGCCTATTGGGCTCCACGATACGACCTCAGTCTCAACACCGTCAAATGTACTGGGGTCCTGGAATACGGCGCAGAATTGAAGAACACCACATCCGAAACTTGGCGCGATGCAAAAGTCATCCTCTCAACCTCCCAAACGACATTCAGTGGTCTGAGCGAGACCATCCCAATACTTCTACCCTGGCACGTCCGCTTGGAGAAAGGTGCTCGCAACGCAGACAGTTCTCTCTTCAGTCAACACGAGCTCCAAGCCAAACAGAAGGAATGGAGCCAAACAAAAGGCGACAGCAACCAGAAACCTCGATGGGAACTCTTCGGACGGGACGACTCATCGAGAAATGCGATCCTTGCCCAGCAAAATCAACAGGTTGCTGCGAAGAAATCCGCACGCCTCAACCAAGCCCAGAACATGCTCAGCCGAACAAGCCACGCTATGCCTCAGATGTTTGGTTCCGCACAAGCAGCAGTTCCACCTCCCCCTGGCGGCGCCTTGTTCAGTGCAGTTTCTCGTGCTCGAGGCCATGATATTCAATCCGAAGCATATGATTCACGTGGTGGCAGCCGCTTCCTGCGCGAAGAGAAAGAGGAAGAAGACGACTCCGACGGCGACATGGGCTACGCTCTCTTCGACGAGGCAACTCCCGCCCCCAAATCTCTAACCTTCGAAGAAGGAGCTTGGGAAGAAACCGGCATGACAACCACCTACGACGTCCCCGGCACCAAGACCCTCTCTCCCAACAACTCGACCATCAAGCACAAGATCGCCAAAATCGATTTCAAGAACATCATCTTCTCGCACATCGTCGTCGGCAAGCTCAGACAAGTCGCTTTCCTCAAAGCTCGCTTGAGAAATACATCCAAAATCACCCTTTTGAAAGGTCCACTGGGCTTAACACTCGACGGATCTTTCCTCGGCCAAGCATCCTTCCCGCGCTGCTCGGCCGGGGAATCTTTCTCGCTCCCTCTCGGCGTAGACCCAGCTATCAACATTGCATACCCCAAACCAACCGTCCGCCGCAGCCAGACGGGGATCTTCTCCAAGGAGGATAGCAACGTGTTTACCCGCACGGTTGTCATCACGAACACGAAACATAACGCCCCGGTTGAATTGACTGTTCTTGATCAAGTGCCTGTCTCAGAGGACGAGCGCCTGAAGATCGAGATTGCGAGTCCGAGAGGACTGAAGATTGGTGGCGAGCCGGTGAGGGCGGGACAGAGTGCGTTTGCGGGTCCTGTGACTGCTGTGGCGAGCTCATCGGGTAGTGTCAGAGGTGCTGGCACGGCGAAGGATGTTAGGGCTAGTGTGTATGGAACTGATGGGAATGGGAAGGAGGCTGCGCAGAATGGGGGGAAGTGGGGGAGTGCGGTGGCGACGACGAAGAAGGGTGGGGAGGTGGTTTGGAATGTTAAATTGAATCCGGGGCAGGGCGTTAGGTTGGTTTTGGAGTATGAGGCTACGTTTCCTGGTGGGGAGAGAGTTGTTGGTGTGCCGGTGTCGAGGAATCAGAATGGGTTGTTTGATTAGGTGGTTGCTAGCGTGCACGATCAGATTGCTGAGACGTCTGAATAGGATGAGTTTATGATTGGGATTCGTGGATGTTTGTGGTAATCTGGATGGAAACATAATTAGCTTACATCAATGGATATCATTCTCCCAGGCCCCCTTTTCTTCATGTTCTTTCTCATCTAAAGCTCTACACGCTCGAAGCAAGTGCTAGATACCGAGTGGGTGATACAAATATATGTATACCTACCTACCTCTATATCAAAATCAACATGAACCCCTCTACCAAATTTGCTGAGCTAAGGCGACTATTCGCAAAGAACCCCAGCCTGTACACCAACGCTCAGGTCCACCCCGAACTGCTTCACATTCCTCTAAAGCACGAACGACATTCATATCTCTTTCATCTGTCCCCAATTTCTTACCTCTCTCTCTACCTAGGTACCTTACACTGTTCTCATCCCACGGCCTTGCTAGGCTAGGCTACGCGAACATTAAGCCGCCGCCCAACGAGGAGGAGCTATCTAGGTAGCGACTTCCACCCACCCCGCCAAGGCTGGGCTGCCTTCCTTCCCACTGTACAACCGGGTTCGGTCTTTATTTTCACTACTTCGAAAGTACATACCTAGGCACCAACACGAAATCCAACTTCTCTCTTTGTTCGAATACACTGAACCAGCCTACAACTTTCGTGTCGGTCTTCCTCGAACTTTTGAGATACAGAAGGGGGAAGTTGAAGCGTTGGGGGGATCGTTTACTTTTGCGTTCGTTCGGAGGGTTATGAAGGAGGGTTTGTTGAATTTGAGGTCACCTTTCGCTTTGACAACGCGCGTCTATTGTGGCTTATGCGAGATTCTCCTTTCAATTGCGGAGTCGGCGGTGTTTTCAAAGGCTGTTTTGAAGGCCGTTTCAAAGGCCGGGATTCGAGGTTTGGTGTTTACCTTCACCTTCTTCTGCACCGTGTTCTCTCCCAGAGAGAAGACAGAAGCTACTGGTGTCTGTCTGTCTGTCCTCACAAGGTTAGCTTCGAATTCATTTTCGGCTAAACGATAAGGTGCACTTCGAAGTTATGAAGCAACTCCTAGACGCCTCTTCTTCAGCAAGTCGATCTGGGCCCCCTTCGTGAACAACCAGGCAAGTTTAGACAGTTCTTCACCAGCTTATATCCAGCTGACATCTCAAGACAGAACCAATCCTCGAAAACTGCCCGCAGTCTCTCGAAATGGCCAAATACTACTGCTGGGACTGTGACGGTCGATTCACCAGTACTGAAGCTCTTCAATCTCACTGCAGCGCAAAGAAACACATCCAAGCCATTGAATGTCCCCATTGCGACCTGCTTGTTGAAACTGCCAAAGAACTCTCCCAACATACAAAGGCCAAGCACATGAACAAATGCAACGTCTGCCGTACCGACTTCAACTCCATTGACGCCTTGGTAGCACACAATCGAGCTAAGCACGACATTTACTGCTCTGTCTGCAAGCTCGGTTTCCAGAACCCGAAACACTTCGAGGACCACAACAAAGCCAGACACCAGAAGGCTTGTGAGTTCTGCTTGGCATTCTGCTCGTCAGACAAAGAACTTCAAGCTCATGTGGCTGAGAAGCATACCTTTCCTTGCAAGGAGTGCAAGAATAGGATCTTCAAGTCCAAGGACGCTCTAAATTCTCACCAAAATTCGGATGCCCACCCCTT
This sequence comes from Cadophora gregata, assembly GCF_030347475.1. Classification (NCBI taxonomy): domain Eukaryota; kingdom Fungi; phylum Ascomycota; class Leotiomycetes; order Helotiales; family Ploettnerulaceae; genus Cadophora; species Cadophora gregata. Next base: position 128,217 of record NW_026695932.1, on the reverse strand, counting down.
GAAGTGCACATTCTGCCATGCTCGCTTCAAGACTGATGACGGCCGTACCGAGCACTACTCGACTGCGCACTTTCGTTGCGATAAATGTCCTTTGATCTTTGGAACATGGGCACTTCGAGGCGAGCACATTCTTGATAAACACACCTTCGGTTGCCCATGGTGCGAAAAGAAGTTCGACAGCGAAAAAGGCCTCAAGACACACAAGACTGAATCCCATCGACATTCTTGCAAGACCTGCCAGAAGGTTCTGCCAAGCAAAGAAGATCTTCAAAACCACCTCGTCAAGAGACATTCATTCGAGTGTTCTGAATGCAACCTCAAGTTCAAGTCTACCGACGAGCTATCAAGCCATAACTTTGCTAGCCATGTTAACCGCTGTGAGGTTTGCTCCGTCCCTTTGGCTATCAATGATAAGAAGTCCAAGAGACACGAATTCGGCTGCGTCAAATGCAACAAGTGTTTCCCTTCCATTGAGGCCAGGGATAAACACAAGAGCAAGGAACATGCTTTCACTTGTGTGAAGTGTGGTCAGGACTTCAAGACTATCGTCAAGCTTGATGAACACAAGACCGTTGCTCATGGTTTCAAATGCACCAAGTGCGCCGAACTATTTAGATCGGAGTCAGCACTCGCAGAACATCACAAAAATGTTCACCAATTCTCATGCCGAAAGTGTGAAGAGAAGTTTGACGCGATAAATGAGCTCCTTCGACATGTAGAGCTGAATCACTTTCACCAATGCGATTCTTGCAAGGCAACATCTGGGGACACTGAAAACTTGGAAGCCCACAAGACGGCTCACCACAATGCCCTGAAATGCGGTGTCTGTCCCGATATACTCTTCCTCACACAGGATGCTCTCGAAGCCCACGCCACCGCAGTTCACGAGAAGCAGCAGACACATACTTGCCATCACTGCAAGGACATTATTTTTCTCTCTGTAACTGCCCTCAATCAGCATACTACTTCCTTCCACGATAGACGCTTCAAGTGCTGTCTCTGCGATGACTTGCCATTTCTGACACAAGACACTTTCGATGAACACTTGAAGACAACACATGAGAAGAAGCCCGTTTTAACATGCGAATCCTGTATCGATACCGTCTTCCTCAGCGAAGGAGCCAAAGCCCTCCACTCCGTTGTAATCCACGGCGACACCTCAACCGTAGCATGCGCACTCTGTAGCGAGCTAGCCTATCCTCCCGCCTCGTCATCCTCTTCCAACGATCTGCTCACGATTCACGAGGAAGCAGAGACAAATTCAGATCCAGAAGCAGATTTCGAACCCAAGCAAGAAACCTGGGAATGCCATTACTGCCCCAACAACCCCAATCACCCGTATCTCACGCAACTCAGTCTGCTCGAACATGTCATCACCAACCATCTAGAAAAGCTACACCAATGGTGCGAGCAATGTCCTGAGACGTACTTCACCACCATCCCAGCCTACGAATACCACCTCCGTACCTATCACCCCTGGCCAAAGGAAGACGAAGACATCACGGTTAACGACACCCTCCCAGCCAAGGCTACATTCACCTGCCCACACTGCCCCAACCACCAATGCACCACACCAGGAGATCTCACTACCCATCTATCAGACTCCCACGGCTATAAATGCCCCTTCTGCTTCACCAAATTCGAAAATAACTATCAACTGGTTCAGCATATCGACGCTATGCATTTGCTGAAATGCTCCTTCCATGAGTGTCTAGGAACGGGATTCAAGGGTGAGGATGCGCTGAAGAGACATCTTGCGAGGTTCCATACGAGATTTGAGACTGTTGTTGTGGGTGAGAATGGTGGTGCAGGTGGTGGTGGTTCGACTTCGAGTGAGGATGTGGGTGCGAGTCCGTCGGTTAGTGATGAGGTTGATGTTGGCGAGGAGGGGGATTTGGTGCTGGGTTGAGAGATGAGCGGGTCGGAATTACGGGTGCTTGAGTTGTTGCTCTCTGTTCGTTTTGATTTGCGTGCTCTCGGCTCGCTCTGGAGTTTGTTGTTGTTAGAGTAGATACCCGAGATTTGCTGGAGTTGAGGGGGATTTGACCGTTTGAATGTGCTGGGGAGGTCATGGGACTTTGAGATTGAAATGTGGAAAGGATGTGAGAATTGCTGATCCATTCAATGTTTGTATGTAGAGTGATGACTATCAAAATCGCTATTTGAATGTGGCAAATGAATTTCGTGACATCAAAAGCTCCATTTTTATGGATAACATTAGGAGCATCAATGACGGGTGAAAGCTGGATCGTACATCCCAAAGAAGGTCAATGTTACAGCCTCGGGGTTAAAACTTCCTACAAATCGATTATACATCCTCCCACTATTCTCCATCTCGTAGTACGAAACTACACATATCATGAGACTGTATCTTGTACCAACTTGTCCGTCCAATCAAGCCAGATGGACATCTAATTTGCAAGATAGTACAAGCTGGTCCTGATTATGTCCACCTACTTACTATATCGCATCTCATGAAGATCCTCTGAAATTTTCCATTGCTATACGTTTCCTTTGTTGCTCTCAACTCGAGTCTTGTTATGCTATCTCCATGTCGGATGCCCACGCCCACGCTTCCACGCCGCCTGTCGCCTTCACTTCACACCGGCCGTTATCAAAACTCCATCCCAAAAATTTGAAGCTTCAGACTCCAGAATTTAGACTCCACACTTTGATGCAAACTTCCCAACTCCAAACCCCCAACTCCAAGCCTCGAAACCGGCGCTGAACCTCCATCTCACGTAATCAGAATCTTAAGTCCCTCATCCAAATCCTTCCTTGCTTCCTTTCCTGCCATTCTTCCCACTTCCCACCATTTTCATCTCACCATCCTCACCATCCTATCTCATCTCATCTCCATTCCACCCCTAAAAAACCCTCCACTTCTCAACCCCCCAGATCAATCAAGACTCTCACCCCCCACAAGTTAATCTGCAGTAATCACTTCAAACCTGTCTCCTCCACTCCGTACAACCCGCACACTTCTCATGCTGGCATTTATGACAGGTCGGGGAGTCGGGTGGGTTTATGGTTCCGCACTACACTTACACTTGTTAACAACCAGTCCACCAATCGAGTTACTAAATACAGCAAAAAATAATCTAGAGGAACGACCAAAACACACAATAATTCCGCAGAAAATGAGCTGACGGGAACTGAATTGAACTGAACAACACAGCATTGAATCGAATGATATGGGAATCAAGTCCTCGAATCAACCCCCCTCCCCCCTTTCTCATTCCAGTCCTCCTTCCTCTTCTGCTTGGGACTGCAAGCCTCTGAAGGTTCAAGGAAGTAAGTGTGGAAAGGAAACTACAATAAAAGCTAGAGATAGGGAAAGCTGAAGCCAAGATCATCGCGCGGGGGTAGGAGCAGAGTTTGAGATGATGTTGTAGAAAGTGTAAGATAGGACGATATAGATATACGCACGGATAATTGCCGACCAGGCGTATACGAACAGCAGCAGATCCAGAATTCATTCGGCACCACCACCACTTGTATCCTATTCCCCATCTGTGACTCGCATTCACGTTCGGGTTCGGGTTCGGGCCCGAGAATATTCACCACCGTCGCCGATGTGTAGATCACCAGCTCCATTTGGGGCGATTCTCTGAACTGTGTGCTTGTGTGTGTGCTTGTCTGGAGCGCTGGGAGATGGTGATGATAGTCATCGGGATCCATTCTTTTCTTTTCTTTTCTTTTTCTTGAAGGATATATATGGCTTCGATGTAGGTTTATGTGAGGGAGAGGGAGAGGAAGCGTGGAGGATTGGGATATAGGTAGGGTAGGTGAGGTGGATCGTATAGGTGGTTGATGAGGGAAGATAGTGGGAAGGGATGGAAATCAAGATCGAAAAGCAGAGAAGAAGAAGGAGAAGGAGGAGAGGAAGGAGAAGACAGAAAGGCAAAGAGGGAGGGAAAAGCGCAAAGTACTATGAGTTCCAATGGAGGGGAAATGATAGACATGACATACACATAGTACAGAAGTCAAGAAGAGATGTCACGCGTACTTGCCTCACAAACGTGGAAGGAGGTGATAGGCGCGAGACATCACGATAGATAGAAGCGCTGCTTGGCTGTGAAGCCATTGCATTTCTCCCGTGATTGAGTACCACCCCGATTCTTCCTCTGGGCAGTCCAAACCCTCCCTGGTTTCTATCCCATATGCTGGGTGGCTACATGTCATGGTGGCGTCCAATTATATCACCGCGACGACAGACCCCCGATCAGGAAATTGGCTCTCCTCAATCCAATTCTCCCAGAACTTCAAGCCTTCAATGCCTTCTTCCCTACAAAGTGCCCCTTTCTCTTCAGCCATCTCGAGTTCTTCCTCTGCAACACCAATACTCCATCCAAACCGCTCAGCAGCATCTTGGGCCGTCACTCCACGGCCAAAAATTTGCCAGTCCCAGGGTAGGTCTTTGTCTGGTGGGAAGACGTGGAGATCGTTCAGCCAAGCTAGAAGAGTTCTGATAGTCTTCTCGTCTGTTCGGTCGCTGGATTGAACGACCAAGACACCACTCTTGAATTGTCGTAGGCGGACTGGAAGGCGGAGTTTCTCCCAGAGACGAGCAGCTTTCTCGAAGTCTAAGGGGCTGACGAGTTCGACGCCGCCGCGGGCACGATTGAACACTGCCCAGAGGTCTACCAGACTGATGATTCCGCCTGCTTTGCGGAGAACGCCTCGGGCGTCATCGGTGAGGAACTCGGCAAGGTTGCGGGATAGCTCAGAGATGTAGAGCGATTCGGAATTGCTGCCTCCTCCGAGCATGTCCTTTGTAGTGACCAACCCCAGAGCATTAGCAACAGCATTTGTTTCAGCACCACCTCCATTGGATGAGAATGATTCTGCCAAGGCAACAATCTCTTTTGCTGAGGCCATCAAGGCTTCCAAGTCCTCAAAAGCATTCCCAATGACAAGCTCGTTATTCTTTCGCATATCGAGACGTCGTTGTTCCAGTCCAGCAATCCCAACAGTCTTCACTCGCTCCCCTGTTGGGGTTGATGTTCCGGATCTGGAGATCGTTTGCTCCGCAGCAGTTGGGACAGGAGGCGCACCTTGTAGAAGCCATTTCCTCTGTTGCATTGAACCTTTCAAGCGTTCGTAGAAGATCGGCCCGCCACCAGCTCGGAAAGACAGTTTGATATTCTCTCCATTTTCAGCTGTTGGGAGATGGAGAGATTGTAGGATCGGACCAGGAGATTCCGATCGTACTGGAGGCTTGTCAAGACCTGATGGGATATCTTGTGAAATCAATGGAGCACCGCAGAGCTCACAGGACAGCAGCGAGGGATGGTTGAGAAATGTGCATCTGGGACACTGAAATGAGGCTCCTACTGCAGCTTGAGAGGCTGCAAGCTGCCCGGAAGCTGTTGGGCCGTCTGGCCATGTGTCTGATTGCGGTCGAGGCGCATCTGTCCTACCACGAAGAGGTATTGGAGCCCTGACAGGCATAGGAGGAGCAGCAGGCCTGTTTGTTGCATTCGATATGGCCGCCTTCATCACCAACGCAAACGTTGGTTTTATTCCACACGCCAAACATGGTGCTAATGGTGTACGTTCGTTCGCAGTATGTGGGTCGAAGTTCGAAGGGACTGGATTCGAGAAGGAGCATATGGTGCATATCCAAGTCGCCGTACTCGCAGGAGATGGTTCGGGAGTAGGCAGATGGAATGGACTGTCGGTACGAGATGGCGACGAAGTTGCGCTTCTAGAAGGGCCACTGAGGCTTGATACTGCTCGGTTTTGTATGGAGGATCGTTTGACAGGTTTGGGAACAAGGGTAATCTTTGGAGACGACTTCAAGAAGCCACCCTACATTGCATCTTAGCAAACGGAAGACCTTGGAAGATGTTTGATAGTAAATCCATACATAGAATTCATATCGTTCCACATATTTCAGATCAATAGCTGTAGAGTTCTTTCGAGGATCTCCATTGTCCACGTAACAAATGCGATGCGAGGTCAGATACACTTGTCCGTTCTGATGATCCGGGATCTTGAACTTCCTGCAAGTATCCACGTCAGCTTTATTGTCTATGAGACTCCATGCAGCATCCCGTCTGCATTTGCGCTGCATCCGCATCTGGGACAAAGTCTACGTACCCCTCATAGAGCCCAACATTGTCTTGGACAAAGAGCAAGACCTCATCTGGCAGATACGACGGTCGCAACGCAGTAGTGAGGTCTATGTGTTTAAGAAACATCCGGCCCAGCCAGTCTTGTGGCTGTTTGAAGTGGTCGCGTGAGGATATGAATCGTAGACATTGGCATGGAAGGGGACCAAGAGGGGCAGAATTGATGCCTGCTGGTGCTTGGATATCGTGGTACAAGTACAGCTCGTGCTTATCGATAAACAGCTGGTGATAGAAGATACGCCTATGGTCGCTCCAGGCGGCAGAGTTCCGCACGCTAATACCCGAGGCGATGCTCGCATTCAAGAGTGTCTTTCTTCCTTTCACAAGATACCTCTTCCTACCTACACTTCAACGAGCCTCTCCAATTCATCGCATCTCATCATCCTTCCATACATATACACAAGTTTCAGTAATTGAAAAACAACTATTCTCACCCCAAGTTACTTAAATTGCCTCACTAACAAAGCTACATTCCACTCCATCCCGTGTCCATTTTGGAGGTTCACCATAATGTATTTACCTTATGTGTTTATCCTGCCATAGTCTACCCGGAAGGTAAGTGATATCCTGCTATATGAAGCATTTCAATATTATATATGAAAGATAGAAGAGTCTCAACCTTCTCGAGTAAGTGCTCTTCCGGATTTTGGCAGCCATCCTCTTTCCAGCTAGTGTAGTTTTGTTTTTATGGCGCAATTGGCCATGTTGATTAATTATCTCGGGCCGGCGCGGGGAACGTTTATCTTCACATCTACCCCGGACTCATACCTTATTGTCCAAGATAAGGCTCAACTCACACTTCCCCACATCATACTCATGTTCCACAAATTCTCAATGATTCTGTAAAGACATTTCCCCAATAAATATCCCCAATCTCACAATGCCATCACCCTCCCTCACTGCTAGCCTCCTTCCCACTCTCCTCGCCGCCCTTCAAGCCTCCCTCTCTGTCCTCCTCGTCCTCCTCTTCGGCTCTCTCTCTGCACATCTTTCTCTGCTGTCCTCCCAAACAGGAAAAGCTCTCTCCAAGCTCTGCGTCAAGATATTCCTGCCCGCACTCCTGCTCACCAAGATCGGGTCTGAGTTGCATTCCGGGTCAGCGCACCGCTATGTATTGATTCTGATCTGGGCGTTTGTGTGTCATTTTTTGAGCTTCTTGATCGGGGTAGCAGCGCATTGGGGTGGGGGAATGCAGGATTGGGTGACGGCTGCAGTGATGTTTAACAATACGACGAGTTATCCGTTGTTGTTGATTCAGAGTTTGGATGAGACGGGGATATTGGAGGGGTTGTTGGGGAAGGGGGAGAGGACTAGGGAGGTGAGTTTGGTGCTGCGCTTCTTTCTAGTTCTTGTCGCTCTCTTTCTTCTTTTACCTTTGATTCTGATGTCGAAGAACTGGAATACGCAGAATGTGGTCCCCGAAGAAGTTTTTATTTTTAAAGTCTCATCCTGAGAATCTTAAAGGCAGTGAAACTAAACTCCTAGACAGGCAATCGAGCGGGCGAAGAGCTATTTTCTTGTCTTTGCTACGGTGAGCAGCTGCTTGACATTCGCCGTAGGACCGAGATTGATCGATTCCGAACACGCCCCTGAAGAGGAAGACGACGACAGGAAGGACCCTGAGGATGATGATGATGAAGATGACTCTCCCATTGGGCAAAATACCCTCCAGGCTCAAGACCGTGAACGGAGTCACTCTCCCACCGAACGCTCTGGTCTCCTGCTCCCACCGCAATCTCAAAATCATCAGTCCCGCCGCCCATCGTCTACACCAAACTCCTTCTTCCCATCTCTCAACCGCCCCTCCACACCAGAACCTGCATCCGAACCCATCTCATCCGCCTCAGTCCGCCGCCCGTCCTTAATCCCCAAACACCACTGGCTAACCCTCACGCCTCGTATCCAATGGTGGCTCCTCTTCCTCTGGGATTTCATCAACACGCCCCTCATCGGCGCCCTACTCGGCGCATTCATCGGGCTCATACCATCTCTCCACCGCGCGTTCTTCGCAGACACGAAAGACGGAGGAATTTTCACCGCGTGGTTGACTGCTAGTTTGAAAAGTATTGGTGGGCTGTTTGTGCCGTTGCCGGTGGTTGTTGCTGGGGGGAGTTTGTATGGGTGTTTGATTGAGATGGTGAGGGTGAGGAGGATGAAGAAGGGAGGGGACGGTGCTGAAGATAGAGAGGGAGAGGGAGAGAATGGTGTGAGGGGAGGGGGAAGGAGAGAAGGACAGAGCACAGAGGTATTAACTACGATTTTTGTTCTGGTTGTGAGGTTTGTGCTGTGGCCGGTAGTGAGTATTGCTACAATTTACTGGATGGCGAAGAAGTCGGATTGGTTGGGAGATGATCCGATGTTGTGGTTTGCGATGATGCTTATGCCGACTGGGCCGCCTGCTATGAAGGTATTTCTTTCCCCTTCCTCTACATTTCTCCTCAGTAGGATGAGCAGATGTTGCATGTTCCTGAGGGGATTTGAGATCATCTCTGCTGTACTGATACCTGCTGATACACTCTACCAGTTGATCACAATGGTACAAGTCAGCTATGCCAATGAAGAAGAGGAACACAAAATTGCGAAGTTGTTGACTGTGAGTTGCCCACCTAAGTTATTCCCTCTCACTATCATCTTTTTATTGTACTTGTACGTCGGAAATCTGTTTTGACAGAACGGAAATAGATATCGTACGCTATCTCGCCTATCTTAGCGTTCACTGTCGTGGGCGCTTTCACAGCTAGTCGGGCTGCTATGGAGAGTTAGTGTTAGTGAGGTGTTTTTGGGTTAGAGGGCGCGAGTAGGTGTAGAAGTAGATGGCAGAGGTGGTTGGCTAGCTGACTGAGAGGTGAAATACTTGAATAGAAGTAGAAAAGAAGCAAGCTTTAGTAAAGAAAGATCAGAAGTCCATCCGATTTCCTAGCAGTCCAGCTGCAATCCTTAAACTCAGACTTTGCTAGAAATTCAATAGAATCCTCAAATTCTGTCGCGGCAAGTTTCCTATCCTCCAAGGCTACTTTCAAAATGAATATTGCTTCGAAGATAGTCGTGTCTCCGCTTGACTTTGACACCATAATTTGAGAGAAGAGCAGGGCTTAGAATGGACTTCCATCGTTCTGACTCGAGGTGTCGAAGTTCGGAGTTTCTCAGGCAATCATATATTTTTGTGCGTATTACATATTGTCAGCGTGTCCGAGGGAGCACGTAGACATGGTAGGTGGACTGTACGAACTCTAATCAAAACAAGTCTACCTTTAGCGAGCTATGTTGTCAGCACTATGCGACATCAGCAGGGTGGATATCTTATCTTCATCTCCATCCCACTTTCAAACAAAAAGTATCAAAACCTCCCCAGGGAAAGGAACACCGGCTCATTCTCATCATCAAAATAAAAATCTGCTTAGAACAAATCATAAAAATAGCCTCCTTAGAACAACACACAAAATACATCACATCAGCAAAAAAATGGCCGAGTCCCCAGAATACAAAATCTCACCCGTCACCCCCTCCGACCTCCCCTCAATCGGCACCCTCCACGCCCGCGCCTTCCACCCCAAAAGCACCTGGCACCTCAAAGTCTTTCCCCCATCCCTCTCCCCCTGGTGGTCCACCAAATACTCCCTCGACATCGCCTCCCCTAACATGCACATCCTCAAAATTTCCCCATCCCCACCACCTGCAGACTCCCCTCACACCGTAACAGGCCTCCTCTTCCTCCGCAAATACAGCGGCCTCGACAACAACACCAACACCAACACCTGGCTCTCCTTCCCCCCACCCCCAGAAATAGTCGATCCCCAGACCTACAAAGCTCTAATCGACGCTATGGTTGAGTACCGCGAGAAATACATGTATGGCAGAGAGCATTTCTGTATTGAGCATTTTGGGGTTGATGCTGAGTTCCAGGAGAAGGGGTTGGGGAGTGCGTTGCTTGGGAGGGCGTGTGGGATTGCGGATGCGGATGGGGAGGGACTGGATGTTTTTGTGCAGGCGAATGAGTTTGCGGAGGGGTTTTATAGGAGGTTTGGGTTTGAGAGTGTGGGGAGGAGGGGGATGCCGGGGGGGTTGGTGGAGTGTTTTCTTGTGAGGAGGGAGGGTGGTGGGAGGGGGGTGTGATAGGGAAAGGGAAAGGGAAAGGGATGCTGGTGTAGAGGTAAGGAGTATAGATTTTGTTTATTCATAGTTCTATATAGACGCAGCTCGGGTTTCACGAAGAGTATGAAGCTTTAGTATGAGAGATGTCGAAAATATAATTGTGACATTCTAATAAGCGAAAGAAAAATCGAAGAGTAGCCGATGCGGGTATCAACGAACCCCAAATACAACAACCATAACAATGCATCATCTACAACAGACTTCTCCCCCTCCAGCCTACTATCAATGACAGCTCAATTCTGCAAACCACCCCACCCAACTTTCCCCACGCTCTCCAACCTAATACCTAGCCCCTCCATAATCTTTGCATCAAGCACCCCCCTCCCATCAAATACCCATTTTGGTTTCTGCAGACGATATGCAATCTTGTTCCAGTCTAATACTTCACCGACGCCGTTCTTCTCTCGACTCGAGCTGTTTCTATTCGCCTCGGAGACTTTGGAACATTCGGTGCATTCTTCTGGACAATCAGGTTGCGGAAGCAGGCATTGGAGAGGATCTGAAGTTGAAGTTGACAGTACTGAAGTCGGAGAGAGATGGTTGTTGAGCCTAAAGAGTTCCGTCTCTGTCGGTTCGAGGGAAGTGAATGGTCGGGGATCCCTGCTACCGCTTTTGGTATTCTTGCAGAAGGAAGACTCGGATGATGCGGATGATGTCTTGAACTCATCACATTCCGTCAAAATCAAGACCCCAGAACTGCCCTCGCAAGCAGCATAGACATCCTCATAAACCTCCACACATCCTCCATTCTCTCTCAGCGCTTCTTTCCCAACTAATTTCTCAATTTCGCTCGTGATTTGACTTGGCGTACAGTAAGGATCATAAACAGCGATCTCCATCGGCCCCTCCTCAAGAAGAATCTTGATACATTCCAACGCCGGCGACTCCCTCGTATCGGCCGTTCCCTTCTTGAATGCATACCCCAGAATCGCCAGTTTCTTGCCAACAAGCGTCCCATTTAGACAGCGAATCACCCGCCGTACAAAACGCGTTCGTTGCCAAGTGTTGATAGTAAGAACTTGAGTCCAGTACTCCGCGACTTCATCGAGCCCCAATGTCTCGGCAAGGTAGACTAGACTAGAAATATCTTTACGGAAACATGACCCCCCGAAGCCAATACCTGCTTGTAAGAATCTCGACCCGATCCGTGGATCTGAGCCGATAGATTGTGAGATCTCGGAGATGTCAGCTCCTGTCTTTTCGCATATCGCGGAAATGGAATTGATGGATGAGATGCGCTGTGCTAGCATGGCGTTGGCAACTAGCTTTGAGAGTTCCGACGACCAGGTATTGGTGGTGATGATTCGCGAAGGTGGGATCCAGGAGTAGATTGAAGCAAGTGTTGAGGCGGCAGCTCGTCCAGATGGGGTTGCTGAGCTGCCTATGAGTATTCGTGGGGGGTTGAGAAGGTCGTTGATTGCTGTTCCTTCGGCCAGGAATTCTGGGTTGGAGAGGATTTCGAAATGCTCGTTTGGACGGTAGACTTGTAGCTGTGCCATGTTAGATGGAATGAAAATATTGGTGGGATCCAAGACGTACGGTATCTCGAATCAGTTCTGAAGTCCTGCATGGAACTGTACTCTTTTCAACTAGAATCGCCCCGGTCTTGGTATGTAGAGCAATCTCTTTTGTGACAGCCTCCAAAGCAGTGACGTCTGTTGCTCTGCCTGCACCCAAGCCCCTCGTCTTTGTTGGCGTGTTCACCGCGATGAGCACGATATCAGCTTCGCTGATACATTTTGAGACCTCAGTAGAGAAGTGCAGATTTGGACTTCGTGCTGGGATATCTATCTCGCTGAACTCCGCACACTGACTCTCACATTCTGATGTTGTAGAGCTGGACGAAGACTCGGTCGATGAAGATGAAATCTGGTGGGATTCGTGCGAAATATTACATGTTCGAGAACCATCTCGGCCGATCCGGAGGATGTATTCAAGTCCAGGTTCGTGAATAGGTAAGTGTTTGGAGTTCCACTGTGCGATTCTCCTTGGATCTCGATCCACGACTGCCACCTTAATGTGCGGGTTTTGGAAAGCTATCATGGCTGCCGTGGGACCACCTATGATTCATTAGCTCATGAGGCATCTACCGATACAGAGGTAATGATGTACCAACATATCCTGCTCCAATGCAGCAGATGTTCTGTATGGTCCTCGCACTTGCCTCATTTTCATTTCGGGATATTGTGACTTTACTCGACATTGCCACGTTGATACTCACATCTTCCAGCGCATCTTGGAGTTTCATGGCTTGTAGAACTGGACTGAAAGTCAAACTGCCGTCTGGAGTGGTTGGTGCTGTTGAAACGTAGTTGCAGTTGTGCTCCGAGTCCGCCTCTGAGACCACGTTCGGTCTTTGTCCGTCCATTGTTGAGTCTCTGAGCCTTGCGCTTCAGACGGTACTGCGCTCGTCAGTAATAGAAATCACAAGGCTGTACTGTACTATTAATACCCGTGAAAGAGCTTCCGATGATCCTTTGATCACGCATGCAATTATGGAAAGCAGATGGTCTTAGAGACTCTGTAACTATAAAAAAACAAATGTCTGTCCGAAAGAGAAACGGTCACACAGCGCGAAGAATATAAACAGAAAGACGCGCATATGCAGAGCTGTATGTCCGGCAATCGCGACTCACCGTTTACTACTTACCTTATCTTAATCACCAAGGATCCCGTCACAAGGTTAGGCAACCTTTTGCAGAACTCAAGACACAAACCGAGGTCGGAATCTCAAAACAAAAGAAAAGCGCTTGAAAGCCAATAAAAAGTAACACGTTCTCAAGGCTGTGGTACAATTATCGAACACACAGAAACACAATGCAATGTTGACAAAAGGAGGGGTGAAGGGGTCGTCGGAATGTTGTCAGCCTTGCATCCATAGAACTGACCCACGTGGGGCTAGTTCTCGGCTGTCAGTTGCCCACCCTATTGGACCCCCAACACTAGAAAACAACTCCAGCCAATGAAATCGTATCTTGGAAAACGAGATATCAGGATGCATGTTGGATGGCAGGAATGTTGTGGTGATCTTGGGGTGTTGCTGAGACGCATCGAAGTGCCGTGTGGCTTCAAGTGTCAGGTGGGTAATGTCCAGAGTCATGACGATGCACGCGAGTCGTTCCGATAAATGCCTCTCTCCGCGTGAAAATGAAGAAGTCTCGAGAGAGTTTCTGAAAATTCGCATTCGAAAATTTTGGTTCTGTCGAGTCAGTCAATATGGCGGCCCCAAGCGAAATACATACTGGCCTGCCCTTCCCGGAAGTCCTACGAGGCAAGAAAGTCCTCCTCGCAACCGAATCCTTTGGCCCCGTCAACGGCGTCAGCAGAACAACTCTCAACCTCGTCACGTACCTCCGCTCCCAAGGCGTGAACGTCGCCGTCGTCGCCCCAGAAATCAGTACCAGCAACTCTTCACCACCAATCTCGTCAACCACCACGCCCAACAATGAAATCGAAATCCGTCTCCAAGGCTACCCGCTCCCATACAACCCCGAACTTTCAGTCGTGTACCCCGTCCGTCTCTCAGCTCTCTACAACCGCACCTTTGGCTCCCAGCCAGATCTCATCTACCTTGCCAGCCCGGCAAGTCTGGGTTTTCAGATCCTGCTTCAACTCCGTCAACAGCAGCGACCTGTGCCTGTGCTCTTAAACTTTCAGACTGATCTCTCAGGCTACTGTGAGATCCTCTTCCCGTCTCCACTGGACGATTGGGCTGTCTGGGTCTTCAGATCCGTGCAGGGATATCTATTCCGGCATGCTTCTGTCAAGACTGTGTTTTATCCTTCGGGGTTCGTGAGAAAGTATCTAGAGAAAGCGGGAGTGCAGGGTACGAAGATGATGAATCTGAGGAGGGGTGTTGATTGTGTGATGTTCAACCCTCAGAAACGAGATCAGGAGATGAGAAAACGACTTGCTCCGAATGAAGAATTCATTCTCGTTTGTGTCTCGAGACTTGCTCCTGAGAAAGGCTTTGAATTTTTGGCTGAGGCGGCTAAGAAATTGGATGAGCGGGGCTTGAAGTTCAAGCTGTTGATTGTGGGCGGGAATCGAAATCCAAAAGTTGAGCAGGATGTCAGAGATTTGTTTGGATATCTAAACGACGAAGGGAAAGTTGTTTTCACAGGCTTCTTGAAAGGCGAAGATCTCGCAAGAGCATATGCTGTCGGCGATGTGTTTCTTCACTGCTCGATCACTGAAACTTTCGGACTGGTCGTGCTGGAATCTATGGCGAGTGGTGTTCCTGTCATTGCGAGGGATGAAGGCGGCCCACGTGAGATTGTTGAGGATGGACGATCAGGATACTTGATACCACCAAGCGACCTGAATGGCTTCGTGGAGAAAGTGATAAAGCTAGGGAAAGACCAAGATTTGCGGGTGGAACTAGGCGTCGAAGCCAGGAAGATGGCAGAGGAAGCAACGTGGGAGAAAATCAACAATCGAGTCGCTTGGAAGTTGGCTGAATCTTTGGATGACAGCCCAGCACCACCTGAGGTTCCGAGTTTCTCGATCCCAATTTATAGTTGGCTTCTACTGAGTCCGGGATTGAGAGGTTGGCTCGCCTCTTTCATTGTCGATGCAAGACTTGCTGGAGGATTGGGTATTATTTTTGGTGTTTGGGTTGGATTGGTTGTGACTTGGCTCTTAGTACAACTTTCATTGCTGGTCAGGGCGAGAGCTCCTTGGATGGTTGAAGCTTTTCGTGGGGTTTGATGTGTTGTTGGGCATTTGCTTCTCTGCTTTCTTCGTGCTATATACCCGTTTGTTCTATGATTCTATACATGAGTCGGAATTTGCCAAACTTACCTATTGCCCTACCTTGTCATATATTGCCTTGTTGCACCCTTGCAGGACGTACAGTTGTGGCGAAGCTCTTGGTGCGAGTGCTTCCCAAGATGCGAAAGTTGCTGACAAGAATCGGGACCAGTGAAGATGTTGTTGAAGATGTTTTCAAGATAAGACAAGAAAGCCGAATACGCAAATCGACGATTAATGTTGTTGAAATGCTGATCTGAGGAGGAGAATTGTTCACGGAGAAGTGAAACCAACCCCGCTCGACAGTGTGTCTCTTCGCAAGCCCCAGGGTGATCGAAGGATTGATCATTTGAACTCGAGAAACGGTGAGAGTATTTCAAACCCGTACCGGAGAATGAAGATATACTTCTAACGTTCTGATTTCAGGCACGGGGGAGTTCAGGGGTTTACTCCTGGCGCCCCTGCATGTTTGATTTTCAGGGTGTCAGTCTGCCAAGTGAGTTGCCGTGGATCCCGAGCCGACACCCGTGACTTTACTGTATCCCAAACTTTATTTCTACCTCCTATGCCCAAAACTATCCTTTCACAACCGTCGCGCTTCAATAAAGTTCGATTCTCTCGACTGATGACAAGGGTTACTGTTCCTTTCATGAAAAAACTTCATTGTATGAATCGTAGCAAGAACTTTCTCGAGGCCGCGAAGGCGGACAACAGATAAATGGCCAGTGAGCGGCATGATCGCCATCCCCACCGCTGAAACCTTTCACGTTTACAACATCATGCCACCCTCACCTTCGGCTTCATGATTCGTTTGATGCCCGATACCAGAGCCTCAATTCAGGATGGAAAGCCGAGGCCAGGATCGAGCTAGCGCTCGTATCATGGTTACCCTTCCTCCAGGCCCATTAGTCACCACCTGGAAGGCATTGAGGTTTCGTCATTCTCCTTTGCTGTCCTTTATTTTTATCGTTTTTTTTTTATCTTAATTCGCATTATCGACGCGTTGTACGCGAAACTGGCTGGCTCCTGGTATTTGCTGCCGTCCGATGTGTTGTTGATCGACGGGTTCTCTTCTCCTCCATTCTTTTCACACCTTTAACATCTGCTCGTCTGGATACTTGCGCCATCTTTTCTTTCCCGCTGGCTGCTACATTCTTGAATATATACCGTTGAGCCCAGGTCAGCTGTCATGAGTTCCCACGAAGCCGTAACCACTTTGGTCAGCGCCCTACACTCGAACATCGACAGCATCCACGCCACTCTCCAATCCCTCTCGTCGCACCCCACCCACGAAGCAGAACTCCAACGCCTTGCTGCGGCGCGCGAAGCCAAGATCTTCGACCTCCGTACCGCCCATGCGCAAGCTCTCCAGGTGCTCGCCAACCAGCGACTGAAAGAACAAGATGAACTCGAAGCGCAGCGTCAGAGAGAGGCCGAGGAGCTTGAGCAAGAACGAAAGAAGGAGTGGGAAGATGTATTAAAAAGGCGTGCGAGGGAAGATGAAGAGAGGAAAGAGAGGATTCACCAGGAGGAGCTTGAAAGAGAGAGAATTAAGCAGGAGGAGGACGAGTGTAGGGAAGCTCAGCGAGAAGAGCGTGAATTGAAGCTCGCTGAGGATATTGAAAAGGAACTCGAAAGGGTGGAAGATGAAATTGAAGCCCGGGTCGAAGAAGGGAAGAAAGCATTGAGAGAGTTGGACGAGAAGCGCAGGGTAAGTACTGCGTCCTGCCACGACATTGTTATTCTTTTGCAGTGTTATTGATGCATCTTTCGGTTCAAGACTCTCGATATATATCTTGGTAGCTGACGTGAGCACGAAGGCCATCAACGCGGAGATTGACAAAGCGCTCAACATGCCGACAGTGTTTCCCAAAATCCCATATCGAAGTCGCTCAAGAACCTTGAGTAGAGCTGGAACAATGGAACTGCCTAGCTCGCCGCCAGCCCAAAGTATGGATTCCGCGAAGCCAGCTGTCACCGAGGAGATCCAAACACCAGAGCCGGGAGCTTGGCTTGCGAAAGACATTGGGAAGCAAAGCACCCATGGTGCCAGAGACGATACCCGAAATGCCAAAATCTCGATTACGTCCAAGTCAGAGGCGAAGGATTTCTTTGACAAAGATCTCAAGCATGAAGATGACGGTATTGATTCCGTGGATTCTGGCGTGGAGCTGAACAATGATCACCTCATATCTCCTACCACCCAAGAAGATTCTCAGCCCGCGGACTCACCCAAAGCATTCACTGTACTCCAAACCTCGGAGGATCCTTTCCCAAGCCCACCTTCGAAAAACACAACCGAGTCAGGATCTACTCTCCAATCCACGCAAATGACACCCATCGCATCCTCAGATGATTTAATCATGAAGGAGCTTGAATCTCAGAGCATGATGCTACCCGTTACAGATACACCAGAAGTTTTGGTAGATGCACAACTATCCATGGGAAGTTTCGATCAGGCTGTCTTCCACGACCCTATGGGCGATTTGTTGTGGGGAAGAGTATCTCTTGTCCCAGAAGCTCCAAAGAGTCAGCAGAAATTACAAGCCGAATTTTCAACGAAGCATATACACGACCCGATGGCGGATATACTATGGGGTCGAAGCCCATCGTCAACAAATGCACCAACACTCAGTCAAAGCTTGGCCAAAGAAGCCCTCTCCGACCCTATGTTTGATATACTATGGGAGCGAACCCAAAGGTCACGACCTGCTGCCTTACATGTCCCGCAGTCTCAGCAGACCGTAATGAGTACCCTCAAGACGTCCGGGGATCCGATGTTCGACATTTTATGGGAACGAACCAACATAGCACAATCTAATGGGTCAAGATCTCGGAACTATAAACAGACTGTAGCTGTAAATCCGCCAACCCAGTTTCATGATCCCATGTTCGATATCCTGTGGGAACGAACTCAAAGGCCGTCATCTAATGCCTCAGAGGCTCAACGAACTCCACACTCCGCAGTCTTCAAACCCTCCAAAGTGTTCGCCGATCCTATGTTTGATATCCTATGGGAGCGAACGAGAATGGCACCATCCAACGCAGTAGCAACTCCACGGGTTCAAAAGAAGGCAGTTATCCAGCCCTCCCAGCAATTCCCCGATCCTATGTTCGATATCCTCTGGGAACGAGTCCAGGTGCCGAAATCCCATGCAACAGCGGGACCAAAACACGAAAAAAGCGCAGCCAGGGATATTTCCACAGTAGCCGTTCACGATCCTATGTTTGATATCCTCTGGGAGCGATCTCAAGTCTCTCAAGCTTCCCAAGCTGTAAAAGCTCTACAGGTACCTGTTGAACAGACATCCAAGGAGAGCGCCTGTGACCCTATGTTTGATATCCTATGGCAGCGAACTCCAGTTCCGCCCGCATCGAAAGCTTTGAACATTCAAAAAGCACCTGTTCCGCATTTATCCCAGGATGCTGCCCGTGACCCTATGTTTGACATCTTGTGGGAACGAACTAAAGTTTCCGCCACGCCGAAAGCTCTGAATATTCAACAGACACCCATCGAATATGCATCTAAGCAGATCGTTCATGATCCAATGTTCGATGTGCTTTGGGAGCGAACCAAAGTTTCGCCGGCACTGTCGACCCTGAATTTTCAACGAACCCTGGCTCCACCTACATCCTGGGAAGTCATCTCGGACCCTATGTTTGACATCTTATGGGAACGAAGTCAAGTTTCGCGACCTCCCCAAGCTGTGAAGAAACAGCAGACACCTGTACACGAAACCCCTAAAGAGATCGTTCGCGATCCTATGTTTGATATCCTGTGGGAACGAAATACAGTTTCGGGGGCTGCAAAGAACCAACTAACACCTGTACTCGAGAAATCCAAAGATTTCATCAACGATCCTATGTTTAACATTCTGTGGCAGCGAACTAGATCGCCACTTGCGGGCTCACGACAAGCACTAGGGCGCGGCCAGGTGGGAGCTTCTCAGGAGATTAGCAGCGATCCGATGTTCAATATTCTATGGGGCCGTGGTCAAAACTCGGGGTCCAAATCCCCCAAGCTCGTACTGGACAGAAAAACGCCAGCCACTGCAAAGATCGGTCCGGACCCAATGTTCGATGTCTTATGGGGCCGAAGTGAACTCTCCCAGGCCACTCTGACAGAATCCGCACAACAGAAAACACGATATGCCATCGAGCACATTCATGATTCAATGTCAGATATTCTCTGGGAACGAATTCCGAGTTCCCAGCCAGCCGTCTATCAGAATCGGGACGTCAGCACATCTCCATATGCGACTGACTCGAACTCAAAAGTTTTGGAATATCGACAAAGGCCAGTCAAGGAACCCATTCATGATCCTATGTCCGATTCCTTATGGGGGCGGGGTCACACTTCATGTTCAGTCCATGATTTTGAAGTATTTAATGCGAATGCCGGACTGCAGGGTCATCAGAAGTCACACGAGGCCACAGAAGCCCAGAATCAAAAGACTTGGTCAGAGCAAGAAGCAGGTGAAGCTGTTCCCAGAAGCCACGGAGGTAGACTACTCGAAACTGGATCATGGCCGCTTGCGACTGACCGTGACCTTATCATTGATCACGGTGAAGACAACCTGTCAACGTCAAGCGTTGATGAGATCCACCATGTACTCTCGACGGAAAACTCTTTCGATCAACCAGCTTCCAATTATTCAATTCCTTCATCTCCCCAAAAGAATGATTTTGAGGACAATGAAATGCACCATAATCCTCCCTTCCGGCATCTTGAAGGCGAACCTTGGCCACTACGGGATGAACATCAAATCTCATTGAACAATAATGTCAGCAATGAACAAGTTGATCACGACGAAAGTGACGGTATTTCAGAAGGCGAAGATAACTGGTCTGAAAGCGACGAGGAAGAAGCGTTTGAGCTAGAGCAACGTATTGGAAGTTTGAGACCTCATCAAACCCATTGTATGAGTAACGATGACGAGTACCTTCCAAGATCGGCCAGCAGTATTGCGGCGGCGGACAGTGACGATGATCTTAGCTTTGAAGAGAAATACGGCGTCCCGAGACCTTCCAGCCCCATCAGATCTTTGTCACGAATTGAAAATCATCTCGAGTCTACTTACACAGGTCCTGATGCAAGCGAGTTTTTCGACGATGATGACGAATCGGAAGATGAAAGCTCTGCAAGACAGGCATACCCAGAAGATCTGGCCGATCAATACTTCCAGCGGGCAGACACCCCTCTTGAGATTGTTCCCGAGCATTCTCAATTGACAGAGTTCAACGATACTTACTCGTCACACCGATCGTCTGGTATCTTCGTTAACATTGTTGACACGGTCCGTTCGGACATTCCTGTTGTCCGTCAGGTGCAGCTAGATCATGATCAGCTGAGAGATGCATATGAGCTGGGGAGTGCCGGTCGACCACGTGCAGTCTCCTTCGAAGACGAAGACTCTGGATTTTCTCCAGCTTCGGTGTCATATGAGCCCTCGATGCGCGTCCGAGCACATACCGCCGACACCATCCCGTCGTTCGACTCGTATGCTCAATCAGATTCAATTCCAACCACTCCATCTGAGACTTCTTCCAGCCCTTTCGTCGACCACCCTCACGATGAACCAATAATTCGCGATTCTGGGAGGGAGCGAGGGATGACTGAAACTTCACAAACTACACAGGACCTGGCATTGGAGACTCCGAAGGCAGATACTTTCGATCCTACCCTCACCAATGCGTACCCTTCCTTCATGTCACCCAAGCCTAATTACGCAGACCTGAACGAGAAGTACCAGAACCCATCTGACATTGAACGCATGAATGCGGGATACGGGTCTTTTGGTGCGCAGACTGGACTAGAAGCACATAGAACCGAGATATCGCCCATTAGAGACGTTGGGAGGAACCCATTCATTAATGACCTCGACACGCAGATACCAAAGATGGCCAGTAACAATCCGTTCAAGACCTCAATGGGTCAAAACCCTCCGATATCCGGTTCTTTCAAAGCACCAACAGCAGAAAGCCCCTTCCGGACGGCCCGGAGCCCAGCAAGGACTCCGCCACCCCGCCTTTCCATCAGCCCTCAATCATCATCCTCGCCTTCTGGACTCCACGGCTCTACAACTCCATCGCCTGGTCTCGCGAAGCGTCCAGTTCCAACAGGCAGCCCTGGAAGCCTCTTCGCCAAGACGCGCTCTGTCTTCGAATCCGCATCTCCTCAGGGATCCCCGGCACTGACACCGAGTCCCATCACGGCCCTCTCCGCAATACGACACAATTTCCCTCCTCCTCCACCACCGCCCAGACGATCCATGGGATCACGTCCTTCCTCTCTGCATATCTCGGAACCAGTCCGATATTCTCCAACTATAGAGAAAGAGCCTGAACAGGTACAAACGAATGCACAAGAACAGCACGATGCGCCTAGAGAGGAAGAAGGAGAAGAAGAAATAGTGTTCATGCCCCGCAGCCTAGATGGGAATAATAAGCCCCCCTCACCGGTTTTCATCCCCGCGCGATCTGATTCCGTCGCTTCACTCCGCAAGCAAGAAGACGATGGTAATTTTGTCAGTAAACGAGCTAGTAATCCGTTTCTAGGCGGACTATCGCGCTTTGTTGGTGGTATTCAGTCGCAGGGGTTGGATGATAGTGTGCATAATCCTGCGAGGGAGCCACTTTTGAAGAGGGGGGAGGAGTTGTGAGGATGTGGGACTGAGGGAGATGGAGAGGTGACTGAGGAGCAGGGAATTTGAGGGTAGGTTGGGAGGGAGCTGTGTATGATAGATGTTATGTATACCTGTCATAAATATGTACGATATCTTTATTAAATTGTAAACTATATATCTCGCTGTATCAATGTCATTCCGGCGAGAGATCGACCACAACCTGATAATTATTGAGGTCCTTAACATTTGTTTATTTTCATGCTCGCTTCGCGCTCCATTCAACTAATCAAGCTGAACATCACTATGCTCATTACATACAGCCACATAACCTACCCACAACATTCAAACAAGCTCTTTACAGAAGCCCGAAATATCCCATACTTTCTCCACACTCTACCCCAGCAAAACTCATTCTCTCCCTCCCATCCCCAGCTATGAATCAGTCGGTCAACTACCCAATGACTCAGTATTTGCCCTCTTTGTGGGTCTTTCCACACTCCTCAATATCCTGCCATTCTCTCCTAAGTAGCTACATATTTACTCTCTGTAGTAATAGCTTTCCAAGTGCTGCAGTTCGAACACGCGGCCGGATTTGTGCCTTTTATTAGATAACATCTTAGTCTTATTACCTATTGTAAATGTGCTACTGATTCTAGGGCTTAATGAAGCAACTTTTGACGCCATTTTCTAAACACCCGAATGGGAAAAGTGTATCGAAGGTTTACTTTCAGCGAATAGAGCACGAATCTCATGCGATCCTCAGTTCAAACGCACGTGAACCACTTTTCAATTAAAACAAATCACAAACATAATCACCAGCTTTTGCCTTCACAAATAGAATACATTCGTAAAAGGCAGAAGGTACTCGCTACGTGTAAATAACAGATTCCAATAACGACTGACAAGAAGGGAGATACGCATCCACCAAGGCCTCGGAAAATCAAAAACCCACCATATCCATTACCCACAATGTGCTTCCTCTAAGCTGTTCTCTAGGATCTTCCAGCGTGGCTACGTCTTGGGGGCGGGTAAGAATACTCAGCCCCAGGTTTCGACAAGGCCCGGCACTTGCCGCAATCCACCGCTTCTTTGACTTTGAGATCGTATTCTGGGATCTTGCCATATACATCAGCCTTGGGAGATTGGGGACAAGCTGCAGCTTCTTCCTCTGTCCATCCAGGTTCGCATAGCTTATCCCAGTGGAGATTATTTTCTGGGAATCTTTTATCGCAGACTGGACACCAATATGTACATGGTCTGCACATATTGTCCTAGAGCAGGGCGATGGACTTTTCTTGTAGAAGGTACCGGAGGAAATTGTTTCTGGGACTTTGTGTAGGCCCTGTCATGGATATTTGCTTCTTGACTTCATATTCGATAGATTTTTCTGGAATACTTTTTTGTTTTACTATCGTGCATGAGATGATTGTGCTGTGCGTGTTGAAAAAAGAGAATTTGGGGAAGCCCAAGGGGCATTTATACCTATTTCTTGTAGAGGAAAGTTTATTTTGATCCGTGGACCGTGTCTCGATTTAGATACCTACAGGGCACGGAGTCCTTTGTGCGAAGCCCTTGTACAGTTGACCAGTACCCAAACTTTGAGGAGAAAATGCAGTACCTCAAAGAAATCAATATTTACCTATATGATTTGGTCCCAATTATAGACGGGTGACATCTATAATTGTAGCATCAATCTAAATTTGAAGTTGCCTCTTGCAAAAAGCTTTGTGCAGTTGATGGGTTTGATTGAAATCATCGCAGTCATCAGAGAACGCAAGCCAGCCCTTGTCCCTTTCAGAATAGCACACCATGGAGCCCTTAAGTCCTACCAGTAAATGGTACTTCCTTTGATACGCCAGGCTTTGTGAATGCTGCAAGGGGTTGAAGCCACCCTCAAGCTTGATATCTTTTCCGAGCGACACTGCTTGACACTGGAAGAGTATGTACAATAAGAACACGTCGAACTGCATAACAGTTTTCGAAGAGCATTTCCAGAGCGAAAAGATCGATTGATGGACATATCATACATTTATTACAAAATCATCGCAAATAAGAGACTGCCCGCAAGCAATCCACCAGCAAACCTCCTCATCTCAGGTTCGGCACCTCCAGTAGCAATAACAGGAGTGGAAGTGCTCGTCCTGGTACTTCCGACTCCAGACACTGTTTGATTAGCTCCAACCGGAGCAAAAATACCTCCACTTCTGCTAGCTACCGCAGTACTCGTCCTCATAACAGTCGTTGTCCTCGTAGCTGAGGTTGTCCTAGTGATTGTGGATGCACCTCCTACGGAAGTTACTCCTGCGGAGTTGCCTGCTGTGACGCTGACAAGTGTTGGGATTGGTGTTATGCTTCCTGCTGGTGACGCTGTGCTTGCCACTGCAACCGCCGAAGACACAGATATTGCTGGTCCTGCGTCTCTCCAGGGAGCAACGACACACTGAGCTGCCAGTTGATTGTCCACGTATTTTCCATTCTTCTTGGAAGGCGTCAAGCTCAGGACATATGATGTCGAGAACGATCCGGCAGCCCAGGCGATGTAGCCCAAGAAGACGTCGGAATTATCGTTCAAGAATTTGTTCTGAGCACAGAAGTCCGTCAAGCACTGTCAAATTAGCAACGTTCGTAGCGCAACTGCCAAGCCATCTTACAGAGTCTGTACTACCAGCTCCAGTCTCACTGACCAGCGCCTGCCTGCCGTTTTGCCTCAAGAAATCGGCCGCAATTGCAAATGCATCAGCGATGTTATCGGTCGTGCATTCGGCGTGGTTTCCAGAATTATCCACATCCAGATACTTGTGAAGGTCTAGAATTAACCCATCAAAAGTCCCGTCCGGATTTGTGACTTTGATTAAAGCATCTCCAGATCCGCTACTGACAAATTTCCCAGCACTAGCGAAATTTGTTCCGGGAAGCAGGATCATCTGAGATGAAGCGCCAGCATTCCTGATGGCAATGACTGCAGCCTGGACACTGTTTGCCCATAGTGGGACATCCACATCATGAGGTTCGTTCATGAGACCAAAAATGACCTTGTCGTTATTCTTGTACTTCGTTGCCAACTGACTCCATACATCTGCAAACTGAGCGTCTGTCACCGCGCCTCCACTCTGCCCAATGATCTGGTTGTTGAATCTCGCGAAGTTGTGAAGGTCAATCGCGCATAATGTTCCGAGCCCCAAGCACGCCTGCATGAGTTGATCATATTTCCCGAAGTTATTGGAGTCGAGGGTCCCGCCAAGTTTGTTGTTCACCAGGAACTGCCATGATACAGCTGGACAGGTCAGTCTTGAATTAGCCACAAGGAAGCAGACTTACGCAAACGGAATATATTCATCTCATCATCATTTACGAAATGTTGCATTTGTCCAACGGCGTCCGAGCCCATCGGCGATTGGGTCTTGCCAGTCGGACATGTTCCCTGCAATAGTTAGGATATTGGTTCGAGAACGAATGCCCTAATACCTACATCAATCTCGCACCCGAATTCAAAACCAGCAATATTCATCCCCTGGTAAAGTTAGTCTGGCCTTCCTTCATCTTGGTCTCAGCAAACAAACCATATATTGAACCTTGCCAAACACCCATGGGACACTGCCCAAAACTAAAAGTGACTTTAAATACATGATTTGAGAAACGAATGTATGTAGTGAACGAAATGAAAGAATGAACGAATGAACCGACAACGTACAGAGAACAGCCTCCAACAGCGGGAATCAATGATCTTATCATGCAGAATGTACAACTCAGCCCCTCGCTGTGACCGGGCTGATCAAACTTGGGATACAGATGCATGTGTGACAGAACTCCTTGGCACTCCACTCCCGTCTATTTAAGATGCATTTTGTGAAATGCATGAACTTCGGATGAACAATTCAAAGGCAGATAGATAAGCGAGCGAATTGGAGCTGCTGCCTGGTTCTGCAACGTCAGTGTGGCAAATCAAACGTCTGTGGTTTCAGTGTTGGGCACGCGCGGTTACTGACGATTCACGTGACCAGCATGAGATGTCAAGATCCGTGGTACACGCTATTGGGTTTAGCCGAAGCTGTGCCCTTAAGAGTGAGGGCTTGGAAGATTTGAAAGATGCGATTTTCCTCAATTTTCACACTGGTCGACTTGCAAGGGGACCTCCATCAAGCCCCGTCCTCCTAGCCACATCGTTAGGTAAGAACTTCAAGTTTGCACACCGGCAAGACTTTTCGTTTCAAGTCACGACCACCAACACAGTTGGACAAGGTCTGCAACAACTTTCATAATCCAAGGGGATTAAAATCCGATGAACGGTAAGAGAGCTTGTATTTTGATTGCCGAAAGAAACCCCCCACCCTAAAAGCCAACAAACTAACATTTGAGAATAATTCAAGATTATGACACTGTCTAAACAGGATTAGTCGCCTCTAGCAACAACATACAACATATAACATTGAGAGTGAGACAAATAATCCACAGTAGGACCAGCGAGATGTGACCATCAAGTAAGTCACCCCAGGGTACACGGAAGGCAATATCCTTCTCCAAACATTTACTGCTTCCAAGAGCAGGTAACTGTCCACCATAAAGCTGAATCACCACTGCACACAGTATGCCGTTTATCATCGTCCTTTGGAGGATTGATGCAATCGACCGTCCGATCGGGACACTTCATGGTTCCCACATGAGCCCCTTCATCTGCGTTGCCTGATGATTTTTAGCATATATGTTTCTTCAGTAACGAGGATATACGTACGGTACTCATCAATGGTCAAATCAAGATGGAAGTTACAGCCGTTATTGTCGAAGGTGTTGATGCCGTTGAGGTCCTTTGGTGGGTCTCCGTCCACAACATTTCCATCTTTGACGAACCAATCATCTTCATGCTGATAATCGTCTCTGTCGCAGATGTTGGTAGTGTCGTAGTCAGGATCAGGTGGACCCTGGTAGACGGTCCATTCGGCAGAGCATCCTTCGCCTATACAGAGGAGAGAGTACTCGATGTAGATGGTGTGGTCGACCAGAGTTGGAGTTGGCTCTGACGGGGCAGTGGTCGATGACGTTGTTGTCAGCCTCGCCGTTGGTGTATGTGTGATAGGTCCGGTACTGACACCTCCTCCATTTGAAGGGGGAATGGCTACTTGAGTAGTGCTTCCACCATTGGTCGTTGGGTACCTGCTGAAGACGTTGGGGCAGGGATTACTGTCGTCTGCGCAGGGATCAACTCCCTCTGTTTATGAGATCAGTACAGAGTCCCGCGATTTGTAAGATTGGAGAGATAAATTACGACGCAAAGGTGGATATGGCTATGAACTTACCACCATCGGTCGTGTCACCATTCTCGTCACCAGCACAGCCCATGTATTTGTAGACGTTGGCGTCGAGGAACCCTCCCGATGACTGTCGGCCTTTGATATCTCGTGGATGCGCACGTGTTACGTTAACGCTTGCTTCAACTTCACGTTTACGAGAAGCAGCAAATCCGGGAGGAGGATCAGTACACTATGAAATCCATCAGTACAAATTTGACTTTAGTACCGTCGCAAAAGTCGCAGTCGAGGATCGGTATGCTAGCGATTCGACCCAGGACGATGAAAATAATTATGCGGACTATTACGTACCTGTTGCTCTAGAACCATGTCATCCATTCTCCCAACTGCTTGGTAGCCAGCAGCCAAGTTCCACTGCGAGCCATCCCACTCATGCCTACCAGGAGATGGATAATGGCAATATGTCGAGGGGACAGTTGCGTAGACGGCATAGTCATTCTCTGAGGGATTCTCAACGACAATGTCTCCGTCAGGGTCCACATAGTACATTGTTTCAGGCGTTTTTCGATTGGTGTTTGGAACATCGAACCAAGGATCCCACGTGCGGACACCATTGACCCAGTAGTCATTTACCAGAGTGAACTCTGGACCATAGACTGAGGCGCAAAAGTTGTCGTTTACCTGGTCTTCGGGGAGGTAGCCTGTAAAGCTGGAATCAAAATCTACACAGTAAACGATACCATTTGGACCGATTCTGGGGTTTCGTCCTGTTTGTTCTTCTTGATACGCGTTGTATCTCGCAGCGACGGAACCAACCCAGTTTCTAAGGTGAGATCCGGCGTTCTGGTTCTCAAGTCCATCTCCAAATGCTCCTCTGATTACGAATTAGTGGTCATTCAATCTCACCGTTAGCAATAAGGGCTTAGATCTTGCTTAGACAGAGGAAAAGAACTTACCCAGGAATGAGTCGAAGTACTGATGAGCCATCTGCATTGCGATTTGGATTGCCAGAGCCAAAAGGATATTCTTCCACCTGGCATTTGTCAAGTTTCCAACCTGCCGGTGGATCGTCATCAGTGCCCGAGAAATAGTGTCCTTCGTACCTATGAAATTGAAACGGTCAGATTGAGAAGCTAACCTCGCGTAATATGTGGGGATAAACAAAAGCTCGCTTAGGACGGAACATACCAAGGCTCTGTATCGTGCAACTTTGATCCGGTAACATGAGTCAAGACTGAGGTCGCTCCACGAACGTCGATAGCTGACTTTGCATTCCCACAGACATTGGGGAAGAGAAGGTGCGGGCATGTGTACGTGGCGTAACATTGGCCCTGTGGCGGCTGTTTTGGATTTTGATTTGGAGCGGGACAGAAATCCGCACGCTTATCCATGTTGATTCCCAGAGTGTTTAGACCGCGATGAAGAATAGAAGACATCATACCACGTTTTTTCCCTGCCGGGCAACATGACTTCTCGTTCTGTATGTAGTCTTTGATGGAATCCATATGGCTGTCAACATTTCGCTGGCACTGGCCTGGTTGTTTGCCAGCGTCACAGCTCATGGTTCCAGAAGCTGGATCAAAGACAGGATAGTTACCATTGTCACACATTCCAGTATCTGTCTTCAACTCGCATGGATCATCTTCGGGTTCGTCGGGATCGTTTGGATCATTGGGGTCTGGTTCAGGCGATCCCGAAGGGCGGGGATTTTGAGGCGGGTCATCGTTCACAGGAGTTGGACCTGAAGGCGATGGACACTGTCCTGAAACCACAACACCGAAGATTTTGATACAGGGTAGGTGGAACGTTGGAAGTTCTGGAAATTTTGGCCACCAACGGAACTGTACCCAGGGGATCTCAGGTGTATCCCACACGATTACCGGCTCGCAGGTTTGGCACGGTAAAATAACTGGAACAATCGTTGTGGATGAGTCTGCACCGGTCGTTGTGATCCAGATATTCGATGTTATTGGGAAGTCAGTGAAATCCTGAAGGGACACCCCAGCGGGGATTGTGGTCATTGTAGATGTCACAGTACCGGTCTCGCGGGGTGTAGGGCCAACAGTAATGGTGGATCCGCCAGTTGTGATTGTCTCGATACCTGTGATAGTCGAGCCTGGAGGCAAAGTCAAAGTGACGGTAGATCCATCGGGCTATCAAGATTCAGCAAAATGATATCTCAATGGGTTTGGGTCGGACGCAAGATCTAATCAGATCTTGTATCGTACAAGATGTAAGTCATAAAAAAAAGAAACCTACTTGTGTCACAGTCTGTACATTACTTGTAGGGCCGCTAGTTTGAACAGGAGCAACAGTGATCGTCTGTCCATTGGTTGTTATGGTGGTAGGACCGGTCACGGGTGTTTGGCCTGGAGCGAGTGTTATCGTGATTGGCGAGCCATTTGCATCGGTCAGAGTCTCTGTCGTAGGTCCATTGCCAGGTGGGAAAGTGACTGGAGGACTGCCGCCATCGCCTCCCGTAGGATTGCCAGGGTCATTGAATCCAGGACACCATTGAGGTTCAGGGGCACAAGTGGGCCCTGTGCTCCCTTGGGTTACTCCGCTGGCGGGAGAAGGAGCAAGGACGGCCGGGCCTTGTGGAGATTCCTGATTGCCATTAAACGATGTAGCGGCAAATTCGAAGTTCTATCACGAAGGTTTCAAGTCAGCATTATCTACTCAAGTATGGCTAAAGGTTGGGAGAGGTATCGAGGCAAGCGAGGTTCGAATACCTCTCATATTGCAAGACCTGAACACTTGACATCTGCAGCTGAAGATCACTTACCCAGATTCCTGGAAACAGAAAATATACGTCAGCACAAGAAGCAGTGACGTTGGCGGCTATGCTCCATTGACTGCCTGCCTGGTTGACGTTTCGAGCCCATACGTGATAGCCTCCGGTAGAGTCGGTACCTGTCCAGGTCATGCTGCACACAGAGAAATACAATCAGCTATCAATATGATATAGAGAGAGGATGAGGCTACTAACTGGGCAGTGGTTGGATCATTGGCATTGATGGATAGTGCTCCTGGAGATGGGGGTTGGCCCGCACCGGGGATCACATGGTTGGCAATGAATGGTAGTCCTTGACCGTTCTTATTCCAGGTGACAGGTGCAACCAAATAGTTCCTGCCTTGTTTCAGGCCGGTAATTACTGCCGGCGAGCTTGTAAAAGCTGCTCCGGAAATGAACTCACAGTCTTCGGGTTCTGTATTCCAGTAGATGATGTTATACTCGACAATCGAGTCTGCATTGGGGCCTGTTGGGGGATCCCACGTAACGGTAAACCCATCTCCAGTAGGCTCTACAACGACATTTTGAGGCGGATCGGCGAGCTCTGGAGTGGAAGTTCCCGTTACTTGCCCAGAGAAGTCACCTTGTCGAGTAGGGCCCGCACGAGGACGTACGGAAATGGTATAAGTCCATCCAGGGTTTGACCACTGACAGTCCCAACGGTTTGTAGCTACAGATGTTGGAGAGAATTGAAAGAATGGTACGCCTCCATTGATGAGAACTTCGACATCGTAGCTGTATGCACCGTACACAGGATCCCACTAGATAGCAATTGTTTTAGTATGAGTCTAATGATTGAGGGACGACAACCCAAGTGTGTATGCAGAATCCAAGTAGTGTAAATGTATCAAATTTGTAATTTAACTTACGGTGGCAGTGACACCCTGTGGAGAAGAAAAGATCTGGAGATTGGTAATTCCTGGTAGTGGGCGAGCCAGACTTCCATCATCTTGTGCAGGGACAGCAAGTACAGTGTTACCAATCCCGAAATCATTGACAAGCGTTTCGGAGAAAGCATTCGCGATTTGGAATTCGCCCCAGGCATTTGGGTGCAGTCCGTCATACCCTGTAGCAAGTTAGTTGTCTCGGAGTGAGCAATTCGTGGAGAGTACATACCTGCTGGACAGCTCCTGGGGTGGCAATCCTGTAGACAAAGAAATAAAACCATTAGCAAATGCCAATTTTCCTTCTTGGTAGTTCGCACATGGCATCAAAACGCCAAGCTGAACAGGGACAACAGGCTCTCCAGAAAACTAGTTACAAGGACCTCAAGCCAGGTCTTTGATAGCTGTGCTTGAGCAATTTTGGAAAAATGATACTCAAAAATACTTACATATGTTTCCTCAAGATGTACCAGACGGATAGGTGACTGAGCGGTGTTCCATTTTGCGATGTTTCCAGATAGATCGTTGTTGTACTTGGTGGTGCTGTCAATAAGGTCTTGTCTGCCATTGATAAAACTACGTTGCGGTATATTAGCAAGGGCAATCTTGATGTTTGGGTTTGCAGCCCGGGCATTGTTGATGAAAGTCTCAACGCTGTTCATGGTTCCGTCGGCATCGCTATAGAACCAGCCCAGGTCGTTGAAGCCAAGCATGAAGAGAATGAGATCTGCGGGGTTAGCTTGAAGAACGCCTTGAATTAGGCCTTTGTCCACAGCTACGGCTCTACCTAATATTCGAGTTTATATTAGTCTTCATCTCACGATCTCAATTTGATGATAAATACATACCCCTAAATAGACAGAGTCAGCTTTTGATCATAAAAGGAGTTTGATTCAGTTGAAGGGTGCATGCTTACCAGACCGCGAAATGGTTACTGTTCGACAAAAATGCAGGATCAACGTCAGCAGCGTATCCTCCGCTCGTTTGAGGGCCAGGATCAGGGGCTTGCTGGCCGTAAAGAGGCGGCGGCTGTGGAGGTAAGGGCTCCATTGGTTGCATCTGGAGTTAAGGTAAGTCTCGCTGGACTCTAATCTGAAGACATTTATGAGATGGAGATTCGCATACTGTGCCCTTGTATGGCCCGACAAATTGAACATCAATGCCATTATTCCTGAAGAATTGCCAGATTCGGTATCGCCAAGTATAGTCACCTTGTTGACCTATAAAATGGTAAGCGAGTGTTTTCCACGTGACAATGATGCATTGTTGAAAGCAATATAGGCAGTAGAAAGTATCAAAATGTGTAGAGAACTTGGAATCGTACCATGAGTCATTGAATCACCAACGACCATCACCCTAAGGCCCGATTGTCGGCGGTCTCGACCGGCAATGCTTGGCCCAGTCGCATTTGTAGTTGCAACCAAGTTTGCGATCATGTCCTCCGCCTCAGGGAATACAATCCCATCCTGAATTAGAGGCAATCGAGGCGCGATTTTAGCGACAGCCTCATACTCTGGGAAATCTGTGATATTCTTTGGCAGAGGAAGTACCGGCTTATTTACGATCTGCCTCGCCTGCCATGCAAGAGATGATTCCAGCTGAACGGCTGAGGAGAAAGCGATGGTGCTGGGGGCTGCTGATGTTGGGCTTGCATCACTGGCTGCGTGGGTAGAGGCGAACAGTAGAAGACTGCACGTTAGGATGGATCGAAGATTTCGGCGAGTGCCAAAAGAGGCCTGCCTGAATTTCGTCATCATTACTACCAAGAGATGATGCCAGGAGTTGCTGATCACTTTGAAGTGGCTTTACCACTTATATATACGTACCGCCTACATGTCTCTCCAACTTTACGGAGGATGTCCCGGACAATCGAACTCTTTCGCAAGATGCCAGCTTACCATCCATCCGGTAAATTTGACTCATGGCAGGGGCATCATCTGATGCCCATTATCTCCCATAGCTGGGAATTTACTTGTGCTATGGTAGCCTGGATATGAACCCTGTTGACCAATAACAGAGATTCCATGTGCTTGGGATTCCTTCGCGTGTGGTTGAAAGCAAGTGTATAAATTTAAGATCTTTCAGGGGGCTTTCACACCTTCCTCTTAGGTGCAGAAATTCTTCGTGGCCTGCGCTAAATGCCCTCCACCTCTACAAGCTTCCTGCCCATCGTCAGCTTTTAGGTTGTGATTGAAGAAAGGCAGAACTCGCTTATTACACTCATGGGATTCGAAATCGCAATTTAGGTACTGATCTCATCTCAATAGAGTGATTTAGGAATATCTTTAGACGGGATGGACAGTAATGGCGACAATATGAAAGGCCCGGCACAGCGGCACAGTCCAGTGACTTCGAGGCCAGGAGTGTAACACTGCATGCTGTGCCGCGAAGCTAATATATGCGACATGAAATGGCTGACGAAAACTAGAACGTAAAGTAGCCTCGGGCGGTCACGATCTTCTCAGCCTTACACTGTCATTTTACACGTTGACTTGGTTTTTTCTGCTTCTCTTCATCTACAGTCTTTGCGGGTCATAGTCGAACGATCCGGTACAGCAGCTGCTGGAACAAGATCAATATTGTGAACGAAATCTGACATTTCTGTGATGTACCAAACGCACTATTGAAAACTAGAAACGGAGATGCGCATCAAATTGGGAAGGAAGCGCAGTTCGGCATCCAAAAAAATACTAAACCCCTCGGTATTGCAATATGTGCGTCTACGCCAGAGCTAAGCTCTGTCAGCACCAGCGAAGCTTCAACAAGCTTCTGAAAATTTATTGCAATCCTGCAAGGCTGAGAAGTGAGAGCTTACGACCCAACGAATGGCAGGTATGGTGCGGCCTGTGCCGCAGAATGTACCTGCCGTAGTTGATCTCGTAAAAGCTTAGTTGCAGAACAAGCGCCGGGGGTAGGCTCGGAGCTCTCTATTATATGCGATGAACCATCAAATCAGGAATCAGACTTTTAGATTCGAGAGCGCCAAGATATAGTGTTTGGATGAGAACATCTAGTCAGCTTGGCTTATAACCGGCTGGAAGCAGCTGATTGATTGAATGGCAGGGAATGCACTCAGTGAGCTCGACTTGGCGATACCGTCATGCCGTCAAGAAACGTTGTATCCTGGACGGCATTAATCCTAGTAATCTCTCAACCACCCACCCCTCCACTGTAGTAAAATTTAAGTAGACATACCGGGAAAAGGTGGGCAGCCGAGGTTGTGTAACCGAGACTAAACAAACCCCTGCTAGAGCTCCACGAGGCAATGTGACAGTCAAGGATTAGCACTACCTACTTAGCATTCGCCAAGATTAACCTCGATGGATCTATAGATGCATATTTTCATTCCAGTGTGACATTCCCATCATTGCACTTTTACATTTTCCCCTCACATACTCTGCAAGCAATTGACCAGAACAGAGATTTACCCCTCCCTGTTTTTGGGCCTCCCGGAGAAGAATAGTCAACAAGATGGACGAAGAACGACGTGCCAGTATCCAAAATGCTTTGCAGAAGTACCGCGACACTGTTTCGCAGCACAACTTCAGCCTGCTGAGCACCCTGGTGACACTGATGGAAGAAGAGCCCCTACCTCCCAAGGTGTCCGAAAAGGTCGCCAACCAGCTGCACGTTCGGGAACTTGCTCGGTACCTGCAGTGCACCATTCCTGAATCCGTCAAGTCTCCACGAGACATCCTCGATGAGGACTTGCGGGTGGAACTGACGTCGTTGTGCAATCTGGATGGGGCTTCTAGTCGTCCTGTCAATCGGGATTTGAGACGGGAGTACTTTGATGGCATTCGTGCCCGTATTGCGGAGAAGGATGTGGACGTCGCAGAGTTTCCTCCGAAGGACTTGGAGTACGTGTGTACGCTTGTCAGTGGTATTATTGGACCTGGTCAGTATTGCTCTCCATGATCGAAGGTTTCGAGTCAGAAGAATAGCTGGTAACATATCAAAAGGAATACCAAATCATCGCAAAGCGCAACAGATTGCATTCGTGTCTGTCATTGAAAATGAGTCACTGGATGATATGATCAAATCCGTTCATGTTCCCTCTCGTGGCGATGACGGAGGAGAACCTGATCCATGGACGGAACTTTGGCCAGAGTGGGAGATCACCGTAGCATTCCAGGTCGGTGGTGGCCCTCATGAATGGGTATGTACACACAGCGAGTTCTTCTTTAAGCCTCCTCCGAACCTGGACCTACTTCATTGGTTGAGATTTACGAGCAAAGATGCGTATTGGATGTTATCCGATGGAGCGCTGACTATGCTTTTAGTGCGGCTCTTATGCCCTGTACGGCCAGGGTGGGGGGAAAGAACAATGGGGATGGAGGTATGGACTTCATGATAATGACTGGTGCAGTGACTTATATGATACCGTCGAGGAGTTTCTTGCTTTCTACAGCCATTACGAAGAGACGACGGAGGAGTGGGTCAAGAAGAACTTTAGATCTGTCAAAGGTGTATTGCGCATGCGTTAAGAACTCTAGCTGGTTGTTCATAGCAGGCAGATAGATTTTTGCAGTAGACTTATATAATTTGCAATACATACTCCAACAGGCAATACAAACTCACCATTCCAGCGACGCGAGAAGAATGTAATATCTTCATGCCAAAGATGTAGTAGGAAACTATGTGAGAAAACACGAAGAGACCTCCAAGCGCGTTGCTCCAGTTTTCCTTGGCTGCGGCATCTGGGTATCGTTGCCGGACCAACAATCTCATCATCCACACGGTGATGTACAAGACACAAATTGCAACCTCTGGCTTCGACAAATCTAGTGACGGTGTTTCTCCCTCGAGAGCATTTATTGAAGTCCCCAAAGCCTCTTCTTGGAGATGACTATGGTATTGGCGGAATCGCGCCAGCCTGGACCGAGCCTCGAAATAATGCATGCCTCTCCGCCAGTAACTGACAGCTGCGATAGCACTTTCTTTGTCTGCCAAAGATACTTTTGATTTCCGTCCTTGACCGAGAGTAGAACTCTCGATGAGGAACATCTTTGAACTAGCTGGGCTAGCCTGAGTGTTACAGCTAGCCTCGAGTTTGAGATCCATCACGCGAAGAGCGGTGTCATTACCCAGGCTGAGCTTGGAATCAGGCACCGATCGGAAAGTAGTAGCCAGCCCGCACTTGCTCTCATCGTTGTAGAGGCGTATTCCATCGTCACTTCTTGAGTCGAAGTAAGCCGTCCATTCACAGTGAGGAGACATGGGGTTTGGATATGTGCTTTGTGATGTTTTAGTATCTTCTTAAGGTGATGAGTTATCAGAGTCAACTCACCCTACACGAATCCTGCCTAGACTTTGCTCTCCATCGACATTACTGAAATATCCTGCTTCACTGACCACTGCCTCGCCAGCAATGACACAGAGATATCTGGTTGCTTTTGGATCAAACAAGCGGACGGTAGCCCCAGGAGATATCTTCCACTGCTTCCGATGCTTTCGAAGGCTTTGTGGCATTTCTGAAAGCTCCTGGATCTCCCATATGTATCTTTCAAGAAATTTGTCCTGAAAGAAAACCCGGTAGGAGCCTTCAACAGACCACTGTTTTACTTCGTCGCTAGGACTAGAGTAGTCTTGGATGCTGTCTGGGATACTTTGTTTCCACATCATTGAGTCGCTCCAGAAGAATCCAGCTCCTGGAACATACAAGGTATATTGTGTGCCATGTCGGGGACGGAAATCAGGTGCAGTTCGTGCTGAGGGTGGCCTGACGGCTGGGAATAGAGTGATGTCTCGACGAGCTGCTGCTGAGAGATAACGTAGATTATAGTTACCACCAGCTACCGATTCTGATATTGGGAGAAGTGCTCCGTGAAGGAGTATGGATGATAAGGGACACATAATGAGTGCAATGGATAGACTCAAGACCCCGTTCCGGACGATGGTAACCTTTTTAATGTTATCACAATGCCTTAAATCAATGTAGGACGGTGACACTTACTGCCGAGCAGTTTCTATCTGCAATCCTCCTGCCAATTGACATTGCCCTTGTCAGGAATATCAAAATGTATGCTGCAAGCGAGTCGATAGAATTACAACCAATTGCACAGCTGGCGAAGATGAGAGTTTCCCCGAGACCAAGGAAAGACAAAATTCGCAACCATCGTGGGGTGTGATTGTAAGCTAGAGTCATCAAGATTGACATTGTCAACAATGCATCAGCGATGTCGTTCTGCTATCGAGCCGTCAGCGCTGATGTGGATAGAATCTCAAGGGTTCTGGTACCAATGGAAGTAAATCTTCAATTTCAGTCCAGTTGGACAACCAGATAATAGGAATTACTAAAAAACATGTTGCCGCTTTTCCGGACAAGTTGCTCTGCAGCTCCGTGTTGTGGACTCGCAGCCTGCTCACATAAACTACTCCAACAAATATCCATCCAATTTGTGAAGCAATGTTCAGAAGTAGACGAGCATTGGGCAATGAGCCAATAACAAGTGATAATGGAGGGAAAAGCTCTATGGCAAGCTGACCTCTTTTCGTAAAGCTGGCTAAGACATCATGAAGTGTGACGGCCTCGGGATTGTACTGTGGTCTGGCCCTGTATACTGAGATAAAACCAATAATCAAAAGTGGAAGACTGAGGAATGATTTCCAGTGGCAGAAAGCCCCCATGTTCTCGACCATGGGCGGTCGTATCCTAGGCTCCCCAGCCTGTCATCAATTTTGAAGGAAGATGATGGGAGGAAACGTGCAGAGTTAGATCAGGGTCGCCAGCCAGTTCACCCAGCTGACTGCTTAGTAGTAGTCCTGCCTGGACAGCATCCGGTGATATATCCCCGAAATGGGGTTCATGCGCCGGGCCTTGAAGGCGCTGCAGCATTTGATGAGGGAGTTAGTGGCTGATCTGCAGGTGTTGTTTAGCACTACTAAGTACTCGCTTACAGGCGTCCCTTGCCGGCCTCCAGCTCGTGCGGGCAACTGAACTCGCGCTTTCAGGAGTAAGCAATCAGCACTACTGAACTTACCGATCCCTGGGGTTGTCACTTGTCGTTCCAAGCGGCAGTGCAAAGCTTCATACAATCTGCCGAGAAGGATCAAATTCTGCATCGACTGTCGTAGAGATGGGTCTATGAAGTGACACAATCCCGCTTGGGCGGAGACTGATTGATTGGTCTCTGGCATTAGAGGCTTAGAATGGCCTTCACGCAGGCTGGTACTTGGCCGAATGCTGCAGCAAGATCCCAAGCATTGTGAGGCCCCTGAGACGTTTGTTGTCACGTTTCGAGGCATTCGTTCCAGGAATATCCGAAGCGGTGACCTCAAAAACAACATATGATTCAACAGATTTGAGATACTTACAGATTCCGGTAGAGATCACAAAAATTATGACATTTAAACATCTGGTGACCTCTACGTGGAGGTACAGAGGGCTGTTTAAGCCTTCGCACCTGCTGGATCTGGGAATGCGTGAAGTCTGCAATGCCTTCCAAGTCTCAAATTTGAAGATGAGGAAGTTACGAACGAGAACAGGATGACTACATTTCAAAATCACCTCGTCGCTATCTCCTTTTCTATTCCGGAATTTCATCAGATATCTAAAACCACCAGCATTCATTTGAAGAACATTTCCAGCATCAAAACTACCCAAAGAGCTTCATCATTATTATCATCCTCTTAGCCAAACATCAGTCCCAAACTACCACCAGCTATCAGACCACATCACCGTACCTCGACATGATGTCAGCATTGACTATCTCGTCATTGGCCGAAATATGTCCGGCGCCTGTCCCAGTCTTCCTCGTTGACCGACTAGATTATTGCCCAGCCATGCTGAACATCATGGAGCCTGCCAAGTCAGTCGTCGTAGAGAACCTATATTCTCTGATCCTCAATTTCACCGCTGGATCTCCCTCCAAGAACATTGAAGGTCTATCCCTCAACCTCGACACTGGACAGATTCCAAGTTACAGGGAAAGGTGGCTCGTTTTGGATCGTGGTACGACTTTGATGAAAGCAGCGCCCATTTATGTGGCTACCATCGGGCCTGTGATGACAGCAAGTACCACAGAATCAGACAACGCATTTTTTCCTTGAAGAAAACAGTTACTGACTATCTTGTAATGTAGATGTTCCTCGTCTCTTTCGATCCGGACTTGGTTTTCTACACTGTGAACATGAGCGCGCTTTCCATGTTCTTACTCGCTCTGCGCCTTCTTTACTTGGACATCGATAAAGAGCTCTTGTACGTCCTTGTTCCGGCATTTTTCTGGCTGTGCTATTGGCAGATGATGTACTGCTTGGTTTTCGACCATCGTCTCGACGATGCGCTAAAAATACTTTGTGTAACTGCCTCTCTATTGATCACTTCGTTGGGCGCGGGGATGGAGAGGATGGCAACACTCGTCAACACCCACGAAGCCAGCCCAGTCGATATGAGGTGATACCCGAAGGCTGTGATGCTTGGATCCAAAAAACAGAGGAGAGGAGTGTGAGGGACGCAAGAAGAGCTCTACCATGAGTGTCTGTGAATTCATTGGGGACCAGTTGGAGGCCTGGGTTTGTTTGATTGACTCTACGACCTTGAAATCGTTGAGTAAGCGGAATGAGCGAAATATTATCAGCGAGCGATAAAGCACTTAGGCATAGAATTGAGGAACGTCGAGGAATGTTGCACAACCAAAGCCCCTCAGTGACGATTCACCGCCTTCCTCTTCCATGAATTGCCACTTCTCAAGCGAATGATGACGTCTCAATCATGAACTTTGACATCCTCTCAAGACAATATTAAGTCCCAATCAATATAAGATGGCAAAAAGAGCAAGTTCCCGAGTCATGTCAGCAGGATTCATCTAACAAAGTCACAGCTATCATTTCGAGTCCATGGCGATGTCCAAGGTAAGCCCGAGGACAGTAACAACAAAGACACACTCTGACAACTTAAAAGGGGTCGGATTTCGGTAATCTATTTCCCAATAAGTAACAAGAATTCATACTTATAGTTCAGATACTTCACTCGGAAGAAAGCAACATCTTATGGCGTGACCGGATGGGTCAGAAACACAGCAAATAACAAAGTAGGCAAGGGTTGAGAAGTTCGGAAATATTTTTTTGACTTTGGCACAGGTCGAAGGAGAGGCTCAAGCCGAGGATGATATTCTGCAAAAGTTCATGAAGGATGTTGAGAGTGGACCAAGCCACGCCACTGTGGATAAGGTTGAGAAGCAGGAGATTGATGTGGTTGAAGGAGAGACAGGATTTGAAGTTCGCAGGTAGAGGAACTCATAGAGGTTATCTTGCGGAATTGACTTATTCTCATCCACCGCATACAAGATACATAATCGTTGGGCAACTTGAAGAACGACAGAGCAAAATGGCCAGATAATATGATTCGGTTGAGCTTTCTGTTGACATGGGTGGATACATAGGTACATTCTGTTGCCGAGGGTGCTTTAGTCAGAAAATCCAACTCGAGCAGACAAGGCCGGCCAAAAGAGGCAACGCAACATTTCCACCATTATGAACCTCTAGACGCCAGATAAGAAATCGTTCCGATGAGAGAGCACCTACTCGAATCGGTATTCCTAGCTCACGTGACCATTGTTACCCCAGAATTTCTCATCCGTCGGGTCGGCGACTCAGAGATGCCTCGGCTCCCCACGCTTACTATTCCAGACTTCAAAAACAACATCAACTCCATTCCAATCCGCAATTCTCTTCAATTATCTTCCCAATCAACACAACAGCCTTCAAAATGACCGAAAGACTCAGCTCCATTCTCAAGCACTTGACACCTGGTTCCTCTGGGTTGTCTCAAATGTATGCAGCATCATTTGCAGACGCAAGCACATGCTAATAATCAGCAGCACTTCAAAGAACGCCGATGATGTGGTTATCACCCTCGCCATCCGAACACCCCTCGCAAAAGGCTTCAAGGGAGGATTCAAGGATACAGAGCTTGACTATCTCGTATACGCACTGTTGAAGAAGGTCATCGAGAAGTCCAGAATAGATCCTCAACTCGTCGAGGATATCTGCTGTGGCAACGTATGTTTCCTAGTCTGCGAGCCTCTACAACTGCTAATGACAGTCTCTAGGTATCAGATGGCAAAGCCGCGTACAAAGTCCGAGCAGCAGCCCTTGCTGCCGGCTTCCCAAATACCACCGCCGCTTCCACGGTAAACCGATTCTGCTCGTCCGGACTGAAGGCTACACAAGACATCGCGAACCAAATTGCATCTGGCAACATCGATATCGGCGTAGCCATGGGCGCAGAAATGATGTCTGTCGGTGGGGACCGCCTCGAGAAGCCCTTCCACCCTGAGATCCTCGAGAACCAAGAGTCCAGAGACTGCATGCAGCCCATGGGCCAGACATCCGAGAACGTAGGCAAGGACTTCAACATCTCTCGCGAGAAGCAGGATAGATTCGCCGCAGAAAGTTACCAGCGCGCAGAGGCTGCACAAAAGGCTGGCTGGTTCGATGATGAGATTGTGCCTATCGTTGCCGAGGTTAAGGATCCCAAGACTGGAGACGTCAAGAAGGTTACTTTGACCAAGGATGAGGGACCAAGATGGGGCACAACTTATGAGGGATTGAGCAAGATTCGTCCTGCTTTCCCAGATTTCGGTGATAAATCTACTGGAGGAAACTCTTCCCAAGTTACTGACGGAGGTATGTTTATTCTTTCCACAGGAGAATTCTGTTGCTAATTTTATAGCTGCCGCCGTTCTCCTCATGAAGCGTTCCCGAGCCATCGAACTCGGCCAACCTATTCTCGCAAAGTACGTCGGCGCCACAGTCGCCGGTCTTGCTCCACGTATCATGGGTATCGGCCCATCGATCGCCATCCCCAAGCTCCTCTCCAAATACAACATCACAATCGATGACTGCGACATCATCGAAGTTAACGAGGCATTTGCTTCCATGGCAGTTTACTGCAAGGATGTCCTCAAGATCCCACACGAGAAGATGAACATCCGTGGTGGTGCTATCGCCCTCGGCCACCCTCTGGGTGCTACAGGTGCCAGACAAATTGTCACGGGTCTCAGTGAGGCCAGGAGACAGAAGAAGAAGATCTTGTTGACGAGTATGTGTATTGGTACTGGACAAGGTATGGCAGGCCTCTTTGTCAACGAACAGCTGTGATTTGTATTGTACTCTAGCATTTGGGGCTTGGGTTTCCAAACAAAAAAATGAATGACTTCTGTTTGACATGTTTTCTGTCATATGTCACGTGTTGGCGGGGTAGTCCAGGCTGCTATATTCATGGACGAGGTGGCGAGTGTCATCCCGTTCAAACATTCTTGTCGATGGCTATTATGGATCCTCTCACGATCGGGGCAGCCATTCCTGGCTTGCTTACTTCGGCCATAAAATTGATTCGACTCCTCAAATCATTCACCTTGTCTCCGGATTCACCAAAGTCTATGAAAGTAGTCCTCGGTCTTCTCATCTCCATTTCAACTTCCTTGAAAGATCTGAGGCAATCATTTGACGAACATTCAAACATCCCCAACAATAATCTTGATCTCATCAACATCCAGTGTCTAATTGTACCCTTGACTTCTTGTATTATAACATTTTCACACCTTGAGCATCTCATCGACATTATCCGAGCGGATCCGAAATGTCCAGCTCGCCTGTGTGCCAGGTTGGAAGGCATCAGTTCCTTGGACTATGTGAACTCTACCTTGTCGGACGAAGATGTGATCAGGATAGCAGAGACGTCGGAAACTCGTACCGAGTCTCGTAGGTTTGGGCATGGAGTGGAGAAAGAAGTCGTTGGTCTGGCTGTCTTGGACGATGGACTGAGCTGGATGATTCTTGCAGATTATGATGAGAGAGCAATGGCTGACAGTGGTAATGATGAGAAGCTACCACTGTTCAGGAAGCAAAAGTGGAATGAAAATCACCTTGAGGATATGCTTAAGATTCTACGAAACTGCCAAGAAATGTTGGGTTTATTGACAAGCTTGTTTCGTGGGTATGTTTTGTATTCACAGATGTCAAACCGCATCACTGATGACTGCAGAAGTATCGAGCAGTTGGATATTTCAATCCAAAGATTATCAGAACTCGCCTCGCAAATTCTGGAAGACAAACCCTTTCCAAACGCGCACGACGTAGAAAAGTTCGCAACCCACAACACTTCCTCGAATAGCAAAGATTCTTTGCGGGCCAATTCTACCTCGGAACATCTGGCCAAGCAAAGGTTTCAGCTAGCATTTCAGCTCTACCTACACGGAGAAATCTCTACGCTGTCATCGCCCAACTCACCATCTCCAATCCCCACCACACTTGACAGCATCGCCAATCAACCCCTCCCACTCCTCCCATCAGCCATCACAAACACAGCCTGGTACCGCTTCCCACTTCCCCTTCCTCCTGTAGACCCTGATTCCGAGCAATTCACCATCACAGTCAAAACATTAGCCGGCAAGCTCGTCTTGTTCAACATCTCAACCACGACGACATGTCGAGAGCTGAAGCAGCTGATCGAGAGGACGGAAGGTCCTCGTTTGGATCAGCAGTATCTTGTCTGCGAACCAGATCATAGATGGTTACCTGAGGATATGGTTTTGTCTGAGAGTGGTATTGGAGAGGGATCGAAGATTCATTTTTTGTTGCCGTTTTGGGGACGAGGGAGGATGTAGGAAGTTGGCACTGGCATGTGCTGAGGGAGGGCATGATGAAGGTTCACAACACCGCAGCTTTCTATGCTTAGAGGAGGGGCAATTACCTTGAGCTAGATGCATTGAAGCATCATATATACTCGTAAGACCGCGATCGAGTTTGGATTACTGTTATATATTTCCCCGCCACATTTGCAAGGCGTAGCGATGACTCTTGTAAACCCAGCTCACATGGGAAGTACGAATCGTAGATACAGAAGGATTATCTACCTAGAAATTGCAACGTTTTTCCGCAACGTTTTTCCTGCTAAGTTTTGTGATTTGTTTATGGACCATTGAACCTTCGGTCAAGCTTACAAGGAGTGAAATGCGTCAAGCTACAATCCTCGTCTCCAGATCAACAAAGCAAAAGGGGGTGGGGGAAACTAGCGAGACACCCCAGTTCCACACCGCCCGGCAGAAAAAGGGTTGATACCAAAATTTCTACAGTTGGTTTGCGACATCACATCCTGTCCTCCACACCAAGCTCATCACAATGCCGAAACAAAAAGCCCCCAAGGGCGCTGCAGCTGCAGAAGCCTCCAATGTAACCGACCCACGATTCTCCAATTTCTCGACCGACCCTCGATTCCGTCTCCCGTCGAAAAAGCACACCCGCACGAAAATCGATAAACGTTT
Organism: Cadophora gregata; assembly: GCF_030347475.1. NCBI lineage: Eukaryota > Fungi > Ascomycota > Leotiomycetes > Helotiales > Ploettnerulaceae > Cadophora > Cadophora gregata. The sequence goes on along the minus strand of NW_026695932.1, from coordinate 84,361 downwards.
CTCGCGCATGCTGAAGGATGACGACTTCTCCAATTCAGCAACCGTCGATCGATATGGCAGAAAGTTGAGCACGAGTGGAAAGAAGAAGGCGCTGGAGAGGTTGTATGTTCCAGACGAGGAGGAAGACGAAGATGATGAGAATGCAGATGTAGAGGTCGATGATGACGACGTTGTGGAGAAGGAATTGAAGCGCGCAGAAGCTTATGATCCTGCAAGAGGTGGCGGATTCTCGTCTTCTGAAGATGAAGAAGATGAAGAGGACGAAGAGGAAGGGGGAGTGGAGATTGTAGAAGAGGAATTCCCAGATCTGCAAGCTGAGTCTGCTGCCGTGGAGATGGGCGAAGTTTCCTCGAGAATTGCTGTCGTGAACATGGATTGGGATAATGTTCGGTCTGCAGACCTCATGGCTGTCTTCTCGAGTTTCGTCCGACCGGGAGGAAAGATTCTGAAGATCTCGATATATCCCAGCGAGTTTGGAAAGGAGCGCATGGAGCGCGAGGAATCGGAAGGGCCACCGAAGGAGATTTTCGCCAAGAAGGAGGAGGATTCTGAGGTCGACTCCGAGGAAGATAGTGATGAGGAAGAGGAGAAGATCAAGAAGGAGCTATTACAAGCGGATGATGGCAAGGAATTCGACAGTGCGGCTCTGCGACAGTACCAACTCGATCGGTTACGGTATTACTACGCAGTGGTGATCTGCTCAGACAACGAAACTGCGCAGAACGTCTACGAAAATACAGATGGGTCAGAATATCTATCTTCAGCAAATGTATTCGATCTGCGATTCATCCCTGATGGTGTGGAGTTCGACGATAAGCCCAGAGACGAATGCGAAAGCGTACCGGCCGGATATAAACCCATCGAATTCGTCACGGATGCTCTACAACATTCAAAGTCCAAACTCACGTGGGACACAACACCAGAAGAGGCGTCACGTAAAGAAGCAATTAGCCAAGCTTTCAGTGGAAGTCGGAAAGACCACCTCGATAACGATCTACGCGCATACCTGGGGAGCGACTCCGAAGAAGAAAGCGAAGCTGAAGCTGAAGCAGAAACCGACGGCCCGAAATTATCCAAGAAAGAACTCGCCCGTCAGAAAATGCGCGCAGCTCTTGGTCTCGCCGACGAACCCGCTCCATCGAAAAAGACCAAGGGTCCAGTAGGGGACATGGAAGTTACATTCACAGCCGGCCTCTCCAGCAAATCCTCCACCGGTGTATTCGAGAATGAACCACCCCTCGACGAAACAACAGCAGAGCGATACATACGACTCGAGAAAGAGCGCAAAGCCCGCCGGAAGGAGAAAGCTAAAGCCAAGCGCGAAGGCAGAGATCCAGATGCGCAGCCAGATGCAGAACAAGATCAAGAAGCCGAGAACGCAGATATGGGATTCGACGATCCGTTCTTCGCTACAGACGAAGCTGTCAAAGAGAAAGCCTCGAAGTCACTCCGCAAAGAAGAACGACTCAAGAAACGGGAAGCCAAAGCCGCTGCGGCCGCAGCATCTGCCACCCAGCGCGCTGAACTCGAATTACTCATGCAAGATAACGCTACAGAAGAAGGCGGAGCTAATCTTGATCATTTCGATATCAAGGAGATTGCGCGTGCGGAAAAGCTCAAGAAGAAAGGCAAGAAGCATAAGAAGAATAAGGAGGTTGAAGGTGGGAAGCGGGGTGGTTTGCAGCAGGGCTTTGAGATGGATGTGGGAGATGAGCGGTTCAGCAAGTTGTTCCAGAGTCATGAGTTTGCGATTGATCCGACGAATCCGAAGTTTGTGGCTACGGAGGGGATGAAGAAGTTGTTAGAGGAGGGCAGAAGGAAGAGGGATAGGGATGTTGGGGAGGGAGGTGAAGATGAGGTGGTGGTTAAGAAGAGTAAGAAGAGGAAGGGTGGTGAGGCTGAGGTTGAGGAGAAGGGGGAGTTGAGTGGGTTGGTGGAGAAGATCAGTAAGAAAGTTAGGCAGTGATGACTTGGTTTGAAGTAATGAAGAAAAAATAATCATGAATCCAAAAAAGATCCAAGTGCCGTTGCATATTTATACGTTATATTCCTACGTTCCCTGCCCTTCATTCAGCCAGTCTGCCGCCCAACGTGAAAAAAGCTGGCAGCGTAGCATTCAAAAGCATAGATCAAGGGACTTTGGAATGCCCATCGTCAGGTCCTGACATGAAATATAAGTGATTGACTGTTTACCGTAGTAGTTCTCTGAAATCAACCGTTCTCTTCCAAATTGACTTCAAATAACCAAGGATCCGATGCCAATTGATTCGGAGATCCGCGAGCTTTCTCCTCATCTCGCTTCCGCAAGCGAAAGTAAACACCAGCCACCTAATCCATGCCTCCCTTATCAGCAAACCAAGTCCCTATTGTCAGCTATCCAAACTCACTTTACACTTCGCCTGTCCGGAGACTCTCTATTCAACTAAGATTTGCTTTCCTCTCCTCTGCATATATTATGGATTCATCTCTCTTCCTGGTCTCAGACATTCTGCTCGCTTAGCTAAGATTGACGGCACACTGTGTTTGGCCTACTATCTTTTTTCCTATGGCAACGTATCGACCTCCGAGCTGACTCAGATCTATTCCAGTTTGCTGTAGGTATATTGAGATTGGCAGAGATACAACTTGATATGAGTTTGGCAACTACAATGTAGGGTTCAGGACATCAGTTCACCAGGCACTCAAGTCATATCATCTCGCTGGTCTCCTCACATCCCGATCTAGTCCTATCCCTTTCTCCTATCTTCATCGTACTCCACACCAAGTACCTCACATCAAGCACCTTTAGACTAATTCCAATTCCCCGCTACAATCCAAACCCAAGGTCACATTGTCACAATCTTCAAACTTTCAAATTCTCAATTCTAATGTCATGTTTCGCTTTTAGTACTTTGCTTTTGTTATGTTATCCATGTATCCAGACCCCCTTTATATACCTATCCAACAGCTAGATCCCTAGCCCAGGTATCCCCATCCACCAGTCAATCCCAGTAGCAAAGTCCCTACCTCCGGGGCCTGGAACCTTTTAAAATTCAGTTAGCCCGCCTGTCAAGTCTGGATGTTGAATTTTAAGATAATACACATCGATCAATTCCAAAGCGGAAGGATTGAGAAATAATGTAGACTGAGAAATAAAAAATGAGAATTAATATGTCCCCTGACGCCAGCGAGTGAACAGGAGCAGGATAGAGAGAGACGAAGCAATATTCCCTTCCTTTCCTACACCTCTGAATTGTTGAATACCGATTGTTGCATACTGCAGCTTGGAAAGAGAAGTCGATGTTGAAGTCGTATTGAAATAGAAGGTGCTGAAATGTAGATCGGGTTGAGATGTTGAATCGCAAAAGTGATTTTGAAACTCGTACATATAGCTAGATTCCGGAGTCGCTTAGCTGAATGTGAATAGGGCAAAGGTGGTAGACCTGCGCAACGTCGCAGGTTAAGTTGATCGTGGTGTGTTAAGGCGGACCTCAAATATCCTCATCCTCATCCTCCACCTCCATCACATGCCCATATCCCTCCATGCCAACATCTTTCCAACCAAATCTCTGATGCTCCGCACTTTCTCCCCGTCCCCAATTCTGACCACCCCACTGCCCACTAGCACCTGCATCCCCACTCCCACCCAGAAACTCCCCCGCATTGAAGTCCCCACCTCCATCATGACTTCCTCCCCCACCTCCACCACCCCCCTCATCCTCCTGATAATCGGCTTCAACACTCAAAATATCTCCATCTCCATCCGTCCGCAGGAATCCAAACAGATTAGCCAGCTGCTTCAGGCTCAGCGCCGCTCGCTCCTTCGGCTCGCCATCACGCATTGCCTTCTCCAGATTCTGGAGCTTATGTAATTGCATGGACAGCATGCGCATATCGACGGAATTTTTAACTACGATCCGTGTCATGTAGGTTTCTTTCTTTTGGCCTATGCGGAAGATGCGGCCGAAGGCTTGTTGCTCGACGGCGTGGTTCCACCAGAGGTCTAGCGAGATACAGCGGTTGGCCCAGGGGAAGTTGAGTCTATGTTCCACGGGTTAGAAAAAGTCCTTCTATTCCCGTAGTCTCCGGAGAATAATTTCGATTGGGCAATGTAGAAGAAGGGAAGGTAACGTACCCCAAACCACCACACTTCAGGCCAGCAATCAAGATCTTAACACCTTCATCATCACGGAATCGCTTGATTGCCTTCTGCCGATGCTCCAATGTTGAGTCACCAGTCAGGTACAGGAAACCCCATCCCTCACCATTGCAGATCCGACCGACGATTCGAGCTAGAGTTCGGAATTGAACGTAGATAACGACCTGTACATCAAAGTCAGCTCTCACTTCCCACCGCCGCCGGCCTTCCAATGTTCCCAGCTCTGTCCGTGACTTTGAAAAGTGTTTGTGAAACGATGAAGAGGAGTGAACCCACCTTATCCAACGGCGCTTCCTCAAAACCCTTCAACAGCAACGCCTTCAGCGCAGTCGTCTTCGTACTCGGCGTCAAGACAAAGCCCGGCTCCCTATCACTCTTACTGATCCAAGTACTATCATTGGTCATCGGTTCGAAACCCATAAGATCCCGTCCCCTGCTGAAAAAATCCTTCTTTGGATCAATTTCCTCCTGGCCCTCACGACCTTTGCCTTTTCCTTTGTTTTTGGACCGGCGTCTGCTAGATGAGGATGTTGTGTCGCCGTCGTCGATGAGAGGATTAATGACGGGAGTGGTTTTGTCGAAAATGCGGTTACATTCCGGGCACGTCATGTATTCGTTTTCCTGGGCGACGAGCGCATTGACAAATGTGTCGATGCAGTCTTTGCAAAACACATGACCACACTATTATATCAATTAGCATGTCTCTTATCTATCCAACTTCACTTCCACACTGCCCATTCAACACCACAATGTAAGAGCACCAGCCTCAGTACTACTCACATCGGTTTTCAATGGCTCAGTCGGGACATCCGAGCATAGAGAACAAGTAACTCTCTTGTAAAGCTCTCCCTCATCTAGGGTTCCCAGCGGCTGCTCCATATCAAATGTATGACCAAAAGACGACTGACCAAACGGCAGCATCTCATCATCTGGGACAACCTCACCTCGCGCGCGGGCTTCAGCACGATGTGCTTCGGACGTTTCGACCCACTTTAATGGTACTTGTCAGTACGGCTTGAAAGTCGTATTTTCAATGTCACGAAAAAGGTTCAGACAATCAAAATCGATATTTGGGGGTGAATTTGGAGTGGGGTGGACATACCAACTGGCACTGCTCGTAGAACGGTCTATTGGCCGTTTTGATTTTCGTCATACGAGTCTTCAACTCTTGTACGTCCTCCATTGTCCAGCTCTCCTTGATTGTACGCTCCAGCATAAATGGGTGTGATGTGCACTGTCGTAAGCGGAGGAGTTGGACCATGAAGAAGCCGTAGTTGCGGCTGGCATCACCCTTTTTGAAGAAGGCATTGAGGTTGTTTCGGAAGCGATTTTCGGTCTGTTGATTTTCCAGGTCAGTCAAAGTGTCCCGTTTCTGGATGTCTGAAATTGTTTCGCGACATTGAGAATCCCACTTGTCAAATATCCGACAAATGCGACATTGAAGCCAGGCTTTGGGAGGGTACTTACAATACGGTAGATGATGGTCTCCTCTGGTGAGAAATTTACATATTGAATATGAGGATGTGGTTCGGGTAGAGTAAGAATAGGGCGATTGAGAATTGATGTCTTCATAGTCCGACGCATCATGGTGTAGCTGAGGAGGGTAGCAATGCGGTTGTAGCAATCACTGGCGTCAGGATCACAGAAGTACTTCTGAAACATCGCCCAATCCATGCTATAATTTGCCTTGAGGAATCGGAGGTATGGAAAGAGTCTGTTGTGGTGTTAGATCAGCATTCTCTACTCTTTGGATACTTTGTTTACATGGATCGAATTCTTGGGAGGCTAAGCGAGGGAAGACAAAAGGAGAAACGTACTCTTCCAACCGGTTCAACAACGGCGTACCGGTTAAGCACAATCGATAAACACTCTTTAGGTTCTGACACGCTAAGCTGGTCCGCGCGCTGTTGTTCTTAATAGCCTGAGCCTCGTCCAACACAACGCGATACCAGTTGACTTGATGCAGTAATCCCATCTTCTCAAGTGCACCCTTGGCCCAAGCAGGATAACCATGGCGAGCAATCTCCATGCGACCTTCCTTATCGGGCCAAGGGAACTGCTTCATTACTACGTTGTAAGACGTTACGACGATGTCTATGTCCTCGAGGATGGAGAGGGACACTGTGGAGGAGGACTTGTAGTGTAGAATTTTGGGGAAGACCTTGTCATTGACATGAGCTTCGATCTCTTCCGTCCATTGCTTGACGATTGTGGCGGGGGCGACGATGAGTGTTGCTTTAACCTTACGCTTGATGTCCTCTATCCAATGTCAGACTAGTTCGTAATTCGACAGTGACTTCGACAGATGCGGCATCGCAGAGAGGAAGGGGTAAACTTACCAAGACCAGGAGGATTCCCAACCATGCAAGCCAATGTCTGTACCGTCTTTCCCAGACCCATACTATCAGCCAACAGCCCTCCATGCGGAGGTTGACTACTCAATTCTCGCTCAACCATCCACTGCGCACCCAACAACTGGTGGTGATAGAGCGTACTGTTCATCCCCTTGATCAACCACTTCCCATCCACTGCCTTACATTTGGCATAGCCGAAACTCTTACTCGCATCTCTAAGTTTAGCTTTATCACTGCGCACAGCTCCACGGGTCAGTGCATCTTCGGGCTCGGGAATATTGGCGAACAACAGTTGGAATTGCGTGGCTTTGGTTTTGTGGCCTGATATAGTCTCTTCGGCAGGGCGATTGAAGATGGGGTTTTGAAGACGGTCGGATATAGGATCGTTGTTCATGAGGTCTTCCAGAATCATGTGACCGACAGGGTCGACATTGTTGAAGGATCGAAATCGACCGGATGCGAGAAGACTTTGACCATTGGTGACGAGCTCTTTGCCTTTACCTTTGCCCTTCTTAGCAGGCTTCTCTTTCTCCTTGCCTTTACCCTTGTCTTTGACTTTGGCTTTACCTCGTCCTCTCGTAACAGGAGACTTGACCTTGCGTCGAGAAGCAGGAGCTGCAGCTGGTTCATGGCCTTTCTTCTTCTGAGCCTTAGCACGTTCCTTCTCACGACGCTGTTCATCTTTACGTTGCATATACTCGAAGGGTCCCTTTGCAACCTTGGCGCGTCTCTTACGAGGCTTGCCGGCTTTGGTGAGACCGAGATCTGGTTCGACCTCAGGGGGACCGTTCTCTTCAGCGAATATACCAGCCATGGCGTCATCGTCATTGTACTCTCCCTCGCCAGCGTTATCATCCGATTCGGATTCGGCGTCTTCGACCTCTTCAGACTCTGCTTGAAGACGGCGACCTTCTTCTGCTGCAAGTCGCTCTTCTCGCTCTCTATGACGGCGCTTGACGGTCTCCTCTCGAGTTTCAGGAAGGAACAGAGAATTTGGGTCCTCCTCCTGCTCATCCTCACCAATCCGGGATACAGCTACACGGAGACGATCTCTGGTCTCGATACGCTTTATGATTTTGTAGAGATGCACAGACTCGTCGGCTGTAATGGTCTTGGATCGCTGTTTACGAACCAGCAGGTTCTTGAGCTTAAGCATCTTCTCATACTCGGGGTCAGCCTCGTCTTCCTCATTCATCCAAGAGTTGTCCTCGCTGGCATCTTGCATGACGGCGTCAGCTTGATCAGAGGTACCGAAAGTATTGTCTTCAAAGCGCGCAAAATGGTTTGGTACTTCAGGACGTATGTGTCCTCTTGAGCTGCCTTCTCCATTATTCTGGGCCTTGCTTCTCTGATACATTGCTCTTTGAGCAGCCATCAGCTTCGCGGGATCAAGTTTCTTTCTTGGTGTATTTGGTTTCGGAGCCGGCGGTGGGTTGAGAGGACGGACATCATCGTCTCTTCTCTCCTCCTTGATGAATACAACATCATTCGAAGTCTTCTGGGGGCTTTGTGAGCTCCATTTCTGTTGAGCTGTCACTGAAGCTTGTTGAGGCTCGATGATCATGAAATCGCCGTCATCATCGTCTTCTTGTGCCTGAGGTGGAGGGGTAGGCTTTGAAGATGGCGTGCTTTTGATAGTTTGTCCAAAGATGGATGGTATTGGATGACTGCTGGTTATGGACGGACCATGTTTGCTAGATGGTAGAAGTTGTGAAGGTGGTCCACCGAAAATCGAAGCAGAGGTCAGTTGCGGGGTAAGTGATGTCGGAGATGAAGGCTGTCCAGGTGAAGATGAAGCAGCTGATGCAGCGCTCTCTGATTGTGGGACTTGAAGAGATCTGACAGGGTTCTCGACAGGTGGAGTGCGGGCGGCCGATTGTTGACGCGCTGCATAAGGAGGAGGATTATGAGTGAAATACATGGGGTCATGCTCCTCAGACTTGATCTTCAAAGCTGAACTCGACTCAACTTCATTGTTGATTTGGTCCTGAACTTGGCTCGGCTCACTGGCTGAAGCAGTACGCTCGATTGATGGAATCAACTCGTGAGAAGGAGATGACTGGGTCTCTGGCTCTTTCTCTGGTTGATTTCCAGTTGTTGACTCTGGTTCTTCATCAAGCTGGTAATCCAAGTTGTCATCCATATAGTCATCATTGCTATTACCATGACGAGAGAAATTGAAATCTTCCATTTTGTATGATGAAGTGATACTATGAGTGGTGCTTGGAAAGAAATATTTGTTCTTTAAACGGAGTTGTAGTTTTAGAAAGAAAATATAGTTGAGGTGATGCTGTAGGAAGGTAGAGGTCGAATGGCTGTTGGTGTTGTACTTGTAGGCTTGATCCTCGAAGCATTCGACTTGAGGAGGTGAAGTGGATTGAGTGGGCCCTGTATCTACCTCAGAGCGCTCCGCTTGATAGTTGAAACCCGCTGAATAAATTTTCAATGGTGAGCCTGAAATTCAATTAGTACCTGATGTTTGGATGACGTTGATCGCCGTGATGACGAGATGATTTCTCAGCAAGGCACAATAAATGTGAGCAGCTGCTTTGAGTTTGAGATTGAAAAGTGCAAGAACAGTGAGGACTCTATGGGTGAATGCTGAGTGTGTGGATGCGGAGATTCATATGTAGACCAAGAGGAGACGGTGTAATGACAAGGATGAATAGAAAGAACCCCTGCCTCACAGACTACTTAGCTGAAGACATTCCGTATGCAGGGCATGCACAAAAACCAACCCACCAGATTGTGAGCCTGTGAATGCACCAGGATGAGTTGGAATCATGAAAAGCGGACTCTGCGAACGAACTGTGAGGAGATGTAGAAGTGGATCCTCAAATTTTGGAAAGTAATAATGAATGGCTGCATATTGAAAATTAATTACATACCTCGAATCCGATGACAGCCAATCCGATGACAGCCAATACTAATGTTTGGGTGGTAATTTGTAGTCCAGAAGATGATAGGTGGTGCTGAGGTCATTGATCTTGATGTTGTTGATGGGGAAGGGTGTAGCTGTGAAAGACGCCCTTTAAATAGAACAGCCTTACCAAGTAAGCGAGGGTGTTGGAACCATCTGCGCCATCGCAGGAGGAAAGAACCCTCGACTACAATACAGGCAGGCAGGCAAGAAGGATTGAACAGCCAACCAAGAAAAAGAGCAGGAACCAACCGAAAACATACACCACTACTACCTCCCCACCCGACCTGTCATGTCCTCCCTCCCAACACGCACTTCTGACCCACCACGCTATCAACTTCGTGACCTGACATGCCAGGCCGGGAATGCCAACCACACCGAATGAACATCCAAACATAATCCTCGACCCCTCAAGATATTCATTCATCCATCCATTTTACCACAACCACCCCCTCCTCTACTTGTAGAAAGAAAGAAAGGAATCTTTCCCCCCAAAACAAACAAGCAAAAATCCACGCAGTCGGCGGGGGGAAACGACAAACCAAACCAAAAATATTCCACCCCATAAAAAAATTCCTGGACTCCCAATTAGGATCCAGACAACGGAAGAAATTCAGGATCAAAATCAAGGATTCAAAGATTAAAAGCAGAAAGGGAAGACAGGAGCAGGTCCAGAGATTACAATTTCGTATTGATTATTTACATAGGCACACAAAAGAAAAGGAAAACAGCGCATTAGTTCCTAGCTTAACCACTCCCCAGATCGCAAATCCCAAATCCCGATATCATACACCACCACACAAAGGTACCCCCATCCAAGGTAACCCCCCCCTCTCGAAAGAACATCCACGCCAGGCATTTCTACCTCCCCTCCCCGGATATACAAGCCAGCTCGTCGCTCGTGGGATGTTATCCATGCCGAAGATCGGTAATGTCGTGTCCTAAAAAGAACCTGGTACATGTAGACATATCTGAGTCTGGGGCTCCCTCCGGATGTAGGTATTTGCGAAAGACATCGATACGGTGGGAGACGGTGGAAGACGGTGGGTGGGAGGGAATGGATTTACCGAGATAGAAATCGAGATCCGGACCGGGACCGAGATAGCGGACATGAGGGGGTGAGGTAAGAGACTGGGACTCGGTCGGGATTCGTGATTTGAAGAAATGTAACGTATTGGCCCTGAGACATGAGGGCTGAGAGCTAGCTGAATGTATGGATGATATTCGATTCCACATCTCGGCTCATCCTACGGTAAAATGGAATGGAATGGAATCGTAATCTGTTGTTGGTTGTTGTGCTGTGTTGCGTGTGAAGCAATCCATGAGTGGTGGTCAGTGCGCCTCGCTTAATGCCAAAACCGGAAGGAAACAAGAAAACATCGCCTCCGAAATCCATACAAAAACAAAATAAAAAAACATCTCGGTAACAAAATCGACCCCTTTAACCAGCCTCGGTGACGAGATTGCCATTACCGTCTGTTTGTGGGTAATACCAAGCACAAACAGCGATAATCAGGTAAAGGCACTGCAGAAGCATACCCTCGAGCCCTAAATCACGTGTCAGTAACCCCCCCCATAACATATCAATCAAAGACCAGAGATCAAAGACTTACAATGAGACTTGCCATCCCCAATCAAATAATTGACCAAAAGCACAGCTACAAACAGCACCGCAATCTGGAACCCATCAAAACTCAGATCCATCTCGTCCTTGCCCATAATCCACCCGATAATCACCAGCAGCGGGATCAGGAACAGCGAAACCTGCATACTCGATCCAACAGCAACGCCAATGGCCAAATCCATCTTATCTTTCACGGCCACGGTCACGGCAGTGGCATGTTCTGCAGCGTTTCCTACGATGGGGAGAAGGATCAAACCGACGAATTCGATGGATATAGCTCCGCTGGCTGTAATGGCACTAATAGAATCCACCATGAACTCCGCGCAAAGCCCAATAACAGCCGTTGCACCCGCGAGAGTCGCCCACGCAACAGCAATATGTAACTGCGGCTCCTCATCCTCATCATCAGCATCCTCATACGCATTCGTATTAATAAGCTCGTCATTCGGCGGGCGATCCGTAACCGTAGCTCGTCCCGCACCAGCCGCAACACCACCTGCCTTCGCGATGCCCTTGGATATCGCTCCAGCGGGGACTTTGTTCTTGCGGGGCCGCATGGCGACCTTCTGGCTCTCCTCGTTGAACATCACGGCGTGGGTCTTGAGCTGGAAGTACAGGTATCCGATGTACACGACCAGGAGGATAACGGACGTCCCGCGCGAGAGAGCGGCAACGTGGGATTGGGATTTGATGGCTGCGAACTCGTCGAAGCAGGTGGGGATGATGACACTTCCTACTGCGAGGGCGAGGAGCGAAGCGGCTGTTTGGGCGACGGTCTTGTTGAAGAATTGCTCTGTACGGCGGAGGCCTCCGAAGAAGAAGCACATTCCTAGGACGAGGAGGAGGTTGGAGAGGATGCTGCCGATGAGGGAAGTCTGTACGACGAGAACTTCGTCGTGGGCGAGGGCGATGATGGCGACGATCATTTCGACGGCGTTTCTAGAAATGTTAGCTGGAGATGTTCAAAAATGAAAGAGGACGTACCCAAAAGAAGCATTCAAAAGTCCACCCAAACTCTCTCCAACATGAAGAGCAATCTCCTCGGTTGCAAAACTCAACATAGCCGCCAGAGGAATAATGGCAATGAAATTGACCACGAAAACCGCCTTCTTATCCACTCCAGCATAATTCAACGCTATTCCAATCGGTGCAGCCAAGAGCAGGATATTAATCCAAGAGTTGAGAAGCGTTCTCTGGATCTGGTTCCGAAGTGTAAATGGCTCCTTGTGAGGTAGGACCTTGCCCTTATACCACGGTCTCTTCTTCTCTTCATCCTCTCCCTCTGGAACCTCTTCCTTATTCTTCTTCGAGAACCGACCCAAGAATCTCTTTCGTGCCTTTTCCTCTTGACTTCTGGGTCGTGTCGACGTCTGATCCACGACCGTCTCTTCGCTATCGCCCTCTCTAGCCTTGCCGTTCGAACTCGACGCTGTAGTCATCTGGTACTCATTGTCCTTTGAATTCCTGGGTCTCTCATTCTCATCTGTGCCTTCATTGAAGTGGTTCGAATGGAATGTAGGTTCGGTCTGGACTGCGGATAATGGAGTTTCTCTCTCATCCATATCATCGGGTCTTCTCTGTCGCCCGGATTCGATGTCGGTTCCTGACGCTGCCCAGGTCTTCGCTCTGCTGGTCTTTCTGAATGGATTCCAGGAATCGCTGTACCATGCTTCTTTTCGCGCTTGGCGCTTTATGGAATCTAGAGACTTGTCAGCATAAATTGTACTTAAAATAATTGTAGAAGATCTGCGCACGCATATTAAACGTCATTTTGTATTATGTTGTAAAAGTCTGCCGTTCCTTGTCGAAATGGGCGAACTGTGTATTTGAGTGGGCGCACTGCTGGCGTTTGCGGACAACAAGGCAATCAGGCGGAATGTAGAATCCCCGATTGGTTGCTAGATGCGCTGGTGAGTTGTGTCGGGCGCAAAGGATTGTGCGCTGGAACACAGAGTCTGTCGCACGAATATATCGTGATCTTATCGATCTCTCAAATCCAGTGCTGCGGCGAATTGAGTTCGATATTGAATTCGCGGATTGATTGCATTTTTCCAAGCTCAGCCCAGCCTCGGCGCGAAGCTTGTTGTCGTTGGAATGGGGGCTGAGGATAATAAATGGACCTTGGCCGCCTGGAAAGCCTCGTGGCAATACCTAGGAGAAGCGGGGCGGGATTGTGTTGCTCAGCTGAAGTTGAACTGCGGGGTAAGACGGCAAGTAGATGTATTGCTGTTGCTGTCGTGAAGTCGTGAATGTTTGCTATTGAAGAAGAGAAATGGAAAGGGAGGAGGGAAGAAATAGTTGGAAATGGCCCGGCCAGGTTTCTTTGAAGGGAGATTTGCGTCGAGCCCAATTTCGGTGGCTTTATTTAACCCCTGTCGTCGTTGGTGATCCAACCGCTTTATTCCACAAAAAGAATCCACTTGTCCGCGTAAAACCCAGTTGACAGCCACTATTTTCATATTAGGCTCAAGAATTACAGGAATAGTCGAATGAAAAGTCGCGAAACGAATTTAGGACTCGTGTATTTCTCAATTGCGTTGCACAGCCATTGGCTAAGGTATTTACTGGCGCACGAGCTGGTAGGCGATTCAGGGCAGCTGGATGCGATGCAGATGCGACGCAGATGCCGGTGTCGTGTGTTGTTGTGATGACCTCACTTGAGTCTAGACTAAGCCAGACGATGCTGCAGGGGAGTGCACTGTTCAAACACAAGTCGGGATATTTACATACAATGACCGGAAATGACGACAAGGTACCTACCTATCTATTGAAGAAAAGCCTACAAACCTCTTGAAAGACTTCCCGAGCAGCTATATACATGTGACTACCTTTCACGTCTTTCAGTCGCGCACAGCGCGCGCTGTCTTTCCCAGCTGTCAATGCCCCAGCGGTGTGATATCAACATAGTTTTCTCCTGATTCGTGGCATGTCTACAGAATCGGGAAGCTTTCTCCCAGACCATTTCCTGTCTTCCTCATCCTGCCCCAGTCTCCCTTTCCATACGTCCATACATCATCCTCAGTCAAGTCAACTCTTCCCCATCCCAAGAAACTTGGCCAACTTGGCACCAAGGTCTTGACAAATCTTGACTTTTGCTTGTTTCCCCCAAACAAGCTCATCACCAAGCCCTTGGTTTTTCTGCCTCTCAGAATCCCTACCCCACTGTCTTCTACCCACCCGCGCATTCAGCCACAGCCACAACACAGAACAGCGCACCGCACTGTGACACAGCATCATCGCGCAGCGCAGATCGTTCGCTCCGCCAATCAATCACAACTGCGACTTCAAATGCGTTCTGTGATGCGTATTTAAGGTTTTTGTACCTCCGTATTGTGGCTTGACACTTTTAACTATTACATTTAGATTTTTAAACTCTGCGCATGGCTTGATTCGTAGGTCCTTGTCCGGCACTCGCAGTCCCGTTGTTCAGGCGGTTCAAGTGTTCAGCACGACAGGTGTGGCTGAGTACCCAAGCTGGAGTGCCAGGTTCCACAGTGAGGAGGATGAGGCGAGATTTATGGGACAGGAGAGGAGCGGAGGTTTAGGTGGTCGATGCGAACTTTCTGGTAGGTGATTGAAAGTTGATAGTGGTTAGGGAAGTTTTTGTGGTCGAGGACAATTTAAGTGGAAAAATCGGCAGTCGCATGCTCGGCAGGCTTCCCAGTATCTCACTCACCTCCCCCTTCCTCTATCTCGGTCCCAGTCTTGGCGTTGCTGTTGGATCGAGTATGCAGGTTTCTTACGCCGCCTTTGAAGCAAACTCTCCGCGACAGTCCATCAAGCAAGTAGCTGAACATCCGGGATCAGGATTCAGATGCTCAAACTTCAGCTGCCTGCAGATATTTATTTTCCAAAAAGAAGATCTTTGAGGGGCATGATGGGCACCACCTGGGGATAGACGAGGTTGGGAACGGACAAGGACTATGAGATTGGAGAATACGATGGAAATAATTTATGAAATGTGCACAATGTACAATATAGAACCTAGAAATCCTATATCAACCACATATCCCATCCTCCTAACCCGTACAGTAGAAGGAAACGAGAAGAAAGAAAACACTCCGACAGGTCTGCAGCGGAGTTATTCTTGACTTTATTACAAGGATGCGAACTTTTGATTGAAAGGGAAAACCCCCGAAAGTGTTGAACAGTCTCGATGTCATAAAATGATCAAAGAACTTACGCATGAAGAAGCAGCGTAATGATAAAGAAAGAAAAGTCCGAAATCCTGGGAAACCCCATTGTGATGGCAATGACATAGCCTTCCCTTGAAGACCAAGTCATAAATCCAACAACCAGGATCGAAATATCGCACAGCTTGTAGTGGTCAAGTTCAAGGGACAGACAAAGGAGAAGCCTACCTATACTGCATACTCACACCAGCTGACGGACACATTCGTGCAACATCCAGAATCACGTCTTGGTCAGGCATTAGCATCGTCGGGTTCAGTTAAAGTGTTCATTGTGAGACCAACCCTTGCACTCCTGTATCCCAGTACATCATTAACTCCCAAATTCAACGCCCGTCCAGCAAAAGCCCAAGTATGAAACTCTTCTCCTAGTATCGGTATCTGGTCGAGTAATCTGCAAAATATCAGCATGGCCCTGGGACGACATATGAGAATGGCTCACCCTTTGGACTAACAACCAAACCACGACCTTTCTTTGCACCACGGTAGATTGTCTCGATAATATCGATCAACTCTTGCTTGTCCTCGAGAACCCAGTTCAACTTGTTATTGTTACCAGTGCCGAAATCGCACATCATATGTTTATTTCGGAAGAAGAACATTAGGGTGACGGGGTCGTAGAGTTCGTACATCTGCTTGAAGTCGGGAACTTGATCGAGGTCGCAGACGTAAATGACAGCAAAGTTCTTGACACGATCGGCGATGCCTAGAGGAAGTTAGTGGAGGTTCTGGGAAGAGATGAGTGGGCGCTGTGTCCTTTGGGGCGCAGAGAGTGCAGAGAATTATTGTGCATCTCAAGGTCCCACAGAGACGGTACGACAGAAGAGTAGATGGGTAAGAAGGCTTACGGTACAGAACCTCATCCTGTCGCATGCAATCAGGGTCCCAATCACGACCGAAGCGGATAATCACCAGACGCTCCTCCTCCGACATGATAGCCTGGTCGACATGCCAACCTGTTATTAGATGTGGTAGTACTACGGATCCCATCTTGTCTGTTGTGTAGCGATTGGGTGTCGAGAGTTGTGGTGTTGAAGTGGAGGACTTTTGAAATTGATGTGAAGATCGATGAACGCAAGGCTGAAGTTCAAGAAGAAAGCGCTAAAATACTAGCGCATAAATCACATGACTGGGTGACCCCTCCTCAACATGTGACCTTTACAGTCCTCACATCCTAGGTACCTACCCTCGGCTACCTTAGGTAGGTAGCTTGGTTCATTAATCATCCCAGACCAGGTATTCTTTTGATGCCGTTCATTGTCTTCCATAATCGGTGCAGCTTCACATGTCATTTCCCGTTTGGTGGTTGTGCTCGGAGCCCAATACGCCTTGTCTGACAGGATAGGCAGATCTTCTGCGGGGTATCTTTGGATATGTGGGGTGAACTCCACTTGAAGGGCGTACCAATGGTAGAAGATATACTCATATACTTTCAAATATATATCTATTCAAATCTCTGACTCCAGCTCTGTTTCTTTTACCTGGTGGAGCAAGGCTTTTCCAGATAGGCTTCGATATCGTCTAATTCGTTTCTCTCTTATCGGCTTTCCCATCATGTCCCAACTCACCCTATTCGATCTCCCACGTAAGGGGAGATGTTCGTCCTGGTCTTACAATCCATGGAAAAGTATGTCCTGGTCCCTTTCCCCACATACCAGGAATTAACATAGTCAGCTCGTCTTGCTCTCAACTTCAAAGGCCTCGATTACAAAACAGAATGGGTCGAATATCCAGATATCCAAGCCCGATTGAGTCCACAGTACGTCTGTCATATAGACAAAGCCAGATCATCCGTCTAATACTCCTAGTGTACCCGCAAATCCCGAACCAGACCGTGACTGGACAATTCCCGCTATGATGTTCACAGACGGAACATATATCATGGACTCGAAACCCATCGCAGAACGTCTTGAGAAGGACTACCCAATCCCTTCCCTATATCTCGACTCTCCAATTATCCAAGAAATCTACCCCGCCGTCGGTGCCATCGCAAAGCCCCTCCGGGCTGTCTGGCTCCCCCGCGTCCCCGTCAATCTCCTGAATCCTCGCTCAAGTGAATACTTCCATCGAACCCGAGAAGAGGATGTTGGAAAGCCACTCGCGCAGTTTATGAAAGAGGAGGGAGGTGAAGAAGCGTGGGTGGAAGCTTTGCCTGCGATCAAATCCTTGGGTGAACTGGTCAAGAAAGAAGGAGGACCTTACTTGTTGGGTAAAACCCGTGTGTCCACCAAAATTGATCGCGAATATGACTAATTTTTGGCAGCTTCCTATGCTGATTTTATCATCGTTGCATTCCTTCAATTTCTAAAGGTCATTGAGGATGATTTGTATCAGCGGCTTGTCAAGGTTGAACCTGTTTTGGGCGAACTTTATGATGTTTGCAAGCCTTGGTTGGAGCGAGATGGACACTAAACCTCGGTCTGAGAGATATCGTTTTTAGTCGGATACTCTAGAAACGAAGTCTTTGTTATTTTTGGCATTTTCCACGTACGAGAGATCAACCTTTTGGTTCCTTCTTCATCTTCTGTGCTCATAAAGTGATGGCGAAACCCGCAATTAACTGCGAAACCGAACCCCGTTTGCTTTTTGCTACCACCCCGGACCTTACACGCCTTCTCATTATCCACTAGAGCAGTTTTCTGTAACCAAGCTCAAGAAGACTGTCGGGATTAGTGAGTTCTCTCTATCAGCTCCTGGAGGATACGTCTGACCGTCATACAATTGCTCGTGTAAGCCGCCGCAGCACGATGTTTTTGGGTCTCGAAAGATTCTCAGATGGTGGTTAACAGCAAATCAAATGAAAACTATTGTCTATATGCGAATTTCAAACACAAAAGTCCTCCCATCCTCTCCCTTCCCACGGTTTGGTCGTGCCTTGTACAAATCAGTCTGTGTGGTTGGTGAGGTTGAAAATGAAGATGGACTCACGACTGGAGAATCGGAATTGTTCTTGTCTGTTGAGATGTATGATGGAGAGCAGGTTACTTCGTGGATGCGTTTGTTCTTGATCGGTGAGGTCGAAGGTGGCTTCTTCGTGGATATATGTATTCCTTAATGGCCTTGACACGAGCCCTCCTACGTGAGACGTAATGTCCAGGAGGAGAAATGATGATCATGCTTCGAAGACAGGTCTGAACGTCAAACATCTGTTGGCGTACACATCGGAGATGCCGACATGTGTTCACTCTTCAAAACACGAAGTCTCAGTTACGATCCCATGAAAAACACAATACTGTACATCAGCTGGGCGCCACTCAGCCACGAATATGACAAGTGACTTTGGTGGATTTCATATATTTGAGATGTCTGTAAGCCACTCCTTGAGACCCAATCCGCCAACAATATATGGCAACCGGCCTCTGTGAAGCGTGGGTCCCGGGTTGGATGCTAAGCTTTGACTTCGCTCCTATCATGTCTTGGTGCTGTGCCAGTGGGCGTGTGTCTCAAATCAAATCAGGGCAGACATCAGACATCCTCGTATCTCTAATGGTACAAAGACTGAAAGCTCTGTCATTGATCTCCTTCATCAAGGCCCGCCTGAAATCCAATAGTCTTCCCGTCGCATCCGAAACAAAACGCTTTGCCGTCCGCCGCTTTCGGTTAGTACTCTGAGGTCTCTTGTACCAACGATGAATCAATATGATTTTCTCTGCTGCCGGTTGCAGAAGTGGCGAAAAGCCCCAAGGGACTCTGCATCTGGTGTCATAAGCCATGCAGCTTTGACCAAAATCTTTTTTTGTTCTTGTGCTGTAGCTGTGCATTTTGAGTCCCCCCCAGCCAGGAAGGAATTTCGAAAGACCCAGTAAGCACCAGAGTACTTGCAGACCAACTCAATTCAATAGTGATCCATAAAGAAAGTTAAAAGTCCGATCTTTTGACAGGAAATTCTATCATAAGCACGCTGTACCGCTGTAAGTGACCCTTTTTGAACCAAGGATTACACACCACGAGGGTGTTTAAAGAGGCACACACGCAACATCATCATAGCTGACTTGTCGTAGAAGAAATATCTATCCATCTACGATGACTCCCGTAACCCGATCAATGAAGCGGACCCCGAAGTTTCGATCAATCCACGATGTCACCTTTTCGGAAGTCTTCACACTCAATGGCGATGAAATTGAGTTCTCGCACACCTCTTTGTCCTTCGTGGATGGCGACTTCAATACCTATGCTGGTCAATTTATAGGGAGAAAATATGACCTCACTCTGGATGAAGTCAACAGCCTTCTCCAACACATCCCTGAGGAAGAAATATACCCCGAACCACCACCACACGTCAAACTGGCTCCAGCATGCCTCGATCGATACCACATCAAGCAGCCTAGCGTTGCGAGCAACGAGGAGATAAAAGAAAGCCATGTAAATCCAAAGATCATACTGGCCGAAGTGACTGCGATGGAGATGCTTTCCGAAACTCCACATCCGAACATCGCGAAGTACCACGGTTGTATCGTCAAACGTGGACGTCTCGTCGGCATAGTTCTCGACAAATACGCTTCAACTCTCGAGAACCGCGTTGTCGAAGATTCGCGCCCTTTCTGCAAAACACTTTTCCTCCGCCAACTCAAGTCTGCAATCGATCATGTACATTCGCTGGGCCTCGCCCACAATGACATCAACCCCAATAACATTATGGTGGACGAGAACGATACCACTTTCCTCATTGACTTTGGATCCTGCAAGCCAATTGATGGGCGTCTCATAAGCGCCGGATCACTAGGATGGATGGAAGAAGGGTCCGACTACTGGTTGTCGAAAAAGTCTCATGATCTTGCTGCGTTCTCGAAGTTGCAGAAGTGGATCGAGAATCCCAGCAGTAATGCGGTTTTCTCGAAATTCCCGGAATGGTATCCGGTCAGGTAATTCTTTCCATTCGTCGATACGGGTTAGGACATGCGAGGAAGGAGGGTAATGTGTTGTTCTCTAGAAGGATGGGACGAAATAGGCGAGGGCAAATCAACAATCAATGCATGTGCTGAAATTGCGAGTTCCGACAACTACTTCCACACATGATGTTATTCAATTGCCTAGACATTGAGATAGAAGAACCTCGTGAGCCAATTCCACAGGGAAGAGGGTATTCACTTGCGAAAGTGCATTGCTTCCTCACCTACCCCATCGGCAGAAACATGCATATGTCTCGCATGCCCTCAGAACATCTGAATGACCCGCATACAACTCCCTCGCTAGTGCACGGGGAGGTAAATAATAGCTTTGGACTTCCGGAGAAGCCCCAAATCCGGCAGGTCACTTAAGCGACCTTCTTATCCTGTCTCCCCCACCAACCATCCCATCATTGCCACCGCACATCAACCGGGCAATCCCCAAATGCCGGCGAATCCATGCTGATTTGTCGGCATTAAGCTCAGCCTTTTGCTACCAGCTTCCTAATATTACCTGGCTTTCCCGCAACGCCAATCTTGTCGCGAAACTTACCGCGGACACGACGAGGGGTGGTAATTTATCTATGAGGGAGTGGAGATTAAACAAAATGTATATATACTTGGCCTTCTTCCGACGCGAGGATGGCTACTTTGTTCTTTAGCCGCCGTCATGAAACTCGAGTTGTTCTGTATTGTGAGCCTGCCGCTTTTGGCCTTGGCATGTCTCTTACCCGAAGAGAGATATGGACTACCAAGAATAGTTCGTCGCCAATCATCAAGCAATGGCATTCCAATTGCAACAGGTGACCGATACAGCGGCGGTACCATTGCACCACGAGGTCTTGGGACGCAGTCAGTAACGCTGACTTCCCTCCTGAACGTCAACGAAATTGCAAGCGGACTTAGAGGTCTTGCTTCTGTTTACGGGATTTCCACTTTCACTACTCCGTACAAGACGTATAACGGTGCAACAATTTCAGGTGGGAAGGCTGGAGCAAATGGAACATGCAACAACGCGTATCGCGTGTAAGTGAAAATATGTATTGCTAGCGAGCGATTATTTACGTCGTGTCAGATACTTGAATGCGGCCATCCACGCACGCGAGCGTGGAGCTTCCGATGGACTCTTGTATTTTATCGGAGATCTGCTTTATGCCAACAAGAATAACGTCGGGCTCAAGTACGGTTCCAAAACCTACACCAATGCTCAAGTGAAGACAGCCTTGTCCACTGGAGTCGTCTTTGTCCCATTGAGCAACCCCGATGGCGTGGCCTACGATCAGTCGAGTAACAGCTGCTGGCGCAAGAACCGTAATCCAAAGTCATCCACTGGTTCTGCAGCTTCCATTGGTGTTGATCTCAATCGGAACTTTGATTTCCTGTGGGACTTTACCAAGCTGTTTGCATCAAGTGTTCGATCGTCTGTTGCATCCACAAGCCCCTCTTCCGAGACATTTCATGGTGAGCCAACTCCCAGTTCTGTTGATACCCAACTAATACATCCCTTCTAGGAACCAGTGCTTTCTCCGAGCCCGAAACCCAAAGCATCAAATGGGTCATGGACACTTTCAGCAAAGTCCGGTGGTTCGTCGATCTTCACTCCTACGCCGGTGACGTCCTCTACAGCTGGGGAAGCGACGAGAACCAGTCCAAATACAGCACAATGAACTTCCTCAACTCAAGCTACAACAGTGTGCGAGGTGTCTTGACCGACACTCCTGGCTCAGGAAACGGCTACGGAGAGTACACTCCAGCAGCCGAAAATGCAGACAATATCAAGGCGGCGACTCGGATGGGCAATGCCATGTCTACTGCAACTAGTCGTACCTACTCTGTCATTCCAGCTGCTGATTTGTATCCCACCTCTGGAGCAAGCGATGATTATTCGTACTCGAGACATTTTGCTGATCCGACAAAGAATCTGATCCATGGGTATACTGTTGAGTTTGGGTTTGGAAACTCGGCTGCGTCGTGTCCTTTCTATCCTACACAAGCGCAGCATAATTTGAATATCCAGGAGATTGGTGCGGGGTTCATGGAATTATTGTTGGCGGGTGCAGATATTGGGCTTGGTGGTGCGGTGACTTGTTAGAGGAAGGATAGCAATGACAGCTACCGTGGTGTTGAGTCGAAACTCGGGGATAGGATGCGTGGCACGGTGTGGGATAGGTTTGCCAGTAGTACTTGATTTGTCCAACCTCAACCAAATGACATCGTAAACGATGCAGAGATACTGGAAAAGAGCCAAATGCCATATATATATGGTAAAACAAAGAGAGAGTAAAATGATGTACAAGTCCTTGCGTACCAAGCTTATTCCCCGTTGAAGTCCCAAATTTCCTCATCCTTTCAGTCTATAAAGGCCCCCGGCATCTTTTTCGTAGGGCAATCCATAGTACTGGCATCAGATGCCTCAGCGTCAATAACCCGAAGTACCGTCTTCTTTGGAGTGTGATTGTATGGGGGGAGAAACACTGCCGTTGACGAATCCTCGAATACCCAAGCAACACAAACTCCATCCAGGCACCCATCTGAGCAGACAATTGTGTATGGCAGCTTTTCCATAGCATCAATGCCATACCCAAGTATCTCCTTCGGCAGCACTTTTTCCGTGGATGTTGCTTTTGGAGGCGTTGATTCGATCTCCTCCGAAGCCACAGTGATCATCGCGACCTCGCTTCGTTGCTTCATCCTGACGTCTCTCAGCCTCCTCCTCCACTCCAAATCAACTTTCATCGGCGCATATCCCTCTACTTTCCCACACCGCTCACAGCCGAAGAACCCACTCTTGCTCGTCACTACACCATCCCAGAGTTGTAACCTACATGCTCTCGTCAACGAATCCACCTCCCACCCCTCACTCCTCAAAAAGCTCCCATCACCCTCCAACTCCTCCTTCACAAACTCTTCAATATCAATTCCAGCATTTCTCAATACCCCAACCCAAGCAAGAAACAACCTTGGCTGATACAATGCCAGAGTCATCGGCGTCGCTGGCGGCACGCACCAATATATCGACCCCCAAGGCCGATGCAAATCCTCCGTCTTTCTTACCACCATCTCTGCAGCAACAGGACCCTTAACAAATAACTTCATGGCCAGGGCTCTATGCACCGCACTCCTCTCCTCGGTCTGTGGAATTACGCCTTGGATTTGATTTAACGTCCAGCGAATAAGTTCAGCATCGTAGAAAAGCTGCATCATTAAGATGAGAATCGAGATCCAGTGCTCATCATCGCGAGGGAGGAGGTGTGAGACTTGGCGAAATAGTGTTTGGGCTGCTTGCTTACGGGAGGCTAGATCCATGGGTATGATCCGTTGAGGGCGGTAAGAGTGGAGGATCATGCCGGTAGAGTACCAGACTGCTAATTCATCGTGGCCATCAGGGGCATAGGTCTGGAAGAGGGAGAGGAGGGACAGCTTTTTGTTGACATCAGTCGAAACGCTTTCTTGGATGGCTGCGATGGGTGGACTAAAATGTGAGTAGGTGGTCAAATATACTTGGAGGGAGAAAGGGTACCGTTTACCACGCCAGTCGTTGACATGCGGATCGGCACCTTCTTGTAACAACAACTCTGCAACATCAGGTTGTAGTGAGTGCGCAGCAATCTGTTGCACTGATCAGGTATCATCCTCAAGTTGTCGGGGTCATGCTTACCCATAAAGGCGTTCTGCCATCCGGATCCCGATCTCTAACCGACGCCTCCCCAAGCCCAATCAAAGTCTGTACTGCCTCCACATTCCCATTCCTGCAGAACTCGAAGATTGGAGATGTTTTTTTGATGACATTAAAGGGTTGCAGAGTGAATTGCCAGCTCGTTGATCTCGTCTGCATCACCAGTCCGTAAGCGAAGCCCAACCGTCGAAGGAAGTTAGTTGGATACAGGACGTAGTCGACATGCTCTTCGTTTGTTGATCTGGCCTCCTGTTGAATAATCCTCGTGGTGCGGCGAGATTTCGTACGTCTTTGAAGAGTGACGAGACAATTGATCATGTGTGTCTCGCGTATTGCAACCGTTTCGTACTTAACAGCATTCTGACTTGGAAAGTTCGTCTTGGGATCCAAATCTGATCTGGTCTCTGTCTTGATTTCGATACACATATCTCTACCAACCTCGGAGTCTCCTTGGATGAGGAGCTGCATGGCGTCCGAGAGCTGGCGTTGCTCGAAGAGGATTTTGCTGAAGCCTTCTTGTGTCGAATTGCTGACCGCCAGAAGATATTGTTTTTGACTGCGGTGATGGGAGTGTGATAGCCGACTGCAACGATTAGTTAAAGATTCGAATATTCCCAACGGCGCTTACATCAAAGCATCCAGCTGCGCAACTTGTAACTGCGACTTTGCTCTCTCAATCTCCTCCCTCAAAGCGTCAATCTGAGTCTGCCCCAACGCGATCCTCACTCGTCCTCTGAATCTCCTTCCACTCTTCTCAGATCGCAAATCAACGCTCGGTTTCCAGATGACCTCCTCAAGTTTCTCGACAGTGACTCTGCACCTATCAACTGCTCTCTCAATGTATCTCTCACTTCCCTTGGCCTCAAAAGCAACAGCGTGCACTTGTTCAAGCAGCTCACCCAAGACTTCCAAATCTTCAACTAATCTTCCAAGTCCAGATGGAGCTTCCTGCACCGCGTTGCAGAAAATGACCAGCTTATTTATAACCTTAGCCAGCTCAATCGCAACGGACACTACCGCAAACACGCTCGAAGCGGCAGACAGCGGCTCCATGAGTGGGCGAACTGAATGTTGCATGGACAGTGAAGGTTGCGGAGGTACCGATGCTGAAATAGAGGGATGGATGGAAAAATGCCTTGGGAGGCGAACACTGCCTCGATTTATTCGCCAACATTGTGTGACCTGCCCTGTTGCCTGCTTGAAGAGGCCATGCAGGAGGCCGCTGCTGGGGAGCGGCGCAATTGTCTCGGTTGACCCTTGGAAACTGTTGGAAATGTGCCTAGCAATAAGCGAGGAGCATCACGAGTTTCATTACGCGCTGGCGGGGAGAAGATTGCGATCATTGGTCTCCCCGAGAACTTCTTGAAGTGAACAATGCCCTTCAATGCCAGCGAGTTCCTGCGGTTAATGGCACGTAAATTGTACCATGCCAACTGGACGATCAATATATACTATTTACTGACAAAGTCAGCAAGAGTAGAGTCGAAACCATTAACTCAATATTTTGACCTGCCTAACCCTTCCAACCTGAGAAAAATTTCACATCCCACCTATATAGACTCTGGAGTGTACTTCCCCCACCAGTATACACCGTGTAGGCCCTCTCAAGAGGCAAACCATACCCCAAGCACGCAATCGAAATTCCCTCTCCACCAGCTCTAGAAATCGCATTCAACGGGTCCATACTCCCACTCCCAGGCAATAATCTTCATCAAAGAACTTCGTGAAAGAGTAAGACCAGACAGCAGGAATTAGGAAGAGGAAAGTGGCAAAGCACTCGACCATTCATACAACTATACTATTAACACACTACCCAACAACATGAATATAAAAAGCAAGAAGATCAAATATTCAGTCTCCGAAAGCACCAGGCATCATTCTCCTTGGGCAGCTGTCCTCCTTTTCCAACAGTACACGCCTGTGAAAAGTCCCAAGTGATCCTTCTGGCAGTACCTGAGGGTATGATGGAAAAATCACATCCTTAGCAGAACTGCCATCGAAAACTCGAGACACACATACTGAATCAACACATTCAGGCCGACAGACTAGTTTGTAAGGTGAAGAGCTTACACATCTGGCCTGGTCTAAGTCGTGGCATCCGCCTCCTGTTAAGGGACGACCCTTCGTCAGACTCACTTCCTCCCGAAAGTCGATGGTAATGTTTTTCACTTCAGCCCACCTCGGAAGAGACTGCACTTTTCCTTCTCTTACCCCCTGAAGATATTGTCTCCAATGCAGGTCGACCAGCTTTATCTCCGGATTGTCTTCCCTTCCACACCTGTCGCAGAGGAAATTCTGCCCCCTTACAAGGTTCCTAGGAGTCGAAGACTTTTCACTTCTGAATAGTGCCAGCAGAGTGGTCTGCGTCCAACCCTGGGCAGCGAGAGGAGACGGCGTGTGCTCGAGCTCTTTGAACACAAACTCTTCGAGATCGTGACCCAGTTCGAGAAGAATATCTCGCCACGCGAAGAAGTTTTCGGGTGAAATCATGACAAAGGACGTTGCAGTTGACAGTGCTTGAGCGCAGGGACGTGATCCTAATTGTATATGTAGGCTTGGCATTTTTTGCATCGCAAGTTTGATAGTAGCCGGCTTCCACAAATGAAATTCTCGAATAATCAGATCGTGTAGAATGTCGCCAGCCAAAGTTTCATCTTCCAATATCTCGATACCATTCAACAGCCAGTCTATGACGTTGGACGTATAAGCATGGTGCAGATCGCGGAGTATCCTAACTCGCTGGCGATCATCTGGGCACCATAACTCAAAAATACGAGAGACAAATTGTATGAATGATGCTTCGCGCTCGGATCTCGGGCCTAGGCGATACGCAAGCATCGTCCTGCCGATCAGGTATTTGACCGAGTAGTCGTCATACCCATCTGGTGCATAACGCTCGTACACACCGAGCACCGTTGTTCTCTTCTGCAATTCGAGATATCTGCGGGAATGAAGAGTGGCAATAGGAGAACTACTTCATTAGCATGAAGAGTTGAAGAAAGGAGCAATGAAACGTGGACAACTCACTGCTCTGTTTCCCAGTCAACAACATGAGGATCAGCACCATGCTCGAGTAAGAAGTCTACTACTTCCACCTGTAGTGAGCTCGAAGCATACTGTAAGAGCATTAGTTCGAGTCTTCGTTGCTCCACAATAGCTTTCTTACCCAAAGCGGTGTTCTGCCCTTCGTATCACGATCTCTCAACGATGCATAGCCACACGAGAGAAGTGTCTTGATAGCAGCAACGTCCCCAGTTTGACAGTAATGAATGATTGGCGCATCATCCGGAACTGCATTGAAAGGTTGAACTGTGTATTGCCAGCCATTGGTGCTCTTCCCCTGGATCCATAGTCCATATGATATTCCGACTCTCTTGAACAGCCATGATGGATAAAAAAAGTAAGTTGTGTCTTGCTCTTCGGAACTACTTCCGCTCGAGCGTATATCGGTGCGGATATGGGTAGTGGTAGATGTTTTCAACGGACCAAAAGGAGTGTTGAGGCGGTTTCTCGATCCGGATATCAATACAGACTTCTGGCGTGGACGTTTCTGCACCGGACTCTTCGAAATCGGTGAAAAGACACACTGATTGTCTATAGATTCTGGGCAGTCCGATGCTGCAATATCCGGGTAACGTGGAGGCTCCGTAGTCGGTGCAGTCAATAGCTGCATGTCTGAGTGCTGCCACTCGAGATTCGTCCTCGACAAGGTGTTGGACGGCTGTGAAAATGAAAGCCGTACAGCTTGTAAGACCTCCAGCAAGATCTGTTCCTGGGCTTGAAGTTTTGAACTTGTAGATCTCCTACAGATACTTAGTGCATATATGAAAGAAGAATGAGAACTCTTACTCAAATGATTCAAGCTTGACAATGAGCAGCAAGGCTTTCGTTTCTTTTAATTGATCATGCAACTCAGTGATGTCTGCCTTGTCCATAGCAATCTTCAAGGCACTCCACTTCCTCTTCCTCGCGCTCTCCGAAGCCAGGCCGTCAGTGGCCCTTCTAACTTTGGCATACAGAGCTGCTACCTTTGCTTCGCATCTCCCAAGAATCGCCTCGGCGAGTCCATCCATGTATCCATGGCGATTGAACGACTGAGCCTGTGCCAACAAGGCTGAGAGCGTCTGCACATCTTCGAACAGAGAACACACTTCAGCCGGAGCTCGCTGTACCTGTTTCCAGAAGGTTATCAGTTTGTGCAGGGTATCAGCCAATTGGATAGAAAGGCCGGCTACTGCAATGGCGGCTTCCATGGGTACGAAGGGGAGAAAAGAACGGGAATACAGTCTGGAGAGACGGGAAATCCCATCATTAAAGGCGAAAGGTACATTTGAGTATTGCTTGAGACGTGGCAAATTGTGTACACACCGAAGTGCAGCAACACTGCCCCACGATGAGCCTCGACATGGGCGCGTAGAGTGGGTTTGATGCAGGTTGCCTCCAGTCAGGCTTCCAACAGGCCTCGCTTAAGGCCCATGGACGCTCCCAGAAAAGCCAATGATTTGATACCAACAAACAGGAGGAAGTTTCACGGTGCTGCGTTTGAGGAGGCGCTGGCAGTGTCTTGATTGCAGTATCCTGTCAGAACATCTCCGTGATATGTGTATGATGGCTGACAACCAGAATCAACTTTTAGGTTTGCCGAGTCCCTTAAGCCTGAGGTAGACATCACACCCCCAGCCATACAGACTTTGCATTGCGATTCCCCCACCAAAGTACTCCGCATAGGCTCTTCCAAGCGGTAATCCATAGCCCAAGCCAGCAATAGAGCTCCCTTCTCCTCCACCAGCACCGGACAGAGCATTGAGTGCATCCATACTTCCACCTCCACTGCCTGGCAATTCTTCGTCCGAAAAGGTAGTAAATGAATAAGACCAGATATCAGGCAGAACCTCCGGGCTGATTCCACCTCCTCTGTCGCGTATGCGAATGGTGACTCCAGGTGCCGGATCCTCGAATGGTCTGATAGGGGAGTTGCTGTCGATTGGGGCGTTGTTAGTCCCTCTTTCTGACCTGGAAAGCCCGCCTCTAGGTGACTCCGGCTCTGCGGCAATGGTGATGACGACTGGCTCGTGAGATCTTCCTGATTCAACTGTTGCACGGAAGGCATTCTTCAGCAGCTCCGTAATAATGTATTCCAAGTGCACAGGCACGTACGCAAAGGTTGTGCCCGGCTCTCCATCAATTATCCATGTTGGTCGTACGCCATACTTTAGCTCGCAGATTTCCGAGACAAAGTTTCCGCACGAGTTGATAATCGACGCTGGCTGTAAAGCCGTGTCAATGACTCCAATGTATGAAGACGAGAGGTCTCCTTCTGGGGCGTTGGCGTTTGTGTCTTGATGGGGCTGTGATGAGAGATGTAAGGCAATGTGCTGCTCGGCGATCAGCCTCGTTCCTATCCTGGCTCGCAGATGTTCATCCAAGAATCTGGTGACCTCTTCTGGGTTGATGTATTTCCTGCACTCAAGGAAGCCTCTAGCTAGTGTTGGGATTGTATGTGAATGTGTCTCCACCAAATCCGCGAGCACACTCGTAAATTTGATCTCTTCCTCGAGTGTAGATATGGTCCTAGACTTGTATGGCAGTAGAGTCGATAGAGAATGTAGGTAGTTGTTGTATATGGTGGAGATGTTCGGATTCGATACCACAATGAAGGGCAGATTGCGTAAAGCTTGTATTCTATGTGCCAGACGGATTGGAAGGAGTGAGAGGGTGAAGTTCGCTGAAGAAAACAGTGCTTTCTCAGAGAGCGGAGGGCGTCCCTCTCTGGATAATGTCAGTCACTGTGGCAGATGCAGAGGATGGGATACCACTACTTTACCAGGTCTGCCAAGCTGAGGGAATGTAATTGCTCACTAGCAAGGCTTGCTACATCATCGTCGGCGATGGTTGTGGAGCTGGGTGGATGGGACCACTTATGGGCTGAAGGCGATGGGTGACGCGATGCAATGGAGGATCGCGCGAAAGTCCTCGAGGTGTAGAGGCGTTGTGGATATCCATTGCAAGACCGCAATGGTCTGGCGAAGGTTTTCATGGTGTCATTGAAAGCTGAGTAGGCTGATTTGGATTGTTGAGTTGCAGTGCCGTTGATGGAGGATCATCTCGCTGGCTGAGTAGTTTGGAGTGTAGAGTTGCGGTGTCCGTGATATGTAGAGGATGATCACGCGCCACAAAGCTAAAATATTACAATACCTACCACTACAGCGCCAACAGATAAATCATATTTTCGGCAATTGTGCTTTTGAATGTCTGCTTTTTTTCCATCAATTGATGATCGATTTCACACATACCACATCCATCACATTGCAAGGAGTGCATGTGGTTGTTGAAAATACATTTGATTCTGACTATCTCTGGCAAGAGCTGATGCCCCCCCACAACATGCATCCTGTCCTGGTATCCTCTTATCGTCTCCTATTTGTAAAGCAAGAAACCTCACAATTTATTGACTGCAGATGCGAACCTCTTGATCCAGCTCAGCAGATTCGATGTGCGGGCAGTCGCTTAATGTGGTTACTAAGTCCGCAGGCATATCAACACTAGTAGCGTCGTCAGCAATAGAACTCGACGGAGTGGAGTAGAAAGGACGTACAAGAACATGTTCTTGGACTTATAGGATGTGTCAATGACTCCTCCTTGCTCTTCGGCGAACTTCTTTGCCCTAGTGTGGTGTTAGGAACTTGATCGGCAAGTGAAGTAGATATGCATACGGCGCAACGTCTTCCTCCTTCGCACAACAAATCTGGCGATACATGTCAGTTCTTGACCCGTCATTGATAGAGGAAACGGAAGCCCATTGGAGGAATCACAGTTCCACAATTACTTACAATGTGTTTAATCAGCTTCTTCTCCTCTGCCATTCTGAAGTAACGGGTTGAAGTGAAGGAGTGGTATATAAATTGGTATAGTTGAAGACGAAGCGGAATGTAATTTACAGATTGAACATGTATAGAGAAGAAGAGATCGACTCAACTTGGGAACAGGAAATAGTCACTTTATAGCCCACCACCCTACAGACCTCTGCACCCCTCCCTCTCCCCACTCACGATGTACACAGCCATCCAGAATCCAGAGCAGGACCCCGCGACAGCCTAAAGTACGTCATCTGGTGGGACTCGCTGACGGGCACTGACTGCGACAACTAGCGATCAAGCCACGCCTCCATGCATACTAGTAAATGCCAGCAAGACGCTGATATCCAATACTTTCCACAGCTTTTATCAAAATGTGTTTCGATGCGCGCATGTGCCGAAGCTGACTTACCATGCTCAGGATCTTGGGCCGCTGTGAAGCGAGGACTGTCACTCTCCAGCTCGAGCTGATTGACGAGGTGGGATGCTGATAAGCTGATAGCGAAATCACTTAACCACGATTGGATTAGCGCCAACCTTAAAATTGATCCCGCCAAAATTTGTCTGGAGGATGAAAATCCAATTCGATGTCGAAAGCTATTCGCAGCATCACCCTGATCAACCATGGAGGAACAGAACAACAGGGCGCATAGGCCGTCTAAAGAAAAGAAAAAGACGAAGCATGTAGGAGGTGAGTCTGCTAAGTATATTTAATGAGCCCGGCTAATTCTCTGTAGACAAAAACCCCAAAGCTTTTGCCTATGCGAATCCAGGAAGATTGGCCAAATCTGCTGCTCGATCGCACGATGTATGTTCCGAATCATACCGTGATATACATTACTGACAGTAGACAGCTCAAAGAGAAACGCCTCCATGTCCCTCAAATTGATCGAATTCCCGAAGAACCACCTCCACGACTCGTCGCAATTGTTGGACCTCCCGGAGTAGGAAAGACAACCCTCCTCAAATCCCTCGTCAAAAGATACGCAAAAGAGACTCTCTCGGATCCCCAGGGCCCAATAACAGTAGTGACATCGAAACGACAACGGCTTACATTCATAGAATGTCCGAACGAACTCGAAGCAATGGTGGACATGTCCAAAGTGGCAGACATAGTGTTGCTGATGATCGACGGAAATTTCGGCTTCGAGATGGAAACAATGGAGTTCTTGAACATTTTGGCTTCAAGTGGTATGCCAGGAAACGTCTTTGGAATTCTCACGCATCTAGATCTATTCCGGAAACCACAAACTTTGAAGGATGCGAAGAAGCGGCTGAAGAACAGATTCTGGAGCGAATTATACCAGGGCGCACATCTCTTTTACCTATCTGGAGTCATCAATGGCCGATACCCTGATCGCGAGATCCATAATTTGTCGAGATTTATTTCTGTCATGAAGAACCCGAGACCTTTGATCTGGAGGAACTCGCATCCATATGCCGTTATCGATAGTTTCCGAGATGTCACCCATCCCACGAAAATCGAGGAAGATGCGAAATGCGATCGGACGGTAGTGCTTTCGGGGTACTTGCGCGGCACGAACTTTTCTGCGCAAGGTCAAAGGGTACACATTCCAGGGTTGGGAGATTACACGATTTCTTCGATGGAAGCCCTGCCAGATCCATGTCCTACGCCGTACATGGACCGAGAGATGGCCAAGATTACTGGGAAGACTGGGAGAAGGCGACTGGATGAGAAGGAGAAGAAGTTACATGCTCCAATGTCCGACAAGAGCGGATTGAAGATTGACGGAGATACGATATACATCACGAGAGAGAAGGGTTTCAGTTTCAACCCGGAAGATGATGAAGAGGATCGTGGTCAGGGTGAAGAGTTGATGGTTCGTCTACAGAACGAGAGGAGGACCCTTGGGCAGACTGATGATGGATTGCAACTATTTGGTGGTGGATCAGCAATCACTGAGGTGGATGAAGGTACGGGCAGGAAAGAGCAAAGATCGGCCAGGTTCGTTGACCGAGATGAAGAGTCGGAAGACGAAAATGTGGACGATGAAGGATTTGTCAGTGGGGAAGAGCTTGATTCTGGAGATGAGGCGGAAATCACAGAAGACAAGATGGGCAAGGCATTCCGAAAACCAGCAGACAAAACAGAGGGAGAAATTGCTTTTGCGGACAGTGACTCGGATCTGGGATCGATATCTGGCGATGAGGAGGTTGATAGCGATGACGAGGAAGACGAGGAGGATGACGAAGAATCTGATGAGGAAGGAGCTTTGAGGTGGAAGGGGAACATGCTACAGACAGCTTTGACTCTCAGCGGAAAGAAGAAAGCGTTCCGTACATCGGACCTTGCCAAATTCATGTACAACGAGACATTTACGCCGGAAGAGGTTCTGAACAAGTGGCGTGGAGAAGTTGAAGAAGAGGAAGATATCGAAGAGGATTCAGATGAAGAGACGTTCTTCAAGAAATCTGGCAAGGAGAACCTGGACGAAAAACTTGAAGACCGAGCGATTCCTATTTTGGATTATGATGAACTCGAGCTGAAATGGACTACGGGAGATGCCGTGGAAACATTGAGACGTAGATTTGCAACCGCGGATCTTCTAAGCGAGCAGAAAGGAGACGAGAGTGGTAGTGACGACGGCGATGGGGAGGATTCAGATGATGAAGGCGACGGAGAGTTCCAAGATCTGGAGGCAGAAGAAGAAGAGAAGCCGGATGACCTTGAAGCAGAACGGGAGAAGAATGCTAAGAGGAAAGAAGAACTGAAACTACGGTTCGAGGAGGAAGATCGTGAAGGCTTCAATAATGACAAAGCTGTTGCCCGGCGAGAAGGAGGAGAGGATGAGGTGTTTGGAGAGGACGACTGGTATGATGCACAAAAATCTCAGATCCAGAAACAGCTGGATATCAACAAATCCGAGTTCGAGCTCCTGGACGAAACTCAGCGTGTCAATGTTGAAGGATTCCGTGCAGGCATGTATGCAAAGATTGTCTTGGAGAATGTTGCGTCGGAATTCGTTACCAGATTCAATGCACGGATGCCGATTATCGTTGGAGGCCTTTCAGCAACGGAAGATCGATACGGTTTCGTTCAGGTCAGAATCAAGCGTCATAGATGGCACAAGAAGATTCTAAAGACCAATGATCCCTTGATCTTCTCCATGGGCTGGAGGAGATTCCAAACCATGCCGGTATACAGCATATCCGACTCTCGAGTACGGAATCGTATGCTGAAGTACACTCCTGAGCACATGCATTGTTTTGGAACCTTCTATGGACCTTTAATTGCCCCGAACACTGGATTCTCTTGCTACCAAACATTCTCGTCGAAGAATCCTGGGTTCAGAATCGCTGCAACCGGAACTGTCCTCAATGTGGATGAAGCAACAGAGATTGTCAAAAAACTCAAATTGACCGGAACGCCATACAAGATCTTCAAGAATACCGCCTTCATAAAAGACATGTTCACCACCGCCGTAGAAATCGCCAAATTCGAAGGCGCCTCCATCAAAACCGTTTCTGGAATCCGAGGCCAAATCAAGAAAGCCCTCAGTAAACCAGAAGGCCACTTCCGAGCCACTTTCGAAGACAAGATCCTCATGAGCGACATCGTCTTCCTCCGAGCCTGGTACCCCATCAAACCCCACCGCTTCTACAACCCCGTCACCAACCTCATCGGCTGGGAAGGCATGCGCTTGACGGGCGAAGTCCGCCGCGACCAAAACATCCCCACACCCCAACAAAAGAACAGCACATACAAACCCGTCGAGCGCGCAACACGACACTTCAACCCCCTCCGTGTGCCTCGCGCCCTAGCAGCTGAACTCCCCTTCAAATCTCAGATCGTCCAAACCAAGAAACAAGGCAAGGAAACCTACATGCAGAAACGTGCTGTGGTAGTTGGAGGCGAGGAGAAGAAAGCTAGAGATCTGATGCAGAAGATCATGACGCTGAGGAATGAGAAGGATGCCAAGAGGCGCGCGGCGAAGGAGGAGAAGAGAAAGGTGTATAGGAAGAAGGTCGAGGAGAATCAGGAGAAGAGGAATGAGAGGGAGAAGGCTGAGACGAAGGATTATTGGAAGAAGGAGGGGAAGAAGAGGAGGGCGGATACGGATGGTGCGGGTGGTGGGGGTGGAAAGAGGAGAAGGTGATTGTCTGTGTGTGTGTGAATGGGAAGTGGTGTATGGAGTCGCTTGTAGATATAAACATAGCAAAGGAGTTAATGATACCTGTTGGTCCTCATCTCGTCTTGTGGTTGTAGTGGGGATCGTTTGGTACGAGCGGGAACGGGCCCCGTCCTCCCGTGCCTCCGTATGTGAAACTCTTCGGATGTTTACAATAACCGGTCCCAGAAAACTTTAGCGACCTTTCTGTATCTTTGTATCGCGTGTGTCCTATTATCATTGGAGGTTCTCTTCCCTTCAGCCTTGTTGTATGGATCTCCACACTCGGCTAAGAAAACTAGCCTCGGCAAGTCTCCTATCGCGGGGGATCAACAAGTAAACGTCATGTCAAACGGACACCCGTTGCCGACCCATCACCCAGCAGCGATGAGTTGATATACCTGCTTTGTCGACTGGATATCATACTCATCTCTAATCACTGCCAACATGCCGAAAGCAATTGTGATGCAGCATGTAGAGGGGAAACCAGGGAAGGTTTATTATCCGTGAGAATACCCCTCCATCCCATCTCCACCTCACGTCACCTCACCTCAGTTCACAATCCATTTCCTGTCCTCACCAACAATCAATCAATCCAGTCTCTAGAAGCTATTCTAACACACTACACTCCCCAGCCTCCAACTCAAAGACCTCCCCACCCCCACCCCAGGCCCCAACGACCTCCTGATAACAATCCACTCCGCCGCCCTCAACCACAGGGACTTCTTCCTCCGCCAATCCCTCTACCCCTCCCCCTCCTTCACCACACCCCTCCTCGCCGACGGCCACGGCATCGTAACCTCAGTCGGCTCCTCCGCATCCAAATCCTGGCTCCACAAGCGCGTCATCCTCGTCCCCGGCCGCGGCTGGAAATCCAGCCCCGACGGCCCGGAATCTCCAACTGGATACGCCATCCTAGGCGGTACGAAGACAATCGAGTTGGGGACTCTCCAGGAGGTGGTCTGCGTGCATGAGGATGAGGTGGAGGAGGCGCCGGGACATCTGAGTAGTGCTGAGGCGGCGGCTTTGCCGCTGACGGGCCTGACGGGGTGGAGGGCGTTCGTGAGTAAGAGCGGGAATGCGGAGGCGGGCAGGAATATACTGATTACGGGGATTGGTGGGGGTGTCGCGTTGAATGTGTTGCAGTTTGTGGTGGCGATGGGGGCGAATGGGTATGTGACGAGTGGGACGCAGGAGAAGATTGAGAGGGCGAAGAAGATAGGTGCAAAGGGGGGAGTGAGCTATAAGAGTGAGGGGTGGGAGAAGGAGTTGAAGGGGATGTTGCCGAAGGATAGGCCGTTTATTGATGCGGTTATTGATGGGGCGGGTGGGGACGTTATTGCGAAGGCTGCGAAGCTGTTGAAGGTATACATTTCATCTCTTCAATTGTTCGAAGCTGTACTGATATGACCACAGCCTGGCGGTGTCGTCGTCCAATATGGCATGACCGTCTCACCAAAAATGGACTGGTCTATGAATGCCGTCCTCAGAAACCTCGAACTTCGTGGCTCGACTATGGGATCGAGGAAGGAATTCAAAGACATGGTTGCATTCGTCAACGAGAAAAAGATCAAGCCTATTGTGTCAAGAACGGTCAAGGGGATTGACAATCTCAAGGATATTGATGGGTTGTTTGAGGATATTAGGAATGGTTCGCAGTTTGGGAAGTTGGTTATTGAACTTGTTCCTGATGAGAATGGTGGGAGCAAGTTGTAATGGGGAATGACATGCTATGAGATACAAAATGCGTGTAGGAATGATTCTTGGTCTGATACTCGGAACTCCATACCGCATACAAATCTGCGGTTTACGAACCTGCGGAGTTAGATTGCGGTAAAATACCAGCAGCGTATGAATTTCATGGGCAGTGCTGTTTACAAGAATGAAGTTTGCGACCGATAATCAAAGCGCTGACCTCGAAGGGGGCGTTACCTTAAGGTGTTGGAAGCGTTCGGTTTGGCAGAGTGGAGCACATGTATCAGGAAGTGGAATTTTATACTTCCGCAACATCATTAACTTCTCCAGTTTCGACGTAATACTCCGGACATGCTGGAAACAAGCTGGACTCGCGTCGCTACTTAACCATCTACTCGAGTTGCAGGAGTAGCGAACTCTCATTGCAGCTCTCACATGCAGCTAAGCTAGACTGACCGTTGGAATAACCTTTCTGAAGTGCCGAGTTGTTGACGACTACTACCTATCTTCGTCACTTACTCACCGCTTGGACGACTCATACTCCGTAAACATCTCGGCAGGTTGAAGGTAAGGCGCTTCAGCCTTCTTCGGCTTGGTAAGTTCTCTTAACTTACTGTACTGTAGTCACCAATATCACGATTTCCACTGATATCTCCGATCCATCATCACCTCTCGGCACTCAAACTCCACCCAGCCATCCTCCCCTGTCAGTGCCAGCCCACTCCCAAGCCGGCACATCACACCCGCAAGGAAAGTCTGAGTCTGCATCAACCAACCACACCTCAACACCATCACCATCACCAAAAAGAAGTCAAAATAGCAATGCCCCCCAAGACACTACTGTACTGTAGACACTAAACCCTAAACCCACTCCAGACCACTACGAGTACTGTATTATTATTGGCGTCCTGAGTCCTGTCCAGCTGAAACTACGAATATCGCCATCGTCAACCACGACGTCATCCCTCCCCTCCAATACGCTTTCGCCTTGGATCCCTGCCCCGCATTCCCAAGCCTCAGCCACCAGAGGTCACACGTACCACAGCTTTCCGTTCATGGATGGTTTGGTACTGGATGATTCACGCCACGAAAGAATTGTGTGATAAAGGTAGGGATGGTGGGTGAGAGCGGTGGGTGTTATTAGTCTAAGAGATCGCCCTTTACGAATATTTTCTTCCTCTCCACTGCTCCACGCTCCTCTTCCTTGATTCAAGGATTTCCTCTGCATCGTCACATCTAGCAGCATCCACCTTTAAAAGGGATCCTCGCCCTTTTCTTTCAGCCTCCTCGAGTACGTTCATATTCAGCCTCAAGTTCCATCTGTACATCCGGGATCACGCATATCTGGTTATCAACCAATTAGGACACTCGATCAGAAGAAGTACAGGATACAGCTAGATATTGTACTGTACTGAAGTACACGGAATAAAGCAAAATGGGTTTCAACTATGGCATCCTCATCCTCCCTATCCGCGCCGTCCAGGCCCTATTCTCTATCATCGTCCTCGGGACTCTCGCATATGGTTCGTCCCCTCCTCATCCTCTTTTTTCTACCCCCTTCCCATCACTCCCACCCACCACATCCCAAACTAACATCCCACAGCCGCCGACCGCCTCTTCGACTCCCCCTCCGAGATCAACTTCCTCATCTTCGCCTCCGTCTGGACCCTCCTAGCACTAGCCTACCTCATCCTCGCGCCCATGAAATTCCCTCAATTCGCACACAAATTCGCCATCCTGGGCGTCGAGGCTGTAACCATGATCTTCTGGTTCGCGGGATTTATTGCCTTGGCTGATCTGCTGGGTGATGCGAGGTGTTCCGGGAGAGGTGGCAGGGGAAATGGTGTTTGTAGGAGTAGTATTGCCGGGTGTGTGTTTGCGGCTTTTGAGTGGTGAGTTTACCTTTTTCCTTCTTCGGCCTGGGGGTTTGTGGCTGCGGTGTTTCTGTGGGGGTGGGAATGTGCTTTGGTGGAGGTGGATGTTGTTGGTGGGGATTGGGAACTGGAATGCGCGGGGAAGGATAGGCTGAGACAGAATGGAATGCTAATGGATGAAAACAACAGGATCCTCTTCGCTATCACAACGGCCGTTTCCGGACTTCATGCTTGGAAAAACAGGAATGAGACGACTGTCAAGCAAGATCCAGCTGCTGAGGTTCATAACCCTGTCTAAGTATCTGATCAAGGAGAAATAGGATAACAAGGAATCGTATGAGAAAGGAGGAACGGAAAGATAGGACGGAAAGGAGCCTTTCGTTGCGTTTGTGGTGATACCCTGGGCTGTTTCTTTCAATCTTTCTGGACAGGCGAGGCGCTTGCGTGTCTATGATACCATTTAATCTTATCTTATTTTTCTACTGGGCTGAACACTTACCGGCGTTATCTACTTTCTCACTGATTTGCGTTCTGCTAATGTTTCCTGGTGTGTTTTTCTTATCATTGGGTTTTGAGTAGAGTGGTGTCTCAGAGCAGAATTACAACGATGATTTTCCTCTCCCCTCTACTTCTCTTTACTTACTGCGCGAATGAAAGAACGAATGTTTTCCACACCAACGCATCTAGTCCTTTCTTCGCTTCCTTCACAGCTGCGCTCTCGAGTACTTTCTCTCTCTTCTGTATGTCAAGAGTCAGGAATTATCCCACATGCTCATGATGGACCAAGGGTTCAAAAGCTCACCTCACTCCCCTCCCACCCAAGCACACCAATCCACAACCTCTCCCCCTGATTCAAACTGACCCCTTGAATTCCTTCCACACTATTTCCCGTCTTCCCACTCTCCTCCAAAACCACCTCCCCAACAACCCTCACAACAGCCCCCACAAAACCCCTCCACGCCTTCTTCACCTCCTCCATCATCTGATCCCCCCCATCCCCCTCACCAACCCTCACCTGCCACACCTCAGTCAACCCACACTCAAACACTCCACTGTCAGTCGCTCCTAGGTCGGTCTCGTACAACTGTGGGTTAGCTGGTGCGGTGGCGTGGGGCTGGACCAGGGATTTGAATGTGGTGAAGCCGGGGGTGGAGAGGAGGGTGGTGAAGTCGGCGGCGTGGTGCCACTCTGTTGATTTAAGAATGGGGGTGTCAGTCAGGTTTCTTCGCCAAAGTTGAGGAAATTCTCTCCGGAACGAAAAATACAATGAAGGAAGGGAAGGAAGGAACAAGGAAACGGTGAGGGGAGGATAAGAAAAGGAGAGATATGATAGAGCGAGGAAACGGGAAGACATACCAATCCCCAAACACGGCCTAAACTCCCCCGTCACATCCCTCCCATCTTCACTCACAACCTTCCCGAAACGTTTGAGTACCGGTGGCGTAGAGTGTGTATCGATGAGATTGCTGAGGAATGGTGCGATGGTAGAGGTGAATGCTGTAGCTGTTTCGGGGTCTTGCTTTAGGGATGGGAATACGAATTCGGTGATTGCCATTTTGGATTTGGTTTCTGGCTGTTGTGCTTTTGTTTTGTCGCTTTTGAGAGCAACGTTTGAGGACAATTGAGGATTAATTCAATTTGAAGTGGTACTCTTACTTCGGTTTGAAATCAAAGTAGGATTAGATATCCAACTGATTTAACAACTGCTTTTATATATAATCAGACCTCCCGTCTCCAATTATTCCATCACAGTAAAGTCTCAAACTGATTGTTCATCCAATTCAACTTAACGCCGATGGTCATCCACCTCATCGGAAAGACTGTTTACCATACAAGGCGCAATTCCACCCAAAAGAAGTAACAGGTCCTCTCATCCTCCAGAAACGATATCCACTCCAAGCGGAAATCCGAACGGCATCATCATCACAGATCAGCTTAAAGTAAACCCCGACGTCTTCCGTTTGTTTTGATCCCTTGACGAGTTAGGCGAGGAAAAGCACGTGGGGTGTAAGCATGCAGTGGAATTCCGCCAAAAACAGTGGGTCTGTCAGATCGACTCACCTTCGATTTGTCACCGTCAACTTTCTCTGTGTTTTAAATCGACGATATATCAATCACGAAGCGGAATTCCACGAAAGTCACATTCAGCCAATTCACCTGCTAGCACTTGCAAGTCATGAATCCAAGCGTAGTTATCGTGCATCGTTCCGATACGCGGCGGAAAGCTTGCGCTGGGTGTGTGAAAGCTAAGCGGAGATGTGATTTGATACTGCCCGCTTGCACGAGGTGCGTGAAGAGAAAGATGGGGTGCTGCTATGTATGTACGGCGGTCGTTGGTCAATGATTCCATTTGATATTTGACGAGAGAAACCAAGCCCGAGCCAAGCTAACCATCTCCAGGGCGATAATGGCACCGTGGTTGACGAGCAGCAGCAGCAGCAGCAACCTGTAATATCAACCTCGTCGGCTCAGCTCGAAAAGA
Source organism: Cadophora gregata (assembly GCF_030347475.1). Classification (NCBI taxonomy): domain Eukaryota; kingdom Fungi; phylum Ascomycota; class Leotiomycetes; order Helotiales; family Ploettnerulaceae; genus Cadophora; species Cadophora gregata. The sequence goes on along the minus strand of NW_026695932.1, from coordinate 43,538 downwards.
CTATCCTCACATGGCCAGTCATACCATTCACCCCTCCACCAGAAGCAGAACCAGCCATAGAGTTAGACCTGGGATACGAAGAATTCTTCTCCTCGCCCTACTCATCCTTCCCCTTCCCACAACTCGTCGTTACAGACCCCTTCCAAATCGACTACTGCATCTCAGAACTAAAACGCTCTATCGAGACACTCGTCCTTGAAGGTCGAACCCCATTCATCCACCCAGATCTCTACAGCGAGATCATGCCAGAGACGTACCAAGACCTGATTGGAGTATGTAGTTTCTACATGCACCGCACGCCGCAGAACTATCCCATGGTTTGCAGAATGATGAATGTGAAATTGAAAAAGTTGGGAGAGTCGGCGAAATCAGTCGTCCAGCTGGGAAGCTGGCTTCTCCATTTACAGGCGCTTATCATGTATCAAATCATGCGGCTTTTTGACGGGGATGTACAGCAGAGGAGGAATGCGGAGAGAGATATGAAGGTGTTGGATGCCTGGACGGAACGCCTGCAGTCGGAGTTCTCGGAGGTGGATCTAGCGCCTGCTGAACCGTCAAGAAATTGGATCATGCTGGAGAGTATTCGACGCACGTTGATGGTCTCATGGCTGTTGAGAGGGTTCTATAAATCCATCATGGAAGGCGTCTGTGATATCGTGCCTGTATTGACGACACTGATGGTGTCAGAAGATGCTGAGGCGTGGGAAGGAAGGATTCCAGTGACTGGGAATCAGAACTTGGTTACGTATCCGGCTTATGTCATGCGTTGGAATATTGGCAAGGTGAAGACAGCAAGCTCGTACGAGATGATGTTGTTGAGGGCTTGTCCGGATGCGATAATTGAGGGCATTTCGAGGTGGGGACAATTGGAGAGTCGATCCGGGGTGCTAGAACAGTGAGCATATGTTAAGAGTTCATCTGAGATGACCTCCACTCCTTCGTGATCTTCAATGCTCATCACTTTGTTTGAGCTTGACGTCAACCGTACAACAAATCATCCATTTCCCTCTGCTTCGTCGGCCTCGTTGAGTCTAAGCACGAGATCTGCCTTCTTGTCACTCTCCCTGTACTCAACCCCCCGCTCCCCACATATCCTTGTCAATCCACCCATATACATATCCTGATAATCAATCCTCCCCGTATCTAACCACTTCAACATCGCAGCCTTGGGTCCATACCCAGGCATCCCTCTCCGCGTACATATCTCGGACAGTTCCCGTTCTGTCCTATTCGCCCAGTGCGAGTCTTTCCAATTATAATCACACACCGGGACAGCGTTTCTCCGAGCTGCCCACATCTCATTCTGTATCTTGGCATCCTCGTGCTTCTCCTCCTGTGCTCGTGGATCTCTATCGCGTGGTACTGGGTGTCCAATGTATAATTCCATCTCAGCGTTGTTTTGCTCCAGCTTTTCCTTGCGAAGTTTAATGTTCTTGAACAAATCTTTCTTCTCGTGATTCCACAGTCTCTTGGCCATAACCTCCTTACTACCAGTACTGGTAAGATTCTGCTTGTCGAGCTTTTTGACTAGCTGTCCGGACGTCAATACTGTGTAGGGATTTTCGGACAATGCCTTAAGCTTTTGCTCCATCTCGACAATCGCATCCTCCCACAACTCACGCTGGACGTAAAGGATAGTGGCGTGCGAATCTCCCGTGTTGTGGTCGATTTTGTCATTGATTCGAACGCGCTGAATCTTAATCTCCTTTGTGCCATTTGCTGCACCGGTGACATGACGTCTGTTGAGAATTTCGGTCAATTCGGTTGAAAATAGGGTTTCGTAGTCGATCGACGAATTCTCGAGTCTGGCAATCAGTTCCTTGCGAGAACCTGCTGTGGGAAGATGTCGATCGACTAGAAAAGCACGGAGTTTGCTGTCGTCCTTTGCATCATAGTCAAAAGCCTCTCCTGCGCCAGGTCCATGTTCATCCGAATCTTGCTCTTCTTCGACAACTAATTGGGTAGAATATGTGGAATTTGGCTTGCGGACCACGAACTTTCCACGAGCGATTGCTGAGTTTGGGCTGGACTCCTGGTCAGCTCGTCGCGTCTGTCCTGTAGTGTTCTGAGCATCCTTTTCCCTCAGCTTTCCCCCCGGTACTTGGTCCGCTGTGATTTTCGCAGATTTCGAGGGATTCGTATTGGTATCGACTTCTGCCAATGGTCTTTTTGTTCGAGGCATGTTCGTCAAAAAGCTGTGCTGTTGAAAGCATGCCTGTCGTGGAGGCTTTGGGAGACGCGATGTTTTGATTCGGACGGATCAACGATGAACCGATGACGTCGAGGAAAGGGTTGGTGGATCATCGCTTAAATACCACAACTTCCACGACATCGCTTCTCTGTGGAATAAGTAATTCGTGTTTTTGTCTTTCTCGCATTGTTTTTCTTCTTTTGCTTTTGCTTTTCAGTACTCTAATGTTTCTTATGATGTCCAGCTTTCTATTTCGCATCCCTTCACAATTTTTAGGTTTCAGACTCGGTTCATTCCGGAAGTCTAGAAGCCTAGGATACCAAGCCTTGGGACCCGAGGCTGGAACGGACACCTTGTGGATCTCATGACAGCAAGCAAGGGGTTTTCGTCATTGAAAGTCTTGTCCGTTCTGCTACGATGTTGCCAGTATCTGGATCAATACTCAACTCCAAGAGCAACTTTTGTTGTCCTGCATCATGGCTTGCATATCGGCAGATGCCTCTCCCGTGAAGCTTGAGATCACATTCCACCCGACTCATGGCCCGGCCCCAGAATTCCCATGTAAGTTCACGGCTGAGGCGGGGCAGTGAAAGCTGGGCGAACATCAAATCTCTTCGTGCCAAGATGCAAATGGGAGAGTAGTCGACTTGGCAGCCGGAACAGACACCAATTGGAGGACCGGCATTAAGTTTTCAGGGGAGCAGAGAACCCGAGATCGAGATGTCCCGAGGGTTGGAATTTATATATCTTTCGTGATCCCCGCATGTTCTACGACCCTTGGTGACGGGAACTAGAATTGATCAAGGACTAGGTTGGGTAGAAACGCTGACGTCTGACACTATCGTCTTTCTATCCATGGAAACCTCAAATCTCGACATCGTCATACAATGCCTTCTCAATCTCCAAGGGCAGTGTTCCGGCGTCAACTCGCGGCAGCATCGTGTCAAATTCCCGATATATCAGAAGACTACAACCTACCTCTCCATGTCGGGGCTCTTTTCATAATCTTGGCGGTATCCTTCACCGCCTGTGTACTTCCAATCATCGTGGTGAAGGTGCCCAAGTTACGGATACCTCCGACGACTCTGTTTGTTGTACGGCATTTTGGAACGGGCGTGTTAATTGCTACTGCATTCGTGCATTTACTGCCAACAGCTTTCATCTCTCTCACGGATCCATGTCTTCCGACTTTCTGGCATGAGACATATCCCGCCATAGCGGGTGCTTTGGCATTGGCTGCTGTGTTTGGTATCATCATCATTCAGATGGTGTTAAGTCCAGGGAAGAATTGTTGTGCTTTCCCTGCTTCGATGATGGAGAAGGGGTCAGTGAGTGGTCGAGGGGTTTTGTGTGCTGATCCGGAGGAGGAAACTCGTATGTCAGGTGCTTTGGATTTGAGTACACAGCTGACACCATACAGCAATCCCAGGAACTCTTCACGGAAGAGATTCTAGCACGGGCAGACAGCTCCAGCAAGTCACTGCTCAGAGCGAAACTCTTGAAGCGATCGAGAGAAGTCAAACTCGGCTTTCCCACAAGCATGGGATGGTGCCGCTGACGTCTCCAATCGCTCTTTCAATGGAGCAAAAACACAAAAAGGAGTTGATGCAGTGTGTGTTGTTGGAGTTGGGAATTCTTTTTCACAGTGTGTTCATTGGGATGGCTTTGAGCGTTGCAACGGGAAATGACTTCATCATCCTGTTGATTGCCATTTCTTTTCATCGTGAGTCTGCCCAATCCACATGACGACTAAATCTAACATAACAGAATCTTTCGAGGGGCTGGCACTTGGATCACGGATCGCTTCATTGACATGGAAGCCAAATGCATACCAGCCGTGGCTCATGGCTCTTGCCTACGGCTGCACGTGAGTTAGCCCTGCCCATCGATTGACACTGCTGACATCTTCAGGACTCCCATTGGGCAAGCAATCGGACTCGCGACACGTACTCTATACAGTCCAGAGTCGGAGACCGGACTATTGATCGTGGGAATCTTCAATGCCATTTCGGCGGGGCTTCTGACGTACGCTTCAATCGCAGACTTGATTGTGGAGGATTTCCTGAGTGATGAGAGTTGGAGGGTACTGAGAGGGAAGAAACGGATAATTGCATCTTTGCTGGTGTTTGGTGGTGCATTTGGCATGAGCTTGATTGGCGCTTGGGCATGAACGGAATACGTCATGAATTGGCAATGGGATAAAAAGCATAGAAGGAATTCAATTTGCTGGGAGTTGTGAACTGCATACATTGTTCTTCAATCCAGATGAATTTCGGATTAATTGTCTCTAGATGTACCAGAGCGTCCATCACTTTGCACCCCGATCTCTTGTCTATCACTCAGTGCCTCAACACGGATTTTCCATCTTCATTTTGCCCTGAACCCCAGGTCCCACGACTTGAAGTCTGCCGACTATGCATTGCAAGGATAATTTGGATTCCCATCAGGTGGAAAATGCAAGTTGTCAAGTGCCTCCTGGATTCCACAGATAGGCAGTGGAAACATCCCGGGCGTGCTAATGCCCTGTTGTGCAAGATTGATGATGTTGTCTTCGATGGAGAGATCGGGTAATTTAAGGTCATTCTTCTCCTTCTTGTGGAATTGGACGACGGCGCTTTGGATGTCAGTCAGCTCGGGAATTTTATAAGATACTATCTTTCTGTTCCAATATCGTGTGAAACTGGACATCGGATCCTGGGTGACAGAGAAAAAGGAACTGTTCACCTTGAAACCAACATCTCCTTCCTTAACCCGCCGTTATTCACCCCATTGATTGTGTCCAGTCCAGGTGGTAAACTGATAACATCGTAGGTACAAGGGGCTTGATTCGGCCGAGGTCCACTGTAGCAGTATTGATGACCTAAAAGAATCCAATATGGCTCGGTACCAAAGGCGCATACGAATGCGTTGACTCCAATCTTACGGTTTTCGAAATACGCGGATGGATCCCAGCCTTCGCAACCTGTTGTACCTGCCTTTCGAGGAAGACCTGCTGCATTCCTGTGTACACCATTAGTATCCACCAGTAGTAGTAGAGTTTAGAGGAAAGGCGAGACTACTTACATGATGAAAGGGTGGATTCCCCCAGTCGCTGCCGAACCTCCAATGGTCCACGCTTGAGGGATAAGGAGTCCGACAATCGACATATAGAGGTGATCTCTGATCTCTGCTCCGTTTGGCGCCATTGGTTGCGCAGATGCGCCACCTTTGAGTGCTGCAGTCAGGAAGTCGGTGTTGTAAGGTCCAACGGCTCCTTCAAAGAATTTACGGGCTGATTCTTGGTTGGCCATAGTGAAGAATCGTAGGACTTCGGCGGCAAAGACGTCGAATGCTGCTGCGACAGTAGCCCCATCTGCGCCGCTAATAAATCATTTAGTTTATCCCATACAAGTTGACAACCAAGAGATGGCTGGGAGATAGCTGGGTAACTTACCCAAGATTGGTATCTTTAATCAGATTAATACCGCCGCTGACCAAGTTATTCACGCCGTCTTTGATATTGTCAAATGCTTCGGGTTGATTCTTGAAAGCTGCAATGTTTTTGAGCCCTATCAATGGATCAGCGTGACAATGGCGTAAAATATTCGATGAGAAACCTTACAAGAATTGAATGTCAGGCCAGCAGCGAGACCGAAAAGAAGACCTAGGACGTCCGTAGTCACTGCGAACTGGTTTGAGGCACTGAAATTTACGAATTCAGCCACGACGGTGGAACTGCCGAGTGCGAATTCTGCTTTGGTGTCCGTGATCGCTTTGTCAAAGGCATAGAGCATGTTATGTAAATTGGAAATGGAATTGAGAATCATGTATCTGCAGACAATCCTGTCAGCCTGAAGGGTGAGATGGGGAAAATCAAGGCAGCCTTACCCAGCTGGGCTATTAACACCGAGCCCATTCTTCTGCCCACATTGAATGATTTGATTGCAAACATCATCTGAAGGATCTGAGCAACGCCTTGAAGATGTACCATGGAAGTAATCTGCGATGATTTCAATGAATTGCCTCTTGGTACCTGGGTTATTTTTCAGGTAATTTCTGTAGTTTTGGAGAGCATCCGCCCAAGCCTATTTGATAGATTCTCATGTCAGCACTGACACTACACTCCCTGTCATACACCGCCACACCTTGAGAGGAGAGATTGGGAGAACTTACAGCATCGGCTTGTGCGTCCTTCCACCTCTGAGCGGGATCTTCAAGATCACTCGGCAAAGTCCCCAAGTCACAGGTGACATCTCTCCAACCAGCGGTTTCAGGCTGGGCTGTTGGGCATATCGTTCCAGCAGGTTGCAAAGTGCAAGCGCCCTCAGGACAATACCCATGAGAACAGACAAATGCACAGAGAGGAACGTAATCCGCGCTTAGTCCGGCTACTGGACAGCCTGTCTTGCCATTGCTTTCCGGCGGAGTTTTCGCATTTCCTGTGAGAGAACAGGTACATGGCTTCGGGCAAAATCCAAAGCCACAACTAAAACTGCAAAGACCATCATAGTTTCCATTACCTCTTCCAGCAATGCATTCTTGTTTCCAGCAAGTTGGGAAAGGCCCATCGGTTGAGGGTGCGGCAAATGGAGTCTTTGTATATGAACAGACATCAGAAGGACAATACCCATAGTTGCATGCATAAGCACAAAGACCCTCAAAACTGCCGTCGATGCCGGGTGCTGGATAACCTGGTTTATTGAGACTGGTTGGCTCCGGGATCTTTTTACCGAGTTGGGTGCAAGTACAAGCACTGAGGGGGCAGTATCCGTATTTGCAGGTGAAGCCGCAGAGGCCTTTGTATCCACCTACTCCTGTGCCAGCGACGCAACTTTGGGCCTTTACCGATACAGAAGTAGCACTCGCTGCTGAGTTGGCGGCGCTGTAACCCACCCATGCGTTCCAGTTCATAACGCTGTTCTTGCAGGTTGATGTGATGGGAGAGCTACCTACCATCTGTGCGACAACGACACCACTTCTCTTGACTGTCACCACGACATTGCCAGTTCTTCCACCGAAAGGAACGCTACCATGGAAGATGCCAATGTTGTCTTGTGGACGGTTGTCCCAGGTTCCCGCTTGCACTGACCCACCAATGGACACTTCCACCGTTGAGTCGGACACGAGCAGGGCCGAGTAGAATACTCTATCTTGTGAAATCTTTGCGGGATCAACTTCGCACTGCTGCTGGCTTATCGTATTCCCAGTTGTTCCTCCACTCCCACATGCGTTTCCGGGGGTCAGACGGAACCATGCAGTAACGCCCTCTCTTTGAATTGTAGCCTGGCCGTTCTTGTACTGATCAATGACATAAGGAAGGAATGCTCGCCAGCCATCGTGAGGCATGTTTTCGACATAGTTGAATGGTGCCTTTCCACGACCAAATGCTTCGTATCCATCAGAATGGAGGGGCTGTTTCGGTCATCAGTCAAGGCACGAAGAATATGAACGAGAGATTGAACTTACACCAATGTAGTGGGACTCTCCGTAGTCATTCCAGCTGATGATCTCCACCCATTCAGGCTGTACTGTGAGTACTTGCTGCAAACGATCATACCAAAGATCATCCCCCCTCCAAAGCCAGTTTTTCCCGTCGAAGCCTGGCATATTTGTGAAGAACATTGGAGCAACGGGCATCATGTATGGTTTGCTTTTGAGGAAATTGACGTATGAAGCATCGATGACCGTGAACATATCATCTGCCCCGTATCTATTGAAGAGGTTAGCAATCATGAATTCTAGGTTATACAAGGGGACTTTGGAAAGTAGTGACATGTAAGTAGATTCAAAGAAAGGAGCTACTGCCCATTGACTTACGGCCAGGCGGCCCAGTTGAAAAGCCCATCTACAACACCATTACTCAATCCGGAAGCTACAGAAGCGCCCTTCGAAGACCAATCTGGCACAAAGAATGCCCCTGTCTGCTTCTTCAATCGTACCCATTGATCAGAAGCCAAGGGTCCCTCAAACGTGGACACGAAGGGTTGATTGTTGTGTCTGTAATATGCAGGACGGTTGATGTAGCTTTGGAGAATACTGAGTGTGTCTTCTTCGGGCCAGTATCCATTTCCACCATAGTCGAGGGAAAAGAAGAGCTTGAAACCTTTGTTGGCGGCGGCCTGGAAGGCGGCATTCAAAGAGGGAACATTGTTGGCATCACCCCAGGCTACATTCAAAGCGAATGCATCGATGTGGGCAGCTTGAGCGAGACTGATGTCCGATTCCCAGTTACTGACTCCCCAACCAGCGACATTTGATACCTAGACATGGGTTGTTAGAAACGAAGTTCAGAAAAAACCAATTTCGCATCGTACCATGAAATGAGCGAACACGGCTTTTGCCTCCACCAATCTGATACTCAACAGTACAGCTACTACTTTGGAGATCTTCATGACTGAGAACATCAAGATAACTTTTTAAAGACAGTGTCTGGAGGTATGATATATCCAATGGGGTGGGAACGTACCGTGGACATATAGTACGCTGAAATTGCAAGTCCTTCAACAAACACGACCCTGTCTTCATTTAATCGACGAAAATCCTTCCGAATGTGTACGCGAATGGCTTTACCAAGCCGGACAGTCAGTTATGAGTCATATTGGTGTAGAAAATGTCATGTTCAGGCTGTTATCAAAACACGGAGCGGAAATTGGATGATGAAGGATTCTACGCAAGGAGACGAAACCGCGAAAATTTCATTTCAGATCCACAGCATCCCAACTGCCTGATCAAGCATCTGTATCAAGCTAGACATGATACATGATTGGAGTATTTGATGATCTAGGCCTGGGAACACGGCGCAGCACAATATCAGCGTAACCGCCGAACTTGGTCTCCGAAGAAGCCAAGGATTGAATCCACCCATTGCCATCATCTAAGCTTAAAAGAAGCTTAATCTGCAACAAGACATGGCCATAGCCAACTGCAAGGTACAATAAACGAGGACCGAGTTAAACGACAACCGAGTTAAACGAGCAGACGGAAAAACAAGGACGATATCTCCATGGACTTAAGAAGTCTCGCTCACCTAAAACATTGCGCCCTTTTGACTGATCTAGATCTAAGATACTGTCTCTTGGCTGCATGAGGCACAATTTTGTTGACAGTGGATTGTTTCCCATCATCTGCTTTTATATCCACAATACCCACCGAGGACGAGAACTTTACCAACAGTGCGGCCGCAATGGATCTAGATTTTGGTACCCGAGCCGCTTCGTAATCCGCTCGCTCGCTAGGACAATATCTTTTAACTTCAACATGTCCCACTGTGGCGAACTTTGACCTAGATGGCGCGCTTGTGCCCATGAAGAAGGTGTTTAGGACTTGGTGGGCACCTACCGCCATACCGCTGAAGAAGAGCAGCGCGAGAACATACGATTCAGTGAAGAAATCAAAGCTATCGAGGTAGAAGTTACGTAAACTTCTTTGCTTGTTTCCACAAGTGATTCATTCCCGAATCGACATTGATCCTTTGGACTGCGCCGTTCGACTCCCTATTTCGTAAAGCAGAGGCCACTGTCTGCGAACACGCTTAACCTGGACCATTCAGAGCGTCGAAATGAGTGCCTATATAGAAAAGTCTATGTTGGGTAGTTATCTCTGAGAACTAGGCCATGGTCCTAGATACAAAGCAAATTTATCCTTGGTCGAGAGCAGACTTGACGAGAACTGCAGCTTGGAAAGCTTTGTACATGGCATTTAGAAATTCCAAAAAGCGACCAATAGAGCGTGAAATAGGCTTATAGGCTCTTTGCGCTACAGATTTGGGCGAGCTTTGTACCCCTATGTTGAGTTCACCTTTCAATGTATGTGCCTGGTGGTGCTTCCTCGTGGTACGGAGCTAAGCTACTTTCAGCAAGATCACAACAAAAGCCGAGCCTACGTTTTCCCAAGCCATGTCTCCGCAAAAACTAACAACACTCTCCCCAGCGGTCAAAAATTGACACACATAGGGCTAAGCCAAACACTTTTTTTATATGTTTTCAACACAATTTTCGCTGGCGCGTATGCCACCTCCTCCAGCATGGTGTACCAGTCCCAATGGGACTCCATGCTCCAGAGATACCGAGCCCAGGGCAGCTCTCGACATCCAGAATAAAGAGGGGCCAGATTTGAAATAACCTAGAGCGCTATAGAGAGCGAGCAGAGGAGTTGTTTCCAGATGCATCTGCTGACTTTCTCCAGTACAAAGCAGAGCTATATCTTTACAGATCAGCATGTAAGTTAGCCACTGCAGATTCAGATCACACATTAATATCAGATAGGTGGTAAGCCACTCAGATTCCCAGGTATTGTTCCAGATTGATACAGCAACATATCCAGCACGCAATCTTTGGCCCCAGTGCCATCAATCCCATCTCAAGTTCTGGCCCAGCGCAACCCATCTCTAGTTTACACTTCTATCAAGCAACCAGATGTTACCACTATACCTCCAGCACAAATGGGAGTTTTTTGAAGACCCTCCAAGATCAAGGGAAGATGATGGCCGAAATTCGGGAAGAAGTTATCGCACAGGCTGCACGGCAGAGAACATTCTTTGAGGAACAGACGAGAATAAACCCAGAAGAAGACCCCAAGCTCTACACGCAGGATCAGGGTCTACTGCAAGTCCAATCCTCTCAACAATACCCCAGCTCTGAGCTAAAAGACGGTCTCAGTACTCAGCTCCAACAGTTGAGTCTCAGATCGGCTGAGCCAAGTCCACATTTGTGGCATACACCTCAGCCCATGGCACAGTACAATCCAGTTCCGGAACAATCTCCAGAATCCTTCCAGTCCCAGATACCACAACTCTACAGTCAAAATACCTCTCCACCTCGACGTGGTTGGACACAAGGACTAAATCGTGGAACATCCCAGATTTTCAGCCAAAACACATCTCCTCGACGTGGTCGAACACAAGGACCAAGTCGTGGAACATCCCAGATATTCAGTCAAAACACATCCACGCCTCGACGTGGCAGACCACTTGGGCCAGTCCGGGGTACAGGACAAGGTCCAAGACGTGGAGAACACTTCGGACCTCTACGAGGCAGACAGCAGAGAGCACGCGGCCAAGAGCATTCCGGCAGGTATGCCAGAGTGCCGCTTTGTCTGCAGCAGCGAACTTGGCTGGACGAACCTCCCAGATATGTCGAACCAGATCCCAGCCCAGTTGCAACTCCAAATCCTCGGGCCCAGACACAACTACTCGTATAGACCACCAAATTACTTCAGTTCGGTGTCCCATCTGCCAGTAGAGGATCAAGTCTGGGACAATATTCCAGATCTTCCAGGGCCCAGAAGGGCAAGCCCCAATGTACCAGCTCAAAGTGGCAACATCTCAGCACACAATCCCAGCGACATCGTTCCAGAAGCAATTTCAGCCTCTGCTGACTCTGATGAGGAAGCTGGGGGTGTCCTCATCCAAAACTAGACACTCCTAGGTCATCAGTAAAGCCAAGCTTTTCTCCCAGAACATAGACTTAAGTATCCCCTGGACATGTCTAGAATCTTACCAGAAATTTCAGGAACAGAAAAGGAACAGAAGCGTCCTTGATCAGCCCAGAATATCACTACTATATCGCAGACCGGTTTCATCGCCCAGACTTTAACCTCAGATATCAGATCTTAATCCAGCAGCTTCAATGAGAATTTCAAATAGGGACCACCAAAGCATCATAAGGCATTCCAATTGTCCCATAGGACTCTAACATCCTGAATACGGGAATCTTTTAAGGTCCATAGGCCACAATAAAGCTCTATAGGGCACTCAACAGTCACATATGACCCTATCATACCTTACAGGGTAGTTTGTTTTTAGCCAGTTTGTACACGTGTAGATAGTAGAAATCTATCATTTTTCTCCGTTTCAAGTTCAGCTTCCGCAAAGTCACTTGTATTGTCTACAACTTTGAAAGAAGCTTACCAAGACCATGAGAATCGGCTCATGGTTCAAGTCTTCGGAGCTGACCTGGATGCTCAAAATTTCTCTGGGCCAGGTTGGAACAAGCCCAGGCTCCACGATCTTCCATAATCGACGACCTGCACAATAAGAGTCAACGACTATGCACACGCTTAAATGGAGTAAATAAAGCATAGGGTGTGCATCATTTGAAAAATTCTCTAAACTAAGTAGGTATCTTATCCATCACAAAACTAACATCACCCCGCCCCTCCCCACCTCAACGCCAACCCGCCCCCACCCCCCGCCTTTTCACTTCCGCCGCTCATACGGCGACTCATCCCTCATAATATACACCTCCCCCACCAACACCGAACACCCCACCGCCATAGCAATCGCAATAATCGGCAGATTCACACTCGCGAAATCCAGCCTCCGAACATGTATATGCTTCCTCGCCAAAATATCCCTCCACAGCAGACCCGCAAGCGAAGCGCTAAACGCCGTGCTGAACGCCCCGTAGTTGACTCCGATCGCCATGCTGTATACTGTAGCCCAGAATGTGCGTTCTGTAATCGGAATGCCGGACTTTTCGTGGATCGTTACCCAGGTTTGGATTACCCGGGAGAGGAGGATGGTGGTGCCGATGTTGGTTCCGGCGAACTGGGAGGGTTTGGTTAGAGGGGTTCATGGGGGGGAGGGGACGAGAGAGGGGCTTACATTGCAGAGGATTACGGAGAGGAATGCCATTCCGCCGATGCTGCCGACTGTTCCTGTTTTGTTGACCCAGTGGTCCCATCCATGAGCGAAGACTGGGACCCAGCCTTTCGTGACAAGTGCTTGCACTAAAACGAACATGCAGAATGCGAAGGGAACGAGAGCGAAGGGGAGATGTGCAACTACTGCTGTGACTGTTGGGAAGGTTTCTTGTACCCATCTGTATCCGTCTGCTGTGAGAGATACGACCGTTGTGCGGCTAGATTGGTTATTGAGCCCATCTTCTGTTGAATTTCTCTCCAACACGGTTCGGTCTTTCTCGTCTTCATTTGGAGGTTTTGGGGCTGCTGGAGAGGTTGAGATGTCTGATGTTGGCATTGGCTGCTTCTCATCAGCTGCGGTCATGGTATGACTTGATGGTCGACTGTTCTGATCTTCTCCAGCTACGAGCATCGACCTTGAGGACTCAAGTCGAGGGCTGGACTCGGGACTTTGGTCTAAATTCTCGGAGATCATGAGTGTAGGATATGGCGGCTGTGTTCCCGTCCCATCCGCTGCGATCTCATCCTTGCCGTGGGACTTGCTCATAGGTTCCAATTCAAGTCCTGCGCCATGAGTCATCGCAGCTTGTCTCTCCTCTTCTTCCCTAAATGCACGTTCGGCACGAGCAGTCTCAACTTCCAATCGACCTCTGCGAGCAATTTCTCGTGTCTCTTTGCGATGATACCATCCGAATCCAACATCCCAGCAGAACATCACGAATGCTGCTGGTAACGTGACCCAGAAGACGGGATGCTCGCCTTTACTCTGACTCGCAGCGTTGAGAGCGAGGAGGGTCACGAGCGTTGCGGTCATGATTACAGCTCCGAATGCTGCGCCTCCTTTGTCGAGGAAGGGATTCATGATCTCTTCGAGGGAGAGAAGTTGACCTTCTTGGCCGTCTGCCATAGTATCCTCTTCCTCAACGTTCCCTCTGCCGTGAGGAATGTTTGGATTGACGGGTTTCCGAGCCTTCGCCTCATCGGAAAGTTCGTGCATCTTAATCGAGATCGGGATGAGTGACTCGTCTGCAAAAACGATGTACAATAAGAATGGGAACAAGACGATTGCTGTAATAACCACTGGAACGATCATGTTGGCAGTGTAGTCGATGAACTTGATCTGGAACGCACCAGCCAGGACAAGGTTGGTGGGATTCGACGAGACCAGGATGGCCGACGCAATGTTTGCGATAGCAAACTGACTGAATATCCAAGCTCTCGGATGGACAATATTGCTTGAAACTCGGGTCATGTAGGCGAGGAAAGCAGTTCCGGACAGAATGATGGGATCATTGCCGATGAAGCTCCCGAGGAGGAAAAAGAAAGCGTAGAGGTAGAAGAATAGTCTGTGTCCAACTTTGCCTGCTCTCTGCAGTACCTTAAATGCCAGGTATCTGATCAATCCTGATGCATCGATGGATATGGCGATATATGCCAAAGTGATGAAGAATACCATGATGTCGATGGGCGAGATATGGTTTGCTCCGATGGTGCCATCGTGAACTTCTCTCCGACCAATCGCTGAGATAGCGAGGAGAAAGAGATCGGCTATTAATGGTGCCGTGAGGAAGTTCAGAGGGAAGCGAAAGCGTACGAATGGCTTGATCTTGCCATTGTCGTCATCCTGGAGGATTTCATCCTGTGAGTGTGTTCGCCTGGGTGGGATTACTCGGCTGGCGCTCAACCCGTCCAGCAGAATGTTGTATATCTGACGAGGAACAAAGACTGGGACATGGAATGGGAAAAGTGTGATCACATCTGCGTCCAAATTAATATATAGCTACTGATCTCGGGTCCGGAGCTTACTGGTGATGACAAAGACAATGAGTGTCACAATGGATCGCCATTCTTTGATCTTGCCGGTGTTAAGATCATCTGTTGTGACGTCGCTCATTTTGATTTATCGTTATTATTATATATTCTGCAGCAAAATGCAACTGGGGGACAGCTTTATGGCGCTCGCTAAGGGGTTGGCATGGAGCGTGGAGCGGTGAATGAGATGAGGAGGTGAATCAGGTGACTGGGCAGGTTCTCCGGCAGTCCGACGTCATCTTCGATCAGTATGTTGGAGGATGTTCTTTGACCTCTTTTAGACGACAGCCTCGGTGACTGTGATAACAATCGTGAAGGGATGCAGTTTGTAGATGTAATGCTCACCCAGAGACCATGAAGGTGGCTGTGGCTGTTGAATTTTGACTCTAGCGGGTTGAGGAGGGTGATAAGCCTCGTTTCACCGCCCTCGGGTAGCAACTAAGCTTTAATTGGTGGGGCAGAAACGGGGCTGGCTTACTTCCTTTGTCCTTGTACTCGGTGAAGACTTGGACGGACTTGACTTGATCACGAAGGAGAATTGAGTTCATGAAAGTTGTTTGCGTTACTGTCACGCGATCAGCTGCCAAGCTGAAGAGACGTTTCATTATGCAAAGCTGTTATTTCTGTGTAAATACCGCGCGCAGAACGGGGATGTACTGTAGCCTCATTGTTGAGAAATCCCTCGGCAGTGGTACAGCGTGGATGCAGTGAGCGAAGGATCACTGTCCGGGCATACGAGGCGCCCAATCAACAAGCTCCTTACAGCGTCTGCCTACACTAAAGCCATGCACTCATCCTTAGATCCAGATTCCGGATACACTTCCCGTTGCGATGGAAGCTTTGGATTCTTTCCAGAAGGTAATTTGAAGTCCAATTGTTGGTGCCTGATCCTATAAATGCTGGAAGAGGGAGGTGGCCAAGTGCTGAAATGCTCATGACCTTATCGCCCTGAGGGAATCCTCCTGTTTTGTCCTTTAAAGCTGCAGCGCAAATCTCTCGGGCGACGATCACTATCTGGTGCACTCACTGGCTGGTGCCACTAACAGTCTGACACTGGGACAACTCCGACGCCCCTCAGCCGTTGGGGGGATTCTCTTTGAGCCGCTCAGTACTGTGGCCCTCCCAACCTCCTGATAAAAAGCAAACGAGCCCACCTCTTCACCTGCACCTGTACTCACTCAGCCCCAGCTTCAAGCCATTGGGCTTCCATTATCTTTCTTACTTTCCCCGCTCCTTGGTGTAAAAACGCCTACCTCTCGATCGCCAACGTGGGCTAAACTGCAGCACTGAGTTGTCAAACCTCCACCTCCATCTCAACGGGGATACACCATGAGAGACCATGCCAACTCTCCCATCTACCTCGTTGAATATTCTCAACAGCCGCAATATTACGAATTCGACCAGTGATGCGCTGCAGGTGGTTTGCGCCTGGCCTGTATCAGGGCAGTATGGTCCAGGTTCTAGAGTTTTGTGAGTTTCTTTTTGCCTCAATTCTGCCCCTCTTCTCCCCCACTCCATCTACCCCACCGAACCTTAATTCAACGACTCACAGCAGGGTAGATACTATGTCCTGGTCGCGACTTGCGTGTTCGCTCGAAAGACAGAATGGCTGAGGAATGCTTGCTTGGCTGCTGCATTGATTTTTCCTGCTGTGGCTGCTGTCCATGGAATTGTTTTGGCGGCGATGCATGTCGATGGTGGGTCAAGAACACCTTTTCTGGCTGTGTAATTGACGACTAACTGCTCAGGTGCTGTTGACATGGATGTCTTTGGGGCTTTTCAATTGTGTGCGATTGGCATTCTGGCAGCTCCAGTCACGGTTAGGGTGTCGAGGACTTACTTTTACGACCCTGGCCGGAATGCCATCTTTCTGTGGACTGGCCTTCTCCTTGCAGGTGCGTATTTCTTGATTGAACTCCTCTTATTTTTGACTAACGAAAATCAGGTCTATTGAGCCTGACTGTCGAATTCTTTCGAATCAGCAGTACTCCATGTCTATTTGATAACTCTGGAAACCCAATGCCCAGTAGCCCCAGCAGATTTCCCTACGATTCCGCGCCATTGTGTGGCCTTCGATGCTCTATCGAGGCTGGTCCTTTCTCGCCCATGCGACGTGGCGCAGTTAACAACATCTATGTTATTCCAGCCCCGGAGCATCTTACCTTCCACACGGCTACTCTGCTTGCTGCTGCGTGCTGTATTCCAGCCGTTCTTTCGTTGGTTTCTATGTGGAATAAAATTAGGAAGATCAATTGGATCATGAGATGGGGAAATGGACAGAGAGAGGAGAAGCCGGACGAGCCGATGTGAGTGCCTTGGACATTTCAGTAATTTTCTGCTAACACTCCGTGTAGTGAAGGAACAAACGGCGCCACAGTGGAGTCAATGAAGGGAGTAAACAGTCTGATGAGACGGTTCCTGAGTGTGGTAGAAGTCCCTGTGTTTGGTGCAGCTGTCTTGGCAATCTTGATCCTCGGCGAGATGAATTTCTTCACCAAGCAAGTTCGGTACCAGACGGAACCCATTGCAAGCATAGGTACGTCAATCCAGGATTATCAAACTTTGCTGATTTCGTTCAGGTCAATGGGCACCCTTGGTTGGTTCCGGACTGGCTGCTCTCGGATCCCTGTACCTTCTTCTCTCCTCAGACCAACCCGAATTGGACGAGAGAGGAAAAGCAATTGTCCATCACTGCAACTGCTCTAACCACCACAGCAGCATTAGCTCACCCTCATCCCCACCTCTTTCGCCCCCAGCTATTCGCAGAAGTTCATCCAAAGACGGGAGGAGAAGTTTAGAAGAAGTCGAAATCGTTCCCTCAACCAGCGGACCTGCAGTCAGAACCCAAACCAAACGATCATGGACACAAACTGATGCAGGGAATCGACGTAAAGTTGCGAACGTCCTGACAAATATCGGTAACTACATCGGCACAGCAGCACAAGATCGCTTCGACGATTCGGAATTCAAACATGGAAAGGCAGTCGATTATCCCGAGCTGCCAGGTGAAACATACCGGAACCCTGGTCTGGGTCTCATTCGCAGAGAATATAACCAGCCTCGCGACGACACCAGACCTTCGAGAGCGCCGAGCTTCATCAGTATATCTGGATATGAGGGGTCGATTAGAGGGGTTTCTCCACAGCCACAATCACCGCGATCTCCGTCGAGCCAGAGACCACATGCTAGTACAATGCCATCTAGGGCGTCGACGGAGGTGCAGAGTCCGGCTTCGTCCTCGTCTGTGCCGTTGGATAGAGGGAGGAGGCCGAGGAGAGATACGCTGGAGGTGCCGTCGCCGGTACATCATACTTCTACACGGAATGGCTTGCCACCTTGACTTGAAAATGGTGGAATGGTTATAAACTTGCAACAATAGCTAGAAGGGCTACGTCACAATGCTGCAGCACATAAATTCTGCTGAAAATGGCGTAGCAGACTCGGGGGAGTCTCCCCATATTGCTTGGATAGACAGAAAGGTAGCAGAAGGGTGGCTGCATCCCTTTGGAAGATAGAGATTTGCAAACCCCAGAGTGTTTCGATATGCGACGAGCTTGCGTCGAGGTGTCGCTTTTTCCGAACACAACGAGTCTCGTAGAAGGGCGAATGGGAGGAGACATCTTTCAAAGTCGCTGCTCCGGAGTCGATTGCCTCCAGTCAGGAGAGGGTGGGCTGAACCATTCACCTCTCTATAGCTTTATCCGCAAAAGATCCTGCCACCCAGTCCAAGTCCTGGACTTGGGCGTTGCTTGCAATTCGCTTGGCATACTCTCACCTCGGGAAGCCTACTTTCTACCATTTCAAGAGGTTGGAAAGGTAAGTTAGGACCTCATTCCCTCCAAGATCTATTGTCGTACTCAATGGATCAGGATTAAGAAGAAATGCATTCAAAACCCACCATGTGTCCTGTATATTCAATCAAGATGGTTTGATATTGATGTTACCTTTGACTGTCACTTGAAATCGTTGTATTCACTTTTTGTTCTTCTTGATTCGATCGGTGAAGGGTTTTCCTCCTGGCGCAGCGCTAGCGGACTGCTTCGAATCCCAAAGCGATTTTCGACCATTCTTTTCTGCCACCGTCCATTTGGGCTGGGCATACAATCCCTCACAATTCCTCCTCCTCTCTCACTTCATCTTCGTCCTTCGCATTCCGTACGCAACATCATCACAGTCCCCAAACCTGCATTGAAGGTAACCTTGACTCCTCCAGGATGCCTCCTCCGGAACCTGTCAAGACTGTCCCACTCGCAAGTAAGTATCTCCCTCACCTTTACTGGCACTTGACCGATCGTGTTTGTAGCGACAGTTGCAGATCGATGAATCATTCGAGATCGAGTCGTGGCAGCAATTCTTGCGTATCCCAGCCAGCTGAACTTCTTGCAGAGCCCAGCGCATCCGGAAGGCCACGTCATACCAACTTCGCAGTCAACACCTAGAAAATGGGCCGCTGATAGCAACAACTGTAATAACTCCCATTATATTCCCTTCCAGAAGCTCCTCGACAGCCTTGAGGTCCGTCCCACAGCTCCCGTGGAGCGGATGGACGCTCGCGCTTTCGGACAAGTTCCTGGCCGCGACACTCAGCTCTCTTTTGTCAAGAGATACCTGAAGCTTTTCGTCCTTCACGATGGTCCCCTCATGAAGCGGGAATGCTCATGGACAATTTGCCTGCGATATTCAACGGCGACCCTGAGGGCGAACCTGCGCAGTATGTCCTTGCAAATATCAGAAAGGTCACCGATGTAGCACGTTCGCTGCTGGTCCCCAACGTCCTTCGTCCCATATGCCTGTGAGTATCATCTCAGTGTTACCCTGCCCAGTTTTTAATTCTAATTCCCAGGTAGCTACATAGTCGAGACATCTACAGCATTCTTGCAAATCACACCAGCTGATTTCTCCAGCCAAGCCCAACGTATTGCGCAGCTCTGGGACCCTTTCCTCGTTCAGAACGACTGGGTTTTACAATGGTTCCTCGTTATGGTGTTTGGGGACATCATCAATCCGAACTTCGGCTTCACACGTTTTCCACCCACGGTTTATCCCCCGAACCCGGACAAAGTACAACGATTGACCGTACTCAAGACGTCGTTTGTCAACTTCCACAGAAGCCGTCTTATTGTCCTCTTGGATGCCTATTACGTATTCCTCGTCGATCACAATACCCAAGATTCTGTTCCCAATCACTTCGTGCCGAAGAACGTTGCACCCAAAGCTCTGCTCACAGGTGTAAGTATCGCCAACGCAACCACACAACCTTCATACATTGTACTCCTCCTAACAGATACCAGTTCCGTAATGAGTGGCGAAACCTCAATCTTCATGCCACTGTCGCTCCGTTTCACATTGGTATCGGGGACTACCCTTCATATAACGGTGTTAGCTTCAACTCGAAGCTAGTCCGATATGAGCTTTGGGAGTACATGCACCATTCCACCTAAACCACCACAACAACAATCCTACTACATGAGATCCCTTTCATACATAAATGTATTATTACTAGGCTCATCGTCTCGATCACTGCCTTAAGTAGTCGCCTCGACTTTAAACAGTTCCAATCATGCATCACAGTCGCCTCGACTTTATATCATTCAAATGACACATCAGAGTCTCTCTACCTCCATAATCTCTCTTCTATCTCACGGTGACTCGCGAGGTCATTGATTCCAGACTATCATAAGCCATCCCTCTTAACTTACAGTACACTTATAAGCTCTCCAATCATTCCTCTCGAGTTACCATTGAGTCTATTACCGCATCCTTCCTTGCTTTTCGTATAGCGACCCTCTTCCCTAACCATCACAGTGCATCACGATAAACAAAAATCCGGCAGAACCCTTTTCGAAGACTGTAAAGGTGGAATCTATCACGCATCTCCAGTATTTACCTCTCTACGAGTAATCGAGAAAAAGAACAGAGGAAGTGGAGGGTAGTACGAGCCTTCGTCACACCCGAAAAGTGGTAAAATCACGGCACGACCAGTAATACTTAAACAAACCTACTCTAATTTGGGCGAAATGTGAATTATTGTGACTAACAGTGATTAACCTGCAATCAATTTCTCAGGTTGAGTATATGTTGGTTTTGGTAAGGGGATCTGCTAATCGCGTAGTTATTTTTACTCTTTCAAGGCTTAAGTTCTAAATGCCGTCCGTTATCACACTTCCTAAATGCCGTTAACACTGGTAGGGTAAAACAATTATTCCATGAGAAAGGACAGAGAAAGAGGAATAAAACTTATAAAGTCTCCAAGTAACAGAATAGCAACGAGCGTCCAACGGGGGTCAAACCCTTGAGAGCTCGGAAATCTGTGGCCACTCTCTTTACCAGTGCAAACACGGCATTTAATACGGGAGTTGCTAGTTGCTAACCAGTTTTGTCCAAGCTTGATATGTTCGCCAATCTGCCCAACTACCTACCCATAGAGGGGAGCGCGGGACTGAGTACAATATTATACCTACAGTTGTTGCGCAGTCGATAGTTAAGTTACCGTCTGAGGACTGTTAATACTTTTATAGGTGACTGTTGGCAATTAATTTTGAATTGACTGTTTTAGGACAGTGTACCTAGGGCAGCACTTTCCTTTAGAGATAGCTAGTACCACTCAAATGCTAAACAAAGCACACTTTTTTCGTAGGCGTAGATGCCCGAAGGAATGCCCTATAATTAAGCGAGGAACGCTGAAATACGCTTGTGCCTCCCAGGTAGCTGGACAGGTAGGCGAAGTAGGTAGGTAACTTTAGTACCCCCCTTCAGCACTGCCCCGAGTGCCCCCTGGAGAAGTGCGTGCTCAGCATTTGCGGGGATAGGAAGCTAACGATTCGGATCTCGCCCTTCAAGAATCAGTGTAGTTCCGTGGAATCAGTGCGCCCTTTGAGTATCCGTTCCGTGGAATCGGTGTCCAATCCACGACGATCCCTAGCCCGCCCCCGAAATGGCTATCTGTACCTGAGATGGCACCATGAAGGTTTCAAAGTATATTTGGTTGCTTTGTAAACCTTGGGAAGATTGGATTGTTCTAGACCGATATCATTTGCTTGCAGGTGTAACCTCCGTCTGGGCTTAATAAAAGGAATTCCAGATCACCGTGCTTCGGACCAAGGAACATCTAAACAAGGGACACGTAGCCAGGAGTACCCGAGCCATGTTTTGTTGCCACTTGCCCATTAGATTTGGCATCTCGAGAACCGCTGCAGAGTAGTTGGTTTGAATAATGTTGAAGCGGATTAATTTATTCGGAGATTCTAGGCGTGTACATAGATAGCTTAAAATTGCAGACATAAGATTCGGTTACGGAATGCCAATGGAAGTTGTGAATCAAAAGGATGTCCTTTCGTCCTTTTAAAACCTCCTATATATATACATAAGTTTCTCAGAAGATGAAAGCGCAATACGGTCAGATGTTGTGCAAGTTCCTAAGGATATTCCGTGGCTTTACTGAACAGGAGTACGATATTATCTGCTGCTTATCCAGGGCTCGCCTCCACAAGAATACAGATACAGTACCCCACCAATCCCCACCTATCCCCACACATTACCCCGGAAACTGAAGTGCATGGCGCTCGGCCTACCCCACGTCTACCCCAGATTCTTACTCTGTAAGTAGTATAATTATTGGGCCTGTGCCCCAACAAATCACTTCAACTCTATCTTCCAGATTCCAGTACAGTATTGATCTTCGCTCCCCTTGTACGACTACACACTATCTATCATAACGACTCACACGAAACGTATTTTCCGACTGTCTACAATGTCTGCTTCGGATAACAAGACGGAGGAGTGTACCACAGAGGAGAGGGTGGAGAGCCTCGACAGGGTGTCAGATGACGAGGAGAATATCAAGATACACGCCACGACATACATAGCAGTGGCAGTGAGTTGCATCTTCATCGATACAGTGAAAATCCGAAAAGAGCTGACCTTCCGCATAGGCTATCTGTTTCCTGGCCCTCTCTCAGCTCGTCATCATCATCGGATCAGGACTCTTGGCCCAAGCCATGGGTACTCTCTTCGGCGATGTAAACAACTCAGTATGGTTCAGCTCAATCATCTTGATAGAGTCGATTGCTCTGATGCCCGTAGTCGGTTAAGCTTGCGACTACTTCGGACGGAAATGGCTCATTACTGCCCTATCGTCCTTGGGTGTTGTGGGTTCATTGGTTATTTCTCGAGCCCAGAACATGGGTACTCTCATCGCTGGCTTCATTCTGGCCGGACCTGCCCTGGCAACACAAGCGACCACTTTTGCAATCGTTTCTGAGATCCTTCCTCGGCAGCATCGCGGCCTAGCACAATCCGCTATCTCCATGTCGATGGGTACCGGCGGGGTCATTTCAATTCTTATGGGAGGTGCACTCCTTCGCAACAACGAATTGGAAAACTATCGGATCTACTGGTATGTTGCAGCAGCTGTATACTTTGTTGGCTGCTTGGGTGTCGCGGTTGGCTATCGGCCACCTCCACGAGAGCTCCAGCAATCACTCACGACTCTTCAGAAGCTGCGGAAACTCGATTTTATCGGCCTGGTTCTCATTGGCGGAGGTCTCGCCTTGTTTTCAATGGGCCTCCAATGGTCCACTTCATACTCGTGGGGTGATGGTCATGTACTGGGGCCCTTCGTGTCTGGCATCGTCCTCATGATCGTTTTCGTCATCTATTCATGGGTCGTCAGAAGTGACGGGTTCATGGATCATAAACTTTTTGGAGACCGCAATTTCCCCCTGTCCCTTGCACTCATCTTTCTGGAAGGCTTGAGTTTCTTCGCTGCCAATTCATACTTGGCTTTCGAGATTGGAGTTCTTTACCATCTGGATCTGCTGGAATCCGGATATCGATTCGTCGTGCTCTTTGTCGGCTCAATCGTCTTTGCCGTGATCGTAGGAGTCTATATGGGGTACTCCAAACAGGTGAGAGAGCCCGTTGTCGTTGGATTTGTACTTTTCGTCCTGTCCTTCGCCCTCTTTGCCGCCATCGACGCGCACACTGAACAGTGGAAAACCTGGATCTACTCGCTCCTAGTCGGCCTTGGTCTTGGATTTGTCTTACCCACTCTCTACGTGGCAGCCCACATGTCGACTCCCAAGGAGATGATATCCGTCACTACAAGCATTGCCTCCGCAACGAGGTCATTCGGAGGTGCCGTCGGGATCGCAGTAAACAACGCTCTGTTCACGGACTCATTCAACAAGAAACTTCCACAGAAAGTAGCTGCTGCAGTCCTCCCACTTGGCTTTCCACCATCGCAGCTAGGCATGCTCATACCTGCGCTAGCTTCTGGGAACGAGGAAGCTATCCGCGCGGTGCCGGGAGCCACCCCTCAAATTCTTGGAGCGGGCGGTAGTGCTGTTACCGACGCCTATTTACAGTCATTCCAAAGAGCATGGATTGCAGCTGCTGCTTTCAGTGCAGCAGGATTGATAAGTAAGCTTGCACACTTCATTTTGCACTTGTTACCTGCGCATTTTGCTAACTCTGCTGGTACAGTGGCAGTGTTTCTTCGAAACCCGAAAGAAGACTTTAACGCACACATTGACGCACCTGTCGAGGTTCGAAGAGCTCACCATGAGCATGAGGAGAGCGCGCTTGGTGTATCCCGGGAAAAGTAATCCATGACGCGGTTTCTTGATACGTCTTATGAATAGGAAGCATGCGTCTATGAATCAAATTTTGTTCTTGTTGGTTCCCTCTGTGTCTTAGTTCAAAGACGAGAAGGGTTGTGATTGTGAAATTTAGTCGCAGAGAGGAGTAGAACATAGAAAATGAATCATATTTTCTTTCCCAATCAACTTTTCTGCTTTTGATACTTATTACAGAAGAACATATTACGAAGTTCAAAGAGGGAGTCAAGAATTATTAAATTTAAATGACTCTCAGTAGCGAGGCTCCTCCTTCCACATACACGACACTCCTTTTGTCAATCGCCTCTTTCAACTCCAGCGCCGCCCATCAAACTACTCTCCACATCGCCCCCCTTCCCAGCCTGTCTCCTAAAATAAACCCTCTTAGCAAGCTTCCAGGCCTCGCAGCCCGCAAAAAACAACACGCTCTCCACTAAGACAATGCCCCACTCCCACGTAATGCCCTTATGCTTAAACACCACCGTGTTCAGCGTCGGTATGTACAGCGTCGGAAAGATCGTCACGAAGCCCGCGATAATCGACCAGAAGAGAAAGCTGTTTTGTCGAACGTCGTGGTACCATTGTGTGAAGAATTTGGTGGATTTAGGTTGCATGCGGAAGAAACTGCGTCGGAAATTCACCATTTCCCAGGCAAGGAAGAGCGCGAACCAGGTTAAGCAGACAAAAGTTGTTGCGCGGGCGCGGAAGCTAAGCGGTGTCAGTGAGGTGTGCTTTGTGTTGGCATTGGGGTGTCGGAGAGAAGAGGGTAAAGTAGGGAGTGTCTACTTCAAGACAGACAAGAGACAGGAACTTACACTAGGTCACAGCTGTCATTGTAGCTTGTGTTACATCCCTGTCCAAGGTTACCGTTTCCGAACCAGAATACGACTATCACGAAAGAGGCGACGCAGAGGGAAGCCATCCAGAAACCGTACACAACCATGTCGAGCATAACTTCAAGAGTGAAGACACCTTGTTTGAGCTACAACCACACGCATGAGTCAGCATTATCCAGTCCAGATGCCAGATCAAAAGAAGGAGCGTGGGTTGGAGTGCATAAAGATAAAGAACTGACATTGTGCGGAGGCCGAGACATAATATCAGGTGCAGCAACCTCCATGCCCAGCCCCATATCTGGCATACCCGACGTCACCATAATCACCCACAGAATCTCGACGGGAGCCAGTGGAAACACGGAGTTACCGCTGCTGTCTTTGAAGGCAAGGCCTATCAATAAGGTACATGCCTGTGCGATGTTTTCTGCCAACAAATGCAATACGAACTTCTTAATGTTATCGAAGATCCTTCGACCTTCTTCAATAGCATTAAGAATCGACGCAAAGTTATCGTCCGTAAGCACGATATCCGATGCATCTTTCGCGACATCCGAGCCGGCTTGCCCCATGGCTATTCCAACATCTGCGCGAGCCAAGGAGGGAGAATCGTTGACTCCGTCCCCAGTCATGGCGCAAAACTTCCCACGGCGATGAAGGGCGTCGATCATTCGCACCTTGGTGGTGGGTGTACAGCGTGCAATAACTTTAGGAAGCATGGGTAATGCGTCGACTTGGTTGTCTGTGAGCTTGTCGAATTGCGCTGCGGTCATGACCAGGCTGCTAGCTGCCGGGGCAGACATGGATGGGAGTTGGGATGTTGCGGGCACGATGCCGATCTGGCGTGCTATGGCTTCGGCTGTGCTGGGATGGTCACCACTGGTGATTGTCAGCAGATAACTTGAGAATAGGAGGGATGGAAGGTGGGTTTTTACGTTAGCATGTGGACTGCAATACCAGCCCTTGCGCAGCCTTTGACTGCTTCCGCGGACTCTGGACGCGGCGGATCATAGAGCCCAACAAGCCCACGAAAGGTGAAACTATGCTCGATCTCTGCTCTGTCAACGCCTTGGGTGTCAATCTCCTCAGAGATGGTCTTGCTAGCAAAGGCTAGGACTCGAAGCCCTTGTTTTGCCAAAGTTTCAACATTGATGTGGATCGTTGTCTCGAATTCTGTAGACATTGGAACTGGTGTCTTGCTGCCTTGGCATTGAATGGTGGTGCAGCATGGAAGGATTCGTTCTACAGCACCTTTGGAGAAGACGTGGCGCTGTGAAGGTGAAGAAGCCTCTGCGTAAATTGTTGACATCCGCTTACAGTCCGAATCGAACGGAAATTCAGCTATCTCAATCCATTCTGCTTTCTCCCCCTTCGTGAGCTTATCGCGATTGTGGTTGAAGCGCGAAGCAAAAACCTGGATGGATATTTCAGTTGGGTCTCCGCGAGCTTTCCATACGCCTTCCACACCCTTTTCCACTTGAGCGATGTTGGCGAGTGAAGCAATGCGGAGATAACTGAGGAGGTCTGGATCATTAGCATCGAATTGCGCCCATCCATCTGCATCCTCTTTTTTGTTTCCGGTTTCGTTCTGTCGTGGATTGCCTGGGAGGAAGCGGATCTCGCCTATCTCCGGATTGAATGGCTCGTTGGTGTTGCCAACTGTATAAGTACCAGTTGCGGCGACCCATGCCTTCTTTACAACCATGCGACCTACAAGACAATTAGCGGGGATACGTTTTTATCGTCCTCGATCGTACATACCTTGGGTCAACGTCCCTGTCTTGTCAGAGCAAATGTTTGTCACGGCCCCAAGAGCCTCGAGGGAATCCATTTTTCGAACAATAACATTCCTCTGAGACATGATTTTCGTCCCCACAGCCATGGTTATCGTAAGCACAACAATTAATGATGCTGGGATCATACTGAGGCCAGTAGCCACTGCATAGATGATAATCTCGTTTGCTCCAGAAAAGGAATTTGCTGCCTCAACGATGACAGCGCAAATGAGAGCAATGACGAAAAGAAGGATTGCAAGCTTTGATAATTTACGTGCTAGGGGGGTGCCGACATTCACTCCCATGAATCTTCCAACAGCATCAGCGCTAGTAAGTGCCCAGGCCTCGACGTATCGATACGACTTGACCTTGCCATTTTTGGACACATGAGGCTTGCGGACTTTGGTGTTACCGTCCCGCAGTGCAGTAGCAATAGAGCCGATCTCAGTTTTCATTCCCTAAGTACGTGAGCAAGTCGAGTGTCAAAGCCGAGGAGACAGAATGTACCGTTGCTATGACTATACCCTTTGCTCTTCCCTTTGTAACGGTCGACGAACTGTATGCAAGGTTCAATCGATCGCCGGGTCCGGTTTCCTCGTCAAAGACGGCGTCGAAAACTTTTGCGACAGGAAGCGATTCTCCCGTAAGTAGAGCCTCATCGGTTTCAAAATTCGTTGCTTCGATCAAGCTTGTTGAAACAGGACGTTAGCCATAGCTTCTCTTCGAACAAGGCAATTATTTCTTCTCACCGAACATCCGCAGGGATGATGTTTCCAGTGGACAATTCTACCAGATCGCCGGGAACCAGTTCTGCGGAGGCGATGACTTCAGTTGACCCGTCTCTTATGACTTGAGCCGTGGGTGAGCCGAGAGCTTTGAGAGCACCCATAGTTTTCTCTGCTGCGTACTCTTGGAAGAAGCCAACGACAATATTGAGGATAATAACTAGCGAAATGACGCCACCTTCAATCCAAGACTTGATGGCGAAGCTCACGACCATAGCCATGGTCAGAACCAACATCATCGCATTGGCAATTTGGTTGATAAGAATCTTGATCGGTTGGACACCGGGTCCATCATCCAATGCATTCTTGCCGTACAACTGGAGCCGAGACGCCGCTTCACTTTGGCTGAGCCCACCTCGAGAATCAGATCCAAGTTTGTTGATGACTTGAGCTGCTGTCATCGTGTGAGGGCGGTGTGCTCGTATAGATGACGAGCTGTCGGTTGAACTGTGGAACGAGTCAGCGTCCACCGAGGGCTCCTTTTTGTCGGCTGCCATCTTTGCGGCTGTGGACTTTTGATCAAAATGTGTGCTACAAAGAGTGGTAAGATTGGAATGGCACGAAAGAAGTTCAAGGGCTGATAGCTAGCTGACCGGCAGTGTTCTAGTTAGGTGCATATATTTGTTTCCTCCGACTTTACCTTGAGATATATGTACCTTTCTGTGAAGCCCCATCTTCAAAGCACATCAAGTGCCCTTTTCCTGTAGCCAAGATATCTCCTACAGCACTCACTACATACTCGAACAGACTAAACCTGGCTGACGCAAGCTAAGTCATGAAATACTTCGAATTTGTTCCCAAGTTGTGAAAAGGGTGTTCGAACACCTGGAGAAGTGAAGGTCCCGTTGGCATTTGGCACCAACAGTATTGTTTCATTCAATGTGCGCCTAGGATGAGCAAAGCCATTCTGAAGCAAAACGCAGATGGATTGAGCGGGATATCGGGGGTTGTTTTTATTGGAGCAAGGTTTTCGGTCTTGGAGCATATCGCCAAGTCCTTCCATGTGCTTGAAGATAAGGTCGATCAGGCCCGTGACAAGCTTCCAAGCCTACGCTTTTGAGAATCTAAAAATGTCTCGGTGGGAGAATATCTTCCAGGGGTTGGGAGCGAGTGACAGTTTTCGTGGCCGATATGGTGTTGCAGCGCACAAATAAGCAGAAGCGAGTGTGATGTTGATCCTCTCGGCATCATTATGCGGGCCAATCACATCCAACAGCATCCGAAGAGCCGCTTACATGAGCAGTGCCAAGGGTTCTCCAGTGGGGTCTCCGGCCTGTCAGATGCTCTCTCACACTCCTGAAAGCCAACTCCATTTTCATGGCCGACTTTAAAGCGTCGCTTCCAGGTCCCGCTCGGATACTGAGGTCGCACATTGGAGCAGCGCGCTCCTGGCCCTCAAAGCGTCGTAGAGGCTGCTCCATAATGGATGGTTCAAGGAAAAGTAAAAGCCGCGGCACGGAGATCCTCCTGGTGTCCAAGAACACTTGGTGTCTCTACCAAGGCCGTTGGAAACTGAAATATTCGAAAGAAAACTCTGGGCAGTTCCACTGGGCAGGGTCCTCGTTTGGGCTTTTGCGGCTTCTAAAGTCCTTGGATCATTGATCTCCAGTGTCCGCGGTTACAGCCCCATCATATCTGCGCCCTTTCTTTCACGCGACACGGGACTGATTGGTGGATAGAAAGCCACCTTAGAATTACAAGAAAATTGGCGGTTCCAGGTACGTGCTGTAGATAAGGCCCCACTCCACTGGGCTAGTGTGGTGTTTTTGACATTTCAGAGACCTCAAACCCACGAAGTTCTTGGACAAATATAATAATCAAGGGGAAACCTGTGTTTCCATCGCAACTATACGTTTCCAAAATTATGGATCTTTCTAAAAATAGAGGATCTACAATCTGCCTGGGCACTGCCATCTAGGCACGGCAATGATTTCATCATTCTCACTCTTAAAGTTCGCTTGCTTCACTTCCCATCCTGTCGATTGTCATCTGCTGGCTTGATGAGGATTTGCGTCATATTCTTTGTCCTGTCTTTTTGAACTTTATCTCGATTCAGGAAATCGAGTCTTCAACTTCGTCCGGCCCCTTTCCAGTGTCATTTCATTTTCTTCGACGAACGCTCTTCCCAGTTTTCTCTTTTGTTTTCACATATTCAACGCAGCAATGCCGTCTCTGGATGTCAGCGAGCTGAATATAGTGCTCGGAGTCTTGGGTAAAGCAACAAATCCTCAAGGTATCACTTCTCTTCTAACAATTTCAAGGCAGCTTCATAGTGTTGTATGGTATAATATCTGTGAAGATAAAAGCCCAATGGTATTTGGGAGAAGCGTGTAAGTAGTTTCGCGGCCCTTTCTACATATTATAATCTGACAAACTTCAATAGTACCCGCTGTCGTATTTGGGATCATCTTGGGTCCAATTGTAGCCAAGTTCTTGGACGCTGAGCGATGGGGCTCCGCGGCGCCTGAGCAGATGGGTGCCATAACACTCGTATGTCGTTCCTGTCGCACCCAATCATTTATCTGACGGTTCCCAGGGTGTAGCAAGAGTGGTTATAGGAGTTCAACTTGTTATTGCCGGTTTTCAGCTTCCTGCCAAGTACCAACTGAGAGAATGGATCCCGATGATGATTTGTCTATTGCCTGTCATGACAATCATGTGGCTTTTCACAACTGGGTGCATTTTGCTCACTGTACCAAAACTCACTCTTGTTCGTCACTTCAAACCTTACCCTCTGCTCATCACAGCTAATACCCACAGCTTACTGGCTTGGTCATTGGATCTTGTGTCACCTGCACAGACCCAATTCTTTCTCAAGCAATCGCCAAAGGCCCTTTCGCCGACAAATATGTGCCACGAGCCCTACGGGAGATCATCAGTTCCGAGGCAGGAGCAAACGATGGATTTGGGTTCCCGTTCCTTATGCTTGCGACATACTTGATTCGGTATGCAGATATTCCCGGTGCAGGCGAGCATTCTACTGCCTCCAAGGCCGACCTTACAGGCAATGTCACGACAGCAATTGTTGAAAGGGCTATATTACATGTCAGAGAAGAAGAGGCTGGGAGACTTGGTGGAGGCGTCGGCATCGCGCTCGGCACTTGGGCAACGGAAACATGGGTTTACATTGTGTTCCTCAGTGTCGTCTACGGCATTGTCGTTGGATACGGGAGTGCTAAAGCAGCCAAGTTTGCACTTCGAAAGTATGAAAATCCGCCAAATTGATGATGGGATTGCACCGCTAACGAAAGACAAAGAAAATGGATCGATACTGAGAGCTACCTTCTTATGCCCACTGGGCTCGGCGTAAGCTTTCCTCCCAATTGCTATCTGGGCCCTAATTTGAAACTTTTCAGCTCTTTCTTATTGGTACTTGTGGCGCTATCGGTACAGATGACTTGCTTGCCTGTTTTGTGGCCGGTAATGCTCTCAATTGGGATGGACAATATCTCGACGAAACTGAAGCGCTTCATGACGAAGTCAACTCATGTATTGATGTCCTCCTCAATTTTGGGGGCTTTATGTATATTGGTATCGTCATGCCTTTCGCCGATTTCCATCAGCCCGATACCACAGGTCTTACCATTCCACGTCTCATTGGACTAGGCTTTCTGGTGCTTATCTTTCGCCGTATCCCAGCTATATTGATAACGTATAAGCTCATGCCATCTTGCGTAAAGAACTGGAAAGAAGCACTGTTTATGGGATACTTCGGACCAATTGGTAAGTGTCTCCCTGGCTGAGAATAAGTAGACTAACAATTTGTTAGGCATCGGCGCAGTCTTTTATATTGAACACACGAAGCATCTTTTCCCTGAAAAAGGAAAGGCAAGTGACGCCGAGGTGAATGATATGACAGCAGTCATGGTTCCAGGTACGGAGTATGCCTCTTATACTGACTTTAGCTCACTTTTATAGTTGTCTACTGGCTTGTGTTATTCTCAATCGTCGTCCACGGCCTCTCCATTCCTGCCCTCAATCTGATCTACAAGTGGCGCGGTGTTCCTACCATTCAAGAGGACGATCCGCAAGAGATTCTCATGCTTTCAAGCAACGCAGCACTCCCCAAGAACTCGAAAGCAAATCCCAATAGAAAGTCCATCTTAGTACATAACCGCTTCTCGACAGCCGC
The DNA here is from genome assembly GCF_030347475.1 of Cadophora gregata. NCBI lineage: Eukaryota > Fungi > Ascomycota > Leotiomycetes > Helotiales > Ploettnerulaceae > Cadophora > Cadophora gregata. Next base: position 11,773 of record NW_026695932.1, on the reverse strand, counting down.
ACCAAGACCCAATATCAGCAGGCCAACAGACCTGTCCCGTTGGGACTTGGAGGGTGATAGACGTATGGACTCTATCGACTTGGAGAAGTTACGCCAAATCCAATGAAATAGGTTGGATGTAAGGGGAGTGGAAGGGTTTTGGGGGTTTTGCTGCTTCAAGTGTAAAATCAGATTTGAACTAGAATCTACTACAAAGCTTTCCTCCAATGTGTCTCAAGTCGTGCCGCATGGACGCGGTACTAAGGTGCTCGGGGCCTGCACAAGTCATTTCTCAAGACATCTACTTGACCCAAGGCAGGGTGGCTAAAACGCTAGTCAGTCAGCTACTAGCTGAACAACTTACTGAGCTAACTAGCTTATGTAGAACCTCATAGTTTTAAAGCTTAAACTAAAGGGCGTAAAAGCTACTTGAAGCTAATTCCAAAACCAGGCAGCTACGCCACACTATTTCTGCGAATAATCAGAGAGTCTCACCCTCAATCGCGAGCGGGCATCCAGAGATCGGACGATTCAACGATGAGTCCAAACGATACCCACGGTAGGCAAGGCAGTCAAATCGTGGTTGCAGCAACCGCACACTGGCCTCCACCGATATTGCTGGTGTGGAAGAGAGACTGCGGCGAGTACAGGCAAGTTCCCTTGACCATGGAGAGCATTGAATACAGATTCAACGCCGTAGCTAAGTTGGACGATCCTGCGCCTCTAGTCCATAGCAAAATCTGGGAGGATGTTGAGCGGACTGTATATTGCACACACATCACAGCAAAAGCCCCTCTAGGAGCTACGTACTGCATTCATCAAGTAGGTCACAGAATGTTTTTAAGGGAGCTTCAGCTGACAATCCAACAAGATTCGTCATGCAAGTCCAGAAATACGAGCACTCTACTTCCCACCATACCCTGCTTGGTACAATCCAGCAACCTTCAATTTCGACGCACCTCCCAACATGCAGGAACACTACCCAAGGTTTGGATATAGAGAACAGTCCGAGGAAGGTCGGCCTGAAGTCTCAGATGAAGAACAACCGCCGGAAAATGGTCATAGAGCTGGGTAGGAGGAAGGTGAGCCAATGGCAATGCATGGTCAAGATGTCTCAATGGTATGTACAAAACCCCGGGGCTGCTTCACCGCCACCAAGGACTAGAACCACGGACAAGGTACACCCACAAGAAGTCGAAATCATCGCAAGATTGACAAAAAGCAAGAAAATGAAGACATGAACTACTTTATGGACCTCCACACTATGGGTGTACTGCGACTCGTGGATCTTCCTTACCGGATCAGATAAAATTCGACCATTTCAGGATACAGGGAAAGCCATGGCAGATACAAGAACGCGACTGGACATATGAAACTGAGATGAATGGGGGGCCTATACATCCGCCAAGCTGGAGGAACAGAGGTTAGGGTAATCGATCTAGTGGCTAGGGAGTCAATCATGGAGCACACATTCAGGGTGATGGGGACGGAGATGTCAGTACAGGAACATTGGTTGAAATTTGCATCGTAGCACCAGCAGCAGCACATAAAGAACTGTTTGAAACTCCGTGACATTCCCGAAATGGCTCAATCATAATCTATTGATGTACATGTTCCGGGACGAGCTGCTGCTGAGGCCCAGACAGACTCTAAATTAATCACACCCTTCTGAGCAGCTTCTAGTCTACTCTTTACATCTGCAAGTTCGGTGCGTACTGATACCATTGTGTAATTAACGAATATTTGACCTCTGCCGTCTTCAATGTTGCTGTACTTGGCAGTATCGCTTGAGGTTTCCAGCACTACAGTGTTTGAGCCACAGCCTTTGACATGATGACGGATAAAAATAAAATGATTACGGATATACTCACGGGATTACTTGCTAACGATCTGACCATTTGTGGAGTCGATGTCTTTGGCGTTGTCAGGCTTAGAAGCTGTGAGAATATTGGTGCCAGAGCTCTAACCTCTGCTTTTCTTCTCCTTGTGCCTCGTCATAAGGACTTAAGACCGAGAGAATGACGGGCATGCCAGTTCAGGGAGTGAATGGTCGACCCGGTGGTGAGTGGATGTACAAGGAGAGAAGTGTCAAGGCATCAATAGTGTGATGATCATGTCAGAATTGCAGTTGCATAAGGAGCTACTATAGAGAGAGAGAATCTCCTATATAAAGGGGTAGCGTACTTAGTAGTACGGCCTATAGTACTAAGTCTACGCTTATAATCCCTATATTTCTAATAGCCCCCTTATTCTCTATATCTATAGTAAATAGAGCCTTCTAAAGTAGTATAATACTAAATATTCCTAAAGTAACACTAGAGTATCGCTGAAGTATTACTAATAACTTATATTATATAAGGAGCCTTAATTATGCCTAAAGGGGCACGCGGTGGAATCGCGGCGCGGGCGCCGCGCGGCGGAATCGGAGCGCGCTTTCGCGATTCTACACGCGTTTATAGGCCGATTTTAAAGATTTTTTAACCAATCGCATCGCCGCGCTCCGGGCTCTTTAACGCGCTAATTCTTATAAGTTTTTATAAGAGACGCGCTACGATACACGCGGGTGAAGTTGACGCGGGAATGCGGGCAGGGGGGTGGAATCGGAGCGTTGCGAGGCTTGGCACCCCTTTAAAAAATATAAAATTTAAAATCGACGACACGCTAAACTTTAATAATACGATATTATAGGGAATTACACGGGGATTCTAACGCGCTAAAAATTACTTCAATCGACTGACGTTTACTAAAGATAAGTTAGACGTGAAGTTCTTTTCCTTCTTTAGGTAAGTTTCTTGGAAACTTAGGTGGAATCAGAGCGCGTTTTAGTATCCTTTAATAGAACTAATTTATTTAAGCTGTTATAAGCTTATTATACCTTATTAACTTGGATTATAGCTTATTAGCTTTAAATCTCTTTATAAACCTATTTTTGAAAAAAAAATTTTACTTAGGGAGATTTACTTAGAAATCTAGTAGAATCAGAGCGTATTTTAGTAATCTCTAATAGAACTAGTTTATTTAAGCTATTATAAGCTTATTAGACCTAACTAACTTAGATTACAAGTTACTAGCTTTAAATCTGTTTATTAATAAGTTTTTTTAAGAAGTGTTTATTTTATCTTAGAATTAAGTAGAATTAGAGTATGTTTTAGTATCCTCTAATAGAATTAGGCTATTTCAGCTATAATACGCTTATTAGAGCTAATATATATAGACTATAAGTTACTAGCTTTAAATCCTTTTATTAATAAATCTTTAAGAAGTATTTATCTTACTTTAAAATTAAGTAAAATTAAAGTATATTTTAGTATCTTTTAATAGAATTCGTAAATTTCAGTTATTATAGACTTATTAGACTTAATTAACTTAGATTATAGGGTCAGGGCTAGGGTTAGGGTTAGGGTTTGAGGTTTGGGTTATATTTGTTTCTAACTACGCTAGCTTGCGACGAGTGTTTTTATCTCTCTCTAATAGTCTTGAAATACAGAAGGACTATACTAATAATACAGAGGGTAAGAGCCTGAAGGTGTCAGGGGTACAGAAGGTAGAGTACTAAGACAGAAGGAGATAATACAGGGTAAGTGGAGTGTGTACCAAAGGGTAAGTAAAGTGTGTATCAGAGGGTAGGCGTAGTGTGTACCAAAGGGTAGGTAGAGTGTGTGCCAAAGGGTAGGTAAAGTGTGTACCAAAGGGTAGGTGTAGTGTGAGTCGCAGGGTAGGTAGAGTGTGTACCATAGGGTAGGCAGAGTATGTACCACAGGGTAGGTAGAGTGTGTACCACAGGGTAGGTGTAGTGTGAGTCGCAGGGTAGGTAGAGTGTGTACCATAGGGTAGGCAGAGTATATACCACAGGGTAGGTAGAGTGTGTACCACAGGGTAGGTGTAGTGTGAGTCGCAGGGTAGGTAGAGTGCGTACCATAGGGTAGGTAGAGTGTGTACCAAAGGGTAGGTAGAGTGTGAGTCGCAGGGTCGGTAGAGTGTGTACTATAGGGTAGATAGAGTGTGTATCACAGGGTAGGTGAAGTGTGAGTTACTTAGGGTAGGTGAAGTGTGTGCCGTAGGGTAGGTGTCGTGTGTGCCGTAGGGTAGGTGTAGTGTGTGTTATAGGGTAGGTGTAGTGTGTGCTGTAGGGTAGGTATAGCGTGTGTTATAAGCTACCTACGTGCTAGGATCGAGGTTGCAGCGATTCCTCGAGCCTGAGTTAGGGTGCTAGCGATATACCCGTCTAACCACTTAGCCCTAGAGTGCCCTAATAGGCCCTGTAGGGCCTTATAGGTCTTCGCTGTTTCGGCTTCCATTAGGCCTCCTGCCGAGAAGATCAGGGGGTGAAATACAGGGCCTAAGTCGCTGTATTTAAGCCGTTTAGCGTTTGCTGCCTCTGATAGCGTAGCATAGGCTTCTTCGCGTGCTGAATCCTTGTTGATTGCTACTATTTGAACGTCGTAATAGTGCCTAGAAGTACCTATAAGCACTGAAAAATCCGGTCGTTGGCTGTTTTCTAGGGCTATAGGCGTTCTAGCTGGCGTAGGCTCCGATTCCACTTTAAGGTCTTCCCGGCTAGAAAGGGTAGTAATAAATGCACGGGTAACCTGGTTATGGCGTATAATCCAGCGTCGTTCAGCACCTCTACAGGTGTCTTCGTGGCCTATTTGAGGGTAGGCTCCACAGGCGGTACAGGGCGAAATAGGGGGCTTTACAGGGAGTAAGAGCCTAGTCCGTAGTGCTTCGGTAACTGTAGAATCCGCTAAAAGGTGGTGTTTTTGCGTGGGCAGGGTTCTAAGCCAGTATCGTCCGAGGTAGCTAGCGTTCTCAAGCTTCGATTTTAGCGCTTGTTTTGATAGGGTAGGTAGAATCTTCTCTTCTAGGTCTTGGTTAACGCTAGAGAAGACCTCTTGGGCTGTCGGTACAGGGCGTCCAGGGGGTTCCGGGTAGAGATTAGGGCATATAGCCACTAGAATCGATCGAGAGGCTTCCTTAGCTGCCCTATAGAGCCCTGGGGCTAATAAGGCGTGTATAGGGAGCCCTAAGCCTCCCTCTCTCACTGGAAGAGAGAGTAAAGCCTGGCGAATTAGGGTAGTCTTCTCCCCTGGCTCCCTAGCGATTAGGGCTTGTACAGCGTACTTGATTCGTAAGTCCGCTAACCTCCAGAGGTCTAGTAGGTCTTCCGAGTACAATTGGCGCTGTAAGTGTCGTAGGAGTAGGTGTATACTACCCCGTAAGAGTAGGGTAGCGTGTTGTTTAGGGAGGTCTCGTAGGGTATATAGCGCTGTAGCGAGAGTGTCGATTTTCCCCTGGAGAAACGTTCGGCGGTGTGCTACAGGGCCTATAAAGGTCCCTAAGGCCTTAAGTCCAGTGGTTTGTAACTGGGAAATAGGGCTTTCGGTGCTCTTTTGGCGGTTAAGAGCTACTGGAGAGTCCCTGAAGGCTTCTATAACTACAGGGAGTAGTGCTGTAGTTTCAGGGCTAAGGATATAGATATCGTCCAAATAAGCTATAATTGTAGCCTTCGGTAGGGTCTTTTGGAGGTGCTCTAGCAGGGGGCGGATCGCTAGAGAGAATAAGAGGGGGGCAATAGGGTCTCCTTGGCGTACTCCTTCAGCGCTTGCTAGCGTGTGGCCTTCGTTTGTTACTAGCACTGAAGGCTGGTTATAGGCCCATTTAGCGGTCCGATAGAGAGTAGGGGCGTATTTAGCGACTGCAGCTGCTATTGAGGTTCGTCCGATTCGGTTATAAGCGTTGATAAGGTCTAAGGAGGCGATTTGCTGAGTTTTTAGGGTATTTGGGCCGGTAATAGCGTCGTCAAGGAGGAAGATTATAGGCTCTACACCACCTGGGGTGCTAACGCCTAATTGGCAGGGTAGAAGCATAGACGGCTTGAAGGAGCTGATAAGGATCGCTTTTAGGGCTACCTTATAAATAAGGTCCCCTATAGCGATCGGTCGCACACCTCCGTCAGGCTTCTGAAGGCCTATAAGTCGGGAAGCACATAGGAGGTCGACCCCTGGAGCTGTACCCTGTCGAATCATATTCGCTAGGTGTGTAAGCGCTATAGTTACAGGGGAGTTTTCCGAATTTAGCGCTATATCAAGTAGCGGGCGGGTCCAGCCGCTGAGGCCAGGGGCTTTCTCTCTATTAATCGATCGAATAGCCTGTCGTATCGTTTCAGGGGTGATATTTTGCCCCGGGGAGGGGTTAGCGTTACTGAAGGGGTTATTATGCCCTATAGGGTGCTTCGAGTATAGCGTATTTAGCGTCTCTGGAGTGCTAGGAGCTAGAGGCGTAGGGTCGATTAGGGCTCTAGAGGCACGCCCTATATAGCCTTTTTCCAGAAGCTTAGTCGCTCTTTTGGCGGGGGAGTCGTTTGAGGGGGTAGGGGGTTCAGGGGGAGGTCCCTGAGTTTCAGGGATATCCGGTATAGTCGTAGGGTAGGCTTTCAGCGTTTTAGCGAGCTCTTCCTTCTGTAATCCTAGGCCGAGAACCCTGGGAAGCAGTAAAAAGTCCAGTAATTGCTTCTCTCTAGGCTGCCGTAAGAACGCTAAAGCCGCTCGATTAGCGGCCTCTGTAAATAGCGCTGCTTGCCTGGCGTGGAGACGTGTTTCAGGGACCTTAATAGTGCTATATCTCATGAGGGATTGCATATAGGGGTTTCTTAGCGCTGAGCTTATAGCGTTCAAGTGGTCTTTAGCGCTCTCGTCTAGGGGTGTAGGCGCTGAGGAAGCCTGTGGGTGTAGGGGTGTAGGTGCTGAGGTAGCCTGAGGCTGGGGGCAGTGGATCGATTGTTGTAATCCAAAGGGTAGCTCAGATGTGAGGGGGTCGGTAGGGCGTTTTAGTGTTGACGTTCTAGGGCGTTTAGGCGCTGAAGATGCTGTGCCTTGTGTTGATATAGGGCGTTTAGACGCTGTAGGCCCTATAGTACGGCCCTGGAGTGTTGGGTTACAGGGTAGGCTAGGTGTGGAGGTTTCGCAGGGTAGGTGAGTTGTGGTGTTTTTAGAGGGTAGGTGAGTTGTGGTAGTTTTGGAGGGTAGGTGTGTTGTAGGGGTTGTTGGGGGAGAAGAGCTTATTATTATAGGCTCTTTAGCGTGAGAGGGTGCTGAAGCTTGGGGAGCTTTAGGGGGTGGTTCTAGGGGTGAGTAGCTTCGGTTGCTTATAGGGGAGCCTACTCGTGATAGTCGAGGGAAGTAGGGGCTATCAGAGGGTAGGCTAGGTGTGGTAGGCGTCTTATCGGTAGGTGTAGTTGGTATAGGCGTTGAGATAGCGTCTTCAAAGCTAGGGGTAGGGGACGATGGCGCTGTAGAGGCACTATAAAGATCTTCGTCGGACGAGCTGTCTTTGATTATAGGCTCTATAGGCTGCGTAGGGCCTATCTTTTGGCGTGTCGTAGGGCGTTGAGCCCCTGGGGAGGGTGTTCTTGCAGGGCGTTTAGTGGACGGCTTCGGGGGTATATAGCCTGTAGCGACGATTTGGGCGTATGTAGGTGACGTAGAGCCTGTAGGCGTGGGGGGTCGAGAGCCTGGGAGGGAGTCTGGTTCAGGGCCTGTAGGGCCGTCGTACGCTGGGAGTATAGCGTCTACTTCCCCTGGAATCGAGTACCAAATACCCCGTGGGGTCTGAATCCTTCGGGTGCCTGTAGGGAGGTCGGGGCCTAGAGCCGTCGGGTACTTGGAGCCTGTAGGTACTGACGGTACAGGGGTCTTAGAGCCTGTAGGTGCTGAAGGTGCGGGGTACTTGGAGCCTGAAGGCGTAGGGTGCTTAGAGCCTGTAGGTGTTGAAGGTGCGGGGTACTTGGAGCCTGGAGCCGTAGGGTGCTTGGAGCCTGCAGGTGCTGAAGGTGCGGGGTACTTGGAGCCTGGAGCCGTAGGGTGCTTAGAGCCTGTAGGTGCTGAAGGTGCTGGGGTCTTGGAGCCTGCAGGTGCTGAAGGTGCGGGGTACTTGGAGCCTGGAGCCGTAGGGTGCTTAGAGCCTGTAGGTACTGAAGGTACAGGGGTCTTGGAGCCTGAAGCCGTAGGGTGCTTGGAGCCTGCAGGTGCTGAAGGTGCGGGGTACTTGGAGCCTGAAGCCGTAGGGTGCTTAGAGCCTGTAGGTGCTGAAGGTGCGGGGTACTTGGAGCCTGGAGCCGTAGGGTGCTTGGAGCCTGCAGGTGCTGAAGGTGCGGGGTACTTGGAGCCTGGAGCCGTAGGGTGCTTAGAGCCTGTAGGTGCTGAAGGTGCTGGGGTCTTGGAGCCTGCAGGTGCTGAAGGTGCGGGGTACTTGGAGCCTGGAGCCGTAGGGTGCTTAGAGCCTGTAGGTACTGAAGGTACAGGGGTCTTAGAGCCTGAAGCCGTAGGGTGCTTGGAGCCTGTAGGTGCTGAAGGCTTAGAGCCTAGAGGGGTGGCGGTAACTTGGGCGTAGGTAGGCGATTTAGGGCTATTTGGTGCTGAAGTTACAGGGGACGGAGAGCCTGTAAAGCCTGGGTAGATATCGAATGGGGGGCTTGGTAGGGGTGGAGGGGTACTGAGATTTCGGCTTGTAGGTGCTGGAGGCGACTTATACAGGCCTGTAGCCCCTGGAGCTGTAGGGTATTCAGAGCCTGAAAGGCCTAGAGAGGCTCTGGCCTTAGGGGTAGCGGCTCGAAAGGGTGCTAGTAGCTGAGGGAAATCGATTACAGGGTAGGGGGTGCCTATAGAATCGTTGATTTCAGCGTCTAAGGGTGCTGAGGCAGAGGGGGTAGTATGGATTCGGTGCTGCGTTGATACCCTAGAGCTACCGGTGATTCCGTGGATTTTAGCGCTATGAGTCTTAATCCCGTGGGCTCCTTTACACGCTGTAGCACAGGTAGGGCAGGGAACAAGGCCTATAGGCTGTAATTGAAGCTCTGTAAAGGAATCAGTAGGGTGTTTTTTACGAATATGATCGAGAATATCGATATATTCATTTTTACACGCGGGGCATTCGAACAGCATAGTAAAAGAGGGGTAGAGGGGTAATTGCGGGGTAAAGTGCGGGGTAAAAATCAGGGGAAATATGAAAACTTAGTGATTTATCAGTAGAATTGCGAGATAACTTATAAAAGTGATGATATCTCGAAAACTAGCCGGTAGAATCGATTTTTAGACGGTGGAAATTAATCCTTAGGTGCTGAAATAGGGGGGTAAGTGAAGAATAAACGGTAAAAAATCGGAGAGGGCGACGGTGAGGTAGGCGCTAGTAAGGTAGGCGCTGGTAAGGTAGATAGGAGAGGCCTAGGGTAAGGCTTAGGGCAGGGATAAGGTAAGTATAGGGTCGATAATAGTAAAGTAGTTGAGAGAGTGATAATTCAGAAGGATAAGGTGAGAAAGTAATAAGGTAAGAGAGTAATAGTTTAGAAAGATAAGGTAAGAGAGTAATAATAGTCGAGAGAGTGATAATCGTCGAGAGAGTGATGATAGTTAAGAGAGTGATGATAGTTAAGAGAGTGATGAAGAGTGAATAATCGAAAGGGAATAGCCTTCTATATAACCCTAAGTCTGACCCTAAGCTCGACCCTAAGCTCGGCCCTAAGCTCGACCCGAAGTCCGACCCTAACCCTTAAAATATTAATTTCAAAGTATCAGTTATAAGGTTTAATCTATTGATTTCAAAGTATTAGTTATAAGGTTTAATCTATTGATTTTAAAGCATCGGTTATAAGGTTTAATCTATTGATTTCAAAGTATTAGTTATAAGGTTTAATCTATTGATTTCAAAGTATTAGTTATAAGGTTTAATCTATTGATTTCAAAGCATCGGTTATAAGGTTCAAGTTTTGATTTCAAAGCTTCGGCTCTAATAAATTTTATTCACCTTAAGTATAGCCCTATCCTCTACCCTATCCTTCACCTTATCTCTTACCTTTACCTTTATCTTTATTCTTTTACCTTTGATTCTTCGATTATCCTTTGATTTTCAGCCTTATATCTAGCCCTATCCTCTACCCTATCCTTCACCCTATCCTTCACCCTATCCTTCACCCTATCCTTCACCTTATCCTTCACCTTATCCTTCACCCTAAGTAAGGTTAATATTACTACTGTAATATCCGCTGCGCTAGTAAATTACATAGTATCTATTAGATACTATGTATCTAATTAACCTTATCCTTAACCCTAAGTCTGACCCTAAGTGTGAATATTATATTATATATAATATAAAGGGCTACGCCCTGCACGGCTTCGCCGTAAATTTAACAGTATAATAAGTGAAATTAACCCTAAGTATGACCCTAAGTCTGACCCTAAGTATGACCCTAAGTATGACCCTAAGTGTAACCCTAAGTGTGACCCTAAGTCTGAATATTATATTATATATAATACAAAGGGCTACGCCCTGCACGGCTTCGCTGTAAATTTGACGGTATCTTATATATATAACGGCTTCGCCGTAAATTTGACGGTATAATAGGTAAAATCGACCCTAAGTATGACCCTAAGTATGACCCTAAGCCTGACCCTAAGCATTATATATAATATATAATATATAATAAACAAGGCTACGCCTTGCACGGCTTCGCCGTAAATTTGACGGTATAATAAGTGAAATTAACCCTAAGTATGACCCTAAGTGTGACCCTAAGTGTGACCCTAAGTCTGACCCTAAGTGTGACCCTAAGTCTGACCCTAAGTCTGAATATTATATTATATATAATACAAAGGGCTACGCCCTGCACGGCTTCGCCGTAAATTTAACGGTATCTTATATATATAACGGCTTCGCCGTAAATTTGACGGTATAATAAGTGAAATTAACCCTAAGTATTACCCTAAGTATGACCCTAAGTGTGACCCTAAGTGTGACCCTAAGTCTGACCCTAAGTATGACCCTAAGTGTAACCCTAAGTGTGACCCTAAGTCTGAATATTATATTATATATAATACAAAGGGCTACGCCCTGCACGGCTTCGCCGTAAATTTGACGGTATAATAGGTATAATCGACCCTAAGTATGACCCTAAGTGTAACCCTAAGTGTGACCCTAAGTCTGAATATTATATTATATATAATACAAAGGGCTACGCCCTGCACGGCTTCGCCGTAAATTTGACGGTATAATAGGTATAATCGACCCTAAGTATGACCCTAAGTATAACCCTAAGTATAACCCTAAGTATGACCCTAAGTATAACCCTAAGTGTGACCCTAAGTCTGACCCTAAGTCTGAATATTATATTATATATAATATAAAGGGCTACGCCCTGCACGGCTTCGCCGTAAATTTGACGGTATCTTATATATATAACGGCTTCGCCGTAAATTTGACGGTATAATAGGTAAAATCGACCCTAAGTATGACCCTAAGTATGACCCTAAGCCTGACCCTAAGTATTATATATAATATATAATATATAATAAACAAGGCTACGCCTTGCACGGCTTCGCCGTAAATTTGACGGTATCTTATATATATAACGGCTTCGCGGTAAGTTTGTAACGATAGTTAGGGTGATAGTTAGGGTGATAGTTAGGGTGATAGTTAGGGTGATAGTTAGGGTGATAGTTAGGGTGATAGTTAGGGTGATAGTTAGGGTGATAGTTAGGGTGATAGTTAGGGTGATAGTTAGGGTGATTAGTTAGGGTGATTAGTTAGGGTTAGGGTTAGGGTTAGGGTTAGGGTTAGGGTTAGGGTTAGGGTTAGGGTTAGGGTTAGGGTTAGGGTTAGGGTTAGGGTTAGGGTTAGGGTTAGGGTTAGGGTTAGGGTTAGGGTTAGGGTTAGGGTTAGGGTTAGGGTAGTAATCCAGCCTTTGGGAACTTCCGAAGGCACCCATGAGGTATGGAGTGAGCTCATCCAAGACAGATACGCCACA